>NW_026914448.1:0-673523 GCF_034315485.1 Pezoporus occidentalis
GAAGCGGGGCTCAGAGCGGGTGCCGCCGGCGCGGGCTGAGGAGCGGCCCGGCCCGGCTCGGCGCTGGGCAGCGGCAGCGGCGGCTGCCGGGGCCAAAACGGGAGCCCCGAGCAGTGTCCGGCGAGTCACTCACGCCCAGCCCGCTGCCGGTTTCCTGGGGACTGGGAGGCTCTCGGGGTGGTGCCCTTGGGACCTAATAAGCGGGGATGATGATGCACGCCCGGCCACGGCCACAGCGGCTCTGACAAGTCACCCCGCGGAGAGGCTTCGGGACGGCTCTGCTGTCCGTGCCTTTGTCCAAGGGGGATGTCAGGCTGTGCCGTGAAAGCTGTTGTCTCCCTTAGCCTGGCGACATGTCCTGGGGGGGACATGCGGTGGCACCGGCTTCCTTTGGGTTCCTACCCATGGGGCACTGCCCGCCTTTTAAAGAGAAATAAAGCTGAAGCACATCGAGCCTGCCTTTGCTAACAGCAAAGTTAGACCCGGAGCAGGAGTGTTTAGTTTAGCTTACAGCTGTTTGTACGACCTAAAGCACTAGGTGTGAATGCCACAACGTTGTGCTCGGAGATATAGCCCTGACCACACGAAGTTGTTAGGAAACACAAGCTAAACACTGCACTGAGGAAGGTAATGAAGTAAAGCTTTGTGGTGTTGTGCTCGGTGTGGAATGGCTGATGTACGATCGGTGTCAGTGTGCTGTGCAGGTCATATGCTAGTAGTCACCTAGAATCTGCTCAATATTGATGTGATTTGGGCAGTGCTGAGGCTGGCCTTTTAATCTGCTGTTTTCGGGGGGGTGGTTTAGTCTGGAGCAGAGAAGGCTCAGTGGGGACCTTATTGCTCTCTTCCAAACCAGTTGATTCTATGATTCTGTGATTTAGGGACCATTTCAGATTTGCTTTTCCTTGTGGAGCTCCGCTGTCAGTGTGCCTAAAGGTCATTACTGGAGTGTCAGCAGTTGCAGAACACACAGGAACACTGAAATGGATTCACTTGACTGTTGGGAGAGGTCTGTTTCCTCTCCTAGTGACAGCGAAGGTCTCACTTTCCACTTGGGACACGAGTGTGTTGCCTTTAAGTAGCGTTGCTCTGAGGCTTGGAGTCGTGTGCCTGATGCTCGCTGTGATTCAGAACCGGCAGGAGTTAACATGAGCACAAGTCTCTTATTTCATGCCTTGATATAAGATGTGGCAAATCACAGAGGGGGAAGAAACCTCCAGCTTGTTGTGTTTGGAGCCATGCTCTTCTGTGCTGAACAAATCATCTATCTTTAGATTTCTAATCTAAAATATGTTATCTGGTGGAGTTATTTTTGGAAGGTGGTTGTTGGCTCTTGCAGCGAGACTGTTGGTTGACACCATCTGCAGAGTGGCTGGATTTCCTCTCAAATAAACGTGGTGTGATGACAGCAAAATCCTAGGATCATGAAGGGACCTCTGGAGCTCATCCAGTCCTGCCTCCTGCCAAGGCAGGGCCACGCAGAGTAGGGCACATAGGAACGTATCCAGGCAGGTTTGGGATGGTTCCAGAGAGGGATACTCCACAACCCCCCTGGGCAGTCTGTGCCAGGGCTCTGCCACCCTCAATGGAAAGATGTTCTTGCTCATGTTGAGGTGAAACTTGCTGTGGTTTAGTTTGTGGCCATTGCTCCTCATCCTGTCACTGGGCACCACTGGAAAGAGTCTGGTGCTGACACCTGCCTTAAAAGCATTAACGTAGTTCTTTCCATAATAAACTAGTAAACTCACTTGTTTGAACAAGTGTTATAGTTCATATTGAAGTTTAAGCATCACTGAGTTCCTGGAGTTCCCTTAGCAGGTGTGTTCAGGAATTGATAGACTTTGGCCTCTGGTTTGACATAACTGATAGAAACGGTGGCTTAGAAAGATGCAGCTGAAGTGAATGTGGTTTACAAAGCCTGTGGCGGTGCAGTGAGGCTGGTTTGCAGGGAAGGGTTTTCCACAAGGGAGAACTCCTGCACCTGCTGCTGTGTCTTCAGGAGGAAGAGGTTGTTCTTGTGCCTGCTGCCTTACATAAAGGCTCTATTTTGGGCCTGTTTGGGATTTGGAAGCAGAACTGAGGCAGGAGGTGGTTGTTGCTGACGGGTTATATTTGATATTGACACAGAGGCTTCTCGTTTAGCGTGAGTAATGAGCTTCCCTGGGAAGCAGAAGTTAGTTAAGCAATAAATAGCAATACAGTCGCCTAAAGTTGTTGTTAAATCTCACTATAGATGCAGTATAACACTAGCACATCACAGATTAAGCTGTTATCTCTCACTTATGTTTATTTGCAAGGACTTGATGGTTCGTTGACAGGTGCCTTCCGCTTTTCACCACCGTAACAGATCCAAGCCTCTTCTTGCCCAATCCAGATGGAATTCCCAACCTTGTTCTGTTTTTTTACACCTTGTGGGTGTTGTGCCTTGAACTGCTTGACCTGTACGGTAGAGCAGTTGTTGAGGAGCTGCCAGCTGCTCCTGTACGGTGTTGTTCCCAATTTGTTCTGTTAATATATGTTGTATACATCTGGCTGCTGATGATTTATAGTTGGCATAAAGAGGTAGGTGAGCAAAATCGGTGTCTGAATATAAGAACACAAACATTTTTGCACATTCAGTCTCTGGGCTCGTTGCCCATCCATGTGCTTTGGGCAGGAGGTGGAGAGGTGAAGCCTGGTGAGCAAGATGTTGGAACTCAGTCATGTTATGCTGCTGATCACCATGCAAAGCCTCTCATAATGGCTGCTTTTCTATTTCAGCTTTTTAGGTAGGCTGTGTAGGGTCCAGAGAAGGACAACGGAGCTGGTGAAGGGCCTGGAGCACAAGTGTGATGGGGAACGGCTGAGGGACCTGGGAGGGGGTTAATGGTGGCCTTGGCAGTGTTGGAACAGATGGACTTGATGGTCTTAAAACTCTTTTCCAACCTAGTTGATTCTAACCAGGAAATCAAAGCTACAAAGCTGATGAGTATTTCTCCTTGCTCATTTTTTCTGGAGAAATGATAAATTCTGAAGTTTCTTCTGTTTCAGCCACATCTTCCATTGTGACTGGAAACGATGACTTGGGATAGAAAAAAGGGAAGGCAACTGCGAATGGTGTGCCGTTTTCTCCCTCCCACCCCACCAAAGCTGGCACCATCATGTGCTGCTGGACCAAGGATTTGTTCTACTGTGATCTGCAGCAGTGCTGCTCACTGACTAACTTTAGACATCCTGGGTTTAGCTGGGTTTTTAGCTGATGCCCTCTGCTCCCCACCTCCCCTCCAGAAATCATCACTGTCACCAGAGGTGAAGAGGCCTCTGTTTAAAGAGGTAAAGTTGACGTGGGCAGTGAAGTTGAGTTGTCTAATCTGTTCTTCCACCTTGCCCATGGAATGAAAAGGGGAAATAAAGTGGTTTAAGTATGTAATAGGCAGATACCCACATTCATAGTTGTCTCACAGGAAGCATTAAGGGGAGAACCAGCTATGCAAGCAGAGCTTAGTTTCTGTTCTTGGCGTGGTTGTCCTCAGGTTTCTGTGCAGATGGGCTGTGGTGTGACACTGCAGCAGCTTTTGATGTGCCATGTCTTGCCTGTGTATCGATGTTCCCCGTGGCCAGCAAGCCTCATGGAGGAACCTCAGAGACGTGATTTTCAGCGTGTTGATGTGTGTTTTGCTTGGCGGCGTTCACTTTTGGTTTGAGTTGGTGTTGACTTTTCAGTCACTGAGCTGTGTGTGGGGCAGGGTGCTGTGGGTCTCTGAAATGCCAAGTCTCTGCCCACGAGGCTGATTCCGGGGGGTGCATTTTTCTCTTCTGTGCGTTACCTTCACAAGTCCCCGGTCTGTCACAGAGGCTGCCTTGTTTGTTTGTTATTATGCAGTTGCCTGTTTTGATCCTTCTGTTTTGTGGAATTGCACCAACTCCAGTTGACTCCGTGCCTTAACAGAAGGGGAATGCCAGTGCTCTGCTCCTGGCAAATCCTGCTGAGCGTTACAGAACAAACAGGCCAAACTTTATGGGCAGCTGGGTTTAGAATAACTTAAAGATGAATGAACTGTCAACTGGGATAGCCATAGTTAAAGGGGCTGAGCTGTTGATGGTGCATCATAGAATCCCAGACTGGTTTGGGTTGGAAGGGAACTTAAAGCTTGTCCAGTTCTAACCACTGCCATGGGCAGGGACCCCTTCCACTAGAGCAGCTTGCTCCAAGCCCCTGTGTCCAACCTGGCCTTGAGCACTGCCAGGGATGGGGCAGCCACAGCTTCTCTGGGCACCCTGTGCCAGCACCTCAGCACCCTCACAGGGAAGAGCTTCTGCCTAAGAGCTCATCTCAGTCTCCCTGTAAATCCACAAAGGAGGAACATTTGTAGTTTTGGAATGACGTCCTTACATTTCCTGTGTGGATAGCAATGCTGATGCCATCATCCATCTGCTGCTGGAGGACTCAGCCCTGAGAACATGAGAGATGGGACCCAGAACTTTGATTTGGAGAGCATGTGTGATTTTGACAATCTTGTCAGCATATCCTGAGCGTGGTGTGGTGCTGCTGTCATACTGTGTGCAATTGACACATCTCCTTTTCTCCTGTTGCAGTGAATCTGAAATCCTGCACCACGACAAACAATATGAGCCTTTTTACTCCTCCTTTGTTGCACTTTCTACGCATTACATCACTACTGTGTGCGGTCTAAGTAAGTGTTCCCACTCCTTTGCTTCTCTTGCTCTTGTGTTATGACTGGGGTGTAGAAAAAGCAAACTGGAACTGCTGTCCTTTGTCTCCAGCCCTCTTTAAAGACAGAGGGGATGAGGCCAGCGCTGCTGGCTTCTGTACTGGCACAGTGTCAACTCAGATGGAAAGGGAAACTTGTCAATAGGAGGATTTGGCCACCAAATGCTGGACAGTGCTGAGTTTTTGTTGCTTGTTCATTGGCCTGACTTCATTTAGGGAAAATAACTTTGAATCAAATGAAGTGTATAAATCAATTTTCAGGATTTTTAGATTATTCTTTAGCAATTATTTTAGTATGTTGGAATTAATGATCAAAACTCTGTGACTCAAAATTATTTCCTATTATTTTGGCTGATAGAATTTGGCAATTTCAGCGAAAAGAGTGGTTTAGGTCAACTTATTTTATGTTCTTCAGTGCTTCTGCCAGTGTTAAGTGACGTTGCTGGGGAAGCCATTTCATCTATATTACCTTGTCTGGCTTATCTCTGCTTCACTGACATTTCTTGGGTTACCTTTTAATGAGATTGTATTTATAGTTGCATCTGTGTGTTCGGCACAGTAGCTTGTGAGTGCATCCATATTGCACCTCACTCTGTTTTACTGATAGTACTAAGAACACATTTCTCTGAATGAGTTTAAAACTTGTCCTGAGTACAAATATCTCCTGTTTTCAGTACCTAGAAACCAATTGCAGTCAGTGGCAGCTGCTTGTAAAGTCCTCATTGAATTCTCACTGCTTCGCCTTGAGAACCCAGATGAAGCATGTGCTGTGTCACAGGTGAGAGCTGATTTTGACTGCTTGAGTGTTAAAATGGGTTTTGGCCTCTTAATTCCAAAGTATAATGTTGCATAAGGCAAAGTTAATGAAGGTGTGCTGCTTCAGCAGAGTGCTGAGTCTTCCCTCTGCATCCTTCACTCAATTTCAAGCTGAAATAAAGGGAACCTGAAGCCTTGGTTAATTCTTGTGTTTTTCTGTGGTCTGGTTTAGTTTTGTGTAATAACCTGGAACAAAACAGTGGAATTCTTAAAGATGGATTCTTTCCCCAGTTGTATTTCAGTCATTCTGGGAAAGCTGAAATCTATTTCAAAGAGGAAAGGCATGCGAGAAGCGTTCACATAATTTCACTTGTGATAGGGACATAATGCCACTTCCTTCAAGCCTTAGTTTGTCACAGGAAAGTGCTTTTCCAGATGCTTTTCCCTAACATGCACATGGGACAGTGTTAATGACCTGAATTACCTGCAATTAGGGGTAATACCACTACTACCATGTCTTTGGTATGAGATCAGAGTGGGTTTGGAATGTTGCAGTAGCCGCACTAGCTGAAGGTACAGTACTCTTAATGCGGTTGCTTAGAATAAATGCTGTTGAGGAATAATTGGAATCAAGAGAGTTTAAGTTGTACTTGATGCCTTTTTCTTTGTAGAAACACCTCATTCTGTTGATAAAGGGGCTGTGTACGGGCTGCAGCCGCCTGGATCGAACTGAAATCATTACCTTCACAGCAATGATGAAGTCAGCCAAGCTGCCTCAGACTGTTAAAACCCTCTCTGATGGTAAGGGGTTTCATTTATGTTATATCACTTGAAGCACTTGAGTTAGGCATAGAAAATACTGCAGGTTTGAGGTATGAAATGGTGCTTTGCTGTTTGCCCTGCAGTAGAGGACCAGAAGGAGCTGGCCTCCCCGGTGAGCCCAGAACTGAGACAGAAAGAAGTGCAGATGAACTTCCTCAATCAGTTGACATCAGTTTTCAACCCTAGAGTCTCGTCGTCACCATCTATCACACCAGAAACACAGGTAAACGGCCAACCCTAGAATAGGGTTGAACCTTAGCATTAATAACATTGGTGCAGGAAAGGGCAGAGAGCAATGAGTGGTAGATTTTAGTACACATGTGTAAAGAAAACCTTTCTTAAGTATGTAAATCCTACTTGCATGTTGACAAGTGGCGAACAACACAATAGTAGTTTTGTTGCTTCATTGACCCTAATGTTCAGTGATATTTGTAGCTCTTTTGAGTTCTGCTGCTGCTGCACCTTGCTCCTGTGTAGATACTTGCTGCAATACCATGTATTTTTAATGCTCCCATAATGGTTTTAGGTGGAAGGAGAGAATGAGGATCAAGCTTCCACAGATCAGACCTCTGCAGCAAAGACAAAAAGCATATTCATTGCTCAGAACGTGGCCAGCCTGCAAGAACTTGGTGAGAGTCAGCTTTTTAGGATCTGGAAAGGGGTGAAAGAGGAAATGTCTCTCCAGTGTTACATCCTACTGCTCTGAATGGGAAGGATCTGAAGGTTTTACTCATTGGTGTGCTGAAGGAGGTTGTGGCTGTGATGTAGTTTTCTTCATTGCAGAGGAGATGAGCTCGGTATATTTATATGCAGTCACTGGGTTTTGCAGGGTAAATAAGGTGGACCATATAAAATAGCTTATGGGATGGATTGTTGAGGAGTTGTGAATTAGGACCTGGTGTGTCACATAACGTACACAGAGCTTTGTGACACCCGTTAGGAGTGTGGCTGAAAACTTCACCTGGTTTATGTGTTGTAAATTAGGCTTTATCCTGTTACCTCATCTGTGATGGTGTTTTCTCACCACAAAGAATAATTAAGTCAATTACTGGTGACCATTAGATCTGTTCTTAGAAGCATTTTCACAGATCAGTAAAAATAACACTTCTGGGTTGTTTTTTTGGTAGGTGGCTCTGAAAAACTGCTGAGAGTGTGCCTGAACCTCCCCTACTTCTTGCGCTACATCAATCGGTTTCAGGATGCAGTGTCAGCCAACTCATTCTTCATTATGCCAGCCACAGTGGCAGATGCCACTGCTGTTCGGAATGGGTAAGTGTCTGTCCTTGCTCTCCTCTGGTGGATGCTGGGTACACTGTGAGAGAAAATAACTGTGCTGGCCATGCAGCATCATAAGTGCTGCTCCTGTGAGGTCTCAAATGTCCAGCAGGACCAGGGCAGTGATTGTCCCCCTGCACTAGGCACTGGTGAGGCTGCACTTCAAATCCTGTGTTCAGTTCTTTTCCCCTCACTAGAAGAGAGGCATTGAGGTGGTGGAGCAGGGCCAGAGAAGGGCAGCGGAGCTGGTGCAGGGCCTGGAGCACAAGTGTGATGGGGAAGGGCTGAGGGACCTGGGGGGTTCAGTGTGGAGAAGAGAAGGCTCGGGGGGGACCTGATCGCTGCCTACAACTGCCTGAGAGGAGGATGGAGCCAGGAGGGGCTGGGCTCTGCTCCCAAGGAACAAGAGGAAACGGCCTCAAGCTGCACCAGGGCAGGTTTAGATGGAGCTGAGGAACAATTCCTTCCCCAGAGGGTGCTCAGGCATTGGAACAGGCTGCCCAGGGCAGGGCTGCAGGCACCGTCCCTGCAAGTGTTCGCACCCAGTGGAGACGAGGCCTCAGTGCCATGGGTTAGTGGTGGCCTTGGCAGTGCTGGGGTAAAGGTTGGACTGGATGAGCTTAAAGGGCTTTTCCAACCCAGTTAACTCTTACGATTTAATGTGTACATTGCATTGCTGAACCTTAGCATGTGTCGTTACTGTAGATTTCATTCGCTGGTAATAGATGTGACCATGGCACTGGATACTCTGTCTCTGCCTGTACTGGAGCCCCTGACACCCACACGTCTCCAAGATGTGACTGTTCTTGCTCTCAGCTGTCTCTATGCAGGTGAATGGATTTCCTGTATTTTCTCTGGAGCTTTAAGTGACTCTTGCTTTTGTTCTGCATCGTTCCCTGCACATTTGAGGCTCAGCCTACAAGAACCTTTATTTCTCCTGAATTTGAAAGCTGTGCAGCATACTGTGCACTGTGGTGACTGGGTTCAGATGAAAATTGTTACAGTAGCACTGAAATTCTGGTGTATTATGCAAATGTTCTTGTCAGTATCTGTGACAAACACCGACTCAACGTTCTCTTAATAGCCTGTGATTTCTGCTCTTTTAATGTTCAGAGCATAATGTATTTTTGCAGTGCTTATGGCTTCAGCTTACTTGGTTATATTCCCCAAATCAACCATGTTTCCCAGGAGTGGTTTCAGACACCATCATCCTGAGTGCTTGGTTGATATGAGTAACATTTTAAAGAGATATGGGAGTAGAGTAGGAAGATTGCCTTAAAAATGGCATTGAATTCCATGGTAAAACATCTTTAATTGTTCTTGTGTGTTTCTGTAGGGTAAAACTTTACTCCTCTGAGGGTAGTTCAGAAGGATCTTCAATCTGTCAGCTGTAATATGGAGTATTCCCTGCTCCATCATGTCTATGGGCATGTTTGAGACTGCTTGGTTTAATATGCAAAGTAGGAACATTGACTGCTAAGTCTGGCTCTTAGTAAGAATGTGACCTCTTGTTTTGAATCAGGTGTGAGTGTGGCCACTTGTATGGCCATCCTGCACGTGGGTAGCACTCAGCAGGTACGAACTGGGTCAACAAGTTCCAAAGAAGAAGATTATGAAAATGATGCTGCTACTATTGTACAGAAATGTGTAAGTAGATGAAAGAGTATGATTATTGTTTCATTCTTAGCAAGTGAAGTGCAGAGTTTGTATTCCTTTGGACTGCAATACATAGCTGTTATTTCTAGGCATTAGACTTGCTGCTAAAAGAAGTAGTGAGGTGGTGGCTAATTGTAGAGGGGAAAATACAATTGTATTTGGAGCTTAACTTAAAATATTACCATTGCTTTGGATTTATTTGCAGCTTGAAATCTATGAAATGATTGGACAAGCCATCAGCAACTCACGCCGTGCAGGGGGTGAGGTAAGATTTCTGTCTTGGGAAGCTCTTTCACTGGTTTTGTGCTTGTATATTTTGGCATTTGGATTGACACTATTTTGTCTTTTTTGATGCCTTTTTCCTCCCCTTCCCCCTTCATTTTTGGCACGATAGCATTATCAGAACTTCCAGCTGCTTGGGGCTTGGTGTTTGCTAAACAGCCTCTTCCTCATCTTGAACCTCAGCCCCACGGCCTTGGCTGATAAGGGAAAGGAGAAAGATCCATTGGCTGCTCTTCGTGTCAGAGACATTATTGCTCGCACTAAGGAGGGCGTTGGGTCTCCCAAGCTAGGACCTGGGAAAGGGTATGTAAATACCTCTCTGAAGTTGTCACTGTCCATGTGCCTAGCCATGCCCAGCAAGCAGGTACCATGGAGTCTTCTTGGTTTCTAAAGTTGTATCCCCAGTTGTAATTCAAGGGAATCAATTCTTGATTCTTGGGAAAAAGCCACTGTCTTCTTCAGTTTAGCAAAGTAGTCAGCACACTCAATATATTCCCCTCCCTCCCTTTGAAATTAGAATCATAGAATCCCAGACTGGTTTTGGTTGGAAGGGACCTTCAAGCTTGTCCAGTTCCAAAACCCTGCCATGGGCAGGGACACCTTCCACTAGAGCAGTTTGCTCCAAGCCCCTGTGTCCAACCTGGCCTTGAACGCTGCCAGGGATGGAGCAGCCACAGCTTCTCTGGGCATCCTTTTCTAATACCTTCATAGAGAAGAATTTTTTCCTAATATGTAATCTAAATGTATTCTCTTTCATTTGAAACCATTCCCCCTTGACCTATCACTACATGTCTTTGTAAAAAAGGATTTCTTGTAGGCCTTTAAGGTATTGAAAGGCCTCAATAAGGTTTGTTTCCTTTATGTTTCTGTAGGCATCAAGGGTTTGGTGTTCTGTCTGTGGTGCTGGCAAATCATGCTATCAAATTGCTGTCATCACTCTTTCAAGATCTGCAAGTGGAGGCATTGCACAAGGTGCGTAGGTAACATATACATTCTTGTGGAACATTTTGCCTTCTCCACTGAAACACACTTTAAATTCTCTTCTCACTGCCATCCTCCAGGGCTGGGAGAGCGATGGGCCACCAGCAGTGCTGGATATCATGGCTCAAAGCACGTCTATCCAGAGGATTCAGCGGCTGATAGATTCTGTACCACTCACTAACTTGCTGCTGACTTTGCTGTCTACTTCCTACAGAAAGGTAGGAACCGGCTGGAGAGCTTCTGTGGCTGGGGCACTCCTACTAGGTGCCATCCACATGGAAAAAACTCACTTTACAAGCTGTGGCTGTGCTAAGAACTTAGAATTATTCTTTCAGAAGCTGTCAACTGGAGCCTCTCTTTTTTCAGAGATGTAAAGTTGACAGACTTGTTCTAGTCAATTTTTGTTCTGTAAGCTCAGTGGTATTTGTAAGTTTAGGAGGGGGTGAAAAGGCTGCATTCAAAACAGATGCTTTATGTTAGAGCTGTTACTTGAAGTGTTGCTTACAAGCTTGGCATAGATTATTTGTTTTCCACCATCCCATGATATTTTTAATACAACTTCAGGGGAAGAAGCCTTGAAAACCTGTTCATAACTTAGTTGAGACAAATTTGCTAGAAGAAAATGAAGATGTGTTAGGAATTTACTGTTGTTTTCAAATTCTTATGATTCATCCTTAAATTAATTGCTCTGCTATTCTCCCAAGGCTTGTGTCTTGCAGCGTCAGAGGAAGGGCTCCATGAGCAGTGATGCAAGTGCCTCCACTGATTCTAATACTTACTACGAGGATGATTTTAGCAGCACTGAGGAGGACAGCAGCCAAGGTAATAGCAGCAAGGCAGGATTTTAAACCGTCTTTCAGATTGAGTGGAAACCTGGCTGTTGCCTTCTTGGGCTGGAATGACATTTAGTGCTGAGAATGTGAACCAATTTGTAAGAGCTGTTTGGCAGAAGCAACGCTGACTGTGCTTTTTGGTGTAAACGAAAGGCTGAGTGCCTGGGATTTGGCAGTATTTGCTTAAGAGAGTGGAAATAACTTCTTGTAAGCTCTTGTTGGACTCATGTAAAAGTGCTTAGCCTTGTGATTTGGGAAGGAAAAATGAAGGTAGCAGATGCCTTAAACTGAAACTCTTTTCTAAGCTGAGTAGTTTTCATAAGGTATGTAACATTGCTTATAACATTATGCTTTTGTTTTTCCTGCCTCCTGTGTTAGATGAGGACAGTGAACCAATCCTTGGGCAATGGTTTGAGGAGACAATCTCTCCAAGCAAAGAGAAGGTGGCCCCACCACCCCCTCCTCCACCACCCCCTTTGGAGAGCTCCCCTAGAGTGAAAAGCCCAAACAAACAGAGTGCTGGAGAGAATGGGAACATCCTGGCCAGCCGCAAAGATCCGGAGTTGGTACGAGATGGTCTTGAGGCTTAGTGAAATAACTGCTGTGCTGTAGTGTTGTTGCCTTGTCAGTGGCTGGGTATGTTGACAGGGAAGATAAATGTGAGGTATTTTAAGTGCATTGCTGATGGCGAATCAATGACTGTCTTGCCTTTGAAGAAAGATATTTCCTCTCCTCTTCTGTAAGGTGCAATAGTATTCATTACTGCAAGGGAAGCAAAGCCTTGAAGATAGTATCTATTTGGGTTACAGAGACAGAGGGAAAATGAGGGCAGAAATATAAGCAAAATGACTTGCTGATAGAATGCTTTTAGTCCAACTCCATGAGGGAAAGACAAAAATAGATACTGCAGTGGAGGAGAGCCTTACAACCTTGTCAGAATCTGTCATTAGTCCTGATACAGATACAGGACATTGATTGCAGTGAGCTGGCTGTCAATGAGTAAACCTGTACTCTGGGGTGGACTTGATCTGTTTTGCTGGTGGTTTAGTTTTTGTTTAAGGTTGCTTCTATGGTGTGTTTCTCCTTTCTTTCCAGTTTTTGAGCCTAGCTTCAAACATTCTGAACTTCATCACTTCTTCTATGCTGAACTCCAGGAACAACTTCATTCGCAACTACCTGAGTGTGTCTCTTTCGGAGCAACACATGGCTACACTGGCCAGCATCATCAAAGAGGTGGATAAGGATGGGCTAAAGGGTGAGTGAGCAGAGCTTCTGTGTTAGAGAGCACAGACTGTAGGAGCTAGAGGTGTGTGTTTTCTTAGTTTGATGTGGAAATTTGAAATGTAAGAGCACCAGCAGTAAATGGCTTGCTCCCTGTCTTACAGGCACATCCGATGAGGAGTTTGCTGCTGCCCTGTATCACTTCAACCATTCCTTGGTGACCTCTGATCTTCAGTCCCCTGCTTTGCAGGTAAGTGTGATTGCATATATATAAATAAAAGGAAGAAGTGTTGGTGTTGTTACTCTCTCTACACAGATTTTCCACACCTGGATTAGTGTGCTGATGATTCCATTTAGCCCTAGAGTATATTCTTTTGCAAACAGAACTTGGAATATTTTGGCTCCATTGAGTTGAATGACCTTTGCAGTCATCCAGTCCAAAACATCCTGCAGAGTGTAAACTTAACATCCAGAGTTCACATTAATCCGCTGAACTTTGAAGCTGATGAAAGCTGAAAAGGCAATGAGTTTGTATATTTTGCTTTGGAGAGTTGCCTCTATCCATGCATTTATCAAGAGGGATTCCTGCAGATTTGCTTTGCTGTCAGGACTGATGCCAAAAGGCTTTGGAATTCTCTCAGGAGAGAATCAAATTAATCCTTTTGCTTTCATGTGTTGACTTCGTAGCCTCTAGGTTTATTTGCTAGGTCATGGGCTGACCTGACTTAATACTTTTAAGTAGAAGTATAAATCTGCTTGCAATCAGTGAATTCAATCCCTATACTTTTTGTTGACTACTGTACATTTTCTACCATATTTAAAATACTTTGTTGGTTTGTGGTTTTTGTTTTAAAGCAGTTGCACTTTTCAGAAATCTGCCTTTTTACTATATTTGACTGGTCACAGCAATGCTGCTTCCTTTCAAAGAGGTCGTCTTCTGAATTCTTAGATACTGAACATAGCAGAAGAAACAGTCTTGCAGTGATACTGCAGGAAATGAGTAGAGCTCATTAATGCTATTTTTTATGCATTGGTGTTAAAGTTGCAAGGTTATTGTGGTTTAGGGGGCACAGTGATAGCATTGAGTGTCCCTTGGTAGCTGTGCCATGTGTTGGAGATACGAAAGGGATTGCTGTGTGAACCACTGTGAGTTCCAAGGACCCTGCTGTTTGTTCACATCGTGCTTTTAAAGCATCAGACAGGACTTGCCTGTACTCAACAAGTCTGTTTTGTTCCAGAATACACTTCTCCAGCAGCTGGGAGTTGCTCCTTTTTCGGAGGGCCCGTGGCCTCTTTACATCCACCCTCAGAGTTTGTCGGTGCTCTCGCGACTGCTCCTCATTTGGCAGCATAAAGCCACTGCCCAGGGAGATCCTGATGTTCCAGAATGCCTTAAAGTCTGGGAAAGGTGAGATAATTTTATGTTGAGCTGAAAGTCACCTCTTCAATCTCTTGTTTTCTATCAAGGGAAAATTCTCTGGGACCAGCATAACCAGTGTGTGTGTGTTCTCTGAGTGGGGATGGTATGTGATGCTGGGAGGAGCAGAGGGTCCGTCTGTGTGTTGCTGAAGTCCTTCACTTAGAGCGTAGGAAGTGAAACCTAGGATCAGGATTTAAGTGGGTAGAGCCTGAACCCTGGTTTTAAAAAGGGAATGTCTCATTTCAGCAGGTTTCTGGTAAGTTCTGTTATGATGGTGCCAGGGTCTTTCCTTTCTGCCATAGTGTGTAAGTCTCTGCTAGGGTTTAGCTGACTTGAAGTGAGCAGCCTTTCCTGTGGGAATGGGTTTGCATTTCTCTTTATTCTTTTGAATGGGTGTTCATGTTTTCCATCAAATTTAGGTTTTGATGTTTGCGTCTCATTCCAATGCTTCATGTAGTGATAATCAGTGAATTTGCCAGTGTTAGAATAAGCAGAAAAGGGAACTGATGAAAATGTTTCTCTAGCCTACAGTTAAGAAGGATCTAAGCCAAGAGAAAAGTGAACTTCATAAACTTCCTCTCCTGTTGTCAGGTTTGTGGGCACACTGAAGCAGAACGCCTTGCAGGGGACTCTTCCCAGTGACACAGAAGATCTGAACGTTGAACATCTCCAGTTGCTGCTGCTTATTTTTCACAATTTCTCTGAGAGGGGCCGCAGATCCATTGTGATGCTCTGTATCCAAACAATTGTGGAGCTGACAGCGAACATGGATACCCAGCAATCTTCTGTCCCACTTCTCGTGGCACGTCTCCTCTTGGTGTTTGACTACCTGCTCCATCAGTATTCTAAGGCCCCTGTGTACCTCTTCGAACAGGTAGGATTTGATGTCATGTCCTGGCTATTTAATTGGTCACCCAGCAGAAATGTATAACAGGCAGTTACCTGGTGTGTTCTGGTCTCTTCATGGCCTTTAGGGACTAAATGTTGTTACCAGCCTTTGGAATTATAATGTGTGATTAAACTACAGTTGCAGCAGGTTCTGTTTGAGTGTGAATTCGTGGTGTAACTCCTGTCCTAATGAATCCTGGTAAGGGTAGGATCAATGCCTCATCTTATCTTTCAAAATCTTGAGTATTTGGGTATTGTGGAAAACCTTGTACACCATGTCCTTGCTTTAACTTTTCACTGTTGAGGTTTTGGTCACTGTTGTCATTAATGGCATGCTGGCGTTTTGTGTATGGCTTTTCCACTTGGTAGAAGCTTGACCATTGATTTTAGCTGTTCAGTCCAGAATAAAAATCATCAGAGAGGACAAGAGGTGGTGGGTTTTAACTTAAACAGGGGAAGTTCAGGTTAGATATAAGGCAGAAGCTCTTCCCTGAGAGGGTGGTGAGGCACTGGAACAGGTTGCCAAAGGAGTGGTAAATGCTTCGTCCCTGTCAGTGCTCAAGGCCAGGTTGGACACAGGGCCTTGGAGCAAGCTGCTCTAATGCAAGGTGTCCCTGCTCGTGGCAGGGGATTGGAACTGGATGATCTTAAGGTCCTTTCCAACCCAAACCATTCTAGGAGATGGGGTCTAGAGCTTCCCTTGGAAGCTGGGAATGATTATGTCTTACCAACAGGGATGTGGTGTTGGTGATTGTATTTCCCCCCCATCCCTAATGACAAAGATGCCATGGGTGTTTTTTTGTCTGTGTTTTTGAACTTAGGTACAATACAATTTGCTGACTCCACCCATTGGGTGGGTGAGTGGATCCCAGGACAGCAGCAGGCGAACATCAGTCCCACTCTATCACGGGTTTAAAGAAGTGGAAGAAAACTGGACCAAACACTGTTCATCAGGTAAGAAAGAAAACATAAGGAATTTTTGATAGCCAGATTTGCTTTTACAAATAAAGGAGTGCCCTGGTGCAGCTTTTCCTACTTCTAATGGGCATAGCTATGTAATGCATATAAAAATGCAAGAAAAGTTGTATTAAATAAAATTATTGTCATCTAGGACTATGCTACAAGTAACTGAAAATAAATATGGATTTATTGTACCAGGATTGTAGGAGTAGGAAGACCTTGGTTGCATGTACCATAGGTTACAGCACATATAGCATGCTATGAAGCCAGCTTAGTAGAATCTGGTAGTAGCCTTAATGTGAAAGATGGTGGAGATGGAGGAGAGAGTATAACACAATACTGCCTGATTAAAACCATCACTTTGAACATTATTTTCTGTCCTCATGCTCCAGATGCAGCTCCACAGCCCAGGTTCTACTGCATCCTATCTCTAGAAGCTTCTGAAGACGATCTGAACCGTCTGGATAGCATGGTATGGGAATCTCTGTTTTGAAGACCTTTCTGTGAGCCTTTATGGGCCGTGAAGATTTGATGAGTGCCAGAAGAAAAGAGAAAGAAAGGAAAGAAGGAAGGAGCTGATGAATCAGAGACACCAGAAGTTTTTTCACTAAGTGGAGAAAGGAGTAGTGGCTGGATAGGATAATATGGGTTTTCTTTATGCACCTAATTTCAGGGAAATCAATGTGCAAAATCTATGAAGACGTGTTGGACTGCTTGTAGTAGTGTTTGTGATTCAAATGTGTATGCTATAATAGAGCCCTATCATCTCCATGCTGATTTTTCAGTGCTGCTGAAGCATCTGCAACAAAGACACATGGCATTAGAATTATTTTCCCATAATTTAGCTCCATGTTTTTCCTGGGTTTTGTTTCCTCAGTAAATTTGTTGCCATCGAGGTTATGGCCTTGCTTCATACATGCTCCCTTATAACCAGTTCATTGGTATTCTGACTGGGGAGAGAGATTCCTAACGGAGCTAGCTTCCTGAAGTTTTCTTTTCATAGCTTTGGTTTGTGGGTGTTTTGATCACTTGAGAGCCTGGCTGTGTATAAACACAGAGCTGTGCAATTTGCAAAGCAAGGAGGCTGACGCATCATCTCTTGCAGGTTTGTGAGGTTCTTTTCTCTCGGACTACAAAGTATGATGAGCTTTACACAGCCCTGACTTCCTTACTTGCTGCTGGGTCACAGTTTGATACACTCAGGAGGAAAGAGAACAAAAATGTCACTGCACTGGTAAGACTATTGCTGTAACATTGTTTTCAAACTGTCGAGCAAAATGTTTAGCCAAAGTGTTTTGGACAGTGGTTGGAGTAATGAGGAACTTAAAAATCCCCTAGCTAAAGGTAGTATGCAGGTAGTATAAAGGTAGTATGTATGGTGGGTGGTACATCTTACACAACTCAAAACATGTTTTAGACTTTCTCTGTGTCCTGGTAATGCCAGGAGGTCTGGCTAGAATATGATGAAGCAGAAAAAAAAAAGATTATATAATCTTCCATTTTTCTTTTCTCCTCTTTGTTGCATAATTTCGTAGAATGGTTTGGGTTGGAAAGCTCGTCTGTTTCCAACCCCCTGCCATGGGCAGGGATGCCTCACACTAGACTGTGTCACCCAAGGCTCTGTGCAACCTGACCTTGAACACTGCCAGGGATGGAGCATTTACCACTTCTCTGGGCAACCCATTCCAGTGCCTCACCACCCTCATAGTAAAGAGCTTCTTCCCTATATCTAACCTGAACTTCTCCTGTTTAAGTTTAAACCCATTCCCCCTTATCCTGTATGACACAAACTCAACTCTGGTATGTATTCATCTCATGTGGCACATCTACAGGAGTCTGGAGTCTTTGAGGGCATCATTTCAATAGCTGTAATGGTAGAAACTGCAATCTTTCTTCCCTAATTTGTCCAACTGTTGCTTCTGTTTAGGAAGCCTGTGCACTTCAGTACTACTTCTTGATACTGTGGAGGATATTAGGGATTTTGCCTCCATCCAAAACGTACATGAATCAATTAGCCACGAACACACCAGAGATGAGTGAATGTGATATTTTACACACGCTGCGCTGGTCTTCCCGACTGCGAATCACGTCTTACGTCACATGGATCAAGGTACAGCTCATCTTTATTGGGGTGTTTTGGGATGTTGTTGACAGTAGGAATGTCAGTGTCTTGTTTTTTCCGTGCTGACTGCGTGTGGGATTCGTTACATGGGTGCGATGGTGAGAAATGGGGACTTGTGGCCATGGTCTCTAAGGCTTTCTAGCCTGGTTATTGTTGGAGTGGTTAATTATAGAGCACTTCTGAAGTGTGATGGGTCTGTTTTTGGCATCTGTAGGATCACCTTACCAAGCAGGGCATGAAAGCTGACCATGCTGCTTCTCTGATTGAAATGGCCTCCAGCAAGTGCAGCTCAGTGAAGTATGATGTGGAGATAGCAGAGGAATACTTTGCTCGACAGGTAAAGGTGGTGTGAATGCAATTGTGTGTACGGAGCCTCTGGTTTTGTGGGATGAGTTGCGCTTACTGTTCCATCCCTTTGTATTTTAAGATCTCTTCTTTCTGTGGTGTTGACTGCACGACTATTCTCCAACTGCACGAAGTTCCCAGTTTACAGTCCATTTACACCCTTGATGCTGCAATTTCCAAGATTCAGGTTTCTCTAGATGAGCACTTTTCCAAGCTAGCTGCAGAGACTGATCCACACAAGTCTTCAGAGATAACCAAGAACCTCCTCCCTGCTACGCTGCAGCTTATTGACACTTATGCTACGTTTACCAGGTACGCTCTTAGGATCACTAATAGTGATCTTGTGTGCATGGGGCTTTCTTTGCATTTGGTTTGTTGTTTTCTTAGAGTTAGATGCCTTTTTATTTTATAGTCCCATATAATTACTCTTAACTTAGGTCCTCTAGAGTGTTCATTGTTTTAAAAGAAGAATTAAAAGTAGCTCCTCAAGCCAAGTTATTGTTTCTAAGCATACCCTTCTTGTCTGATCTTTTAAGGCTTTCTTGCAAGCTTGCAAAGCCAAAGATGAAACCTTCTCTTACCACTCTCTAGTATAGTGCCACTTAAGGTTATTTCAATGCTGAGACTGTCAGACCATCAAGAAAGAGAGGGGGCTTAATTCTTACATTAAAAGTCTGAAGTCTTCCAAGCTCTCATTAGAACCTATGTAGAAGAAAGCAAAAGTAAATGAGCTTTTTCTTTTGAGTGGGCACTTGACCTGGTGAGTAGCTTAAAGAAGATAAAAGCCCAGAACTCCCTTAATGGTGAACTAAGAACACAAAGGGTGGGGCAGAACTCAGGAGTTTGCTTTATCTGTCACTGTATTGACACATTTAGTTCTGAAATGCAGAGCTGATCCTGAAATGAATCCTTTCCATCCTGAATGCAGATCTTACCTGCTACGGAGCCTCTCTGAAGAGGGCTCCACTGAGAACAAGCCCTCTGAGGAGAAGCTACGAGGTTATGCTGCTGTCCTGGCCATTGGATCCAGCCGTTGCAAGTCCAATACTCTAGGTGAGAGTACTAGGTGGTTCACATTTCCTCCTCTGTGTAGGTAAAGCTTTGTACAGTGCTGCAGACATTCAGCTTCAAAGCTGTATGCTGGCTAACGTGTTCTCAGCCATGTTCAGAAGAGTGCATTATCCTGTCAGCAGCAAACTGGGAAGCTTTTTCCTTTAATATCCCAACAACTGAAAAAGTTGGGCAAACCTTGGAAGAGTAACTATCCTGTGGGCTTATCTGGATTATTGAAACGCTTTTGTAACCATGTTGGTGCTCTGGTGGGAAGGGGAATTATGAAATACTGATATGTTGAAGACTGCTGCAAGTGAGTATTTTTGCTATGTTTGCTGTTATTTTAATGAAGTAGAAGAAGCTGGGAAGCTCTTGCAAGCTTAGGGATAATTTTGACTTGTCAAAACCATAAAACAGTAGAATTACACCTCAGTTTAGCTCCAGCTGTGTCTTGAATAATGATCTAGTTTAAATAGTGTTGCAGAAGCACTCCAGTTTTCAACAGCACCCATGAAATGACTCGGTGATTACGATTCTGTATTAACTGCAGGTCCAACACTTGTTCAGAACCTGCCATCAGCTGTGCAGACTTTATGTGAATCATGGAACAACATTCATACAAATGAGTTTCCAAACATTGGCTCGTGGGTGAGTCCAGCTTTGTGGATGGATCTGGTTTGATCCTAACTCAGTAAATCCCTGGGAATGGTGGGCAGGGTGTCCTTCTGTTATCAGATGTTCTGATGTTTATGTGTGTCTCCATCCTTAGCGCAACGCCTTTGCAAATGACACAATCCCAGCAGAAAGCTACATCAGTGCAGTTCAGGCTGCCCACCTCGGTACTCTCTGCAGCCAAAG
Organism: Pezoporus occidentalis; assembly: GCF_034315485.1. Lineage (NCBI taxonomy): Eukaryota > Metazoa > Chordata > Aves > Psittaciformes > Psittacidae > Pezoporus > Pezoporus occidentalis. The sequence continues at coordinate 20,184 of NW_026914448.1, forward strand.
TCTACCTCTTGCAGCTTCCCTAAAGCACACCCTTCTCTCCCTGGTCAGGCTCACTGGGGATCTCATTGTGTAAGTGGTGCTTTTTAGATGACATTCTTGCTGTATCCGTCTCTCTGCTCCTGGGAATGTCTGTGTTCATCAGGCCCTTCAGGTGCAGTGCTTAATGAACTGGTGTTGTGTTTGGGACTAAGTCTTTAATGGAGTTACTCTTCGTTTACTAGAAGTATCATTTATTTAAAATTCAATGAATGAAAGACAGCCTTTCTGTCTTGATTTGCTATCTCTAGGAGTCAAACTCCCTGAGAGAAACCTTTAATACAGATTTCCAAATAGGAACTTGAAGAAACTGGGGTATAAACTGAGACAATTTGGGTCTAACAAATTCATTTGTGTTTGGTTATCGTTCACTTGTGTGATGTTTTCAAAGCACAAAGAAAATACGAAATGAAAGAATTTATTTCCAAGGACTTACTGTTAAGATATTCTGAAACAGAAAAATGGTTGTTGGCACTGCAGATGGGTCCAAAGCCATAGGAAGTGTTATAGTGAATGTCTAGGAAAACATTGTACCTGTTCGTATGCAGAAGAAATGTGTAGTTTTCTAAGTGAGGACTGTGTGTTTATCCCACCTTTCTAAAAAGGGTTTTATCTCTGACTTCCCTCTAGACTTGTGCCTTACTTGTGTAACTTCTCATGTATGCAATAAGGACGTTCTGTGATACATCATGCAGAGAATTAACTTGGTTGCTCTTTCTTTTCAAGCTGGTCAGATGATTTGAACCCACCACAGGTGATTCATTCCCTCTTGCCCCTCCTTTTGGAGACCAGCACAGAGAGTGTGGCAGAAATAAGCAGCAACTCCCTAGAAAGGATCTTGGGCCCTGCAGAATCTGATGAATTCCTGGCACGAGTTTATGAGAAATTGATCACAGGATGCTATAACATATTGGCCCATCACTCTGATCCAAACAGGTAACGGGCTGGGTGGCTGTGGTTCTCTTCCAACAAAACTATATACAAAGAATTACTACAGTCTGTTTAAATATCAGTGTCTGTTCTTGAACAGCACAAAGGCGAAAAATCAGCTTATTTTTATCTCTTGAAGACTTCTGTATTTGCAGACTAAAAGTAGGAGATGTTTTATTTCATTACCGGTTTTCAGCACTGCCATTCAGGCGGTGGGGATTTAATCATCTCTTGTAAATCTGGATGGTGCATGTTTCTATCTGGATAGTTTTGCATTTAAGCAAATAGAAAATTATGGAAATACAAGCAGGAAATCAAAGCTGAAGAGACTGACCTAACTTGCTTTATATTCCTTTGTTTCTGTTCTTGCTGTTTGTAAGGATGGCTAATCCCTGCTTTATCACAGCAAACTAGGCAGATTTTGGCTTCCCACCCCTTACTCACTGTCTGTATAGAAGGAATAAGCTTGGTGCACAGAGGTTGATTCTACCCATCTGAAACATAAAACCATTAGGCATGATGATGTTGCATCTTTTCAACACTGATCCTCTCCGAGTATTCAGAGGGAGAGGTACTGAGCCTTCTGGTAGAGGATGTAAATGTAATTGGATTTTACTTGCAGAGTGCTTTGTGGAGTGGGGGTGAACGCAGGAGAATAAGGGAGGAGTAACACTAGAAGGGACTTAAAGTGTAAAAAGAACAGCCATTTATAGGAATTTGTCATGTGAGCTATCTGAAAGGTCTAGGTCATTCTAGGTTTCTGACTGCAACTGTGCATCATGTGCCACCTTTTTCCTGAGCACTAGGTGGATTTACTGTTCATGGATGGTTGGAAGGAGAGCTGCTTTCAGTGAGCAGAAAATGTGTTGGACTTGTATTAGCAAAATGATCACTTCTTGACTCTCATAGTTGTTGAAATTGCTCTTCAATATTCTGATTTCATTTGTACCTTTTGGTTCTCAGTGGCTTGGATGAGTCCATCCTCGAGGAATGTTTGCAGCATCTGGAGAAGCAGCTGGAGAGCAGCCAGGCCCGAAAAGCCATGGAGGAATTCTTTTCAGAAAGGTGAAGTATTCCTGAAATTTGTAGCCCAGGAACTTGATTATTCTTCCTTTTCCTCTCAGCTTGTCACTGTCAGCACCTAAGGGATGTTAATGCTATTGCACAGGAGCCATGTAGAGATAGGATACCCTGCACACAGTGCAGGGGAGTGTGAAAAGACTTTCTGTGTGGGAGGGGACCTAAGTCTTTGTCACTGCAAATAAAATATTCAGTGAGTCCTCACAGTGAGTGGGCACCAGTGGGGAAACTTGTCAAAGGCGTTAGAAGGAGGGGTTGAGAGGTGCTGGTCTGATCAAGCTGCAAATTCCCAAGTTCTCTCAGTGCTTCCGCAGGCAACAGGGTGATAATTTCAAGGGTGGAGGTGGGGTGTTGGCCTGACTTCAAAGTATGAAGACAGATTGTGGTGGAAACACGTAGCACAACACAGTGTTCTGACAGATGCGAGGGTGGACTGGAGGAAAGGTTTTCTCTGTTAGAAAGCCAACCGTTGTCTGCTTGTTCTCTCTGCGTGTTCAACAGCTCAAAACAGAAACAGTCTGGCTGTACTTTAGTAACATGGAAGGGAAAAGCAGGCGAGAATATCCTGAATTTTGGTTTGGAAACCAGTACAGGCCCTTCTGTGACTTGACATGTGGAGAATACTGGTATGCAGCTCAGGAGCTCATGAGATTCACAAGGTTGAGTCTGAGTTAAGGGTTCATTGTTTGTCTGAAAGCACTTCCTGTGGCTTGACTGCTGAGCACTGTTAATCCAAACCATTGCCAGTCTTAAACAGGAGGGCAGATACAGGGGCAAGTGTAAAACCAGGAATAGGTTGTATTTTACAAAGCTGACTAAATTTTTCCTGTCCATCCAGTGGAGAACTGGTCCAGATCATGATGGCCACAGCCAATGAAAACCTCTCAGCCAAGTTTTGTAACAGGGTGCTGAAGTTCTTCACCAAACTCTTCCAGCTCAGTAAGTGATTGTTGAATCTCTTCTGTCCTGCCTTTGTCCACTTTATACTGTTCTTGCAATAGACTGTGATGTGAAGGTGCTTGAAAGAGAAGCTGTAGGAGGAAGTGGAGTGACGGCCTCACACTTTAAATGGAAAGCCATCTTCAAACACATTCATTGTGACATCTGTCACTCACCAGTCATTTTCTCTCCTAGCTGAGAAGAGTCCCAACCCCAGCCTGTTGAGACTTTGTGGCTCTTTGGCTCAGCTGGCTTGTGTGGAGCCTGTACGTCTCCAGGCCTGGTTAACCAGGATGACCATGTCCCCACCCAAAGATTCAGACCAGCTGGATGTTGTGCAAGAGAACAGGCAGCTGCTGCAACTCCTGACCACTTACATTGTTAGGGAAAACAGGTAGAGTACAACCTTTGTCATTTCTTTGGTGGGCTCGTCATTTCTTTTGTTCTTTAGATGTGCAGTGACTTGTGATTTGCTGATGGCTTCTTGTCCTCAGCTTTCAAATGAAGTGATGGGGAAGACATTGGAGGTGTGGGGCTTATTTCAGTGGGTGATGTACCTGTCTTTGTTCTTCTTGATCAGCCAAGTTGGAGAAGGTGTGTGCACTGTTCTACTGAGTACTCTAATACCAATGGCAACAGAAATGTTGGCCAGTGGTGATGGCACAGGCTTCCCTGAACTGATGGTCGTAATGGCAACTTTGGCTAGTGCAGGACAAGGTGCAGGACACCTCCAGCTTCACGGTGCTGCTGTTGACTGGCTGGGCAGATGGTAAGAGCCAACTGTGAGCTGCTGGTTGTTCATTTGCAGCACTGAATTTGGGGGCAGAAGTTCATGCTTACTGATAACATGCTCATTTTTAGTTTATTTGGAATTATTGTATTATTGGAATTATTCCAATATTTTATTATTGGAATATAAAGTGTCTGAGAGAGACTGATCTCTGTGTGTGTGTGTCCCAAGAACAGCCATATGTTTTGTCTTTTCCCCTCTTGAATGGTTTAATTCTTGTATGCCTTTCCTGTTGTTAATTTAAAGCAAACTCAATGCTTGAAGCTACTGGTCAGAGTTTGTACTTCCAAAAGGCTGTAATGATCTTACCCACTGTTTCATATTGCAGCAAAAAATACCTGTCTCAGAAGAATGTGGTAGAAAAGATGAATGCAAACGTCATGCAGGGAAAGGTAAGACTGTTGCTTGACTTGCAGGAATTAATCTCAGGCAGGAGCTGTATCAGCTGTCCTGATTTGGCTTCACAGAATCGTGGAGTGGTTTAGGTTAGAAAGGACCTTAAGATCATCCAGTTCCAGGCCCCTGCCACGGGCAGGGACGCATCACACTAGAGCAGGTTGCTCCAAGCCTCATCCAGCCTGGCCTTGAACACTGCCAGGGATGGAGCATTTACCACTTCTCTGGGCACCCTGTGCCAGTGCCTCAGCACCCTCACAGGGAAGAATTTCTTTATATCTAACCTGAGCTTCCTCGGGAGTGGGAAGTTTTAAAGCAGTTTGGGCAGGGGGGACACTTGTATGCTCTTATGGGATCTAAGTATTACCTCTCATTTTCATTCATCTTGACTTCACAGCATGTGACTATCCTGGAGTGTACATGCCATATTGTCTCTTACCTGGCTGATGTCACTAATGCACTGAGCCAGAGCAGTGGCCAAGGACCAAGCCACCTTTCTGTGGATGGAGAGGAGCGGGCGATTGAGGTGGATTCAGACTGGGTGGAAGAGTTGGCAGTGGAGGAGGAGGACTCTCAAGCTGAAGATTCGGTAGGCAATAGGCACAGTCAGTGCTGCAAGTGACTTGAAGATTTATTTTGCAGCTTCTAAATCAGTATTCCTCAGGTTATAAATCAGGATTTTGTTGTTATTTATTCCTAATGTCAGACTGAGTGAAGAACCTCAGCTGTCAGATCTGGGAGAGAATGCCTGTCACTTATTCATAGATCTGCTGACTTTGTAATATCAACAAAAGTTAAATTACTGTGATTTTTAGACAACAAAAAGGAAGAAATGGAGTAAGATGGGTTTGTTCCTGTTGGTTTCTTTGTCAGTTACTAGCTTTTATATCAACAAGCAGCTTAGATCAGGCTTTTAAGTGCATTTGGGTGGGAAACCCAAGCTGTTATTAATGCATTCTTTAAAATTTGTTACCCAGAATATTTTTGCTACTGTTTTGCTGCTGTTTTCTGATTCACTCTTTCATGTGCTACAAAATGTCACCATCTCCTCTCTCCATGTGGTTTGATACCAGCTGCCTTCTTTTAGCTAGGTGATGCTAAAACTTCCTAGTCTCAAAATGCCCATTTAGTGTCTGAGGATCATGGTCTGTACTATGTACCTTTATTGTAGCTGCAGGTATAGCACCTTCCTGAAGCAGCTTTCTTCTTGACAGGATGAAGATTCCCTTTGTAATAAACTCTGCACCTTCACCATCACACAGAAAGAGTTCATGAATCAACATTGGTAAGCAGCTCAAACTTGTGTTCACAATTCCAGCCTGCTGTTAGTGGCCATTGAGAAGGAAACAAATGCAGTCTGGGGGCCTTCCTCAGGCTTTGGAATCTTACAACCCATCTGGCTTATTTTGTGCAGGTACCACTGTCACACTTGCAAGATGGTTGATGGGGTCGGTGTTTGCACAGTTTGTGCTAAAGTTTGCCACAAGGATCATGAGATTTCTTATGCCAAATATGGATCATTCTTCTGTGACTGTGGAGCCAAGGAAGATGGCAGTTGCTTGGTAAAGTGTCTGCATGTCAACATAGAAGCTGGTTTTAATGCAGGTTTAGTCTTTTGCAGAGGTTTCTGTTCTGCAGTAAGTTATGGCATGATACAGGCATGTAAGAGTGCTAAGGCTTGACAGCCTTGGCTTTATAATGAACTATATTAAGTTACAGTTTGCCTAGTGATTTATTTTGCACTAAATAAGTGCATTGCCAAATTGCTGTCCTGGTGACTGTTGGGATTCCACTTACCTTCACCCAACCTGCAAGTTAGCTTAAGCTACGCAGCAGTCAGCACCTTTTCCCTTATTTTCATGAGCAGCAAAGTAACTTTGTCTTAAATATGAATATTTCCCTAATATTTGAGTGGAGGGTGGCATGCAGGATGCTATTCTGTTACTTCTTTAACATTACAGCAAAGAGAATTGCACTCTTATTTCTTTAAAATTACATTCATTTTGCTGCTATTACAGTCTGTATTCATTTAGTCAGTGGTAAAATCGAGTCTGGTTTGTGCTTTAAGCCTTACTCTGTCATTCCCAGGCTTTGGTGAAGAGAACTCCCAGCAGTGGTATGAGCTCTACCATGAAAGAATCTGCCTTCCAGAGTGAGCCCAGGGTGCCTGAGAGTGTCATTCGACATGCCAGCACCTCCCCTGCAGAGAAAGCCAAGGTCACCATCAGTGAGGGGAAGGGCCCTGATGAAGAAAAACCCAAGAAGAGCAGCCTGTGTAGAAACGTTGAGGGCTGTCGAGAGGAATTGCAGTCCCAGGTATAGTTACCAGCTAGCTGTTAAGAGAAGATTGTTTGTGATGAGGATCTGGGGCAGACTGTTGATTATCAGCCAAGTTGCTCAATTTTTCTGCTCTTCTTTATGATAAGTGGGATCATAAAAGTGGTGTCAGGCTGTAAGAAGTGGTTGATGTGTAATTCTTATGAATACTACAAGCAGGAGCATCTTGTGCCTTATTTGTGTTCTCCATTTCTTGTAGGCCAACTTCTCCTTTGCACCTTTGGTGCTGGAGATGCTGAATTTCCTGATGGATGCCATTCAGATAAACTTCCAGCAAGCTTCAGCCATGGGGAGCAGCAGTCGTGCACAGCAAGCTCTCAATGAGCTGCATACTTTGGACAAGTCAGTAGAAATGACGGATCAGTTGATGGTATGATACTAAAGGAGTGACTAGATCATGGATAGGTGGGATCACTTCTAAACAGAAAGAATTCAGTCATAGGTTGTTGTATGCTTTTACCCATGACCCAGGTCCCAACTCTGGGCTCTCAAGAAGGTGCTTTTGAGAACGTCCGCATGAACTACAGTGGGGACCAGGGCCAGACGATCCGGCAGCTCATCAGTGCCCATGTGCTGAGGAGGGTGGCCATGTGTGTGCTCTCATCCCCACATGGACGTCGGCAGCACCTGGCTGTGAGCCACGAGAAAGGCAAGGTGGGTTCTCTAATACTGCAGAGAATGTTGTTCAGTGCTCTGAGGCCGCTTCCTTTTCCTTGAAAATCCAACAAACAGAAGATGTGTGTTCCGAGATCTGGATCTTCTGTAAAGTACTGTGTAGTTTATTCCTGTCATTCCTCAGAGAAGAGAGGTTTTGCAGAGGAAACCTGGTCTGGATACCTGACAGGAGGTTGTAGTGACATGGGGTTGGTCTCTTCTCCCAAGAAACAAGGGATGGGACAAGAGGAAACGGCCTCAAGCTGCACCAGGGCAGGTTTAGATGGAGCTGAGGAACAATTCCTGCCCCAAGGGGTGCTCAGGCATTGGAACAGGCTGCCCAGGGCAGGGCTGGAGTCACCATCCCTGCAAGTGTTCACACACAGTGGAGACGAGGCCTCAGTGCCATGGGTTGGTGATGGCCTTGGCAGTGCTGGGGTAAAGGTTGGACTGGATGAGCTTAAAGGTCTTTTTCAACCTGGATGATTCTATAAAACAGTGAGAACTGTGTGAATACAGTTACAGAGCTGAAGTTGAAATGCCTTTTTACCTTGAGTTGTAAAGTTGGGTAACTAAATTCATGTTGTTCTGCAGATCACAGTCCTTCAGCTCTCAGCATTGCTGAAACAAGCTGACTCCAGCAAAAGAAAACTGACTCTCACTCGTTTGGCATCTGCACCCGTTCCATTCACTGTGCTGAGCCTAACTGGAAACCCCTGCAAGGAGGACTACCTAGCTGTGTGTGGGCTGAAAGTGAGTGCTGTCAAACCCTTTTCTAGGCAGTTGGGAGCAGCAGCTCAAAACTAGATGAGGAGCTGGTGCAGAGCTGGCTCAAAAGGTCATGAATCATTTTCCTACTAGATAGATGGAGTAAAAGAAGCAGGACCTATATGAATAAGAGAATAAACGAGGCAGTGCCTCAAAATAGTACTACTTATTGTAATATAGGCCAGTTTTACTTAGGATGGGAGTCAGGGTTTCATCATGTGAAATTTAGTGTGTTAGAACTAGTCTGTAACAACTAGTGTTTTGTAGCAAGGACCTCTCTTTTGTATTCTCCCAACTTTAGGTTCAGCTTTCACAGTGCAGAATCCACAAATCCATTACTTAGCTAAGAAGTGGATGGATTCTGTGTGTTTGAGTCTGGTTTCTGGTTTTATTTTCTTTACAGACTTTCATGTCATTCATTTCAAATGCAGGAATTTTAGTCCTAACTCCATGAATCATGATTGGCACCAAGAGCAGTGCTGGCTTTCAAGTCTCATTCTTGGCTTCAGGTGTTCATAAACATTTTGTTCTAGTAAATAACCAGATCTTTTCATTACTCCAGGACTGCCACGTGTTAACATTCAGCAGCTCTGGATCAGTCTCTGATCACTTGGTACTTCACCCTCAACTAGCCACTGGCAATTTCATCATTAAAGCTGTGTGGCTGCCAGGATCTCAAACAGAGCTTGCTATTGTGACTGCAGACTTTGTGAAGGTATGTTTGGTTATAAGCTGTTGATGAGAGGTCTTTCAGATACTAGATTCTGGATCTTTGTGGAGTTGGATGTGGAAGAATCGGGTAATATTCTTTGTTAGAAATAAACTGGAATTACAGATTTGTGGTGGTTGGCAAATGTTGTCATAAGAAAAAACAAACCCAAGAACCCAAAGAGCAAGAAAACCCCTGTAACATCTAATAGGTGTTCCCTTGTCTCAGCTCTTGTCCATTTGCACTGTTTTGTATCATCAGAGTGAGTTTCTTTCATTCTTTCCACAGATTTATGATCTCTCTGTAGATGCCTTGAGTCCAACTTTCTATTTCCTTTTACCAAGTTCCAAAATCAGGGATGTCACTTTCCTTTTCAACGAGGAGGGGAAGAACATCATCGTGATCATGTCCTCTGCTGGGTACATCTATACCCAGCTCATGGAAGAGGCAAGCAGTGCCCAGCACGGACCATTCTATGTCACCAATGTGCTTGAAGTCAATCACGAGGACCTCAAGGTATGTGTGACTTCCCTGTCTTGCAGCCTGCGCTGCAGTAGCTTTCTCTCTTTCATTTGGGTTTTAATTTGAAGGCAGAAGTTTTTTTTTTCCTTATTTTTTTCCTTCTTCCTTTTAAGCCCCCTGATCTAGACCAATGAGCTCACCATTCCTCTAAAGAGAGAAATATCCTTGCAGGGAAAGTGGATGGGGGTGGAAATGAAACCCCCTGATCCTTTCATCTAGGAAATGAAGCATGTTTTCCATGGCTGGCTCTGAAGTCATGCCCAGCAAGATTTCTCAGCAGGGAGATGGCTTCAGAGCAGTACTGTTCTCGAAGCAAGGCACTCCAAAGGTGCAGTAACCACAGTGGATGAAGTTAGTGACCATTGCTGGGGCTGCAGAGGTGGAATGAGTCTTTGTTTATGATTAATAACAGCTCTGTTCATGTTCCACTCAGTGTTTTTACCTTAGGCTGCTCCAAACCAGGGGGATGGATGAGAAGCCCTCAGGAAAGCTCTTTTATAAGCTGGGAGCATGAGGAGTGCTCCATGTGAGATTGTCAGACATGTGATGCACATTGATGTGCTAGCTGAGGGTGCTGCCTTCAAGCCTATGGGTATGAAAGCCTTTGAAGTAACTGATGGATAAGTTCACCAGGGAGTTCTGATCAGAAAAGCAGCATTTAGGGCTTCCTTCTCTCACTGGTGGGGAAAGGAATGGGGGGAGAGGCTTTTTGGAATGAGAATTGCAAAGCCTGACAGCGTGCTTTGGAGGATGGGTGTTTATCTGGTGGTGTTTCTCTCTCATTCCACAGGACAGCAATGGCCAGGTAGCAGGAGGTGGTGTCTCAGTGTATTATTCCCACGTGCTGCAGATGTTGTTCTTCAGTTACTGTCAAGGCAAATCCTTTGCTGCCACCATCAGCAGGGCCAATCTGGAAGTGCAGAGGCTATTCCCAATCAACATAAAGAGGTGAGGCTCATGTGAGAGACTCCCCTGAACTTTGATTTGTTTATTTATTATTAATAGACATCAATTATTATTAATGCCCCAGCTCTTGAGTGGCCAAAGCTTGGCTGAAGATCCCCTTTTTGCCTGATGATTTCTTGCTACTTTTCAGGGTGCTTCTGCCCTAATTGCAGAATGATTTGAAACCAAAGCTGGCTCTTCTGGCATTGGGCCCATATGCATTTTTCCTTCCCACTGGGATTTCACAGCAGAAAGGTGGCTTCGGAGCAGTCTTGCTGCACAGTGCAGAGCTGCTACTGGTGCAGCAGCTGGAACTGATGGGATTACCCTCCCTTGTGGAGCCTGCAGAGTAGGAAGCCTTTGTTTCCTTTCGGCACCAGTACTGCAGTGGACCTTATGCATTGTGCATATTAAGGTTTATTTTCAGACTCCCTTGAGGGAATCCAGTCTCTTATGCTATGAATATGGCAATAAAAAAAGCTGTTCTGACAAGCAGAGCTGGGCATGTAGGCCACAGACTCTTCACTACCCTGACATAAAGTCACTGGCGTGAGCAGGCTCTGTAAAACAGTCAGAGTTCCCTCCTGGGGGTGTTGAAACATGGAACTGTGCATATGGGCAGATAAAAAGATAGGTGAAAGCTGTTTTAAGATGACTTCCTTGGTTTGGGGCATAAGATGTTATTAAGGGTCTTGCCTTGAGTTTCCAGGGTAGGGATCAGGGCTGTGAATCAGGATGCTTGTGCCTTCTGTTCACTCAAATGATGGTCTCACCTGTAAACTAGGCACTAATGCCCCTGGCTGTTCACTAGTGCAGTGCTTTGAATTCCTTAGCGGAGGACTAAGCTTTAGCACATTGGAATGCTGATGAATTTTGTGTAGTTTTGCTTGTGCTCCTTCTCAAATGAATGTTACTCTGCCCTTCATCTCTTGCAGTTCAAATGGTGGGAGTAAGACTTCACCAGCACTGTGTCAGTGGTCTGAGGTGATGAACCATCCTGGCTTGGTGTGCTGTGTTCAGCAAACCACCGGTGTCCCGCTGGTGGTGATGGTGAAGCCAGACACCTTTCTCATCCAGGAGATTAAAACCTTGCCAGCCAAAGCAAAGGTTAGTCATGGTTCCCTGTATTTTCAGCTGTTAAAATGTGATTTCTTGATGTTCCATCAACAAGACCTCTAGTCTTTGCAGCTTTTCTAATGCAAGGAGTTTGTTTCTTCAAGTAGTTGCCAGGTCTTTTACTTGACTCGCATTGCTTGGCTTTGCAGATCCAGGACATGGTGGCGATCCGTCACACAGCCTGCAATGAGCAGCAGAGGACCACTATGATCCTCCTGTGTGAAGATGGCAGCTTGAGGATCTACATGGCCAACGTAGAGAATACCTCCTACTGGCTCCAGCCCTCTCTCCAGCCCAGCAGCGTCATCAGCATCATGAAGCCAGTTCGCAAGCGCAAGGCAGCTGCTATTAGTAAGGGACTGCTTATAGCTTACCTTGTGCAAAGTAGTGGTGGCAAATGTGGATGTAAAGATTGGTCAGCATCGTAGAGACACTTAAAGTGTTCACTTCTGCCAATTACTGGTTAAACTCAGGCTTAAATACTGGCTAAGTGTGGGTAAAATGTTTCCATAGATGTATAATGGCTCCACAGATGTATATGGCTAAGAAAGACAGGCTGAGAAAGTTGGAGCTGTTCAGCCTGGAGAAGAGAAGCTGTGTGGAGACCTCAGAGCAGCTTCCAGTGTCTGAAGGGGGCTACAGGGATACTGGAGAGGGACTCTTCATCAGGGACTGTAGGGATAGGACAAGGGGTGATGGGTTCAAACCAAAACAGGGCAAGTTCAGGTCAGATACAGGGAAGAAGTTCTTTACTGTGAGGGTGATGAGGCACTGGTAGGGGGTGCCCAGAGAAGTGGTAAATCTCCATCCCTGTCAGTATTAAGGGTCAGGTTGGACAGAGCCTTGGGTGACATGGTTTAGTGTGAGGAGTCGCTGCCCATGGCAGAGGGGTTGAAACTGGATGATCTTAAGGTCCTTTCCAACCCAAACCATTCTATGATTCTTCTGTGATTCTATATAAAAATACACAGCTGTCTGTCTCACACAGGTATTTCTGAAAGAGGCAGGTTCATTCTGCAGCTTTTTTATTGTAGCTGTGCCTAGTTTGAATGTATTTTATCACAAACATCTCTCCTTCCCTTTTAGCAACTCGCACATCCAGCCAAGTGAACTTCCCTATTGACTTCTTTGAACACAACCAGCAACTCACAGATGTGGAGTTTGGAGGCAACGACCTGCTGCAGGTTTACAATGCTCAGCAGATAAAGCACCGCCTCAATTCCACTGGCATGTATGTGGCCAACACAAAGGTAAGCAGGGAAATTTGGGGGTTCTGTTGGGCTTGTAGGTGACATTATAGTCCAGGTGGACACATGCCTGTTCTTAGGAGTCTGCCCAGCATACTGTTAGGTAAACAGCAGGGGCACCTGAATACAACCTTAGATTCTTAGCTTAGGAGTGAATTTCTGACTTCACCTTTCTGAGCTGTGATTTGTCCTCTACAGCCTGGGGGTTTCACCATCGAGGTGACAAACAACAACAGCACAATGGTGATGACAGGCATGAGGGTCCAGATTGGCACACAGGCAATAGAGAGAGCCCCCTCATACCTGGAGATCTTTGGCCGCACCATGCAGCTCAACATGACCAGGGCTCGTTGGTTTGACTTCCCTTTCACTCGAGAGGAGGCCCTGCAGGCTGACAAAAAACTCACCATCTTCAGTAAGTCTTTGTCACTTGTTTGCTTTCACTACCTGTTGGTTTTGCTTGGGGGGGGGGTTGAGGCTTCACCTCATAGTAGGGATCCACAATCTGTTTGACTTAAGAAACAGTTTAAGGGGTGGATCCTGGACATTTAATAACTTATGGCCTGGTTTCGTGCTGCAGTGGGTGAACATGCAACAGCTCAGCTCAGTAAGTCTGTGTTGAGGTAATAGAGAAGGGAAGTGAAGGAGATGGAACTGTCAGAGTGGTGGTATATTAATGACATACATAATCCCTATCCTGACGTTATGAACTACTCTTGTTTCTATTTAAAAGAAACTGGTTTGCTGGTTTTTAAGCAGTTTCTCTCACCACTGCAGTTGGGGCTTCTGTGGATCCTGCTGGAGTCACGATGATGGATTCCATCAAAATCTATGGCAAAACCAAAGAGCAGTTTGGATGGCCTGATGAGCCCCCCGAGGATTTCCCTTCTGCTTCAGTGAGCAACGTTTGCCCCCCAAACCTGAACCAAGGGAATGGCACTGGAGACACAGAGTCAGCTACGCCTGCTGCTGCAAGTGGGACTGTCCTGGAGAGGTATTTCTGCCGTCTTCCTTTGGTTTATAGTTGCTGTAGAGGGGGCTTAGGTACACTTGTGTGCCTTTCTTAATAAGGGAGTTAGTGAGTTGTTGCCATGCAAAACAACAACTGAAAAATCAATGATTATCCTCCAAGGAGGGCTTTGTGCTTACTCTTTACCTGCTGGAGTAGCTGGCTAGATCTGTGTGCATGCTTTGTGTTGCTAAGGCCATTTGTTTCAGCAGTCTTGAAGAGCTAAATGAAATTTCTGCCTCCTTGGTACGTTTCCTCATTTACAGCTGGCCCTGTTTCATTCTCTAGAGCTCAAAAAGGCTGGGCCTCTCTGGAGTTCAGGTCACTTGTGAGGGGGGCTTTGTGTGTCTTCACTTTAGGCAAGTGGTTCCCACCATCTTCCCTTGTAGCCCCCATGTTTTGGGCTTCACCACTGTGGTGGAGAAAGTGTTGGGTTTCTTCCCTGCCCTATCCCTACTGAGACTCAAACCACAGGGGTGAGCTGGGTGTCTGTTTAGCAGAAGGAAGAGACTTTGAGCTCATACAGCCTGTATCATAAGGGTTGTAGGAAGCCTGGCAAGGATAGGAGGGAAACAGATCAAAGAGGAACTAGCAAAAGCCTTACTGAAATTCCCAGGTAAAGGTTCAGGGCTTGAAGTAGCAGTTGTGTCCAGTTGAAGGGCCTGTTTGGCCATCCTGTAGCATTTTGTCTAATAGTGGATGGGTTTTTTTGTCCCTGTGCTTATTTTCTCTTTTCTTCCCTCCTCTGCTGTGACATCTCCACAAGATGTCCCTCTCAGCACAGACATGCTGCCTTGGGTTTCCAGAGCAGTGGGATTATAGTGTCAAAACTCAGAACCAAAAGAAAATACTCCTTATTTCTACTTAACGTATTACAGAATGCAGCATGCTTACCTTATAAATGGCCTCTTGAGTAGGATCAACTAATGGCAGGCAAGAGGCAGCTTTCCCAGCAGGAGTTTGGTGTCTGCACTCAAATTGAACCTTCAGTGGTGCTTTAAGCAATGTGCTTGGCTTCTCTGTGCTAGGTGGCCTGGTTCTCCTTGATTTCTTTTGCTACGAGGCAAGTGTGTGCTGCCCAGATAGAGCGAACCATGCTTAGATTTCCTGTGTATAGCACTCTCCCAGCTTCCTGACTTCCCCATTTAATTTGCCTTTTGCTTAGAATGTCTTTGAGGGAGTTGTTCTGTGAGCTTTACACATTTCTTTTTGTTTGTTTTTTTTCCTTTTTCTTTGCTCCCCCAAAGTTCTGAATCTGAGTCCCTAACCACCCTGGACCGGTTAGTATGCCATCCTTTTCTCTGCACGAGTGAGTGTGTGTCAGAGAGGCAGAACACATGATGTGGCTTTTGTTGACTGGTTCTTTTATTACTCTTTGTTTTCCAAGCGCCATTTGCTTCTTTACATCCTGGTCATTGCATGGCAGATGGTTTAGCAAAGTGTAAAGATGAGGTGGTTTGCAGATTTTTCCTGTATACAGCATAACTGTGGCTTGTTTGACAGACTCCTCTTTTTGCTTTGCTCCCTCCTTGAGTCTTTTGATCCCACTGATATTCCCCTACCAGCCTTATGGAGAGTGGCTCTGGGTAGCGCACTGTCTTATTTATCACCACCAGACCAGAGGATTGTTTCTTCTACCTCATATCCAAGCCTACACTGTTATTCTCCCCTTAATCCTCTCTTCCCTCCTTTTTCCTGTGTTCTCGCACTGCTCCTTCTGGTGTGTCAGATGGCATTTCAGGTAGTTCTGCCCCAAGGCATCAGGGGCTGCAAGGGAGGTTCAGCACTTTGCCCTGAGGTATAAGTAAGGTTTTCCCTTGGGGCAAGTATTTTACAAGCCTGCCTTACCACTGTCAAAAGTTTGGACCTCAGCATCTCTCCATTGGGTCATACCCAGGGCTCCAGGTTAATTTTCCTCTGGCATATTTTGTGCTGAAACTCCCAAATTGGAAAGAGCAACCTGTGTGGAAATAGCAAGCGAGTAGAATCTTGCTCCCTTAGCAAAGTCAGTTACGCTTCTTCCCATGTGTCACACCACCCCTTGATCTGCAGTCATATGTACGTCTGCGGGCCATGGTGAATTGGTACTGTCAAGACAATCCAAGTTATCCCTGCTGCAGGCTGCGTAAGGAAACGTTTTATCCTCTTTGGGAGAGAAAAGCCCCTGTCTTTCAGCTGTGGATTATTAAAGCAGTCCTAAGTTTGTCTGTGAGCGTGAGCCAGGTTTAACTCTGGTCTGTAACACAATGAAATGATATGCATGGTGCCTGTGGCAGGTTTTATCATGCTTTGATTTTGTACTTGGCATTCGTTAGCTGTCTCTGAGCTACTCATGACTGTAGCCCGCATAAAGCGAAGTGCTAAGGAGAGGGAAGGGTTGCTGTACTCAAGCCTGCTTTCCTTTCTCCCTTCAGGCTAGTAGTGAGTTCTTTAGAAGCGCTGGAAAGCTGCTTTGCTGTAGGACCAGTCAACGAGAAGGCAAGTAACTTTCTGAATACATTCTTGAGCTTTCCGAGCTGGGGGAGGAGGGGCAAGATCAGCAGCACCTCCTGCAGCCCTGGGGGCCTGATACGGAAGAGAAGCCGCATCCGTTTTGCTCAGAGCACTGATCTCAAAGTTGACTTAGCAAAGAGCCTGTGAAACTAGTTTGGAATGACAGTCGGCATTTGCATTTATTGCTGGTGGGGTTTTAGTGCTGAAGAGTGACCTCGTTTACTAAAACAGCAGGGGAGAAGCCCAAAAATCTCAAAAGGACTGTTCTTATGTAGACATGTAAATGTTCTTTAAACGCCAAATAATAATCTGAGGAGGCTACTAAAGTGGTGTTGAACTTGCTTGAGGGGAGGGAGCTGCAGGTACACTGAGAAGTTGCATTCATGCATCACCTTAATAGTAAATGTACTGAAGAATTTCTTGTCTCTTCTTGGGAGCAGGAGAAGAATAAGGTGGCAGCTCAGGAACTGGCTACTATGCTGCTGTCCATGCCAGCTCCTTCCAGTGTCCAGCAGCAAACCAAAAGCCTCCTGGCCAGCTTGCACACCAGCCGCTCGGCGTACCACAACCACAAGGTAAGACACTGCAAGGATTTAATGACTCCTGTAACTTCCCAGTTTATGGTGGAGGTGCAGCATGCCTTCCTCCATGCAGTGTAGATCTGCTGGCTACTTTTCCATCAGCTCCTGCTGCCTGCATTGCTGGCTTCTGTGTTTCACCAGAACCTCACTGCTTAAAATGCTTTTTGAAGATTCTGGGGAGAAATAATGTCAATCTAGAGACATGGGGATCTTGAAACACATGAAGTTTGCAAACTCTGTCTTTAGCTCTGGTTTCTGTTTCCACAGGCATCTGGCTTAGGGTGATAGGAAATTACCAGGGTAAGTAGTGGTTAGACTGTGCTAGTGTAATTGCAGTTAATGCACAGATGCTTGCAGATAGCCTTTGCTAACCACTTGGATGATTATGTTTATACACTGTTTTTTCCATCCACATTTAAGCCTGAGGGGAAGCAAATGTGAAAATAATTCTCAAGCCAGATTTCTTCTGTTAGAGAGGGTGATTTTGTATTTTTAGTTGTTCTTCCTAGATGATACAGGCCAAGAGTTAAAGCAGCCAAGAGCCAACAGCAGCGAGCATCAGATATCCCTGGGATCTGTTCTGCAGTTGTACTTCAGTTGTTTTGTTGTGCTGCTCTCTGATGTTTTCCTTTCCCTGTGTTATCTTTCATGTTACAGGATCAAGCATTGCTAAGTAAAGCCATTCAGTACTTGAGTTCCTCAACCAAAGAAGGAAAGGACCTTGATCCTGAAGTATTTCAGAGGCTGGTGATCACTGCTCGATCCATTGCTATTATGAGACCCAACAATCTGGTCCACTATACAGAATCAAAGCTGCCACAGTTGGAAACAGGTAGATAAGTCTGTAATATTTTCCAGCTTTCTGATATAGCAATTGAAGGTGTCTTGGGGTGTCTGGTTCAGTGTGACAGGAGCTCTATCTGTGGTCCTTGTAATGAGGACATCAGTCTAACGGAAGTCATTTTGAATAAGCTTGGTGTTTCCTGCTTGGTAATGCTCTCCCTGCGTATACCTGACAAGTGTTTTTAATCTGTACAGAAAGTGAAGAAGGGCAGGAGGCCCTGAAACAGGCTGAAGGAGAAGGCTGCACCTTTATTACCCAGCTGGTTAACCACTTCTGGAAGCTACATGCATCAAAACCCAAAAATGCCTTCCTTGCCCCTGCCTGCCTGCCAGGTGTGTTGCTCCTCATCTGCTATTGTCAAGCTTGTGTAGTTTGAAGGATCTGATTTTAAGCTTGTGAACAGAGAAAATTGTTTCAGTCTAGGCTTACGATGCTAACGATGCTGTGTGTGCTTTCTAAGGTGTAGCTGCAAATTCTGCTCTAAAGCTTTTGTTCAGAGGTACATGTATTGTGCTAGTAAAAAGGTGATTGATTGATTCACATTTGGCTTGATGGAGGGTGTTAGAGGATATTTGGTGGTGCTGGTATATCACATGCACAATATTCTGTTAGACGAGAGTGGTGTGTAAGATCATCTTGGATTGAAAAATCAATGTATTTGTGGTGCTGACATTGTGCCGTGAAGCCTGCAAACAGAAGATGCCTCCTGCAGTGTCTCACTCTATGTTCTGAAATGGAAAGATTGTTGAGCACAGTCTACTTTTCTTCCTCCGTAGGTCTCACTCACGTTGAAGCCACAGTCAATGCTTTAGTGGATATTATCCATGGATACTGCACTTGTGAACTGGATTGTATCCATACAGCATCCAAGATCTACATGCAAATGTTACTTTGCCCGGTGGGTAATCTTGCTCTGCTCTGCTTCAGGCTCTGTAACGCTGCACCAGGGGAGGTTTAGATTGGATACTAGGAAAGATTTCTTCACCAGATGGGTTGTCAAGCACTGGAATAGGTTGCCCAGGGAGTCACCATCCCTGGAGGTATTCAGAAGCCATGTAGATGTGGCATTTAGGGACATGGTTCAGTGGTGGCCTTGGCAGTGGTTAATGGTTGGACTCAATGATCTTGAAGGTCTTTTCCAACCTAAACATTTCCATGATTCTATATTATGAAGAGAATTAAATACAGGTAGAATGATGACATGAAGTACAGATGCAAAACAGAGGCATGCAGCCAAAAACATAGAGCCAGAAGTGAAGGAAGGAGAAATTTCTCTCTCCTTGTGTTTGAGTTATGTTTGTCATGCGCTGCATGTGGAACGAGAAGTATTGTTTTAGGACTGCTGGGGAAACGGAGCTCAGAAGTGAGCAGTGACTTACGTCTCACATGAATCATGACCAGCAGAGTCATAAGTGTATTTTTAGCTATCCTTCCAAATACTGTGAAGAAACACTTTAAGAAGTTTAATGATTAATTATTAACCCTCTAGGATCCTGCAGTGAGCTTTTCTTGCAAACAAGCTTTGATCAGAGTGCTGAGACCGAGGAACAAGCGGAGACATGTCACTTTGCCATCCTCCCCTCGGAGCAATACTCCTATGGGTACGCAACATGGATTCATCTTTGCCTTTAGATGAGTGTGACCTACTTTATTTGTCAGAAAAGACAAGAAGATAAAGTAGTCTTATAAACTGGGGCTAAAGAAGACTGAAACCAGTCTTTCTCCATTCTTTTGCTCTGTCTTATCCCCTAACTCCCTTCTTTAAACATTTCACCTCTTTAATAGTCTGGGATTCTCTCTGAGATATGACTCCCCTTTCAGTGACAGGGAAATCTGATTGGTTTATGTGGGGGTAGTAATTCAGACTGTCTTAGTATTTCTGTGCATATTTTCAAGTCCTCCCTAAATAAGTCATAAAGCTGGGTGCAGACCAAAGTTAGGGTACCAGGTTTCCATGCAAGAGATGCTTTTTTAGCATTGATGTGAATTGTGGTTGTCCATGAAATCTAATAGTGACTGGGGGTAAACCGAACATAGCTTAGGGTTTTTTCCAGCATCACCTTGTTTGTCATGGTATGAAAAAAGAGGGCATTTATGAATGAATCCTTTGTAACTCAGGAGATAAGGATGACGACGATGATGATGATGCGGAAGACAAGCTGCAGAGTTCTGGGATAGCAAATGGTGAGCACATCCGACAGGAAAGCCAGGAGCAAAGTGAAGTTGATCATGGGGACTTTGAAATGGTGGTAAGTCCAGAGTTCTTCTCTTCAGAGCCTTTCAAGTATGTGAAGTGCTTGAGTTTAATTTACTTATGATGTAAATTAATCATTACTTATGATTAATTTACTGCAAACTACTCAGTTTGTAGTGCACTGTTAGCTGGTGGTGGGTTAGTGAAAGTTCTCACTGTGTTTCCTTTCCATAGTCTGAATCTATGGTTCTGGAGACTTCTGAAAATGTGAATAATGGGAACCCTTCTCCCCTGGAAGCTCTTCTGGCTGGAGCAGAGGGGTTTCCTCCTATGCTGGATATTCCTCCAGATGCAGATGATGAAACAATGGTGGAATTGGCTATTGCTCTGAGCCTGCAACAAGATCAGCAAGGTAAGAAGTAGGTGGTGTTGGCAGTCAAAAAGGTAAATAAAAGATGAGGAAACTGGGACAGAAACAAAGCAGGAGCTGTTGATCTCACCACCAACAAAGCAGAGACAAAAGAATGATGAAGCATATAGAGAAGGCCAGAGCTAACATCATTCTCTCATAGAAAGAGACTCATAATTTGTTTTCTTCTTGCAGGGAGCAGCAGCAGTGCACTGGGGCTTCAGAGCTTAGGACTGTCTGGCCAAGCACCCAGCTCTTCCTCTCTTGATGCCGGAACACTCTCAGATACAACAGCATCAGGTAACTGTTCACTGCAAAGAATCAAGCTTTTTTGCTTTTGACCTAAATAATAACTTAAAATTTGTTTGTAAATATGGTTTTGAAGAACCAGTTATTGCTGTTGGCTTCATGTGTGTTTAATAGCATGTTTATGGCCTTTCCCTGCTTTGAAAGACTTTTACTGTAGGCTTCTGAGGAAGGTATTTCCTCTCCTTAAAATAAAGCAGACCAAATAAACCATATACTGTATTTCCTCTCCATTTATACACAAGCAGACATTGGTCTTCAAGTAACTTGCATGATTACCAATTTGATGAGGAGGTTTCCTTCTCAGGGTGGCTCCCCTCCACTGCTTTTAGCAGGCTTAAATGGACACTTCCAAGTTCCCTTTTGACTTGTAGTTGGGAAGTGACACAAAGCCCAAACCTTTGTGGCTTTCCTTTCATAGCATGCATGCCTTTTGAAGTTCTATCAAGGCAGTGTTTTTACTTGTAACAGCTCTCTTTATTCTCTTAGCTCCAGCGTCTGATGATGAAGGCAGCACCGCTGCAACAGACGGCTCCACTCTTCGGACATCACCTGCAGACCATGGTGGGAGCGTGGGCTCCGAGAGCGGCGGCAGTGCGGTGGACTCCGTGGCTGGTGAGCACAGTGGTGAGTGTCTCCTGTGCACCAGTACATCTGCTTTCTGCTGTAACAGGACTTCACCAGAGTGAGGAGGAGGCAGTAATCCCTGCAAAGAAGGACTCTAAGTTCCAATTAGATGATGCCATGCAGCAGTGTATGGTTACTGCAGACGCACTAATGTATGGTTGTGTACAGACTACTTGCTCACTTCTTTTAGTTCTCTGCAAGTGTGGAGTCTGCAGTGTTTTTTGCTGGCCTGTTATAACAGAATGCAGTAGCCTAGAGCAAGACTGAAAGAATTCACTATACTGCTGGGTAAGCTTGGATGGGATAGAATTAATTTCTCTCTTTTTTTGCTTGGGACTGTTACCCAGGTAAAATAATCACAGTCTTCTATATTAAAGCTATGTCTGTGCTGCCCATCCACACCTTTTCTGACTCAGTTTAAATTACTGCTGTGGAACCAATTCATTTTGTGCCACAAAGGTGAGGGTCATGAAGCTCTTATAGCTTTATGAAGATCAACAAAGCACTGTCTCTTTAGTATCATAGTTCCAAAGTACATTCAGCTGTGTCAGTTGCTGTGAAGCAGGAAAATGCAAGTTCAGTTGTGCTGACATTGTCTTTCCCTGGTTTTGTTTTCCTTTCCCAGTGTCTGGCCGTAGCAGTGCCTATGGGGACACAACAGCCGAGGGCCACCCCGCTGGCCCAGGCAGTGTCAGCTCCAGCACCGGTGCAATCAGCACTACCACGGGCCAGCAGGAAGGAGATGGTTCAGAAGGGGAAGGAGAGACAGAGGGAGACGTCCACACCAGCAACAGGCAAGGAAGGGGCTTTGCTTTCCACTTGAAGAACAGCACATCTGGTCTGCAGTGTTGTTTAGAGGAGTGGACCACAGGTGCTGAAGTTCATGGAGTGTGATTTGTGAATGTTGGATAGTAAAAGTGAAAGTCAGAAGCATAGAACAGAGCACACTGCCATGGCAAAATGCCTCCCTGTGCATTCACCATGGAACGTGCCACCAAACTGCTGCCTGAATGATGAAAAAATCCTGCATGAGTCAAGTAAAAAGAGGAATAACCAAAATACACAGCTTGGGAAGCTTGTGAAATTCAGTCTTAGGAGAAAGTATGCAAGGTGCTAAGCAGTTTGGGAAGGTTCTGCAGGTTTTAGTTCTGCAGGAGACATGCTCAGTCATTTTTACAGTGCACTTTGGAGCTGATTTGTAGTGTTTGTTCCTGTACAGTTGAATTCTGCAGGTGGTTATGCTAGGCAGAGTAGTTCTGAAGTGAGTAATTACGTCTGTTGTCAGTTGCTCTGCAGCTCTATCAGGATGATCTTTGACATCGCTTGACTGCAAAGTCTGAGGGATTCCGCTCCTCTGTGCGTGTGGCTGTGATGACTTTAGGATTTCCTCATGTTCTGCAGTTCTGTGGTGAATTGCAGTGCTCTGTTGGTGCTCCTGCTGGGTCTGATGTTTCTCGTGACATGTCTGAAGTGCTTCATGTCTGATCCTGGCTTCTCACTTCCCAGGCTGCACATGGTCCGACTGATGTTGCTGGAGAGGCTGCTGCAAAACTTACCTCAGCTGAGGAATGTTGGAGGAGTCCGGGCCATTCCTTATATGCAGGTAAGTGAGGAGGGCTCAGGAGTTAAATCTAACCAATTAATCACCACTACTGCCTGGTTTCTATTTGCACATGCGTTTTCCTTGCTCTTTCCTACCCACTCACAGTGTGTGTCCATCTCTGAAGTGTTTGCTTCAGCAGTCTTTACCCATTGACTTCTGCTAGACTTGTGCCCTTTCTCAGTGTGGTGTTACAGCTACAGGCTAAAATCCTTGAACCCTGATGTATTTGGGTCTTTGGTGTTTATACTGAATGATCAAAATCAGGTGTGATGGTGTAGGCAGGATTTGGGAAAGAACACAGGTTAATCAAGGTAAAATCTGTGATGTCTTGTGAAAGATCAGCTGTATTTATCTTGAAAACATGGAACCTGCCTCTCTTTATTCCCTGCCCTCTATTGCCAGGTTATTTTGATGCTCACAACAGACCTAGATGGAGATGATGAGAAAGATAAGGGAGCTTTGGATAACCTTCTGTCCCAACTGATTGCAGAGCTATGCATGGACAAAAAGGTAAGCTATAGTATGTGCACACTCTTGATTTGCTCCTTCTAGACAGTTTGTTTCCATGGAGCAATTAGATGCATGGGACTTACAGAAACACACTGCTGTGTGGGTGTGTTCAGGCACTTAATTTCTCTTGGCTCACTTCACACAAGGTAGAAAATGACATGGGTGTAATTCTCACTGTTTCCTGGTTCTAGCATCTACAAGTGAGCATGAAAACTTGCTTTGCTTGATTATACTCTTAAACCAGATGTGAACAGTAATGCATATATAGCTCTTTGATTGTATAATATTATTCTCTGGCACCCAAGCCACTGTCTACCCTTACATTGAGGAGTTTGTGCTGCTTTTTTAGTATAGCTGCTTGAGCTTAATGCTTCCTGAGGATCAGAGCAGTGAGATGTAGGTGCTTAGGACATCGTGCTCAGCTCTGTAACAGGGAAGCTCTCTCTTTGCAGGATGTGTCTAAGAAAAATGAACGTTCTCCTGTGAATGAAGTGCACTTGGTGGTGATGAGGCTGCTTAGTGTGTTCATGTCCAGAACTAAGTCAGGATCCAAGTCTTCCATTTGTGAGGTACCTTTTTCAAACTGCTTTGCTAGGGGGATAATGTGGAAGGGGGGCTTTTAGTCATCAGAGATGGTCTAGAATCTGCTAACAGAAATAGCTGGTGTGAAACTGAAGAACAGTTGGATTTGGAAAACATTTGGAAAAATGTATGAGGAATCTGTAATGTTCCTCAGCTCCTGTGGAAAAAGAAATTCAGCATAGAGGAAAAAGGGGCATGTAAAGACACCTGGATTCACTTGTTTTCTGCACGGTTTCTGACTGAGTTAAGGGCAGCACATTGATGATGGCATTTCAAACAGCCTGGCACATTTTTTCCTTGCCTCTTCCTGGTGCTGAAGGGGTTAAAGAGGATTTGTAATGTGATTATTGGAAAGCAATATGCTGCTGTGTCAACGTAAAAGTCGCTAAGAGGATTCCTTAGATATTTGTTGCTAAAAGGTACAGTAATAAGGCATAAAAAAGCAGTATGTGTGGTGGGAAGGAGATTAATAAAAAAGCATAGAGGTTAAAAAATTTAGTCTGAACTGCATCAAATTTTAATGAGCTTATGAGCTGTGGGGTTTGTTTGGATTTACAGCCCTGCTTTAATAGTTTTATTTACAGTAGCTTTTTTCTCCAGCCTTTGTTACTCACTTGAGCTTCCCACAGAAATCAAAGCTCATCGTCTTGCAGAATGCAGGTGGAGCAATACCTGGGTGGAGCAGAGCCTCTGAGCTGCATCTGCAACAGGGCCTCTTTCTCTACCAAGAATTCCCACCCAGCTGGCCAAATCCCAGAGGAACAAATAGAAATCCCAACTTAAAATAAATAAATAAAATAAAGAAGGGGGGTTGTGAAAGGAAAGGCAAAAAGCCCTCGTTGTCTAATCCATAGCAGAGTGGCCTCTGGCACATGTGTCGAGGGGAGATTAGACTTAAGAAGAGATTTTATTTGTTTTCCTTTACTAAGCGCTTGTTCAAAAGAGTCTCTGTAAATATTTGAGTTGCTTTTCATAAACACACAAAAAAAACCCTAAAAACCTCCAACCTCAAACAAACCCCAAACTTAAAAGCTGCCTCTAAAGTTCCATAAAAACCTGCTCTGTTAGCCACAGTCAGTAGCTGCTGAGTACTTCTCACAGCTTCCCTGCCCTTCCAACGTGGTGCTTCTCAGGTGCTTTAGTAACCCAGCTCCTCTTTGTTTCAGTCTTCCTCCCTCATCTCTAGTGCCACTGCTGCTGCACTGTTGAGTTCTGGTGCTGTTGACTACTGTCTGCATGTGCTGAAGTCTTTGCTGGAGTATTGGAAAAGCCAGCAGAATGATGAGGAGCCTGTAGCCACCAGCCAGCTCCTGAAACCTCACACTACTTCTTCTCCACCTGACATGAGCCCTTTTTTCCTCCGCCAGTATGTGAAGGTGAGTCCTAGCCTATGCTCGTAGCTTTACATAACCTGCCTTAAGAGGCTGCTGCAGAGAAGCAAGTAAAAGCATCCTTGCAGAACTGGTTTTCCCTTAGTAGGGCAATTGAAATCTGTCCCTATAGCTTGTAGTTAAAACTAGGATTTAGATTGGATATAAGGAAGAAATTCTTTCCTGTTAGGGTGGTGAGGCACTGGAATGGGTTGCCCAGGGAGGTTGTGAATGCTCCATCCCTGGCAGTGTTCAAGACCAGGTTGGATGAGGCCTTGGGTGATATGATTTAGCCTGAGGTGTCCCTGCCCATGGCAGGGGGGTTGGAACTGGATGATCTTAAGGTCCTTTCCAACCCTAACTGTTCTATGATTCTATTCTGTGATTCTATGATCAATGCACTCCTAAACCAAGCAGTTGTGTGGAGCTGCTGTCACTGTTTCTGGTTGAAGGGAAGCTCCTCCAACTCCTGCCTCCTTGTGCTTGGCAGAATTCCTGAACAACCACTACTTCCTGTGGCAAGGAAGCCTAGGATTTGATGGGGATTTCCACCCTAAATCCTAGACTTATTCTACCACCATGGTACCTTTATGCTGCTGGGAAGGGGGGCTCTGATATATGTACAGGTCCAGTGAAAAAAGTGTAGTTAAATGGAAGAATGTCTCCTAAGTTGAAAGCTCCTGTGTTAAATTGCCTTATACTACAGATGAGCTTGCTGCATCCTCTTAGTTGCTGTCTAGTTAAAGTCCTCATGCAGATTTGTTGGCTTGTTTTACAGGCTGCAGAGGTGCAAAAAAAGCTTTGTTTTTAGCAAATCAATAAATGCACCCTGTAGCTTGTCATGACAGCTCCTTGGGAATGTTCAGTGCCAGAGCCTGATGGATTGCTTTTGCTCCCAGGGTCATGCTGCTGATGTTTTTGAGGCCTACACTCAGCTCCTGACAGAGATGGTGCTGCGGCTGCCCTATCAGATCAAGAAGATTGCAGACACAAACTCCCGCATCCCGCCTCCCATCTTTGACCACTCTTGGTTCTACTTCTTGTCTGAGGTAAGTGAGAGCATGATAGATCTATGGACTTGAACAAAAACATGTCAGGAATATTACCTTTCATGGGAGAGATGAGCTTCTGCAGAATTCCTCTCAGATCCATCTCTGAATTTTAAGCCCCCTTGGAAGAAGGTGAGCTGTTGGCTTTGTTTTATTCCTGTGGAACAAGAATCTGTAGGAAAGCATATGTGAAAAAGAGCACTGCTGCTATTTCCTGTAACTCGGTGTCTGCTGCCAGGAAATAGGAATTGAAAACCCTCTCTGGGGTGGTACAATGTAACCGTGCTTGCTACCTAACTTGGTCCTTATAAAAGGCATCGGTAAGGTATTTGGAGTATATTATTTTGGTTCCTTTGGTTGTATAGCTTCCTAGTTGAGATCACATCTTCCATTTGCACAAGTGTGGGGTAGGATTTCTTAATTAGGCTTGACTAGCTTTTTATTTGATGTCATGGATGACAAAGGAGCAGCAGTGTCACAGTGCCACAGCTCGGGATGCTGCAGTGTTGTTTTGCAGTGTTCCTTCTGCCTGTGACTTACTTTTACAGGTGACTTTACCATACGTTAAAGCTGACAGATTCAGGAATACATCTCCCATATCTTTTCTTTCTGTACGAAAACACATGGTGTTTTGGTGGCACAGGTTGCCTGCTGCTGAGTTCACAGTGCTGACGTTGTGGCCTTTTCTTTGTCTAGTACCTGATGATCCAGCAGACTCCATTCGTGCGCCGCCAAGTTCGCAAGCTTTTGCTCTTCATCTGTGGCTCAAAGGACAAATACCGCCAGCTCAGAGACCTGCACACGTTGGATTCCCATGTTCGTGGAATCAAAAAGCTCCTGGAAGAACAAGGCATTTTCCTTCGTGCCAGTGTGGTCACAGCAAGCTCAGGCTCTGCCCTGCAGTATGATACCTTGATCAGCTTGGTAAGGAGAAGTGTGTCACTGTGCTAGGAAAAGCGTACATGGCATCGATGAAAGATGTCAGAAACACTGACATGGGGTTTAATCCTGTCCCATCGTGCCTTTCAGATGGAACACTTGAAGGCTTGTGCAGAGATTGCCACACAGCGAACAGTGAACTGGCAGAAATTCTGCATTAAAGATGACTGTGAGTTCTTGAAGAGTATTTGAGGGAGCAGAGGGGATGTATTATGTGTCTTGCTCTGCATCGAGACTTACCAGATGGGGAATCTCAGCAGAGAAGAAGGGAGGACACAGCTGAGAGTTTTGAGTAGGACTGAACAGTTTCCAGTACTAATTATCACAGTGCTCTAATTGCATCTGTTCTTAGCTAAAGGACACAATCTGGTGTAATGGATAACTCACAAGAACAGAAATAGGGGATCTGTGTTCTCTTGCTTGAGCTGCTGTTGTTCCAGTGCGTAATTTGGGATGAAACACTTTACCTTGACGTGCCCAAATGTACAGTGCAGGGACAGGAGGGTTCTGTGAGTTTGTGGGATGGCCCTTGTCACATTCAAAGGCTTTTTTTTTGTTGAGGTTGGGGTTTTTTTTGCTTGCTTGATTTTTAAATTCAGGCTTCAAAGATTTTCTTCCTCTCTTCGCAGCGGTTCTCTATTTCCTCCTTCAAGTCAGCTTCCTGGTAGATGAAGGAGTGTCACCAGTTCTCCTGCAGCTGTTGTCTTGTGCTCTGTGTGGCAGTAAAGTGCTGTCTGTGGCTTCATCCTCGGGATCATCAAGCACCTCTTCCACCTCTGCTCCTGCAGCAGCAGGCTCTGGGCAGCCAGCAACACAGAGCAAATCCTCCACTAAAAAGAGCAAGAAAGAAGACAAGGAAAAGGAGCGAGAGGGTGAGCTGCTGCTGTGCCCTGTTCTCTGTGGTGGTTTTAGAGATAAAGTCTGCTCCTCTCAGCCTTTCATAGTCAATTCAGAAAGAATTGCTTTCCTCTTCTTGTGATAAATGCCACTGTTGGGAAAGGGTCATAGAGGGGTGCAAGGGCACTTACAGACTACAGCAACAATTAGGAGAGAAGAGCAGTTTTACTGTGTGTAGATAGGAAAGAGACGAAGACGAAGGAGTATGCCTTAGAAGCTAGGGCTGAAATTAAGTGCTGAGTGCATCCCAAACCCACTGTGAGTATTTGTTAACTAGAGTGGGCTTCAAGATAAAGTTATGGAAGTTACTGATTCTCATAATGAAGTAGCTTCCACCCAGCATGCCTGTCCTAGGCTGTAGGAGGTTGACATGCTCGTGGGGATTAAAACAAGTACTGGACGTGCACACCCAGTTAGTTCTGCAATTCAGTGGTAATGTTCAGACTTGTTTCCACTGGCTGACTTGTAAACTCTATTAGAGCCAGGGCTGCTGCTTAATGGATACCCAAAGTCCTGGGAAAGTAATTAAGCTTTCCTATAAAAGTCCTGGGCATGAATTCTTTCTTGGCTTTTCTTCATGGAACCGTTTTGGCTTTCTTTGAGATGAATCTCTGTGAGTCTTTTTACTGCCCTATGGTTGATCCTTTTCTTTTTATCAGGATGTGTGGCACATTTCTCACACCCTTTCCAGCCGTTTTCTGCTGTGTTAGGAGTACTAGGTCATAGTTATGGAAAAAGAAAAGAACATTAAACTTGCTTGTTCCCTGAAACACAGTTGCTTGTCCCCGTTATCCTGGCTTTATGAGCTATAAAATGAGAAACTGGCCTGCCTGTGAGATAGTCTGTTCATCTTCTTGCTTAAGTCTCACTGTGCCACCCGGTGTCCCCTAGGTGAAGGCGTTGGCAGTCAGGAGGATCAGCTGTGCACAGCTCTGGTGAACCAACTGAACAAATTTGCTGACAAGGAGACCCTAATTCAGTTCCTGCGCTGCTTCTTGCTGGAGTCCAACTCGTCCTCTGTGAGATGGCAGGCACACTGCCTCACGCTCCACATCTACAGGTGAGCTGGAGGACTCTGATCAGGCTCCTCTTAGCCAGTCTCAGCTCGGTTATGCACAGTTCTGTCCTTGGGTGAGAGTTAATACTTGAGCCTCCTTCCTGAAGGATGCTGGAGCTTGCAGATGATTGCATTCCCTTGGCTTGCTCACACTGTTTTGCAGTTACTGGGGCTGAAGGTAGAAGTTGTGACCTAATGATCAACTTGAGCTGTCATCTGCAAGAAGCATTTTATTTGCCTGCAGACTCTGGCTCCTGATGCCTAGGGGAGGAGGTATTTGTGAGCAAGTGAATTTCTGAAGCAGATGCAGACTCATGCAGTTGCAAAGTTGGGAGTTACATAGGGAAAGGCACAACTCAGGGTGCTGCAGTCCTTCAGACCTTTATCAGTTGTTGCAAGACAGCTGCTTTTGTTTCAGAGAGTGATGAGAATTAACTCTCTGCACTCCAGTGTATGGAGGATAATGGTTTCCAAGCTTGGTGAACTGTAGCACGTTTTGAGTAAGATGCCATGCAGTCTGTGTAGCTATCTTCACAGCCCTAATTGTATGTCCTCTATACAACAGGAACTCAAACAAGTCTCAGCAGGAATTACTCTTGGATCTCATGTGGTCAATCTGGCCAGAACTTCCAGCCTACGGGAGAAAGGCTGCCCAGTTTGTAGATCTCCTGGGATACTTCTCTCTGAAAACACAGCAGACTGAGAAGAAGGTATAGTGTCCTCCTGAGGAGGAGATGCAGCATCCCAGGTCCTGCTGCTTCCTGTGGATTATCACAAATGACAAATGATATCATGGGAATTATCATGATACAGCTGGGACAGATTTTCTGTCAAAAGAGCTTTCTGTGGAAACTTTTCTTGTTCCCAAAACTGTTAAAAAGGCTCCTTCAGGACTTGAGGAGTGTGGATTTTTTCTTATTTTAGGGTTTTTTGGTTTGGGGAGGTTTTTTTGGAGCCTGTGTTAACAATTTTCTTTAGATGAAAACATCTTCCCCACAGGAAGCTTTTGTGGGAAAATACATTTATTTGCTAGCTCCAATTTCTAGGGTTTTGATATTCCAGTTCCTAGAACTTTTTTGTAACCAGGGCTGTTGGACAAAGGAAGTGGCAGGATTTCTTAGTGCACCAGTGGGCTTGAGAACAAGTAATTTAAGCTCACTGATACTTGCATGTGTACTTTTGAAGAGCTGGGAATGCCTCACAAACCTTGGCAGGCAGTTACAGTGACTGCCTGACAAATAGCACTGTTATTGTGGTAAAGGTCTGATTTTAGGATCTATTGCATTCCTGGGTAATGATTTAACCACAGGAATTTCTCTGGTATAGAGCATTCATCTTCTGGGGGACCTGGAATGCCACAGGAGGAGAGATCTTTAGGTCTTTCTAGCAATAAACATGCTGAGAAGACAATATTTTCCTTACTGTGTCGTTTCAGTTGAAGGAATACTCCCAAAAGGCCGTGGAGATCCTCCGCACTCAAAACCACATTCTTACCAACCACCCCAACTCCAACATTTACAAGTGAGTTACTCCTGACTTTGATCCATTTCACTAAAGAGCTTTTCAGCAGAGATGGGGATGCAGCATTTCTGCCATCCAGAGGGGAATGCACAATCCTTGTAATAAAATCCTGGTGGAGGAAGGACCCCTGCTGAGATTGTGTGCTCGCTGCAGCTGCGCTTGGGGGAATAGAGATTCCTTTCTGCCATCTGAAAAATGTGACATTCTCTGTGCTCTCAGCAGTTGGGCTTCAGCTTTTTTGCTGTCATTGTTGGTAAATGTTACAAAATATTAGGGTTGTAGAGTATAGACTTGCAGATTTATGTGTTGTGTACTTAAAGATGGCTTTAATAGTTTTTAATTGTACTAAAATGCTGCCTAGTGAAGAACAGTAATGTTCAGTCTGCTTTATACTGTAATGCTTTTCTTCCTAAATCTGGGGGTGGGGACTGCAGGTAAATTAAAACTACACTGATTGAATGGCTTGTGTTTAAGACACAGTGAATGCCAAATTGTATGTGTTGATGTCCTTTGCCTTGTTCCAGCACTCTGTCTGGGCTGGTGGAGTTTGATGGCTACTACTTGGAGAGTGACCCTTGCCTTGTCTGCAACAATCCAGAGGTGCCCTTCTGTGTAAGTAACTGCTGCTCTTAAAGCCTTTCCAATTAGAGGGAGCCAAAATGTTCACAGCAGTGATTTGCAGTGATTCCGAGGGGTTTGGGCTGTAATCATATAGGCAGTGAGTCCTTGGTTTTGTTTTCTCAGTACATCAAGCTTTCCTCCATTAAAGTGGACACGAGGTACACAACAACCCAGCAAGTGGTGAAACTCATTGGCAGCCACACCATCAGCAAAGTGACAGTGAAGATAGGAGACCTGAAACGGACCAAAATGGTCCGAACCATCAACCTCTATTACAACAACAGGACGGTGCAAGCCATAGTGGAGCTGAAAAACAAGTATGTTCATCACGGGTTTTATGTGCAAGTCTCTGAATTTGACATTACGATTTCTGGCCAGGTGCCTGGTTCCTTGTTTTAGCTGATATTCCTCTGTCTCTGTATGCAAGCTCTGTGCAGGCTCAGTGTTAAGCACCTAACTTTACTGGGTTGACACCAAGAGCACCTCCTGGAGAGTTTGATTGAGAAGGGGATTTGAACCTTGCAGTATGTTCAGAAATGCAGCAAGTGTTAACATCACTTGTTTAAAGCCCTGTAGTAGAATTAAAACAAGAAGTTGGATGGGCCAACTCTGGACTGCTGCTTTACCTATGAGAAATGGTTCCTTTTCAGTGCATCACTCAGTCTGGAGCCAGTTGTGCTTATGGGCTTTCTCTTCTTACTTCTTGAGATGTTCTCACCAGAATCAGATCTTTTTGGCTTAAGGATTAATCTGTGCCTGCCGCTTATTGCTTATTTGAAGTCTTAATCCTCTGTGACATCACAAGTGGCTGCTGTGGAGAGGATTATGATGTCACAAAGAGAGGATTCTGACTTCAGGTTGAGAATAAGCAGTGGGAGCAGATGAGATCTTTAGAAATAAATATCCTGTTTTCATGCAAATGTCCTTCCTAATAAAAAAATGGAGGTGAAAATCCCTAGAAAATGTCTGTAGTATTAAAGTTTCTCCATGAGGCATCAACAGCTCTTTAATCCTAAACAGTCTCTCTCTCTATGAAGAGGATAAAGGCTTAAAATGTATTTCTGGCTACATATCATGTCAATACAGAAGCTAAGGAAACGAATCCTAGAACTGCTCTCCATTCATCCCATTTAAAGTAGATTTGGAGCTGAGACGGTTGCGTTTGGCTTCTCTTCAGACGTGGGCAGGCAGGGTGCTTCCCAACCAAGCCTCTTTTCTTCCCTTTTCCCAGGCCAGCCCGTTGGCACAAAGCTAAGAAAGTCCAGCTGACCCCTGGCCAGACAGAGGTGAAGATTGATTTGCCACTGCCCATCGTGGCTTCCAACCTCATGATTGAATTTGCAGACTTCTATGAGAACTACCAGGCTTCCACCGAGACCCTGCAGTGCCCCCGGTGCAGCGCCTCCGTCCCGGCTAACCCCGGCGTGTGTGGGAACTGTGGGGAAAACGTGTACCAGTGCCACAAGTGCAGGTATGTCCCCCTCCTGCCTCCCCACAGAGCCAGCACCAGGGGTGTACCGAGCCTTTGTGTTGTTGCCCACGTTGGGTGTTCAACCAAACACATGATTCTGGTTAATACAACCGCGCGATCAAATTAGTCGAGAAGTATAAAACAGGCTTACAGGGATTTAATGTTAATACAGGCTAACAAAGGAAGCTGATAGCACAGTGCTGAAAGAACACAGAAGTTTTGCATCAGGCCCTCGGAAGTTCAATAGGGAAAATTCCCAGGAAGAGATTATTTTTGGCCTGACTGTTCCAAGGGCATGAGGCTGGAGTTCAATTAGATGATTGCAGGGGGGGGTTCCCCACAGGATCCTTGACTTAGTGTGCTGGACAGACAGTGCTTGCTTGTCTGTGCAGGGCTTTTGCTGTCCTCCCCTCATTCAGAGCAGGGCTCAGGGTGTAATTTACTGTGTGCTATTCAAGCTTTCACTACAGTATTCTAAATCCTTTTCTTTTGTGAGTTTTGTCTCCTTATCTGATATCTCTTCTCCCCTTATTGTTGCACATATTTCACTCTAATCCTCATGGATTCAAGGTGTTTAGCAGATTCTTTCCATAGATCAGGTGATTACTGCTATATTGAAAGTTTTCCACATCCCTTCTTGAATTATGGGAGCTATAAATCAGTTCATGTCATTCTGCTCTAGTCTGCAGTGGGATAATAAGTATGCTGTAGTCCCTCTGCAACTGGGTAAAGAGTGAAAGCTATTGAAAGCCCAGACCTTACAAAACGATTCCCTTTTATCTGTGTTCTCCTAAAGGGCACAGTGCCCTAGTCTGACGTTCAACTGGGAATTACTGTAGCTAAAGTAGAATTGTTAGGAACAAATTCACATCTGTTTCTGCTTTTTCGGGCTGGAATGTGGCACTGCTTCTGCGAGGGGTTTATTTATTTGCCTGATGTGTGGGTTTTGCTGTACCTCATGTATTTCACTTGTGGCTTCCCCAGGCAGGTTGGTAGGTTAGACATTTTAAGGGCCATCCTCCTCTTTCACCTGAGTCCATTCACAACTGTTTTCCTTGCCTTGGTTACCCTTATAAAGCTCAGCTGCATTCAGTGACCTTTCTGCTTGCCTTTCAGATCCATTAATTACGATGAGAAAGATCCTTTCCTCTGCAATGCCTGTGGGTTCTGTAAATATGCTCGTTTTGACTTCATGCTGTATGCCAAGCCCTGCTGTGCAGTGGATCCCATAGAAAATGAAGAGGATCGAAAGAAGGTGAGCTTAATAGCAGAGTCATTAATGGAATTCTCTATCTCTTGGCTGGGTCAGCAGCCAAGTAGGGGTAGCAGAGATCCATCTCTCTTGGGAGTAACCTGAAAAGCATGCTCCTTCAAGGCTTCTCACTGACTAATGCATTCCTTATTTACTGTCTTGCCCCACCAAATAAGTAATTCTTCAGAAGACGTAATTCAGTGCTTTACTTACAAACTAGCTATGTAGCACTAGATCTCTTTACCTTGCTGTACAATTTGGGGTGTAGTGTATGCTTTACCATTCTGTGTGAGGAGCCCTGCTAGTGAATGAAGAAGCCATTGCACTGTGTGGCATGTCAGGCTTGGAGGCTGATGGTTGTAGTTCTGTAGAATTTAAAATAGCATCTGAACATAAGAGTTTCCTTTCCTTTTTTATCTTAGGCAGTAACAAATATCAACACTCTCCTGGACAAGGCTGACAGAGTGTATCACCAGCTAATGGGCCACCGACCGCAGCTGGAAAACCTGCTGTGTAAAGTGAATGAGGCAGCCCCTGAAAAGCCACAGGTAACAAGGAATAGGTGGATCTTGCACAGAACTCAAGGCTGGTGAAACACTGGCCTTTACACTGCCAACAGCAACCCAAGGTCCTTGCTCAGGTGCTGTTCTGGTTATTTTTGTGTGTAGTCTTCATATGTGATTCCTTTTTATTTTCCTCTCTGTTCCAGGATGAATCTGGTAGTAGTGGAGGGATAAGTTCAACCTCAGCTAGTGTGAATAGGTACATACTCCAGTTAGCCCAGGAGTATTGTGGTGACTGCAAGAACTCTTTTGATGAACTTTCCAAAATCATCCAGGTATGATGTGCTTTGATTTGATTCATGTGTTTCTTTCTGTCACCAGATACAGTGCATATCAGAAATACAAATTAAGATGATGTCATCTGTGTTTAATGATATTTGTGAGCAATAGGTGATCACCTGCATATTTTCAGGGAAATAACAAATAATCATTTCTAAAAGCTATGGTTGCCATGAATACTATGGGTTTGTCACATTTCCAGTGCTTGTAATATAGACAAGAAGCCTTTAACCAGGGCAGGTAACTTGGAGTGAGGCTGGTATTTCAAATGGATCGCCTCAGTCTGCCATTGATGTGAAGGATCTCTAGTTGTGTTTCTCCACAAAACCCACAGTGAATTGGATTAGCCATTATGTGCTGCCTCACAGTTCCACAACTTCCAGTTCTCCTTCTCTGTGCTTTCAGAAAGTGTTTGCCTCTCGGAAGGAACTCCTGGAATACGATCTCCAACAGAGAGAGGCAGCAACGAAGTCCTCACGAACCACTGTCCAACCCACGTTTACTGCCAGCCAGTATCGTGCCTTGTCTGTCCTAGGCTGTGGCCACACATCATCAACCAAATGCTATGGCTGTGCCTCAGCTGTGACTGAGCACTGCATAACATTGCTGCGGGCTTTGGCAACCAACTCTGCCATCAGGCACATCCTCGTGTCCCAGGGCCTTATCCGAGAGCTCTTTGACTACAACTTGCGCCGCGGCGCAGCCACCATGCGGGAGGAGGTCCGACAGCTCATGTGCCTTCTGACCAGGTTAGCTCTTACTTGGTGCATGCAGCCCTTTGACTTCAGTGAGCTCTTGTGAATGCACCATCAGGAAGGAGAAGCTTTCTAGAGTAGATACCTTACATCAGCAGACTGTAGACTCTAACTGCTTGTATGTTTGTTATCAACTAAACTGAAATCCCTGAGCTTTTGGGATTTAGTATGAGCACAGCTTGACAGTGTTCTCTTTCCTCTCCTGAAATTAGGGACAATCCAGAGGCCACACAACAAATGAATGACTTAATCATTGGGAAGGTTTCTGCAGCTCTGAAGGGACATTGGGCAAATCCAGACCTGGTGAGAGACTGGTGTTTGCCAATTTCTGTTTTCTGCCCTCTGCAACTGCTGTTGTGTTCTCATCATTGCATCTTCTCTCTCATATGGTCTGTTTGCAATAGGGAAGGTGTTTGTGTCATGATAAGATAAATGTCAGAGTGGAGCACAAAATGATGTGCTTAGGTATATGCCTGAATTTCCTCAGGCAGTTCTGCCTGTCTTGGCTGTTGTTTGCAGCTTTCAAACAGATTGCCAGTCATCCCAGATGGGCATAGGATTAAATTTACTTAGATCAATGTGTTTTGAACCTGTGTTTTTTAAATATCAGAAGGCAAAAGGGACTGCTGCATCACCAAGACTTCTTAAACCTTTGAACCTGTGTCTGTTACAGGCCAGCAGCCTCCAGTATGAAATGTTGCTGCTAACAGATTCCATCTCAAAGGAAGACAGTTGCTGGGAGCTCCGACTGCGTTGTGGTGAGTTCAAACAAGTAGTGTGAACATTTCATTTTAATATGCTGTACCCACGTCCATGCACTATAGCAAGATCTGTTTCTTTAAGGAAGGGAACTGATACTGACCCAGCTTGTGATTAGGGTTTGAAGTGGAGTTAGCAGCAGATGGTTTGTCTTGAGGTAATGTGTCTCTTGAAAGAGGAGTGTTGAGAAACAGAAAGCTGGAGGTGTGAGGAGAAGGATGACAAGACTCTCTTGCTGTAATAAAGTAGTTGCTTTCCACCCATTGTTGCATGAGAATGTGATAGTTCTGTTTGAGGAGATGAGGTCTTGCCTCACTCTAAACACTTGTAATGTGCTGTACGGAGCTGTGGAGGTGTATTATCTGCAGATCTGGGATGGAAATGTATGTCTGTGTCTTTCAGCTCTCAGCCTCTTTCTGATGGCTGTGAACATTAAGACTCCAGTGGTTGTTGAAAACATCACCCTCATGTGCCTGCGCATTCTTCAGAAGCTGATTAAGCCACCTGCTCCAACCAGCAAGAAAAACAAGGTACTGCCGTGGGTGCTGAGCACAGCACCTGCAAACCTGCTGACTAAGGTCTGGCACACAGGTCTCAGCGATTCATGAGGAAACCAGGGCTTGCTTTTCCTGGTCACAGGCACAAGGGAAGCCCAAGTCCTGTGATTCTTGTCTTTGCAGACTGCAAATCACAGTTTTTCTTACTGGTCTTTGGTGGCTCCAACCACCACTTTTCAAGACTGGGCTTTTTTTTTTTCCACTCAGATTTGAGGCATGGGGTAAGAGCTACTTCAGAGCTACAGCTTGGTTATTTTGGGCAGGCTTTTGGTTCTTTCAGTAGGATCAAATACCTAAAAACAGTAGAATCAAGTGCTTTTGACTCAGATTTGTAAACACTGAGCTACAATTACAATAAAAATGGTATTGATTGTAATTTAGGATAACATTTGCAAGGGACAAAATATGTTTCTGCTTTGATCTAGCTATCTCATAGCCACAGATTGATGTCAAAGTTGGGTTTAGTGGTATTTCAGTAGTAACTGGAATGAGGCATCTCTCTTAGTGCATCATTAACAGAAACTTTATATCCTGCTGTTGCCCAAGAACTGCATTTACCTGTTCATGGCATATACACAACCAGTGACTCACCTACAGGAGCTGCTCTTTAGGGAGCAGGCTGTGGCTTTCTGAAGACTCATAGAATTATTTTCTTCATTAGGATGTGCCTATGGATGCTCTCACCACTGTGAAGCCTTACAGCAATGAAATCCATGCACAAGCTCAGCTGTGGCTCAAGAGGGACCCCAAAGCATCATACGAAGCTTGGAAAAAGTGCCTCCCTGCCAGAGGTAGTCCTGTGCTTTTAACTCTGTGCAGTTTTGTGCAGGAGCGTGTGTGTCCCTCCAGGTTTAATAAGGAATGTGCTTCTGTTGGGTTGCGTTGGCTTCTGTCCTGTGACATGTGATCCCATCTTCACACTTAGCTGTGTAGTCCTTAGAGACTGTAGCACTGACTTTTCTAGGCTGTGTTGCTCAAACCCTAAGCAGAACATGCACTGTCCCTGGAGATAATGAGGGGAATGTGAAAAATGAAACTGGTTGTGTATTTAAAATGATATCAGCCAACTGAATTCCCCGAGAGGTTATGGGATTTGCATCTGGCTTGGAAGTGAACATACCTCCACGCAGAGTGGACATGGCAGCAGAAAGAAATGAGAAGCTTCTCAGCTGGAGTTTGGAGAGTTCCAGTATGGAGCAAATAACACAATGACAGCTTGCAGTTAATAGGTGCTGACAGTTCTCTTGAGCTGTGTTCAATATTGCAGGTGTAGATGCCAATGGGAAATCTCCCAGCAAAGCTGAGCTTCACCAGCTCTACTTGTCAGAAAAATATGTCTGGAAATGGAAACAGTTCATGAGTCACCGTGGGAAGAGACCTTGTCCTCTGGATCTCAAGCTGGGACACAACAATTGGCTGCGACAGGTAAACCTGGGTGAAAGCTCCAGGGGGTGCACTGGGCAGAGATGTTTGGTAGCTGGCTGCATTTGATGCGCTTTGCACAGCGAGGTCACCAGGCTGTCCTAATG
Organism: Pezoporus occidentalis; assembly: GCF_034315485.1. Taxonomy (NCBI): domain Eukaryota; kingdom Metazoa; phylum Chordata; class Aves; order Psittaciformes; family Psittacidae; genus Pezoporus; species Pezoporus occidentalis. The sequence goes on from NW_026914448.1 coordinate 58,430, forward strand.
TATGTTGTGCCTTCACTAGTTCATCTTTGCATGGCAAATGACACCATCTTCTACTGCTCTTCCCTCAGGTGCTGTTTACTCCTGCCACTCAAGCTGCAAGGCAGGCTGCGTGCACCATAGTGGAAGCTCTGGCCACCATCCCCAGCCGCAAACAGCAGGTCCTTGATCTCCTCACAAGGTATTTCTGTGTTGCCACACTTGACAGCGCCAGGATTGTTCTTCTTCCGTTCCCATGAGAATCTCTGCATCCTTCCAACTTTTCTCACACCTCTCCATTGTATACCTCTGGTTCACAGGTCTTTTGGGGGCTGGATTCTGACACTTACTTAGCTGGAATGGTATTGATTTAGGTTTTTTTGTTGTCTGGCAATAAGCTATTGCAGTCCTGTACCTTTTCCAGAAGTAAGCAGATGGTGTTCAGCTGCGTGAACAACATTTCCCCTGCCTCTTCAATAGCAAAATAATAGGGTGAACGCTCTTTCAGATCTGTGACATAATTTATCCCACTTGAGGCTAGTAGCACAGTTGGGGGACCCTTTTTTGGGACAAAATACCACTTCAGCCATAGTAATGCCTATCAGTTATACTTTTAGCTAGTAGGACCATAGAGAGGATGGATTCCTGGAGGCTTTTTCTTTCTTTGTGTGATGTCCTGAAGCTGTGAATAGTGCTTGTTACTGTGAAGTGGTTGTCAGCTTGTGTTTCTCTTCTCTAGCTACCTGGATGAGCTCAGCATTGCTGGTGAGTGTGCCGCTGAGTACCTGGCACTGTATCAGAAACTCATCAAACCAGCCCACTGGAAGATCTACCTGGCAGCCAGGGGGGTTCTGCCCTATATTGGCAGTCTCATCACCAAGGTATGGACTAGTATGGAGGGACTAGAAAGCTAGCTTGGCTCTTCTGCTTTGAAATCTTCATCTGTTTGTTCAGTGCTGAACTTTGCCAGGTTTGTGAAGCTCACACTTCTGCGCTGTCTGAACTAAAAGCTACAATGGGTTTAGCCCCAGCCCTCAGCACAGACTGGCTGGGACACATTAATAGCTGCTCTGGGGTCAGCTGTGCTAAGGGGTATAAATATTTCTACACTGTCTTGGCACCAGATCCAAGTTGGAAGCTGCCTTAGGTGCCAGACTGGACTCTGAAAGCCCTTAAGGACAAGGGAGGATTAGGTGTGCTACCATTCTTTGAGTGTGAACTACGGCCTGTTGGAGGAGCAGCACTTTTCAGTTGCAGTCTTCAGAGTGTTGGGGCTTAGGAGTGTTCCCTGGTGATCCCTGGGGCACTCCAAAGAGGTACATGACAGCCTCTGTGTTAATGGTGGCCTTGAATCCATCATGGAGGGGCCACTAAAGCAGTTGTAATAGGGCAGTACAGGGAGAAAACGAGGAGAATGTTTTAGGTAGTTTTTCTCTCCTCTCCCCTTCCTTCCCTGCTGCTGTGTTGCAGTTCTGGTTTCTCTGTGTCATTATTGGCATTGCAGTGTCTTGTCCTAATAGACTTCTTAATTATTCCCAGGAAATAGCTCGTTTACTTGCCTTGGAAGAAGCAACACTCAGCACTGATTTGCAGCAGGGATATGCCTTGAAGAGTCTCACAGGTATTTGGTGGCATCAACGTGAGTCTTGTAGTAGGTTTAGAGATGGGGGAGTCCCTGTTCTGTAACATCATGTAGCAGAATTTGAGAGATGTGACTTGATGGTTTGCAGATAGATTTTTGCTATTGATTTAGCACTTAACCCCTAAATAGATTTTTCTGTGTTCTTTATGGTCTGTTTCTGCTTTTAGTTACTTGAACTGTGATAACATATGAGAAAACTTCACCATAGCACTTTCCTTCTCCATTTCTTTATTACATTAATTGTACAGTAGAATTCCTGGAACCATTCTAAACATTGATTTGTTCCTACCTGTTGTTTCCTACCTGCTTACTCTACAGTAGCCTTTCTTTTTTGAACCTTCTAGAGGATAGTATTTTCAAAACCTTGCTGGAAATGGAAATACATCAGTAACTGGGTCATTCTTTTTTTGTATTCTCTTCCATTTCTTGAAGAATCAATGGACTAATTCATAAAACCTGGCTTCTTGCAAGAAAAAGCACATTGAGAAATATGTCATGGGAAAGAATCCAAGTGTTTGCTGATCCTTTGTTGTAGGAGTGACCAGTTTGGTGATGTAACTGTTAAGTCACTGCACTTGTCACATCATCAGAGCCAGCTTAAAGATTAGACGGAAGCAGTCATCTGTTTTTGAAATACCTTGTGACAGAAAAATGTCCAAAAGTGCAGAAATGCCCAAGGAAGCCGTGGCTGCCCCATCCCTGGCAGTGTTCAAGGCCAGGTTGGACACAGGGCTTGGAGCAAGCTGCTCTAGTGGAAGGGGTCCCTGCCTGTGGCAGGGGTTGGAACTGGATGATCTCAAGGTCCCTTCCAACCCAAACCATTCCAGGATTCTATGATTTTTGTATCAAGTGCTTAGAAAGCTCCTTACACCCTTTCCTCATTCCCTCACCATGGTCCCACTTGCTGTAATTTACAGGGCAGCACTCACAAGCCAGGGGGCTTTGCCTCCAACTGTTCATAGAAGGGAGCTTTAAACCACAGGCTGTCAATGGGAGTTGTAAGAAACCATGTCCTTGTGCTGTTTTGATGATGCTGTGCCCTGTTTGCTGACCACATGAAATCAAACTCCCTCTTCCCAATTCCTGAATATCCCATTGCTTTGCAGGTCTTCTCTCTTCCTTTGTGGAGGTGGAGTCCATCAAGCGGCATTTCAAGAGCCGCCTGGTGGGTACAGTCCTGAATGGCTACCTGTGCTTGAGGAAATTAGTGGTACAAAGAACAAAGCTGATTGATGAAACCCAGGACATGCTGCTGGAGATGCTGGAGGATATGACAACAGGTAAAACCACCTCAGTTCCATAAACAGTTTGGGGCAACCACAATGAGAAAGCAGATTGCTACAGCCACACAAAGGACTTCTTTCTAAAAGATTGCTGTAGTGAGGGGGGTTTATGGCTTGGGCATTCCAATAATTCCTTTTGGTACAGAAGAGGTAAATAGCATTCCTGGAGTTGTTTCTTATTTTCCAGGAATTTAAACCTCCTCCTTTTATGGGATTGTTTTACTGCAGCCCAGCCATGCAAAAGGGTTTTCCTAGTAAACATACCAATAAATAGCCTTTCACCTTTTAAGTAGTGGCTCTGCAAAAGGAGAGGGCACCAAAGTATGGTGCTTATTGCAGAAGGATTTATTGTGTATGCTGAGGTAAAATGGAACCTGTAAAATTGACTCCTGTGTCCCTTTTAATGCTTCCATTTCTTGGCAGGCACAGAATCTGAAACCAAAGCATTTATGGCAGTGTGCATAGAGACTGCAAAACGTTACAGCCTTGATGACTACAGGACTCCAGTCTTCATCTTTGAGAGACTATGCAGTATTATCTATCCTGTAAGTATAGAGAAGGCTGTAGCATCACTTACAGACTTCTTAAGTAGATACAGTTGCTTACAGTTTGGCAAAAAAAATACAGTAGTGTCTACAATAGTGATTAAATATTAGCCAGTGTGGAACTGTAATAGTATCCTATTTTAGGGGTTTTAGCATTCAGGTTCCCTGCTATGGCATGTGCTGTGCAAAAAGCATATAGTATTGTTTCATGCTGAGGAATTTGCTTACTAAATGATAGTAGACATCCTCATAAGTGCCACATATGTGACAGCATGCAACAGGTCGTACCAGTAATGAAGGGACTGAAGGTTTAGTGACATCCTGTCACTTGCTACCATAAAAGTGCAGGAATGGGAGCATGGTTGGGGGAAAACTCACTCACTCTGTCCCTGCTGCTGTTCTTTAGGAAGAGAATGAGGTGACAGAGTTCTTTGTAACACTGGAGAAAGATCCCCAGCAGGAAGACTTCTTACAGGGCAGAATGCCAGGAAATCCCTACAGCAGTAATGAGCCTGGCATCGGGCCACTCATGAGGGACATCAAGAACAAAATCTGTCAGGACTGTGATCTGGTGGCTCTGCTGGAGGATGACAGTGGAATGGAGGTGAGAATGCACGAGTGGGGATTCCTCGTGCAGATTCATGGGGCTGCCATTTCCAGGCAGCAGATGATTGCTAGAGCTGACTTTTTCTTCCCTCTTTTACAGCTTTTGGTGAATAATAAGATCATCAGTTTGGATCTGCCTGTGGCTGAGGTCTACAAGAAGGTGTGGTGTCCCACTAATGAGGTATGTGTTGTCGTTGTGTATGTTAGCACACAAAGTGCCTGTCCTTGATATCGCCAAGAAAAGAGGGCTGGGGAATAAAAATAACATGAGTTGGGATTTATTTTCTAGCATATAATTTCTTGGATATAATAGGTCAGCACCTTTCTGTGTTCCCTTAATGACTGTTACTCAGTTCTGCAACATCAGGGGTTTAAAAGCTGACCAAGGTGAGTGTATTGAACTTTGCTGTGTAGCATATCAGATACGTGAACTGACTTCCTGAGTAACAAACTCTTACATTCCTTTGGGGAAATAGCTGAACTTTGTGTCACTGCCTTTCAAAGCACATTTCACACTCCATCTGCACGTGACACTTCAATGTGTGGGTACAGACAGGGACACCAGATTGCTCCATCTTCCATCAGCTTCAGAGATGAACCCAAGCTACTTATGCAGAGAGCATGCAACGTTTCTCTGTGTTACTTTGTACTTCTGCTCTTGTGCTTTTCATGTAGGGATCTCAAGAACTTGACAGGTTTCATCCTCCTAGTTTGTTCTTGGTAGTGTGTACTGCCTGTTGTTCAGAGGAAGAAATGGATCCAGTAGTCTTAGGGGACTAGTGCACCGTGTCCCAGAAGCTTGTTCAGAGGTGGATATGGTCCAGAACAACCTCCTTCCTTTTCTTGTAGCCACTAAAATAAACTTGCACTGAGAAGGAATCCATCGGAATAAATATTGCTTGTAACACATACATTCTTTAGAACCACTGCTAGTAGCACTTAAGATCATAAAAGAAGACTGATTTGCCCAACACTTCTTGTTCATTCCTCATTTACTCTTGGATTGCAGTCACTTTGACTGAAACCTTGATGTCCTGAAACCATTTGTTTCCTGTGTTTGTGGGGAAGAATTCAAACAAACCGCCTGTTTTCAGTGAATGATGATGTGGGGAATGGTTCTCTACAAGCTTAACTTCAGTAAAAAAGCCTTCTGTACTGCAAAATGAAGCCCAAAGCTAGGTGACAGTGATTATTTTTTAGTAAGGTACTAACTTGAACAGGGAAATGAGGCGCTGCTCTTTATCTGTGCATCCCAATTGGAACTCTAGTCCAGTTACTGAGGGAAATCATTGCACGTGCTGCCCAAGCAGTGAGGTGCCATTCCCAGGGGATGCTGAGCTGCAGCAGGATGCAGTGCTGCTGGAGAAAGGCAGAGTTTGCTCAGCATTACTGAGCTTTCCTCTGCCTCCCTTTGTGTGCAACTCGGCAGAGCACTTCTGGAGCTGCGGCTCACGTTCCCTAGGAAATAGACAGGCGCACAAGAGCACAACCTCAGGCCCCTTTTTGTTTCCCTTGTCTCTCACTGGCTTTTTTTGTTCATCTGCCATTTTACCAGGGCCCCTGTGGTGTTAATTGCTGGTCGCTAGCATGGCCTTTGAGCAGATCTTCCCCCTGGGGCTTTCCTTCTGCTTATGTATTTGCTGTGACATTAAGCACTGCTTATTCCACATTAGGCTTAGTGCGCTCTCTGACAGGTTTTCTCTCACAAGGTTTCCTGCTCCCAAATCTGGGATTTTGCTTTTCTGCTTTTTATTCAGACCTATGGATTAAAATGGAAAGTTCAGTGATACGCTGTCAGTATTTCCAGCGGGAAATGCAGCTGGAAAACTAGCCTTTTCCCAGGCTTTTTAGCACAGCTTGTGCTTCAGTGGGCTTGGCTGTGTCATTTTAGCAATATACTGTCTTACTGAAAGCTCATTAAATTGCCTTTTCCTTGTGCTCTGCCATTTTCCATCACTGCAGATTTTATCTGTTCAAAAGCACTTGTCCAATTAATCTCTCCTGCTTCATTTACTGGGCTGTGCCTGATCCCTGTACTTCCCAGGTATGCTGTGCAGTACCCTCAGAGGGAAAGGTTGCTGTGGAAAGCAGGCATTTCTCTATAGAACCACATTTTTCTTGGCAAGATCCTTCACTGGTGCTAAAGGAAACTGTTTATTACCAGCCTGTCAGTCTAACTGGCAATGCCAGGAAAAGCTGGACAGACCAAGAGATGAGGTACTGATGTTTTTGCAGGTGGTGGCTTTACTGTTGTTTTTAACTCATCTCAGGGAGGAATGAGGAAGTGAGAGATTTCAGTGAAAACAGCAGAAAGGGAAACTGAGGCTGGAGTGTGTATTACATGCTGTAAAGAGAACTGGACTTGTAGGGAAGTGTCCACAGAGAGACAGTAAATAAAATGCTCTCCTGTCTTGCAGGGGGAGCCGATGAGGATCATTTACCGCATGCGAGGGTTACTAGGAGATGCAACTGAGGAATTCATCGAGTCTCTCGACTCCACTACTGGTAATGCGTTTGTCTCCTGAAAGCTGGGATTAGATTGGGAATCTGAGGTTCACTGCAGAGCACTGGCGCTATTATCCTTACAGCAGTGAGCTTAAAGTTGATTGCCGTTGCTTTTGCTACGTTTACCTGCTTCACCTAGAGTGGATTGTAACAAGCTTTTAAATCTGTACTTTGAATGCGAACACTTACATGGCACAGAGACCATTCTGCCTGGCCCTCCTTCATATTCCTGCTCATAATTCTTTCCAAATTGGGTACAGTTGAAGTGACTTGACTTGCTGGTAAATCTGTCCTACTGTACTCCCCATTTTTACTTCACTGTTTTCTCCCTTGGACTAAGCTTGCTGTACTGTGCCTGCTTCCTCTCTTCACAATCTGTGTATGTCCTGTAGATGAAGAAGAGGATGAGGAAGAAGTGTATAAGATGGCAGGTGTCATGGCCCAGTGTGGAGGCTTGGAGTGCATGCTCAACAGACTGACTGGAATCAAGGACTTCAAACAAGGCCGGCACCTCTTAACTGTGAGTCTCAGCTTCTGGACTTTGGGGTCATGAGTTACATGATGGCAAATGCCACAAGCATTGGTGAAGTTTACTCTGATCTGTGTTGCACTTGAAGTGTTGGAGCAGAGTTTCAGTTCACTAGTTAATGAAAACCTGAGGAATTCCTTCTTTCCCTCTCCCATTCCTCCTAAGACTAAATTCTGCCTTGCCAGTGTGTGTTCTGCCTTGGCCTTACTTGAAACCAAAGCTGTCCTGTGCTTTAAAGTCTGGTTTGTACTTTGCCCCAGTAGGCTGGAAACAAGCTATATAACTGGGTGCTTTGGTTTCCACAAAATCCTCCTGCTTACTCTGAAGGTACCATTGGAAATGCATTCTCTGTGTTTTGTAGGTACTGTTAAAACTGTTCAGTTACTGTGTGAAGGTGAAAATAAATCGTCAGCAGCTGGTCAAGCCGGAGATGAACACTTTGAATGTGATGTTGGGAACTCTTAACCTGGTAAGGACAGCCTGGACTTCCATAAAGTCCATGTTTTCCATGGGCTTCAGTGATTCTAAGGTACCTCTGACTCTCATGCTGCCTTATGCCATCTACAGGAGTGCTGGACTGGCACTGCAAATTACCTGTTAGATATTCCTTATCTGTTGTGAGTGGAAGTGTGTGGATCAGTTGAACCAGTTACTGCTGTTCCAGTACTGGTGTTCCAATAACTGCTGCCATCTTCTTCAGGCTCTGGTGGCTGAGCAGGAAAGTAAGGACAGCGGAGGAGCAGCTGTGGCAGAACAAGTGCTTAGTATAATGGAGATCATACTGGATGAATCCAACGCAGAACCTCTGAGCGAAGACAAGGTGAGTGCCTGGGGCTCAGTGCATGAATGGGAATGTTGGTTGGGATTCAAAGATTGCAAATATCTTATTAGTGATGCTGAGCTTCAGGAGCTGTAGAGTGCTAAATGCGAGTCCAACCCTTGTTATGCTTGCTGGCATGTCTTAGCAGGTCTTGGAGGTAGGACAAGAGGAGTGCCCTGAGCCACAAGCACTGCAAGGCTGCTTTAGGATGATTCTTGCACAGTTTTGGGGGTTATTAGGCTCTGCTTGGATCCCTTCCTTGCTGCTTTAGGCCACAGGCCAGTGGGAGACAAGAGAAGACAGCTCTGCCTTGTTTTTGTATGTGTTGAAAACATGATTGATTTTCAGCTAACTGAAAATGAAATCTATCTCAACCAGCCTGAGAATGAGAAGAGTTTCTCACTCATCTTTTGAAACTCTTGGTGTATGGGAACCTGACGCCCCTTGGGTTGGAATCATTAGACCTTTTTGACTAGAAAATGCTTTAACAGTAGGTGGAAGAAGTCAGGTATCAGCTAGAGGAGTTGATACAGCCGTTCCACAAGACATTTGGGAATAAGGTTGGATTTTGTTCTTCAGTCTGTATTAGGGCCTAGACCTCTAATCCTTCAAGAGAGTCTACCAGCAGCTAGAGTGAAGGTTTTCTTGAAGGTTATAGATTTATTCCTCCATATAAATCGTGCTGCATTCTTCCTTTGCAGGGTAACCTCCTCCTAACTGGTGACAAGGATCAGCTGGTAATGCTGCTTGATCAGATCAACAGCACTTTTGTCCGTTCCAATCTCAGTGTCTTGCAAGGCCTGTTGCGCATCATCCCCTACCTGTCCTTTGGGGAGATGGAGAAAATGCAGATTCTGGTTGATCGGTTCAAGCCCTACTGTAACTTTGATAAGTATGTTGTCATGTTTCAACTAAAAGCACGTGAAATCAGTTGTACTGACAAGTCTGAACCTTTTATTTCCTCACTGACGCTTACTTCAGTGTAATGCGAAGCTTCAGAGATTCTTAGTGCATAAGCTTAATTTCCTGTTTCACTCCTAAGCCATTTGTAGAAGAAATACATGAGTGTGTAGCTGAAGAAGTAGGGCTTTAGTGTGTATTCTGAGATGACAAGGGTCTGAGTAGCTGTTCTGAGTGTCTAAGCTGGGGTATATACATTCAGCAATAATGCAGTGAGGATTACAGGCAGAGATGTTTGGAGAGCCTCCAAGTTACTGTTTCTTGTCTTCATTCAGGTATGACGAGGAGCACAGTGGAGATGATAAAGTTTTCCTAGACTGCTTCTGTAAAATAGCAGCAGGAATAAAGAACAACAGCAACGGCCATCAGCTGAAAGATCTCATCCTTCAGAAGGGAATTACACAGAATGCCCTTGACTACATGAAAAAGCACATTCCCAGTGCAAAGAAGTAAGAGTCACTAGTTAATGTATGGCATAATCCTGAACATCCGTCTCTTGTTTCGTCACCACAACAATCTTCCAAGCAAGCCATTAACAAGGCACATTCAGAAGCATTTAGACGTGGTACAGCTGTGATGCAGAGGGTCTGGTGAGACAATGCCACTATAGGGATGAACTAAAAAGCCTGTCATCTTCTCCTTTGATACCCATCCAAGCTGATCTCTTGGATAGCACAGTACTTGTGTTTCCTGCCTGCTCCTTAGCTAGTGCAGTTAACAGAGCTTTTGATGGCCAGCTTGTGAACACAAAACAAATTCCAAGGCTGAGAGCTGACACTGTGGGTATTACCATGCGCAATGTGGAAGTGGGAGTGTGAATGTCACTTCATTTATTAATGGAGGAGGGACACAGGGGGAAGGGTGCTTGTCCTGCCTACAGCCTGTGCTCTGCCAGCTGTGCTGCTGGCTGACCACCAAGTGCCTTTTCAGCACGGGTGACTGCCCTTCAGCTGCTGCTTCTTGTTTTCTGTGCAGTTTGGATGCAGATGTATGGAAGAAATTCTTAGCTCGACCTGCACTTCCTTTTATCCTTCGCCTGCTCCGAGGACTTGCCACGCAGCACCCTGCTACACAGGTAAGGAGACTCTTGTGAAAGCCAGGTAGGACGTGGCTGGTTTGTTATGCTGCTTTTAGTGGCTGTAGCTAAGCGGTTACTTCTATAGTAGTTGGTTCTACACTGTTTTTTTGGTGGGCTTGGAGAGACACACCAACTTCAGGTGTCATCTAGTCTGTAAGAGTCTGGAAGGCAGGGATTTTGACTTCAGTATCTTCTTACTCTGCATGCTGTGAGGTGCACACACCAGCATGAGAAGGTAATTCAGGCTGTGCACTGTACAGTATCGATAGGTTTCTCGGGGCCTGGTACTGTTTTAAGGATTCTCTTTATCCAACGTCCACATCTGAGCTCATACGAATGGCCAGCAGAGAGGCAAATTGCCCTGCTGTCATACACAGTTTTAGGGTTCAGGGCCCATAGTGTAGCAACATCAAAGAAGAAAGACACTTGGTAAAACCAGTTGTAAACCAGTGCTTCTGCTTAGCTGTCATGGGTGGCATTAGAGGGAACAGGTACTGCTGTGTGCACCTTTTCTCTGAAGAAAGTGCTGTGTTTCAATCCCTGTTAGGTGCTAATAGGCACAGACTCCATTACCAACCTGCACAAGCTGGAGCAGGTGTCTAGTGATGAAGGGATCGGGACGTTAGCAGAGAATCTTCTGGAGGCACTAAGGGAACATCCAGAGGTGAATAAGAAGATTGATGCTGCCCGGAAGGAGACACGTGCAGAGAAGAAACGTATGGCCATGGCAATGAGACAGAAGGCCCTGGGCACCCTGGGGATGACGGTAATGTCTGTTTGCACTGATGGCAGACTAGTGAGCTAATGGTCTTTTATTTGTGTCTTGCTAAAGCTGCCACACACAGAATCGTGTTAACTGATTTATTGACAAGTATTGCAGAGCTCAAACCCACAGTTTGCTGGGAGAGCAAACACAGTTGCCAGTAGTAGGCTGGGAAATGGAATGGACATTCCTGTTCCAGTGGTGGTGGTGTGGTGTTCATCATTGTCTTTTTAACCTCCTCTTTCAGACAAATGAGAAGGGTCAGGTAGTGACCAAGACTGCACTGCTTAAACAGATGGAGGAACTTATAGAAGAACCAGGTCTGACTTGCTGCATCTGTAGGGAAGGATACAAGTTTCAGGTAAAGTGGGATACATTTCCAAAGCCTCTCGCCAGCTGAGGGATTGACACAAGGGTTGATGTGTTGGCACTGGGAAATCAGAAATCTCAGGTTTTGTTCTTGGGATCAGTAATTCTAGAGGAGATTGGGAAGTGGAAGTGGGTTTCCAGTGAAAACAAAGCTGAGTGTTTTTAGTGGAAGTTGGAAAAAGATTTCATAGAATGGTTTGAGTCAGAAAGGAGCTTAAGATCATCCAGCTCCAAGCCCATGGGCAGGGACACCACACACAAGACCATGTTGCCCAAGGCCCTGTCCAACCTGGCCTTGAATTCTGCCAGGGATGGAACATTTAATCAGTTTGAGTTTGAAGTAGGGACTGGGAAAGATGAAATCCAGTGCAGTGTAAAAGCAGTGCAAAATGTCAGCTGTTGTAGTAGTGAATGATCTTTAACACAGCCCTTGTGTCGTCGTTGCAGCCTACAAAAGTCCTTGGGATTTATACTTTCACCAAACGTGTTGCACTAGAGGAGTTTGAGAACAAGCCCCGAAAACAACAAGGATACAGCACAGTGTCTCACTTCAACATTGTCCACTACGACTGTCACCTTGCAGCTGTAAGGTGTGTTCTGCTCACAGGCTGGGGGGTGCTGGCTGATCTTATGTTCCAGGATGGCTTGTGAGCACTTGGCCTTGTAACTCAGGATGGGTTTGCTTCTGAGTTGATCACTTTACAGCCTGGGGACATCATGGGCTTCTCTGATGTGGTCTGTTTTAATGTGCCAAACAGAGGTCAGGCCTGGGCACTGAAAAGTGAGCTCCATGGTTTAAAGAAGCTGTGGAATTGTCAAATTTTGATGATTTCTTAGCTAAAAACTTGTGTCCTTCTAACTTGCCTGGGCATGGCTCGCTTTCTCCATGCAGACTTGCTCGCGGCCGTGAAGAGTGGGAGAGTGCAGCCCTGCAAAATGCCAACACCAAGTGTAACGGGCTCCTGCCAGTCTGGGGACCTCACGTGCCAGAGTCTGCTTTTGCTACTTGCTTAGCACGGTGAGTAGGAAAAGTAACTTCTCGACCTATAAATACTTGAATTCATTCCCTCCTTAACCCCAAGTTACTCCTGAAGTTGCAGTGTGAGGTGACAGTATTGATTTATTTGCAACCCAATGACCCCCTGCTTTACAAAAGAAACCTGTCTTGACATCAGAGGATTCCCTTGTGTAGTTCCAAACCTCTGTTGGATGGTAATGAGTTACAGTAGCCCAGCCACTTCCCTGGAGGAGATGGTTCATCTGCTGTCAGTATTCTGGTCCATCTTGTGCTGGGTTTGTACAGTCAGGTTAGAAATCAGGAGTGGTAACATCATTAATTCATTTCAGCCAGGGAGCTGTATCCCACACCCTGGACATGGGAAAATAGTATTGATGGGGGGAGATATTATAGATAGATAGATCGGTAGATCCCACACCTGGACATGGGAAAATAGTATTGATGGGGGGAGATTAGATAGATAGATAGATAGATAGATAGATAGATAGATAGATAGATAGATAGATAGATAGATCGATCGATCTGCAGATGGACTTGGATTTGCCAGAGTAAGCTGAGAGCCTCCCTTTCAGGAGGTTAATCGAAGGTAGCAGTGATTGCATTTCATACCCTGGTCATTCCTTGCAGCCTTTCAGTGCAATGTGTGCTCGGATTCTGAGCTCTGGTGTGGAAGAGGAAACTCGATTGAAGTTTTTAAAAGGTTCTTGAGAAAGTAACACTTAACTGCTGTTTTTCAGACACAACACGTACCTCCAGGAGTGCACAGGGCAGCGGGAGCCCACCTACCAGCTCAATGTCCATGACATTAAACTGCTCTTTCTCCGGTTTGCAATGGAGCAATCATTCAGCGTAGATACTGGAGGAGGAGGAAGGGAGAGCAACATACACCTCATTCCATACATAATCCACACGGTGCTCTACGTCCTCAACACGTCAGTATCTTTACCTCTGCCTTCTACTTGTAGTCTCAGAAAGGTCTCTCAGAGCTGCACTCTGGGCTTTGTTACGCGTCTGAGGCAAGAAAGATGGGAAATCACACAAAAGCTTTAGGAGGAACCAAACTGCGCATCCTAAGTGGGCTGTTAGAGGTTTTCATTGGTTGGAGCTGCTGCCTGAACATGCCGGATAACAGGGAGCCTATTGAGTAAAAGCAATTGGGAATTAGCTTCTCTTTCCATTCTAGATGTAATTATTACCTCTGGAGTGAACAACAGGGTTATTAGATGAAAGGAACACTGCCAGCTTCAGTTCCTCTGGAGCAGACAGAAGAGAGACACTAGGATGAAGTAATTGTTAGTTGAAAACTTAACCCTGGTATCATTTTATCCAGTATTAAAATAACACAGAAATAACGCAGTCAGTTTTGTTTCCAGTTTTGACATACTAGAATTATCCTGTAGTGTTCAGGTCCCTGAGGTTTGCCTGACTTTGAGACACTTTTTTCTATTATTATTATTATTATTATAACTATCAACAGTGTTTCAGTAAGATCTTCTTTATGCAAGGCATGGGATAAGGGTGCCCTTTGGCTTGACACTAAGTCCAAGTGTGCAAATCTGTTGGTACCTAAATGCTTTGGAATGCACGAGCTGGTCCTGATAATACAGACAATGTAAAGCCCGTATGCCTTTTGTTTGTGTAGTTAGATACTAGAAAGACTAATTAAATGAGGCTATAAATGTTAAAATACACTCCTCTTCAACCAAGGTCACTCCAAATGCAGTACAGGGAAATCTCTCTCATTTTCCTGTCTGGAACTAATCAACATTTTGGCTCTAATACAATTTGTCTATTGTTTTTGCTATCTATCTCCAGATCCCTGTGCTCTTGTTTTCTGAGTCCCTTGGGAGACACATAAATGAAACTATTCTTTTCATCTTGTTGGGCTGCTTGCTGGCACCCGAGAGCCCAGAACCCGCTGTGTGGCTCTTGTGTAAAAATGCTTTATGTAGTTTCCAGGCATTATTTTTTCCCTAAAGATGTGATGATATTAAATGGAGAAAATGAAGAGCTACTGGTTGGCTACCAGCTGTAGCATGTAGTAGATGAAAAGGTCACATAGGAACAGCTTTATCTGCTAAGATGCTGCTTTATACCTTCCTGGTAGGGAGGGTGTATCTAACCTATCTTGCCCTGTTTGGCTGGCAGCCTCTTCCTGATGAAGTAGAGCAGTAGACCATGGTAAAGCATGATGGATGTACATAAAGTCTGCTGTAACACAGAGGTCACATGGGCAGCTCTGGGGTGTCAGGACTCCTGAAGAGATTGGAGCTAGGGGGAATATATATATGTATAAGCTTACAGTAAATCCACTGTCTTTTTGGTTTTGAAATTGGCCTTTATCTTCTCAGTGATTGCTTTTGAATTTGAATTTTGCTTTCTGAATTACATGAATAATGTAAACTGATTCTAAAGTCTGGTGTAGGAGCTGCAGTGTCAGATGGAAGAAGGTGCAACCTGAACACATGGACTGGTTTGCCTTACTCTGTTTATCCTCTAAAACAAGGAAAAATAGTATTGCCTTCTACTGGGACAATGCCAGCTGCTTTACAGGGCTCCAGTTCCATACACAGCTCCGAGGAAAAGTGATGCTAGGCTTGCCTGCTCCACTGGGAGCAACTGCTCAAGCAGTGAAGGGATTTGGAAACAACCCGATAGTGCCAAGCCTTGCACTGCTTTCTCCTGTTCAGGACTGCATGGATGCAGCCCCTCAAAGCTCCTGAGGAGTAGCACATTAACATGTAAGAGCCAGAGCAGCTGCTGAAGCTTTTCTTGTGTTTCAGAACTCGAGCAACTTCGAGGGAGGAGAAGAACCTGCAGAGCTTCATGGAGCACCCCAAGGAGAAGTGGGTGGAGAGTGCCTACGAGGTGGACGGGCCCCACTATTACACCGTGCTGGCACTGCACATCTCACCCCCCGAGAAGTGGAAAGCCATGAGAGTGGAGATCCTCAAGAGGCTCCTTGTCACCTCCCACGTGCGAGTGGTGTCGCCAGGGGGAGCCAGCAGGTTAGCCATGCCACAGCCGGTGTGCTCCTGTCACTGTCTCTGCAGTGAAAGGCACAGGAAGCTTATGGGGAGATAAGGAAGGGAGTGTGTGTGTTCTAGAACAGTAGATACTGACCCTTCTGGGAAGTTTTGCACTCAGCGTTGCAGAGGTATAAGCAGGAGCATTCAGTTCTGGGTGTTTTCTGCAGTGCATGAATTAGTTGATCAGTGGAAATGATGCTTTTCCTAGGAATATAGCTAAAAGTAGGAGAATGATAAATTTAATGGCTTTAACCTGCCAGAGGGGAGACTGAGATGAGCTCTTAGGCAGAAGCTCTTCCCTGTGAGGGTGCTGAGGCGCTGGCACAGGGTGCCCAGAGAAGCTGTGGCTGCCCCATCCCTGGCAGTGTTTAAGGCCAGGTTGGACCCAGGGGCTTGGAGCAAGCTGCTCTAGTGGAAGGGGTCCCTGCCCGTGGCAGGGGTTGGAGCTGGATGAACTTTAAGGTTCCTTCCAACCCAAACCATTCCATGATTATTTTCCCCCTGTATCGAGTGAGATGTAATAATGCTGTAGTAGCTTCTGCTGTGTGCTGTTTCAGAGCTGCTAGCATGCTCTCTGCTTGCTTTACTAAAGAAGCTGTTTCTGTG
The DNA here is from genome assembly GCF_034315485.1 of Pezoporus occidentalis. NCBI lineage: Eukaryota > Metazoa > Chordata > Aves > Psittaciformes > Psittacidae > Pezoporus > Pezoporus occidentalis. Next base: position 74,159 of record NW_026914448.1, read on the forward strand.
CTCTTTTGATCAGTGCACCAGCTTCTTTAAATAGGAAAATAGAAATAGAAATCAAATGCCATTGCTTTTAAAAAAGAAAAGAATCAATAGCAGCTGTCAGGCACTTGAAGCACAAGAATAAGTGGCTGCGCCTGACAAAAGCCCATATTTCCAGAGAAGGAAGGAGAATTCCAGTTACTGAAAAGATGATTTTAAATAGCTGTCATAATTAGGAATACATTCATTATTATTCTGAGTCGCTTTAAAGGGCATTCTTATTCTGATGACATTAATTATGTGTTTGATAAAGTCATTACATTGTAGTAACACACAACACAGCATGCATCAATGCTATTAAAGGCATCAAAAGGGAAAGAGCCCTTGAAGGGGCTCCTGTATTGATTTCTGTGCTAGTTTCTGCTCTTCAGGCTCAGCCTGTTCTGTGTCTCCTATTTCCACCACCCTGTCTGAGTCCTGGGAAAGGGGGTTTAACACTGACTGGAGATGTTATTGTGGACACAAGGGTGTGCAGCTTTCATGTGGCTTGTGAAGGAGACTGGCAAAGCAGAGCTGTGGGTTTGCCATGGATGTTTGGTGGTTTTTATCCCTCAGTAAAAGATTCTGTTTCTTTCCCAACTTATTTCCAACCATGACTGAAATAAAAGCATATTGAAACAGAGCAAGAACCTTCCAGCTGAAGCATCCAATCTCTGGAATTTGAGGGGAAAACACTCAGAAGTAGTTCTCAGGAATTATGTCAAGGTTTATTCAAGGACTTGCTTTAATCCCTGCAGACTAAGAGAGCACAAAGCCTGCTGCTGATAATACCTCTCAGCAATAGAAATATGGCAGTTCTTATTTCCAAGGGCTGGGCTTATTTATTCTTGTGGAAAATCAGGAAGAGGGTGATGGATGGTGAAATGCTCTGCAGATAAGGGCCAATACCTTGAATTTAAAGGCCAAGGCAAAAAGAAAGCCAGTGTCTGTAACATCAGAGTAATGTGTCTGCATACAGAGATTACAGTTAGCATTCCACATGAGATGCAGTGCAAGGGTGCTCTCTGGGAACTGCACCATTCAGACTGCATCGGGGTGGTGTGGGCTGAAGGTTAGGGAGACACAAGGACTTGTTGCTGCCTTTAGTGGAGGAGATGGAGAGAAGTCGCTGTAGCAACCAACAGTGCATCTAAAAGCAATTTGTGATCCTAAAAAGGGCCTGTAAATCTTATTAATGAACATGCAGGCAATATTCTGTATTCCCTCATACTTAAGTGAAGGCAAGAAACAGTGCCCATGCCCTGTCCTGTGGTTAGGTGTTTCCTACAGCTGCTCAGCTGGATTAGTAAGACCCATTTGAGGAGAATCAAGCCCAAAATGTCTTCTGTCTGTGCCAGGAGCTGCAGTTATCACAGTTTGTCTACAACAGCAAAGAGAGAGATTCTTTGGTTTAGAAACACTTGGGATTTAAGCCCAAAGATGAAATTGCCAGAATGGATTTGTTCTTTTTTTGTTACTATAACTTACAAATGCCAAAGAGCTGAATCAAGTGACCGATTACCTGCTTCTTATTCCTGAAGCAGGAATTCTAGCTAGAAAAAGCCTGTAGACACTTCCCAGCGTAGCTTTCATCTGGAGTTTGGGAGGAAAATATCCTTCTGTTTTTTTCCCCTTTGCTCTGACTGTGACCTTCGTAAAATATTCATGAAGAAGCAAGGTTCCTGAAGCATTGATGTCTAGCTGTCTGCTGGCAGCCCACGTACAGCTGCTGAGCCTGAACCAGCTTACATTAATGACAAGGCTGCAGCTATGACATGGAGTAGCTGTTCCAGAAGGTAGCTACCAGACTTAACCCACAAGGGCCTTTTAGTTTTCAATTAAAGGAGCAGACTCCAATTAGATCAAACCCCTTCACATAAAAAGAAACCCTGGCTTGCAGTATTTGGGAGTCTAGAATTAGCCTCGCTCTGCCTTGCTGCTCTTCCCGTGGAAATTTAGTCACCTTTACTAATTGGTTTTCCTTTCAGTAATTAAGCTTAGTGCCCAAGCAGGCTGCCACCTCCCAGGCTGCCTGTGTTAAGGGCAGACACACAAATGGAACCTTTGAGAAGAGCAGAAAGATGCTTTTTTCCCCCCAAGAAACCCCCAGTTGATGGCAGATCGCAGGTCAGACAATACCCTTTTGTCTTACTGCCTTGGAAGCTCATCTAATTCTAGATGCGTAGAAAAGGGCTTTTTCTTTCCAAAGCTTTTAAGTGGTGAGCAGGAAGCAGCATGTGATGGAGGCAAAGGTACCTGAGAAACACATGCAAGAAAATTCCAAAGCCATTAGAGTTGCTGGCAGGAGGTTCCACCTTGCCAGGACCTGTTTGTGATTAATCCTGTAAACTTTGGGAGCTGTTATCCCAGGACAGCTCTGCACCTTTTGGAGCATTTCTTCAGCCAGATGCTGCAGTTCCAAACCCAAACTCCTTTCACAGCGATAGAATAACCGAGAAAGTATTCAATGGGAATTCCTCCATTTCTTCAAGGATGAGATGTTTCCCTTGGAGTCTTTCAGAAATGCTTTTGTGAGTTCGAAGCAGAACTGTGTTCTCTGCCATTGATAGAGACTGTGCCTGAAACCTCCATTTAGTTATTTGTGCAGGAATCTGCTGCGCAGGGAGCACACAAATGGGGGATGTGGGCTGTTTATTCCAGCTTGGCTGTTGACTTCCTACTAGTCTCAGCAGTAAACTTCCCTCTGTGCTTGTTTTCTTCCTGTGAAATAAGGTGTTATTGGTTAACCTGCTTTGGCTGCCTCAGGCACGGCTGGGCAAGTGACTTCCTAGCCATAGGAACTGTTGTACAGAGGTTGTGGATGCCCAATGTTTGTTTTGTGTCCAAGCACACAGAGCAAAGCTTACTCGGAGCTATTCCCATGTGGATTATTGATAGGCTTTTTGGCTGCTTCAGCTTTCATGCTATTCATCAAATGGGTTACCAAAGCATAGTAAAGTGATTAACTCCAAGATTGATTTCATTATCTTCCTAGACTGGCAGATAAGACAGTGAAGGACTATGGAACATACCGCTCTGGCCTTCTCTTCTGGGCCCTAGTAGATCTCATTTACAACATGTTCAAGGTAAGAAAAAACCTTGAAGTTCATTGATACCAGCTTTCTAACCTGAATGACTACATGTGTTGGAAATAGAAGGCAGAATTTGAAGCCCCTTTTTTCCAAGATCCTTGTAACACATAAAACCTCACCTTGGATGAGCAGAAAGGCCACAAGAGGCTGCCTGTGCTTATTGCACCTCTTGACGTTTGGTGTCTGAAGAATTGAGAGACTTTTTCCACTCCTGGATTGTGTATTTGCTTATTTTTGTCTGTTCATCATTCACTAAAGCAAGGACATTCAGAGCTGCCCCAGGGAAGCAGTGGGTAAGGAATGAGGGAGCGGCATCCACCAGAAGGGAACCTGCAGCTTCCAAAGGGGGTCAGATAATGAGAGTAAGAAAATACCTGTGACCTTGCTTTGCATTCTGTACAAAGCAGTCACATATGGGGTAGTTTTCACTGTGTGGCAGGGAGTGCAAGTCCAAGAGCAGCAGGAGAAGGGATCAGTTATTGTTCTACACTGTTATGTTTTGGACTGATTTGATCCCATTTTCCCCTCTCATAGAAGGTGCCTACCAGTAACACAGAGGGAGGCTGGTCCTACTCTCTTGCTGAATTCATACGACACAACGACATGCCAATACACGAAGCTGCAGACAAGGCCCTGAAAACCTTCCAGGAGGAATTCATGCCAGTGGAAACGTTCTCCGAGTTTCTGGATGTGGCTGGTAAGTGTGCACTTTCCCTTTTATAGGCTGCCTTATGCAACTCGTGACTGCTTGAGACAGCAGCATTCCTGACACCGCTGCAGCAGCTTGTTTGTGCTCCTGGTATTGCCTAAGCTACTTCAAACACGGTTGGGAGACAACACTTGAGCATCCCCAGGCAGGAAAATTTCTCTCACCTGATCCTATGGGTCCTCAATCTTGTCTCTTAAATATACATATGCTCATCACAGCTTAAAGGTGCTTTGGGGAACATGTGGTTTGAAGGTTGATGAACAGATGTGACCGTGTACTCAAGGCAGCAGTTCAGTGCAGCGAGAGTTCCTGCATAGAATCATGGAATGGTTTGTGTTGGAAGGGACCTTAAAGCTCATCCACCTCCAACCCCTGCCACAGGCAGGGACCCCTTCCACTAGAGCAGCTTGCTCCAAGCCCCTGTGTCCAACCTGGCCTTGAACGCTGCCAGGGATGGGGCAGACACAGCTTCTCTGGGCACCCTGTGCCAGTGCCTCAGCACCCTCAAAGTAAAGAATTTCTGCCTTATCTCCAACCTGAACTTCCCCTGTTTCAGTCTGAACCCATCACCCCTTGTCCTGTCACTACAGTCCCCGATGAAGAGCCCCTCTCCCAGCATCCTTGTAGCCCCCTTCAGACACTGGAAGCTGCTCTGAGGTCTCAGTGCAGCTTCTCTTCTCCAGGCTGAAGAGCCTCAATGTTCCCAGCCTTTCTCCATAGGGATTTTGTATCCCCAGGAGTCGGGAGATGCTGAAAACCAATGTGTAGAGAAGCTGCTCTTAGTTCTGTCACAGGTTTGTTGTGCTCCAAGCTAGCCTCTTTCTGTCTGATGTACAGAGCTGCCAGGCAGCCAGCTAGCAGGGTCCCTGCAGTTGCTCACTTGCACAGGAACATGTGCCATATGGATTTAAAGCACACACTTTTGGTGCCTTCTGCATCCAACAGGGGTTTATCTGTGTCTTGCTCATACTCAAAATAACGCTGCAGCTGTCATTATTAACTTAGACATGTCCTAGCACAAATCCCCAACGTGGGCAGGAAAAGCTGCTTTGTGGATCTAATTATTCTGTCTCATCTTCTCTTGTTTTAAAGGACTCTTGTCAGAAATCAGTGATCCCGACAGCTTCCTCAAGGATCTTTTGAACTCCATCCCCTGAGCCGCCAGCACAGCGAAGCGTTGGGCAGAGACTACACTAGCTTGCCTTCCATCCCTTTGTGTTCCTCCTTGTGCAGTCTGTCCCTTCCCTGAGGAGTGCTGCAGTTTTTGGAGGAGAGTTTTTTGATTAATTCTTTTTTTTTTTTTTTTTTTATTTTCTACAATTTTTCCTCTTGAAGTGATTTGGAATTTAGATTTGTTTTATCTTGTATTTCAGTGCTTCTATCTGTAAAGCCTTTGTGTATTCAAAGCTGGTTGAAAGAACTTGTACAGAGAGGAATCCAAACCAGTAAATCTTAATGCTTTAGTGTGCACCTCTTTGAAGTTAAATAAATCGAACAAATGGGTAAGATGGGTTTGACTAGTACTTGAACCATGCAGCAGCCTGAATGCCAAGTTCTGTCTCCTCTTTTCTTTCAGAGCTCCTTCTCTCAGGGCTCGGAGCTGCTGCTCTTTCCGGCCCATAGTCTGGACAAGGAGACACAGGAAACAAAAGGCTTGTAGCAAGCAAGGAAACAGACTGACACTGTCTTTACTGATTTTACATGCAGAGCAGGTTTCCCCTTGCGGGACATGAGCCTTAGGGACTCGTGGACTGCAAGGACAGCGTTTCCCTCAGCCCTTCTCCACCTGGGTGAGGGCATCTGGCCCTGCCACCATCCCCTGGTGCTTCGCATTGCCCCTCTCAAGGCATGTTGCATATCCCAGTGTCTTCCTGACTTCACTCTCACCAAGGCTGTGTTCAAAGCAGGCCTGCATGCTGTGGCCTCTGGTCATGTAGTACTGATGGCCACGTTCCCTCCCGGAGGGATGCGCTGCTGGCCTTGAATTTGTTTTCTCTCTCTCATAAAATCCACGGCTTCTGCAAAATGCATGGAAAATCACATGGAAATGCACATTCCTGAGCCGGCCACTCGCCCCTTTGATAGCTTCCATTTTGGTGTGCATGCCCTGGCCTGACACCAAGTACCTGCTTTGGATACAGCCTTGCCTTTTCTCACCCAGTTGTGCATGCTGGTAACTTACCTTTACCACCAGTTCTGCTGTCCTGTAACCCAGCTGACACGTGGTTAAGCTGGAATCTAATAAAGCTTTCCCTGTCTTCCTTGTCTCTGTTTGAACTTGAATTTCCGCAATCCTAACACAGTCCCATCCCATACATAGTAATTATTTTAGAGGCTGAAGAACTCAGCAACCTATTTGATGCCTTTTGTTTGTGTGGAGCACACGTTATGATTTGGCAATCGGCGAAGGGGTGAAGGCCCAAGCTCTGTCTTCTCGCCTCCGTGGGTGCTTATGTCATTCCTGGCAGTCAGATCTGCTTTTGGGGAGGAGCACTGAATAGCAAACCACCCCAAGAAGCTGGGCTTGGTGTCTTACAGGGGACTCGAGGACGTGTCAGTGGGCTGCTGTGTTGGTTGTGTAATGTGTCTCGCCTCATGAAGGTACAGGAGGGGGGCTGATGTGTGGACTTTGTTCTTTAGTACAGAGATATTTCGTTTCGCCTGCCTTTTAACCACATAAAAGAGAAAAAACACACCTTGTTTTAAAAGCCCTGTGAAGTCAAACCTAACAGTCTTCTCTCCAAATAAACAGCTGTAATAACCTCTGGGTGGCTGCACAAGCATTGCTCACCGATACCGGTGTGTGGTAGCTTGGGCAAGACTAAAACCCCTTTTTGAGGATATGACCTTTGAAATCAGTCTGATCCCTGACAGCAGCTGGAGCAGGGAACAAGAAACCAGGTTTTTGTGACTGTGGTTCCAAAGGTTCTCACAACACTGAGACTTCAGGTGCAAGACTGAAACCGTGCCACGTTCTGACTTTGGGTTTTGTGTAAGAGAGACCGGTTAAGCTGGGGACAAGAACTATGAATGTGCTTTGGGAAGCTAGGATGCACAGTGGGCTGCATTGCTCATCTCATCATCATCTTGTTACAGACAAATAGGTCTTCTCCCTACAGCCACAGCCTCCTGTGCCCAGCCCCTCAGCATCTGCTTCTCTGCCATTGCCTCACTGGCACAAAGATGGATGTTACACAGACCTCCTGCAGCACCTCTCTTCACTTTACCTACAAGGTAACTTCAGCACAGCTCCAGTTTTTCCTGCTGCAGATCCTGCTGCAGCTCTGTTTACGTGGCACAGGTCTTCTACAAAGCCAGGCTCTGGCAGGAACTGGTGGAGTTTATACCAGCAAAATCATTCTTTTTCCACCCATGCAGCCGAGCAGATCCTTAAACTTACCAGGAGCAGAACGTGATCACCATCTCTTCACTGATGTTACTACAACCACAAGGAGGAAGGGTCTTCAAGAGAGGGCTTACACTGTGTCCTTACAAGTGTAAGCACAGTTGCAGTAACTGCTGAGAGCTGCTCTAGGTGCTTTTGCAAAGGCCCAGAGATGTATTTTGAAAAACAAAGGTGGCATATCCATAAACCAGAGGGGGCTTGAAAAGAAGGTGGAAACAACGTGATAGTGCTTCTGCATAGCAGAACAGCCTGGGAAGGACTAAAGACATAAAAACTACCCCAGAAGTCCTAAAGAGGGACAAGAACAAGAGTGTTTTGGGTAGTTCCAGCTGACAGAGGCCACACGCAGCGGCTCAAACAGTGTGCACAGGCTGCAACATCCCCCACGGGCTGGGGGAGCCAGCAAAGACTTTCAGAGGGAGTGTTACTTAAATTAGAAGACCGAGAGGAGCAAGACTGAGGGAAAATGCCTCAAAGCAGGTAAAGTGACTCAAAACTGATGACCCAAAGCAGCAGCTGAACAGAGTTCTGGAGGGAAAACCCCTTTGTGAGCACAAGAACCAGGGTGGCCTGGGACCCGAACAGAGCTGGGCCTTGCTCTGTAAGATGGGAAGCTCTTGACCTTCCTCCTTCTATTTCCTGCTGGCTTCCTTCATCCTGCTGCCTGTTCCCTTTTAAAGCAGGCAGATGCCCTTCTGGAAGCTGTACATGGCTGAGTGCTCTTCTGACCAGGATGGGAAGGAAGCCTTGCTGCTGCTCCTCTGCCCTGCCACCACCGCTTCCAGCTGGCTCTCCATCCAAGCATCTCCCCTGTGTTTGCCTCTTACTGCAATAGCCTGGAAGTGTTTTCCATCAAGCAGTGGATTAGGGCTGCTGAGCATAAACACACTGTGAGCTGCAGTGTTTCAATGCCATCAAAGATTCCCTGGACTTTTTCCGATGCAGGAAAAGCGATTTATCTCGCTGGACATGGATCCATACAGCTTGTGTTCCACACAGGGGATGGCCACAGGGATCATGTGCATTCAAGCAAGACCATGGTGGAGCCTCGATGATCACATGGGCACATCTCAACTACAGAACTCTGGAGCAAGGAACCTCTTTTCTCTTTGTCCAAAGCTTTTGGGAAGCCTGAGCACACGCTGGACCAAAGGTTACCTCGGTATTAGCCACCAAAATCCCCTTTCATAGGAAGCCATTACCAGTTCCTGCCATGGCAATGCTCCAGGAGGCTACAGCAAAGCAGTGAGACACCAGACATGTGCCACGGGGCACTGAACCACATGAAAACAGTTCCTAGGGCACAGCTTGTGCTTACCTGGCAGGAAGGTTTGTGTCGTGTTTCATGAACTGGGGTTTGACGGTCTTATTTGAACCAAAACACCTCCTGAGGTGCCCAAGCCACTGGTTCTGGGAAGCACAGAGGCTTTTCTGTTTGCTGGGTGGCTAGTTCTTAGAATCCCAGCCTGGTTTGGGTTGGAAGGGACCTTAAAGCCCATCCAGCTCCAACCCCTGCCATGGGCAGGGACACCTTTGGCGTGGTTTAAAACCCAGCCAGACAGCTTGTTCACTCACTCCCAGGGAGTGGTGCCGGGCTGGAAGCAACCGAGGGCACCCCCCAGGGGCTCTCCCCTTCCACTCTCTTGGAGGGATGGGGAGGAGGATCGAAAGAGTGCAACTCCCATGGGTTGAGACACGAACAGTCCAGCAACCAATGAACAACACAAATCAGCACCGCTACTACCAACTACAACAATGATAAGAGGAAATAACAAGGGAAGAGAATACGATACCACCGGCCAAGAAAGGAGTCTGACCCAGAAGCCCGTGTCCTTTTGGGTAACTCCCAGTTACCCCCCACCCGGGCATGACGTGCTGTGGTATGGAATACCTCCTTGGCTAGCTTGGGTCAGGTGTCCTGTCTCTGCTTCCTCCCAGCTTCCCCTCCTCCCTGGCAGAGCATGAGCCTCACAAAGTCCTTGGTCAGGGTAAACATCACTTAGCAACAACGGAAACCATCGGTGTTATCAGCACTGCTCCCAGGCTGAAAGTCAAAACACAGCGCTGCACCAGCTACTAAGAAGGAGAAAAGTAACTGCTACTGCTGAACCCAGGACCCCTTCCACTAGAGCAGCTTGCCCCAAGCACCTGTGTCCAACCTGGCCTTGAACACTGCCAGGGATGGGGCAGCCACAGCTTCTCTGGGCACCCTGTGCCAGCGCCTCAGCACCCTCACAGGGAAGAGCTTCTGCCTTATCTCCAACCTGAACTTCCCCTGTTTCAGTCTGAACCCATCACCCCTTGTCCTATCGCTACAGTCCCTGTTGAAGAGTCCCTCTCCAGCATCCTTGCAGCCCCCTTCAGACACTGGAAGCTGCTCTGAGGTCTCCACGCAGCTTCTCTTCTCCAGGCTGAACAGCCCCAATGTTCTCAGCCTGGCTCCATACAGGAGCTGCTCCAGCCCCTGAGCATCCTCGTGGCCTCCTCAGGACTTGCTCCAACAGCTCCATGTCCTTCTGATGTTTCCCAGGACAAGATCCCCACTTTGCTCCTCAGAAGGGCACAGCACAGGGCTGGAGTGTCCCATCCCGGCTGCTGCAGGAAGATCACACCAGGTTTCACCAGCCCAGCCCTTTGCTGTCTCTGTTGCAGCCCTTGCAGCACTTGCTCTGCAAACACTGGCACCGTTGCACCGGCTTTGCTGTCTGCCTGGGACAACAAAGCAAATCTTCTGCTAAACTCCCTCCCTGCCCCAGCCACACCTTTGGGACCAGCCCTGTTTTCAGTCTGGGGCTTATTTCTCACCATTTCATGCCCCGTTGAACTCAAGGACAAGATCTGATGTTCTCCAAGCAGGTAAGGGACAGAAATGAGTACAAAAGATGAGTATTTGCCCAGAGAAGCTGTGGCTGCCCCATCCCTGGCAGTGTTCAAGGCCAGGTTGGACACAGGGGCTTGGAGCAAGCTGCTCTAGTGGAAGGGGTCCCTGCCCGTGGCAGGGGTTGGAGCTGTGTGAGCTTTAAGGTCCCTCCAACACAAACCAGGCTGGGATCCTGGGATCCCATAAAAAAGCACCAAATCCAAGCTCCCAAACTGCCTTTAAATTCACAGCAACTTTCCAGCCACCGCAGAGAGCAGCCAGGCTGAGGAGCAGCATTCCCAGAGCATCCCAGGAGACCTCCCATGGTCCACGCGAGCTTATTTGGAAGCCACCCCTTGGGTCGCATCCCTGCCAGATCCCAGATCAGAAAATCCAGCTTGGCTTTGACTTGCAGGGATGATTCACAGCTCAACACGTGCAGAGCTGAGGGCCCGGCGAGGAACAAGCTGTGCAGCTTGCAGAGACCACCGAGCAAGAGGGTTGGGTGAGTTACGTTCACAATCACTTCAGGGATGTCTCCAACCCTGAAGGCCTCCAAGCCCCAACGCCCTGATCCTCCAGGAATAGTCATTCCCTTGCAGGTTTCCAAAAGAGGAAAAAAATGATTTATTAAACCCCCATTTCTAGGGTTTTTTTTTGGCAGGATTGATCCTACTCATTCACATCCACTGGAGGAGGAACTGGCTCCATCCCTTCCATCAGCGTCTTGGATGTCAGCAGAGGTCCCCTTCCCAAAGAGAAACACGCTGGTAGGAAGAGATGCTCTTTCATTACGGGGACCCCAGGTATCACCCCCCAAAAGGGATCAGCCCCCAGGTTTCAGATGGGGAATGTGGCTCTCAGCCCGCTGAGGTCTGTGCTGCCTCCTGAAAGGTTCTAACTATTCTAGGGTTTTCATAGCCTTTATTAGCAGGATAACCCCATGCTTAGTGCTCTTCCCCACATCTGGCTCTGTCGCTGCAGGTCCCACATTTGAAGCAGGAGTTACAATCTCTCTCCAAACCCTTTCTGCCCCACAGTGATTTTTCCCTTCATCCCCCCATTGCCATGGGCCTGGGAGGGATCAGACGCATTCCCTGTTGCCTCAGTCCCACAGCTGGGTGCCACGGAGCTCTCCTGCCCCTTCCTCCACCACCCTGGGAGCATCAGGCACCTCCCAGTGGGTTTCCCACTCTGAAAAAGCCCCAAATGGGCTTCCTTCTGGAAAGGTGCCCCCGCCCCGACACTCCTCTGCCTGACTCAGGTCCCTTCCCTTGTACCATAGAAACCACTTTCAGGTGAATCATAGCCCCAGCTCCAGCCAGACCTGGTGCAACCTCCAGCGAGGCCTCGGTGACCTGCACACATCCAGGGAGGCACAGGAGAAGTGGGTTGGTGTAGATCTGGGGCTGCACCCCGAGTGCTCCGCAGGGGGAATGCATTGATGTTGTACTGCATTGGTCATAAGCCCCCAGGGAAGCAGGATGACACCTTCCTACAGCCTTTCTCCACTGGGGAAAGTGGGTGATACAGAAAAGGGCACAGATTAAACAGAAACGCATAGAATCCCAGCCTGGTTTGGGTTGGAAGGGACCTCAAAGCTCCTCCAGCTCCAACCCCTGCCATGGTCAGGGACCCCTTCCACTAGAGCAGCTTGCTCCAAGCCCCTGTGTCCAACCTGGCCTTGAACACTGCCAGGGATGGGGCAGCCACAGCTTCTCTGGGCACCCTGGGCCAGCGCCTCAGCACCCTCCCAGGGAAACAAAGGAAATGCTGTAACGTGGGGAAGGAGGCCAGGGCAGGCAGGGATCCCCAGTGCTCAACAAGCTGTTGGGCTCCAGATGTAGAGATCTTTCCCATAATGATGATAACCCCAATAATTGCTGTTATTAATTATAATCCTCCTTACTGCTTGTTCTTTCTCCTGTGCTGTGGCAACACGACCTCAGCAACCCTCAGTGCACACCCCTTGGGTGAGTGGGTGCTGTCCTGCCCTGAGATGAGGAGATCCTGGTGGAAAAGGGCTTGGGATGCTCCTGCAAGGGAGAACAGAAATTACCACCTTGGGTAGGAATGAGAGCCAAAAGCAGCATCCCAGGAGAGCGCGTGTGCCAGGAGGATAAAATCTCCTTTACAGCTCCTAAATAAGTGTTTGGGATGGTGGGTTGTGTCCGTGCCTCTTGTTGTGTTTGGCTTTGGTGTTGCCACATGGCCCAGGCAGCTGAACATCTGTGTCGGGATGCTCCTCGAGCTGGTCTTTGGGTGTTTAATCCCCGCAGCTTCTCCCAGGCCAGCTGTATTCATCTCATTTAATGAACACACACGAGCGCGTTCTGAACCCAGCACCGTCCTTTAATTATTCCTGCTATTGCGTGACAACAAACTAGTGCCCAAATGATGACATCAGACATTAAAGGCGCATCTCCCGAGTGCCAGGTCATTGATGTCTCTCTTCCCTCCGTCCCTGTTTCACTGCTGTAAGCAGTTTTGATAGAAGGAGCTCGCTGACTGCATCAGCTGGCGCAGGGGAAAGGCATTTACCAGCCATAGGCTGTGCTGCGGGCTGGGGATCACTGGAAACTGGGCGTCTAGTTGGCAAGACACTCCACCCGAGGACCTCTCCCTCAGGAACACCCCTGGACGTTGGGAAATCCAAGGGGGGAACCACTCTGACAGCCTCAGCTCATTGACGCACCCTGCTGATAGCAGGTTTGCTTGTGGGTGCCCTGAGCATCCCTCCGGGTTCAGAGGGGAGGTGAAGGGCTGGAGTGGTCCAGGGTGTTAGAGTGCACAGGATCATCCCTATAGGGCAGAGCCCCTTGTCCTGTGCTGGTGGAAAAGGAATGGAGGTGAGAAACCCTGCGCAGGGAGCGGGATGCTTGAAGGAAACCCAGCCCCAGCACGGATTGGGGTGCCCAAACCAGTCACATCCAGTACTCCCATCACCAGCTCCCATCAGGAAGCTTTTCTTCAACCTGTGTCATGCAAAATGTGTCAGGCTAAAACAGCCACAGTGCAAGCAATGCAAACACTCAGCTGATGGCTTCTGGAAGAGAGATTGAGATAGCGAGCTAAAAATATATCCCAGTTCAACTTCACCCTCTTCGTCTGTGCTCTGAGCTTTGGATGCTGCTCAGCATCCCTGAGCCCAGCACAGGTTACAAAGCTTGGGGGCACAGCGAAAAATCAGATATTCTGTCCTTGCCCAAAGAGCAGTTACTGTGCCCAGGAGCCCCCCATGCACTGGGCTCTGCTGTGCTCTGGGGAGAACCCCCCTGCAGCCCTGATCCAGCTCTGGAGCAGCAGCACAAGAGGGACGTGGAGCTGCTGGAGCGAGGCCAGAGGAGGCCATGGAGATGCTGCGAGGGCTGGAGCAGCTCTGCTCTGGAGCCAGGCTGAGAGAGCTGGGCTGGGGCAGCCTGGAGAAGAGAAGGCTCCTGAAGGGGAGACCTGAGAGCAGCTCCAGTGCCTGAAGGGGCTGCAGGAAACCTGGAGAGGGGCTTGGGACAAGGGCCTGTAGGGACAGGCCAAGGGGAATGGCTTTAACCTGCCAGAGGGGAGACTGAGATGAGCTCTTAGGCAGAAGCTCTTCCCTGTGAGGGTGCTGAGGCGCTGGCACAGGGTGCCCAGAGAAGCTGTGGCTGCCCCATCCCTGGCAGTGTTCAAGGCCAGGTTGGACACAGGGGCTTGGAGCAAGCTGCTCTAGTGGAAGGGGTCCCTGCCCGTGGCAGGGGTTGGAGCTGGAGGAGCTTTAAGCTCCTTTCCAGTGCAGACCACTCTGGGGTTCTATGAGAAGCTGTTCTGGATTCAAGCTGATCAGGTCTACCTGCTGCCTGCAGAATGCAGAGCTCAGCAGTGACGGGGTTGAAGCACTTGGGCATGCACAAATTAACAGAGCAGCATCCTGCAATTATCCTCGATGAGCTGCCAAAGCACTCGCTGCGTCCTGAAGCACACCTGCAGCAGCCTGCACGGGCCCATCGATGCATATTTGCTGCTCTACTCAATACAGATGCAAATATTTGGTTACTAAGGAAGCAGTGAATATTGCCACAGTCTCCAAGGAAATACCGCGGCGTGTCTCAACCGCTCCGGCTTAGTGGATGCTTCAGCATCTTTATCTCTGCGTGCATCCGTGTCTCCTGAGCTCACCCACCTTTCTGGGCTGAGCCTGCTGCAGAAGCTTCTGCTTCCAAAATATTTATGCTATCTCCATAGAGAAGATATGGGAGGGGATGGGGATGCACTGGGAGGGGATGGGGATGCGCTGAGGTGAACCAGCCTGGGTCCCTTCTTGGCACCCTCAATTCTGTGCTGAGGGCCTGAGGATGAATGTAACTCTGTGGCTGTGCATGAGAGGCGTCTCTCTTTGGGGCTGAACTCTGTTTCGTTGTGTTGATGGGCAGAAAACCCCAAAATGGCAAAATGAGGGTTTTAGCTCAGACAAAGTGACTGGAGCAAAGGAATTGAGCTGCAGTGGGAGAAGCTGCTGGATTTAAGCAGCAGCTCCTCTTTCAGGTGAGCTGACCGAAGAAGTTGAAATTACACAGGGAGACAAACTGCAGTTTAAGGAGGAGAAACCTCCTTTAAAGGCAATAAGGAACCTGCAGGGAGGAAGAGCTGCTGGCTTTGTACCCGCTGATGTAACTCATTCCTCTCTCATTGTCAATAGCAGCCAACCTGCCAAATATTGTCTGTTTCCACGGCGTGACGTGATGACCGATGCAATTCCTGGTGTGATCCAAAGGCTTCCCTTATATGGGTGGAAATGATAACCCTGGTGACCAACCCGGCCCTTTCTCCACCTCGGACACCTCGGTGATGTACAAGGAGGAGGCGCAGCCCTTGTGTCCTCCTGCAGGTACCGGGTGCGTTAGGTGGGGACTGAGTCACTGGAGGAGTCACCGGGGCCCGCAGCATGTTCTTGCCCATCTTCCCACACACCTATTGCAGGGCACGGGCAGGCAGGGATGGGTTCTGCTCCCATGTCATGGTGCAACCATGGGAGTGTGCAAGAAAGGGGCCGGATGGGGTTCAAAATGCTTTGCTGGCCAAAAATGCAGCCAGGATGCAGTAGGGCTCGTGACAGCAACTCATCAGCTGCTAATGCCATCATCCTGCTGATGCTCATGCACCATCACATGGGGCTGGGTAAAAACCCAACCATTTCAGGGAGGCACTGTTAAAAATTCCACCTGGTTTGCCCAAATACCCTTATTCAGGCAGGCAGCAAACTGCAGTGCAGGGTCAGAGCCCCAGGCAAGCAACACTCATCCCACTTCAACCACTGAAGCTTGCTGGTTGTTAAATGGCAGCCTCAGACAGAAGCTACCTCCTGTTACTGCAGAGTCTGGGGTGAATAAATCCCCCTTTTCCATCACTGAGGTCAGTGAGGAGCACGCTTGGGTGGTTGCTGAAGCCTGAGGGAATAGCAATGGGGATGAGGGAGGGATGCTGAGATCCCGGGGGCTTTGGCAGAGATGCTGCTTCACCATGAGGCTGGAAAGCCGAAGCCAAGGAGGACTCTGCTGAGGTTATTGGGGGCAGTTTTAAGGGCTGCAGAGTTTTATGGGTGTTAGGACAAAGGATTTTGGTTGGTTGTTTTAAAGGGGGGTTTAGTCAAACACACAAACCATAACTCAGTGGCGATGCAGGTCAGCTCGGGGGAGCATCACCTGCTCACTGTAACTCAGCGCGGTGTGTGCTCGCAGGCCAGGCTGTTGGTTGGCTTTGGTTTGGTTTGATTGGAAACTGGTTCCTTTGAAGTAAGGCAGACCAGAGAAAACAAGAACTTTCCAGACTACCAAAGCCTCAATGTATATAACCGAACCCAGGGAAATTAGTATCAAAAGAGCTAAGAAATGTAAAGAGCAATCCTGAAACAGCCGCTGAGGATGCTCCCAAAGCAAAGGGAAAACCGGCTGTAAAAATCAAATCCAATGGTCCGGAATACTCAGTCCCTGCTCCAGCCTGTTCAGGGTGAAGCAACTGAGAGCCAAAATAAGTCCAGTGCATTATTATTAGCATCACTAGGGGTGGGCACCGTTATTTAATTGATGGATAGTTTCTGCGTTCAGAAATAGCACCATTTCCCATCCCTTTTCCTCCCTGTCCAAATAGGAAAGGGCTAATCAGTGCTTCATTATTTATATCTGCAATTGGCAGGCAGCAGTGAGCTTTCCATGGCAGGAATTGGAGGAATCCCTCCAGGAATGTCTCCAGCCGCTGTGGGGTATCCCATGCTCCGGCTTGCGGATGCTGGGCACGGCTGGTGGCAGCGGGTCAGCTCCGTGGTTGCATGAGCCCTCATGGAAGATTTCCATTTCTCCAAGCCTAAACCTAATTAATTGCTGCGATTAATTGTGGATGATTCACTGTCAGGGGCTGGGATGAAACCGTAGCCTGGCAGCGGAGCAGGATGCTGGTGGTGACCGTTTGCATCTCAGGGATGAGCCAAAGCCCATTAGGAAAAAGGTTCCTTGATTTAATGACCTTTGGATGGGGCCCTGGTGAAGCCATCCTCACCTTGGTGATGGGAGCTGCCTGAGGAGCGCTCATGATAAGCATCATGCGAAGGCAGGTACAAAAGCAATTATTAGCTGGCCAGTTTATCATTTCCACTGATGCTTTCCTGCTTCCTTAAGGGAAAAGAAGGAATGAAATCTCTTGGTGTTCAGCAGGATTTTCCCAGCTGTTAACCGTTCTCTTTGCCGCATTGCCGCCTGCCGATGAGGATGGATCATGCCTGGAAAATGGGAAATTACCCACATCTGGGAGTTCAAGGATGGGTTGGATGGGGCTTGGAGCAAGCTGCTCTAGTGGAAGGCGTCCCTGCCCGTGGCAGGGGTTGGAACTGGATGAGCTTTAAGGTCCCTTCCAACACAAACCAGGCTGGGATTCTAAGAAACCTGCTCTTGGTTGGCTTCTGCCCCTGTAGTAACCTTCTTATTGGCAGTTTTAGTCTACTCCTGCATTTTGCCAGCACTGCGGTGGATCTGCAGGGTGGAACGTGCCACAGAAACGCTTCCCGGTGAGCTGCAAGCGTTTTGGTTCAGCAGAGCTTTGATGGTTGTACCCACTGTCAGCAGTCACAGCCAGGCCCTAATGACCAAGGTATTAAAGGTGTTTTCCCATAAGCGCAGTGAACACAGGTTACAGTCTACATAAAGTGGTTTTGTGCTTGGGAAGAGATAATCTTTTCAGGTGTTTCTTTGAGTCACCCTTTTAATAAAGCACCTCCACCCACTACGTGTATTTTTTTTTCCAGGAGGTGCTCGGAAAACAGGGGTTTGTAACACATGAACAGAGCCCTTTGAAGAGCCCTCGGTGCCAGGGCTGATGAAACTCCATCCGGATGGAGTTTAATGCAGGTATTGCCCGTGTGGTTCAATATAAATATTATCTGTGTAGTTTAATACAAGTATTACCTGAACTTTTCAAAAGCCATGGGAATGAACAGCATAACTACAGCTCCGTTGGAGCTAATAGCACAACTACAGCTTTACACCAGTGAGTGTTACTGAGGGCTTTCTGTCCCTCGCTTGCTCACAGAGCGTTGTTCAGTGCAACGGAGTAATCACACAATTCGATTAAACAATAGCCCTTGATTGCCGACTGGCTCAGAGGTCCAGGAGCAGCACTTGGGAAACGCTTGTTTAATAACTTAATTATTGTAACAGCCGCGTTATTTAGCACTTAGGCAGGACTCTGCTTTCAGATAACAGAATTCACCCCTTATAATTCAATCGCATCGGTTCGGTGACTTCCCGCAGAGCCAGTTGAGATGCGCGGGCAGGAGTAACGCTGCTGTGTCTGTTTAACGCTGCACAATTAACCCGGGGGCTCGCTGAGGGAATGGGAGCGCTGTTGGACCCGGTTACCCCCAAAACCCACCGCCCCCCCCACCCCGCTGAGCGCACGTGGGGGATACCCGCACCCACGGGGCGTGGCTTATAGCGGGGGGCGTGGCTACGGGGTTATAGTGGGCGGGGTCTGGTTGGGGTGGGCGGGGCGATGCTGAGGTAAGGGGCGGGGCCTGGCGGCAGCGCTGCCCGCAGCCTGTGGCGCTGGGGCCGCGGTGAGGCGGAGCCGGGCCCGCCCCGTACCGGCGGCCGCTCAGAGCCCGGGCAGCGGCGGCGCCGGCGCCCGCAGGAGTGCGAGGAGGAGGCGGCGGCGGTGCCGGTTCTTGTCCCGGTCTCCGCTTCCCCCTTCAGAACCTGCTCCCGCCGCGGCCCCTCCGCCTCAGCGGCCGCTACCCCGCCGCTTCCGGCCGCGGTCCCCCGCCATCACCTCGCCTCACCTCACCTCAGGGGCTGCGGCGGCCGCCGGGCCATGAACTCGCTGCTCTTCGGGGAGATGGCCCGAGCCTTCGCCCCCGGCGCCGCCGCCGCCTCCTGCCCGCTGGGGCCCGGCGCTGCCGGCGGCCCCGGGAGCACGGCTGCGGCGACGGGAGGCGGCCCGCCGGTAACCGCGGCTCTTCGTAACGACCTGGGCTCCAACATCCACCTGCTGAAGGGGCTCAACGTGCGGTTCCGCTGCTTCCTGGCCAAGGTCCACGAGCTGGAGCGGCGCAACCGGCTGCTGGAGAAGCAGCTGGCGGCCCAGCAGAGCGAGCGCGACCGCCGCCTGCGCTACAAGACCTTCTCCCGCGACCAGGCCGTGCAGACCGACTCCGGTGCATCCCCGCTGCTGCCGCCGCCGGGCCCCGGGCACGGGCTGGGCGCAGGGCCCCTGGCCTCGCCGCCTCACTACAGCCGGTTACCCGGTACTATCTGGAGCTACACCCAGGTGCGGCGCACCGGAGGCGGCGGCTTGGAGACGGTGCAAGGGCCCGGGGTCTCCTGGATCCATCCGGACGGCGTCGGGGTGCAGATCGACACCATCACCCCCGAGATCCGCGCCCTCTACAACGTGCTGGCCAAAGTCAAGCGGGAGCGGGACGAGTACAAGAGAAAGTGAGCGGCTGGGGGGGCCCTGAGCCTGCGGGGAAGGAGCGGGGGGGGGGATGCGAGCCGCCCGCTCCTGCAGTGCGGGGAAACGGGAGAGCCCCTCCTGGGGGCGGAGGGAGTGTTGGGGGGCCGTAGGGAGACCCCTGCGGACGTGCGGGTGATGTCCCCTCTCCCGCAGGGCTCCATCCCTGGGGAGGATGCCTCGAGGGCTATGGGGAGGCTCTTCCTTAAGGGGGGCTGTACCTGAGCTTGGAGACAGGAGAATTGTAGGATCCTTCCCTGGAGAGGTTTGGTCTCTAAAGGAGCGTTGTCAGCTCGGTTTCACAACAAAAAAATAGGAAAATTAGACAAAAAATCCGTTTTGGAAAAGAGAAAAAATCTGTTACTAATATTGCATTGCATAGTGCCTCCTAAATTTAGCCTGCCTTCGTTTTCTGATCTGATTACTCCAGGAGTCTCTTTCGTGTGCCAGCTCCCCAAAATTAGCTCAGTGCTGCAATATTCGGGTTGCAAATACTGCAGGGGAAGGGTTGCACTCGGAGGTGTTCCTCGGAATTGGTGAACACAAAAGCCCTAACGCCAGCCTTTGTAAAGCCCTGCTCGGCTGGAGGCTTCTCCGAGCCTGTTGGGAAGCCCTGGGCTTTCAAATGGTGTTCTTCCCCCCCCCGCCCCCGGTGATGGATAGTGTCCCCTTTGGGTTGCTGTATTTGCTCAGCGTAGTGTGGCAGAGATGGAGGCCAGAGGAAGGAGGGTGGGGGGAAAGGTAGTTGGGATTCTGCAGGGAGATTCCTGCATTGTGGAGGAGCTGCTTGTCCTTTGGGGCTGGTGTGGGCACTCCCAGCTGGAATTTTGCATCTTTAGGCTTAAAATGTGCTTCCTCTTTGCCCGGTCTTGTGGTTTTTGATGCAGAACAAATGTCATCCTTGCTTTCTGCTTTGGGAGGCAGCAGCATTTCCCAGCTCTGTGGCCTGTGAAGCGTAGCTGAATTTCTTCTGTCCAGGGTAGCAGGACTGCAGTGTGCTCTTTGCATACCTCCAGTCACCAGTTTTTAGAACAGACCTCTTTATAACAGACCTCCTCTTGTGAATTAACGCGATTTAGAGAGATTTTTAGGCAGGCGTATCTGTCCCAGTAGTAATTTCTGGCCTGTTTCTCAACTAAGGTATTGCCTATTCTCAGTGCATCTCTTAAAGCTTGTGTGCCTTTACTGCTCTGTTCCTAATGGCTGGAGCACCTCCTGAATCTGGATGGAAAAAAGAAGTTGGCTTCTCTTTTTGTTGGTCTGGAATAGTAGATGCCATCGTGGTTGTGTTTGTTATGGTTGGTACCAAGGAGATGGGAATAGTGGTGCTTCAGAGGAAGTTGTGCTTGGTGGTGGCTTGGTTGAGGAAGATGATATGTGTTGGGTGGGGGTTACGTCACCAGAAGTTGGGGATGTTTCTGCTTTTTAATGGCTATGTGATTTATTTTTCCTCTTAGGGAAGAGGAGACTTAGGGGCCATTTAAATTGGTACGTGGCTGGTTCTGTCTGTCCTGCTTGTGTACAGCAGCTTTTCACCCCAGAGTCTGTACTCAGGTGTGACTGTGTGCACACTCCAGGTCATTCCAAAACCACATCAGTTCAGTGGGACCTCTTTGTAGGCAATGGTAAGCCTCATCCTCACCACCCTTCCTGCTCTTGAAACAGGTTTTCCTCCTGATGCTTGACAGAAAGACTTGATTAATGCTTATCAACACTAGCATTGTATCTGCAGTTCATTACTATGGAATTGCAGTGATGATTCCACTCTTGACCTTCAGCCATCAGATGGACATCATACATTAAGCTCCTTTGGGGTAGCTTGGCTTTTCCATTCGCGGCCTTGAGCACACTTCTGCATGCTTGTGGTGTAACCGTGTGCTGGTTCAAATTGAATTCCTGCAGTTGAAGTAGATTAGTCAATTTGCTTTCATTATCACCAGCTAATGGGGTGTTGCAGTGTTTGTCAGCAGACCTGTAAAGATTGGTACTGATGTTTTCTGGTTTGTTTTTGCAGGGAAGGGACTATCTGTCATGGCATGTTGATGTATATAAATATGCGCTTTGGGGTTGCCTTATCTTGCTGTGAAGCCTTTGATGATCAAGTTGTGTTTAGGGAAATGAGTCCCAAGTGGAGAATAAACCTTGTGCCCATCTCGTGATGGTGGTGTTGGGGCCTGCAGAAAGTTTGGCGTGTGCACGAGTTTCCAGCACAGACTGGTGATCATCCCAAGATGGAATGGATGGGCAGCCCCTTTGCCTGATGGGACCACCTGGGTGCCCTGTGCAATGGCAGGTAGCTTTGTGGCAGAAACAGTTTGCCAGAGGTACTAGAAGTGGTTTAGATACTGTAGCTGGTCTTTCACACCAAGAAAATAACCAGTTTGCTTCTGGAAGACATCGGGCCTCGTAACCTGACCAAGAGGCCACCAACTCCATCTGCAGGAATGCTTAAGCAGACAGTGATGTGTTAACATGTATTTCCTAAAACAGTGGAGGCTTTTCTTCCTTTCCAGGATGACCCCTTGGTTAAGGAGGTCACAGCTGGTAAATGCTGCTTGTTTGAAGCATTTGGCTACCAGGAAAACACCAGGCAGATGATTACACTGCGAGTCAGTGAATACGGCTCAAGTGAAGAGCTCCTTTGAAAGCCCTATAGCTCGTAGGTGATGTGTCTGGTTGCTGAAGACACAAACTCATTGCTGTCATACTTCTGAATTGAAAAAATGCAGTGGTTGGACTCAGAGGTGAAATAATCCCTTTTGTGTCCTTGCTTTTAAAGGTAGCTTTACTGCTACTCTTAAAAAGAACAGTAGAAGATGGTAGAAGAGACTCTTTCCAATGAAATTTGGCCTGTGCTGTTTCAGGAATTACCAGTGGCTTCACTTTAGAAACACATGTTCAGCTCTTTTGTTCCATTCCCACAAATTATTTGTCTTGGACATCCTAACACAAGAAACTGGAGCTCCAAGGTCTAGAATGTATAAGAGTGCATCATCAGAGAGCAACTCGATCATATTTTAGCCAGGCTTTTGTTTGTATCTGAAGTACAAATGGGAAAGTGTTCCCTCTAAGGAGCCCAGCAGATAGTTCAGACCAAAAAGCCTTTCCTTCTCCCCCAGATAATGTTATTTTACACAAATGATATATAATATGGAGAATTTTTCTACTTAACGTGTTGTCTTAATCTTACAATATGTTTTAGTGACGATCGTGACTTTACGTATGTGGATTATGATTTTCGCTTTGGGAATAAGCAATTGGAGGAGATTTATAAGGAAAAACTGAGCTTAAAATTAATTTCCTTTAGGTTTTTCCAAACTATGGTAGGATTTAAAAGAGCTTTTGTCCAGATCTGATCCCACATCCTTCCTAACTTTTTAGCTGGTATTACACTTCTAATAAGCAAAGGTAAAATAGTCCACTTCCTCTGCCGTCAAACTAGCTCAGGAAAATCCTTCTCAGGGATCTCAGTTACCTGGGAATGGAGGGAAGGGTCAGATTTTGTTAGCTGAAACACAACTGGAGAGAAAAAATCTAAGACACTGTTCTGCTTCACCTCCCTTGAGGTGAGATGGAACAATTGTGGGGTTTTACATGACCAGTGTTGGAATCTTGAATCTATCTCTCCCTCCATCCCTGGGTAACCAGCTTCACAGGAGAGGAATAAGCAGGTTTAATCGTAGGCACGTGGCAGTGCTGCTGCCCTGTGAGGGCCTTTGGGTCTGTTTAGTGTGTTTAGAAGAAAAAGCAGCTTTCTGAAGAGCATCTGGGACTGTGAAACCAGCATGATCTGTCATTATGTAAGTCCTGTCCTTGGTACGTGCGTGCTTTGGGGTCCTTCTCCAGGCAGCAGGGCTGAATGGGCCTCTGCAGCATGACAGGGGATGCCCTGTGTTCCTGTGGCCAAGCGTGCACCCGGGTGTTGAAATCTGCTTATGGGAAAAGGGGAAAACAAACGTGCTTTTTCCTGCCCCCAATTAGTCAGGCTACACTGCTCAGCGAGGTGAAGCGCCGACAGCCTGCCTTTGGCTAAGGCAGGACTCACAGTGCGCATGGACCGTGTCCTGCTTGTTCACGGCACAGAACGCAGCCTGTGTCAGGCTGTGGTGCTAAGGACAGGGCTCAGACCTGAGGAGAGGCGATTCCTTCCCTTCCAGCCTCGCAGGGAGATCTGGAAGATGGAAGCTCATCGCTGTGTGTTATGCCAGTCAAAACGCTGCTGCGTGTGGCCAGTGCGAGGCTGCTGACTTGGTAAAAACCTTCTGCAGTCAGTCCCTGTTCTCCCTTCTGGGTTTTTTTTTTCCCCTTTTAGCTGCAAGGAGGCAGCTCCTCTGTCTGGGGGGAGCCTTAGGGGGAACACTTGAATAGATTTGTATATTATGGTTTCACAATTGCGCTTAATTGGTGCAGATATTGAGTTTGCCAGATGTCAGTCGCCTTTTCCAGCGCAGACTTAACTGGTACTAAGGGTTGAACTGGAAATAATTGTTTTACCTTAGGTTGGTATTTTGTTGGGAAGATTAATAAAGTCCACTTGAAAAAGAGATTAGCTTAAATTTGCTGCAGCTGGGAAAGACAAAGATTATCATTGTCAAAGGCAAACACACGTCAAAACTAACTGGATCTGGGGTTGTTTTAAAGCAGGGAACTTCATAAAAATGTGCTTAAGAGAAGCCCTGGAGGAATGTCTGCAAACCTTTAAAGCTGAAATATCAGTGGTAACAAGATGCAAATGTTACACATAGACCCAATCAAAACCAAATCATTTCTTTATCCCTCTAGAAGAATGTAAGCAGCGTGTTCGACTCCTGCCCAGGCTTCAATTGGTTACAGAGCTGGTAATAAAGCAGGCTCTGTGAAAAGCCATAGATATATATATTTAATTCTGGCATTTCTGCTCTTCTTTCTGTGTTTTCAAGGGGTAGTTTTGCTTCAGTGTGGCTTTTCCCTGAAATTTAGCATCCCTCCCTGCTTCCGAAGCAGCCGCGCAACCTGGTATTAGAGATGCTTTGGATATACCCTTTGCAGGATGGGAAGTTTTGATGGTGAATGCTCGCTCTGGTGAAACCTGAGACTCAGTCTGGGAATGACTTTTTTTACTTGCACTGAGAGGATGGGAGTTTTCTTTGTGAAGAGCAGATAAAGTTGTCTAATGTGGAAAAGCTTGGCTGCATAACAAAACTATACATCCCTTGTAATTGCTGGCTGGAAAGCTGCACTGCTTGGAGCTCTGCAGATGAAGCATTCTAAGAATCAGGTTTGTTTGGGTGTCAGGCATTTTTCTTTAGATAATGCCATCTTTGCTTCTAAACTGCTGCTGCAGAGACAGGCATTTATGGTATGAATACCTGGAAGCACTAACAGATCCCAGATGTATTTATTTCCTTGGCAGAGCTAGAAACTGTGACTTCTGGGTTGTCTTAATGTAGGAGAAGGTTTGGAAGGGGAGGAGGACGTTTCCCTTCGATCCTGCTTTCTAACAGTGCTCCACAGTGGGATTGGGGCTGTATTTGGATTGAAGTAGATAAATCTCTGTGTGTGCCTTAAACTTTGTAATGGGAGCAGCCGGGGAGGGCTGAGATGTGTTAGGACTGATTTGAAATAGCTGTCTTAGCTGTGCAAATTAGCTCTTTGTTCGGAACTTTATCTTTGGCTATTCACTCTGAGTTACAAGTAAAATACTAACTGCACAGACAAAGCAGTTTGGTTGTGGTGGAGAAAAGATACCAGGGTCTTGTGGCGAGAGCTTCAGTGAAACCCGGGCCATGATCTGTGTTGTGTTCTTCAAAGGACGGCTTCCTCTGTGGCAAGAGGACCACAGGACTTTCTGTGTCTGTTTGGAATTTACCTTTTCATTCCTCCTGTGACTCAGGGTGGGAAGCTTTAGCCTTTCTGAAGGCAAAAAAACAGACTTCCAGAGCACACTTTAAGCACTGAGTAGCTCTGAGAGTGAAAGCCCCCAGGTGCCTCTGATCTCAAACCCAACCAATCTCTACAGACCCTTGCTGTTTGAGGCTGAGGTGAAAACAAACACAGAAACAAGTTATTTCTAGCTCTTTGGCAGCTGTAATCATAGGCTTCTGTTGCAGTAACGGAGTTTGAGTGCTGGGCTTGTAGCTAAAGAAAGCATTGAACCCATGTACAGCTCAAAGCTGCTTTTTTGTGGTTTAAGGTTTGTGGTGATGCTCTCCAGGTCTTACGCTGGCTTCCTGAGTCTGTGTCTCTGTGACAAGGTTTATTTTGCTAGAAATAGGCACAGGATGTTGTTCTTCATGGTTTAGTACGGTTTAAGTCTCCATCTTAATGTTTAAGACCAGTCTTTTTGTATAACAAAAGAAGAGATTTCTTCCAGGTTGGCCTTTTAAAAGGGAAGTTTAAAAACTTAATACTATGTAGTCTAACTGCAGCCTTGTGACCTCTCCAAGCTAAAAATTATCTTGTTCCCAGAACTGCTAAGTAATAAATGGGACAAGACTGATTGTGCTTAGTAAGCAAGACGCAGGGAAATTGTATAGTGCGTGGCTGTGCTTTTAAACCAGGTTTCAAACTCTCTTCTGTGCTCCCCCACCATACACCCGGCTTCTACAGGGTGTTTTCCATGTGTGTTAGTCTCCAGTTTCGTTTTGTCTGAGTGTTCTCCACTGGTATCATCCTTGTCACTTTTTACTCGAGTTCTTATGCATTTACATCCCATTTTGCATCTGAAGGAACCTGCCTCTGCTTTATGATGTGTTTAGAACAGGGGGTAAAAATAAGATCACTGTAGCATGGCAATAGCTTGAGCACACTGATAGATCATTGCATTTCAAATATACTGTTAAAATCTCTTGCTTTGGGGTTGAGTGACTGTAGTTAGTGACTGGTGTTGATCCATGTACAAAGATGACATCAACTCTGCCTCTGGATCTACTTCAATAGCAAGAGCATCAGGGAGCTGGGAGAGAATGGTGCTCTGTGCCCATTAATGATGCATCCTGCTTGTTAATGACACAGAACATGGACTGGTTGCATTGCTACTGTGCGAAAGTGAATCAGTGATGATGCATCTCTTCAGGCTTTTGTTCAAGCATTTCCACACTTTAACTCATCTACGTGTGACTTGCTGGTTACTGGACTCACTTTGGAAGCATTCTGCTGGACCTTTTGTATCCCACTTACCCCAGATTTGTTAATTTGAGTTCCCTTCCAAGTAGGCTTTGAGACTGAACCTACTCACGTCTGCTTTCTGTGTCATGGCTTCAAAAGTAAGGCCACTGCTGCCTTTTGCAGCTTGTTCTCACTGGAGAAACGTCCAGTGGTCCTTGTTTTGGCTTTTTCTGTCTGGAAACCACCATGCATTGCTTTAGAAAAGGATTTTAGCCTTGTGTGATCAGATGGGGGGCTTGGATTGCTGCTGTTTAGTAATGGGGATCCCATCTTCAATCTGATGCTAATTTTGGCGGATTTAGTCTGAATTTGCACTGAAATACAACCAAAAGCAAACCTTGGCGTTGCAGCCTGACCCTGAATTCCATGTGTAACTTCACAAATCTCTTGGGGCCAAGCACAAGCCAAATGTTTTGATTTGACATGGTTTCAGGAATCTGCATAGAAATTACAAAGCCTTTGTGAGCAGGTAAACCTCAGATCAAGTTCTCTGTTGCGTGGTTATCGGTACGCAGGTACCACTGCATTGCAAACCCAGTTTTGTTTGCTTTGAAGTGTATAGGGGTTTGTATCTGTAAGCAGAGAGCAACGCTGGTTGAAAGGCACGGCAGCTCACAGACCCTGTACTAAAAGGAGGAGGAATTAACCTGGTCCTCTCATGTGGGTGAGAAAAGTTACTCATTTGCCATGGCACATGAACACAGAGAACAGAGATGATGAAGGAAGTGATGCTGTCTAAGAGGATTGGATCCCCCTTTGCTCTTAAATACAGTAGATGTGTTTAGTCCAAGTGACTCATGCTGGAATTGGAGATCAAAGGGATCCTGGCTCAGTATTTATTCCAAATCAGTGGTTTCAATGGAAAACGTATTTCTGTTGGTGATTTTTACAAGTACAAATTGGCTGCATGTCTCTGAGGGGAAAGAAAGCACTATGGCATTTCTTATATTTTATTTAAATGAAGCTTTCTCTGCACAGAGAACACAGTTTAAACTTAGCAGGCCCATGTCTGTTCAGTATTAGAAGTAAAACCCTGACAAGTCAAATGGAGTTAAAAAGAGCACTGGGTATTGGTGTAATTTTACCTAATCCTGTAGAATGGCACGAGTGCATTAACACTGAATCAGAGTGGGAATATTTTAACAAAAATGTGTCATATTTCAAAAAGCTGTCGTAATTAGAATTGTCACAAGGAAATCCCCCTCTTGCAGATACCAAAACCCCCAAATCAAATCTTTATTTCCCTTTCTAAACTTTTCAGTGAGGCACTGACCATCTGCTGGAGCATTGGGCACTCTGGGTTCTCTTCTATTCCCCCAAATGCCTATACCAGCAGCACCTCACCTCTCACTGGCTCTGTCATCCATGCAGTTTTGAAGCCTCTCTGGGTCTTTATGTGTGTGTGGTTTGTTTTTCTGTTGTTTAAAGGAAGGGAGAAAAAGGGAGTGCAAAGCACTTAAGAGCTCCTTAATGCCCTGGAAAATGTTTTTCCACTGATCTGTGTTCTTAACCAGAGTGTGGAACTGCCACTTGTCAGTGGGAGACCAGCTTTGCTTGTTAAATGGGACAAAGTGACCCTGGGAATGAAGTCCAGCTCACGGAGCTGCTGTACAGAGTTTTAGCCTTTCAAGAATGGCTATGGGATGTAAGGAAGCTCATGTTGTGGTAACTGTCCCTGAAGGACAGCAAGCTCCTGGTGGTAGCTTGTGATCAATCTGTGAATAAACCTGTTTCCTTTCATAGCTTCTCTTCTCCTTTTGGGCATTAGCTACTTCTATCCATTTATATGCAATGCAGTCAGACTTTTCCCTGTTGAGTTTCAATGGCTGGAAGGAATTTACTGTTTTCTCTAGTTATTATTTTGTATAGGTGGTCATAGGAGCCTCGCACTTGCTATGTCAAGGTAGGTCCTATTGCTGTGGGTATCCTGCAGTAGGCGTCCAGACTCTGACCCTGTGTCATTTTGTTGCAGCCTGGAAAGAGGTGTCGCCCTGTTTTCACATATTGCACAGCTTTGTTCTTTCTGCAGTGATCAGTGAAGCAGTAATTGCTGGGTTTGATCTTTCTCCTATAAAATTCACAATGGGATACCGCTCTAGACCCAGGGGCAAGGGTTTATTCCCTGTGGTGAGGTGTGGCTTGGGTGGGCTTTGGGTCCATGGCTCAGCCTAGTTCTCCTGTAATTGCAGGGCAGTCAAAAAAAAGGCAGGCAGTGAGGTCACTGCCTCAGTCACCCTGTTCCTTTTCACTGGCCTTTTGCCTTAAACCCGAGTTTGGAACTGTTCTGCTGCCTATCACTTCACCTCCATACATAGCACAGGGTTGCCGTTGCCAGTGGTTTGTACCACCCTTCCCCTATAAACATGTGCAGTGTTTGCCTTAAAACTGGGTTTGTTTGTGGAAAACTGAGCAACTTCAACTTTCTTTGCAGCAGTGGCCAAACTGAGCTTCCTCCCTCCCAGGGGCTTCAGTAAGCCTGTGCTTAATATCCAGTATGGGTCAATTCCTCAGTTGCTGGGGTTTTTTCATTGTTTGCCTGTGGATTCAGGTACTGAACAAGGATGTTCTCGGGATTTGATGCAACCAAGACAGCAAAACAACCATTATGTTTGTGTGGATTTAAGACTGAGCTGCCTTTGTGCAAATATTTATAAATGCCTAATCTTGAGGTTTACATCCTCCTGGGCTGTCCTCTTTATTAATTCACTGCCATCTCAATGGCACAGTACTGTGGTTTAATGGCAGTGCTGTCAAGGCTAGGCACCAGAATTAACTAGAAATACTAAACGATATTGTTCTGTCCATTGTACTAAAAGTGATTAAAGCAGCTTAAGCAGAGTGAGCATTCTTACAGTTCTGGAAGGAGCACATGAGGAGCGCCGGGTATTTCCTCAAGTGTCATAGAAACCCTTGAAGAATAGTTTATCTGTTACCCTTTGTCAATACTTGTGTTCTTAGACTCCTGATACTGCACATAAAAGCTACACTTTATATATTTGCCTTTACAAAGGTAATAAAACTCTTAAAATGTAGATAAGATAATGGATACATAGGAGCTCTACTGGGAGACTGCTACACAGTAGGTACGTATCCCAGCTGCCTTCCTGACTCCTGGAAGCAGATAAGCATTATCTCATTTCAGTAGACAGTTTCATTGATCTTTACTAGGTTCAGTAAAAGTATTGGGGCAGAGATTAAGATGACTTCTAGCTCTCAGCTTTGATGCTGGCTCTTAAAGGATGTGGAGGAAGAAGGAGGGCAGATAGAGATACACCTAAAGGCAAGGGAAGGAGAGCGGTGAGGACTTCAACCACAACTCGCAATTATTCTTGGCATTTCAGGCCGAAGAAATGCAGAAGTGAATGGGAATGGTGTGGTAATATATCCACAGCATCTCTGGTTCCTGTCCACAGAAGAGTAATCCTGATCTATTATCACCAGAGTTTATTGGAGCCTTTCAGAACGAGTTTGAAGTGGTAACAGCAGGGTGGTTGCCACATGGCTAGCGAAGAGGATGGCTACATACAGAAAGCATTTCCTCATGAAAACATTAGGTCAGATGAAGACCTTTTATGAGAGAGGATCTTAAAATACCGATGTTTTGAACTTGATGCAGGTTACTTTCTAGCAGCTGAGCTTAGCTAATTGTACATTTAATT
This sequence comes from Pezoporus occidentalis, assembly GCF_034315485.1. Lineage (NCBI taxonomy): Eukaryota > Metazoa > Chordata > Aves > Psittaciformes > Psittacidae > Pezoporus > Pezoporus occidentalis. The sequence continues at coordinate 104,016 of NW_026914448.1, forward strand.
ACGTGGTTCAGTATTTCTCTATAGAAGTGGATCAGGTTTTCCCCCGAAATGGATGATTGGCCTGAATACTGAAATGAGAAAAGATTGGAATATCTGTTGAAAACAAGGTTTGGATTATGTCTTAGTAGAGCTCAGTAGGTGTTAAAAATGGTGCTGATCATTTTGCACTGTGCTAGTGACATATTTCCTTTTCTTCTAGGATCACCAGCTAGCCCAAATGCAGCACATGCTGTCTAGTCTGATGCATTCCTGAAAGCAATCCTTTAGAAAGTCTATCAGTTTAACTGGGATTTTTTTATTCCCAACTGTGGAATTCAGGCAGACATCCTTGATTTGCTCTCCAGAGTAATGCTCAGCTTCATACCGCCTTACTGTGCAAACCCCTCTTCATGAGAGAACTCTGAGTCTGTTTAGTGGAACTCAACCTGAAGGCCACAGACTCAACATGAGTGTCTGTGTTCCAGTGCCGAAGAATTCCTGCTCCGTTCGGAAAGCAGGAGAACCAGAGCGCAACAACAGTGCTCAAAACATCCAGGTTTTCCTCTTCATAACACACTGCCATGAAGTCATAAGGCAGTTCTGTACAGAAATAACCTACACCCTACATGGGAAAGTGTTCCTGTAGTTAAAAACCTGCTAAATTACTTCTTAGAGCTGTGATGTAAGAATCTTCCATATAGTCATGTGCATCAGCTGAGATAATGTGCTAGTTGAACTTGGCAGCCTCCAAAGGACATTCATGAAAGCTTTCATTAGGTGTTTATAGAAAATAGAAAGGCAAATCATACCACAGAAGTTTGCCTGTACTTTCCGACAGCTTAGCGTTAGAGCTTATTATGGCTTTAAATCTCTGCTGTAACTACTTGTCTGCTCAGCTGCCAGACTGCTGGCAAGGTGTCTGTGTTTTGTGAGTCCTCCTCTGCAGTAGGAGGTGAGAGATTACAAGTGAAATGTCCTGAGCACCATTGAAATACAAATGTATTTTTAACATGGTGCTGGTGTATATTAGAGCATGCCTCTGTGCCACCTTCTTAAAGGTGCTGCCAAGCCTGAACTATATAGAATTACACTCCTTTGTTACTGTGTCATTGACTAGAAGCAAATTGCAGATCTGGTTTATTGTGCGCTTTCTTCTTCCTTTTTTTCCCTAACACCCCAAAGTCTTCATCCGTACTAATATTTTTATCAGCTCTGGAAGTCTCCTGTGTTCTCATTTCTTCCCTGTTTTTGTCCTAGAATTAGGGGTAAGGCAAGGGGAAGGAAGGGGGAATACAGTTATCTGTGGAAGAATAGGCATTCCTGTAGTGCAACTGAAGACGTAGAGGGGAGAACCTTGAAATCAGCTCAAGTCTTGTGTACTGGGTTTTATGTGGAAGCTCTTGGGGTGCTTGGCTTCAGAAACAAGTCATGTCAGAGACTGATACGGTTGTGTGTGCTGGTAATGCTTCTCCTGCCCTCTTAGATTTATTCATAGGTATTTTCCACTACTCTTCTAAAATTAAGTTTTCTATTACTCTTCTAAAATTAATGTGCTGAAGTGGAGGTGAAGAAGTAAAAGTCTGTAGTGAGGGTGCAAGGGAGTAGAGAAACAGGATGGGAATCCCTTGCTTGAGAGACCACAGTGTATCAGGATCAGATCACTGAGAACAATCCTGAGGAGAAGGACTTGGGGTGTTGGTCAGTGAGAAGCTCCCCATGACCTGGCTTCAGTGAGCGCTTGAGCCCAGAACCCCCCCTTGTGCTGGGCTGCACCCCCAGAGCGTGAGCAGCAGCTCAGGGAGGGGATCCTGCCCCTCTGCTGTGCTCTGGCGAGACCCCCCCTGCAGCTCTGGGGCAGCAGCACCAGAGGGACCTGGAGCTGCTGGAGCGAGGCCAGAGGAGGCCATGGAGATGCTGCGAGGGCTGGAGCAGCTCTGCTCTGGAGCCAGGCTGAGAGAGCTGGGCTGGGGCAGCCTGGAGAAGAGAAGGCTCCTGAAGGGGAGACCTGAGAGCAGCTCCAGTGCCTGAAGGGGCTGCAGGAAAGCTGGAGAGGGGCTTGGGACAAGGGATGTAGGGACAGGCCAAGGGGAATGGCTTTAACCTGCCAGAGGGGAGACTGAGATGAGCTCTTAGGCAGAAGCTCTTCCCTGGGAGGGTGCTGAGGCGCTGGCACAGGGTGCCCAGAGAAGCTGTGGCTGCCCCATCCCTGGCAGTGTTCAAGGCCAGGTTGGACACAGGGGCTTGGAGCAAGCTGCTCTAGTGGAAGGGGTCCCTGCCTGTGGCAGGGCATTTGAGCTGGATGAGCTTTAAGCTCCCTTCCAGCCCCCATCATTCTAGGATTAAGTCTTCAGCATAGATGGATTGGAAGTCATGCTTGGTGGTAGGCTGCAGAAAAGTTACGTATTACAAATATTTGCTTAACCTAATGTGCAGTTTACAATGGCTTGGAGGTTTTCTTCTAAAGTACTCATGTTAGTAGTCTTGCATCTTAGCCAAGTATTAAAACTGTTCTGTTAATGGTGAACTCCATAATCTTAAAGGTATTTTTCAAGCTAAATAATTCTATGATTTCTTTTAAGTTAGTAAAGCTTCAGATTCTAGAACAGACATGCTGGTGCTTATCTTCTGCTCTTGAAATACATTTGATTAAATGAAGAGCATAAGGCGAGGTTTAAGTTTCCCTGAGCAATGGATGGATTTTTCTGTGATTATTACATGACTCAGTTATAATAATCCCTTCTCATTGTGCAGTTTGGTTGCTGAAACTGAGCAGTGAAGTTTTGTTGGTAACTCCCTTATAAACAACCCCAGTTGCAGTTTGCAGAAGACATTTTTCTCGTGCTGTTCTGTTCTGCTGGAGCCTCTATTTAGTGCTGTAATGATGTGGCTGTTGGCGGTGAGCTGTCCAAAGGAATCACATGGCTTTACTGGGACACCGGGATAATAGCGTGCTGTGTTCCACAGCTCTCCTCGTGCAGCCTCCCCTTTGTGTGCGCAGGGTCTCTGAAAGCTTGTTTTGACCTTTTCGGTGCAGGAGACACCGATTGTACGAGTTTCTCACGTTAACACATGTCCCAGCCTATTTGTGTGCATTCACCAAAAGAATCCGAGATGATGAATAGTCTATGCAATCGTTGCAATATGGCTTAAAAGCACTGGATGGGCTACTGCTTCCTGCCCTGCTGTTGCAGGGTTAGCGAAGAAACTACTGAAAGACATCAAACTTCTGCTTCGTGTTTGCTCAGAGATGCTTGTCCGTGTCTGTCAGACCCACATAAGAAATGTAACCCCCCTGCCATGCCAGAGGTGGGTAGATAAAGGAGTTCCTTAGGAGGAGTAGAAAATAATAGGCAGGGTTTTGACTTTTGTAGGAAGTAGGAAAACTAATAATAAGAATATGAATAGTTGATTTAAGTCAGCACTTCTCTTCAGGCTCAGTCTTTGTTCTGTTCTCTCCCTTTATAGCATCCTCACTGTATTTCAGTAGTGTTTTCTTCAGAGAGAATGGTCATTAGGACTAGTGAGCTTGAGTGAATTTCACAGCAGTTTTATACCCACATGGCTGTGGCAAAGTGCTAGGACAAAACACCTGAATGCCTGACATAAAAAAGAGCATAAACCAGCAGCTTGTCAATAGGCAGAGCTGTAAAATAAATGTATATATGTGATCAGCTGTCTCTAATGTGTGAGGTTTGTGGGTGCTTATGTTTGCTAGAGATTTCCTTACATGGGAATTCAGGATTTGATAATTAACTTGTAGCCAGCAGCACTATGCAGTAATGTAATCCTGTGCTTTTCAGATTACCTGCTTCAGAATGAGTCAGAGTAATTACTTTATCTGCAGCAGTGACAATGGTTTTACAGGAATGTAATGTTCTTTGCCTTGGCTGGTTCATAAGCTGTGCTTGCAGTTGCCTTCTGCAGGCCTAGAGAACGCAGAGCTCTTCTGTACACTTCAGTGGCAAGGGAGATAAGGGTTTGTTTGCCATAATAACATGCACAAGTGACTATAGTGCTGCTGTTTGCTAGAGGACAGTTTGAGCAGACGCGACTGACGTGAGCACGGACTCAGCTGTGAGCTAAAATTAAGGTTGTAGGACAGTGGCTTTTGCAACTCATAGTCTGATCTCTGTAAGAATGGAGTATTTCTTCCCAATTGTTTTAGTTGCTCGAGTTCTCTTTGTTTTGTGGTAGTGCTGGTTGGTGGGCTGCTGGCGCCGTGAGAAGTAAATAAGAATGGCAGCATGGGAAACAGCCTTGGAAATGTGGTGCTGTTACCCAGTATAGTGTGATCAGGATGTATCCATCTCCGTCAGTTTCCTTTTTATTGTTACTAGAAATATATAGAAAGAAAGGGGAAAAAATAAGCGGATATACCTACAAAATGGGGGAAATGCTTCAGATTTAATTGATACCAGTGGAAGAGAACTGAGAATCTGAGCATTGGTCCAGGAAGGTTGAAGTAGTAGCTACCGAGGCTACAAGAAAATAGTGATAAGGACGATTCAATTCTGCACAGTTGAGCTAAAAAGAAGTACAAAATTCAGTTCTCTGATTGTCGTCTTGCCAAAAGTGTCATTCTGTGTTGATATATGTCAAATGGGTGTTTGGGTATAAATCTTATCAGATGTTCTGTAGTTAAACCCAACCATATTTACTATGCCATGCGTGGGCTGTATCATATTCCTGGAATCAGAGCTGACTTGTCAAGCAAACTGTGTGTCTGACATTTCCTTTCAGAACAAAATGTCACTGCAGGTACCCTGGAGGCACAAGAGACGTGGCACTGGTTGGTCCTGCTCCCCAGCAGTGGGCTGAATTCAGACTAACTGCTCAAATTGGGTATCCTGTTGGCGTAGGGAATAGTGGCTGCCTGTCTTAATGCCAAAGGGCAGCTTGCTAGAAGTTGATATCTTTGCTAATTCAATTTGTTTGCAGCTCTTGTGTCTATGATAGCTGAAGGCTGTCTCAATAAAGCTAAGTAACTGGAAGCTTGAAGTTCATCATGACATTTCCTCTTTGCAGCGGGGAACTTCCTTAGAGGTAGGCTTTTGAGCTATTCCTCTTCTGTTGCACATCTTTCTCTGTCTCCACTTCTGAAGTCTTTGCCTAGTCTGGAGCTATTGGTCTTTTCCTAATTGTAGACTGTTTTGTCCTTACCTTGTAGTCTTGGCTGCTTTTCCTTTATTGCAGAGTCAATCCTTAACCCCTGCCAAAGCAATCCCACTTGTAGGCCTTGTGTTTGCCTGAGGTGCCTTTCTTCCACAAGGCTCTTTTGTTAGAAACAGTTCTGGGCTAACTTCAGGCACTGCTAAGCTGGCTGGGAAATGGAAGGCAGGCAGCCTTCTCATTGTGCTTTCTCATGTTACTGCCCAAATCCCTCTTCTCTTCTCCGGGGTCTGCTGCACCCACCCAAGAACTGCATTTCAGCTGTCAAAAACTGCAGTAGACCCACACTGCAGAATTATTTGTTCATGCTTAAGAGCTGTGTATTTGTTCAGGGCTTGTAAACGCTGTCATGAAGAGTCTGACAGCAGTGACAAATGAATTTCAGTTGCTGGTGCTGAGGGGAATACAACTAGCTTGAATTCTGCCTGCAGAGTTGGCTGCAGCCTGTGAGTGCCCACCTCTGCTGAGGAGTACATCCAGCCTGAGCTACCATTGCTTGCCTCTGCGGTTGCTGGGACAGGTTGGGCAGAGGTTTGTGAAGCTGTGGTGAGACGCTGTCAAGCTGAGGAGGCTATGGAAAGCAGGGTTTAGTTCACCTTCTGTAGCAGTTACTGTGTCATGAATTACATCATAAATCTTGCCCCAAGAGCTTGCAATCTAATGGTATCTTACCAGCCAAAACAGTGTCTGACTAGCCAGAAATGGTTCCTTTGCTTGTAGTTATGTTCCTGTGATCAGCTCCATGGTTTGAGGTGTGAAGGACACTAGCGATAAAATGGGGTTTGAATTATACTCTGCTTGTGGAGTATGGATACGTTAGAAATACAGGTTGAATAGACAGATGTCACCTATGCTTTTCCTCCTTAAAGTGTAAAAGCTCTGTTCCTCCAAAGCAGTTATGATTTCCATGTGCTCGAGAGGAGCAGGAGTAGCAGAGTCCAGATGCCATGGGCTTGCATGAAGCACCAAAAAGAATTACCTAACCTGATCAGGCTCATTTCAGGAAGCTGCCCTCCCGGCACTGAGTTATGCTTTCAACACTTCTCATGGATTTAACCTGTTAAATGATGTTCAAAATCATTTGGGGCAGCAGAATAGGCAGGTCAGTGATCTGCAGGTTTGGGTATGTTGTCATGGGCCTCATCTTTCTCTTCAGGAGAATATGAAAGGGGTATAGAACACGTGGGGAAAAAGGATGCTGTGCAAAGCTTTCCTTTCCAATCAAAGTAACTTATAACTTGCCTACTCTCAGAAGTTCTGGACCCGAGCCTTCAGAAGGGCTTAGAAACCAGGATGTTGGTTAGATCATAAACACAAGAGAAAAGACTTCTTTGCATAGCACTTACTGAGTTCAGAGCTCTGGCACCTTCATGTTCTGAGGGCAAGCTGAAGCCAAGTTCTTCAGCCGAGAGCAGACAGCCCGCCAGCTCTGAACTTGGCCTTGCTGAAAGTGAAAGCTGGGCTGCACTGAGCTTGATGGCTTCAGCTATTTTACCCTATTTCTCAGTACACCTATGGTGGGGGAAAAACACAACCCATTATTTCTTTTAAGGCAGCCCTATTTCAAGTGAATTTGCTACTGTTTGATGTAGAAATAGACTTACCAGCATTAATAGCCTTGGATGCACTGGGAAGTGGAAGACTTCCAAGGATTTATTTCTGGTTTTCCTTCACTTGCCTAGCTGTGAGATTGAAAGGAACTGAAGTTTGTAATAGGTGGTGCCCTCCTTCAAGGACAGGAGAGCTTTTAAGTGCTTTCTCTAACAGGAAGATGTATAAAATACTGTGAAAACCCCCAACAGCTGCCTCATGTGCTGTGTTACACCTCCCTGAATAAGTATCTTGTGTCTTTGTTAATGGACTTCTGTGTTTGGGGCTGGGTGCAAGTGGAGGTCCAGAGCTTATCCAAGTATCAAAATACACTTTAGATTTAAAACTGGCTTTTTAGTGCAGTGTTGTTTCCAAGAATAAGTGCTGCAGGGGTGTATGACTCCTAGCTATGGAGCTGAGAATGTGTTTAATGCTGCTGTGAATATTGCACAATTATATGTAGAATCTCCTGCTGTATTAAAAGCACCATAATTTTCTCTCTAAAGGAATGCAGGCCTGGCTGTTGCTTTTACTTGGTGTTGTTGAACTCTTGTGACATTATGCATGGCTTTTGTTGAAACACCTTGTGTGGTCAGGAACAAAACACAGATGAACTTGCAGATGATTTTTGTTGTGGTTGCAGTAACAGGCTGGAGCATCTTTTTAGGTGTGTGTAATCGGGAGGCATAATTATACAATGGTTTGCTGTATAGTGAGTCCTTTTAGTAATTCCCTTCACAAGCAGTTGCTGCTGTTCAAAGGTCTGCATGCTGTTTTAAGCAGAGCACAAGTCTGGAATAGGACTTTAATATTAAACTCTCCTTTATAATGAAACACCCAAGTATTAACAGTGCAAAGGGTACAAGTTCTTCTGTGCAGTGACTTTTCCTGTATCCTCTAGAGCATTGCTAGAGGTTCAAGGGTACAAACTTCTCCGTTGCTCTGATGCTTGGGAAATGTGATGCTGCGGTGGCTGACTTGTAGCAAGGAGAATCTGTGGAGAGGATGTTGCTTGCAACAGGCAAGAAACATGACTTCATTCAAGTGCTGCTGCTGCTGTGTTACAGCCAGGCTTTAATGGAATCAGACGTTCCCATTAAATTAATAGGTTTTACATGGAGCCCATCAACTAACATTTAATTTGCTTCAGTAAGAAGTCAGGGCATGTGGGATCAAAATGGTCTGTGCTTGGGATCGTCTGGGAGAATCCCTCTATTTAGAGCGTCTTAAAAATGCCCACTGAAACAAGAGGTGGCATTTGTGAATAAGCAAATTAATGCAATCTTAGATTTAATATAGTGCTAAACTAAGCCTGGACATGAAAATGATCTCTTAAGCAAGGATTTTAAAAGCAGAGAGAATGGATTCTATGATTTTGTTTGCTTAACAAAATAAAGGTTTCATGGAGTTGTTAAATGAAATCCATCTTGCATGGTCTGGTTCTTTTAAGCTAATGAAAACATGCAGACAGCTATTTGTATTTATATTCCCAAACTGCCATTCCAGTCTTGGAAATGGTTTAGTGAGATTGTAGATGCAGGTTTTTTCTTTCAGTTAAGAAATATCCTTGCAAACGGTTCAATAGAGACTGATGCTGCAGCAGAACTTCAGTATTGTGAAGGTTTCTCTAGACCTTTGCTTAGAAAGGTTGGCCCAGGTGATCCTTGATATCCCTTCCAACATGGCGTTCTGTAATTCTATATGACATCTGTCCAGAAAGTCTTGAACATGATGCTTTCTTATCCCCAACTATCACACCCTTCTCAGATTTTGTTTTGGCAGATCCCAGGATTAGGCTCTGGATCCTTTTGTGTGGGAATCCAAGTTTGGACATCTGGGCCGTTAAGTCAATGCCAATGAAACCAGTGTATAATAACCAGAGTTATAAACTGTAATGTTGATAGTTATTATCTAGGTGGTGGAGAAGGGGATTAGTGGGCATGTTACTACAGACCCACGGTGAGAGGTGGCGTGTAACAACCGTGAGTAATGCAAAGCGATTAAATCGCTTAGGCTGGTGCATGCTAAGTGTTAAATCTCGTGCCAGCACCGGCCAGCTTTGCCATTCAGGGTTCCTGTAAACAATGTATGGGCGTCAGAACGATCCCAACATGCACAAAGAATGAGCAGTGTTGCCACAAAGGAGCGGGAGTGGGCAGCTCTGGACGTGTCATTACTTGGCCCTGCCATAGCATGGGTGTTTTATTCCATCTTCTTGCAGGTGTGGTACATCAGAGAAGGCATCTTAGATGCTTCATGTCCAACAGATGAGCAAGGCTGGGTGCATCTTGTGCCAAAAGTGGAACAGTGGTGTTTTAGCATGCAAGAAGAAACAGTTATGCTGTTCCCTGAAGTAGTGCTGATGGTTGGTCTGTTCAGTGGGTTTGTTTTCAGGAATTACTGTCAGTAATTTGATGGGCATTGTTCAAACTAATGCTTTAGTTTCCTTTTGCCGACTGAAGCACTCATAAACTATTAGGTTTTCCTTTCTGCTGCTGCTCTTGTCCCCATAAACTGGTGGGAAGATGCTGCAGCTTTGGAGTTGGTACCTGAGAGACGGGCATGGAAGAAGCCTGGACCACTGTAACTGTTTTCTGTTGTTCTGTTTGGGTTTTTTTTCTCAGCGTGGCTGTACAGAACTCCCAGGAAGAAGGATCTTGTCTTCCTCCCTAAAGAGGTTTTTCTTATGGGAAAATGATGTTGTCATTCAGTGCTACTTGAGGAATAGTTGCTTCCTTGGGGGAGGATGCTTTTTATAGAAGAAATAATGTGGTTGATACCATCAGGCATCATTAACTGCTCTACTTGTGCCTTTCTGCCTTGAGCAAAAACCTACTTAAACCAGTGTGTTTATGCCCGGTGTATTTCGTAAGCGTGTTTTGTTGTCTAAGTAATACCATACTCACACCTAAAAATCCTGGGGCTGAGCTGCTACTGAGCAATATTTGGAAAGAAAACTTCCCTAAAACTAACTTTCTTTTCCAAAGAGGTTTTGTGAATTGCTGCTGTGGGCGCTTCTCTTCACTGGTCACTATTCCTGAGCTTGCCTTGGCACAGGGAAAGGAGAAAGAAAGATACTTGTGTTCATCGATGCAGGTATTCAGGGAGTGGGAAAGTGGCTCAAAGCTTGTTGTGTCAACAAGCTCAGTTTAATTTCATGGCTGTTAGACCTGAAAACTTAGAGAAGCTTTTAAGTGACATTATCCAGTTCCTGGGCTGTCTCCATGGGCTTTCTTGGGTGCAGGAGCTGATGTTAGTATGGGTGAACTGGTAGCTACTCTTCCGATTTCAAAGGAAACACACAAGTTTGTGGTGTGACTCAGCTTTACAAGAACACTGCTTTAAGCTGTGCTAATCCCAGCTGACTATTCATGTGTTTTGTTTGTCTAATATCCCTGTAATGTAGCTATTCCCGTTAAAGAAAGCCAGCAGCCTTTGTTCTCCTCTAAGCTATGTAAGACACGACTGCAGAAGTAGTTTGGGGCCCGAAGCTGCAATGACTGAATGCTGCTGGAATGTAATGTGTCACATCTGGTAAAAGGGGAATAGATCCATAGCTCCTAGAATCCCTTTATTTGGGGGTGGGTTGGAGCTAAAACTTTCTTGGAAGATGGGAAAGAAGGAAAAAAGCTTGGTTAGATTTGGAATCTGTATTACTGGTGTTAAATAAAGTAAAACAAGAAACTGAAGTCTGGTAAATTTAGATGGCACCATGGGTCAGAAAATAGATTTTTGGGATGCAATCGATGCATCTGAGCCAAGAAATCAGTGTATTTGAGAGCAGCAGGAGCAGCTGGCTGGGTAATACCCTGTAGCAAGTATATGAAGTCTGCTGGGTTTTTAGCCTACAGTGTGTGCAGCCATTTCTCTTTTGGGATTACAGTCCCCATTGTGCTGCTTCTCCCATGCTTATCCAGCTGAGGAGTTACCTGCCCACTCTGCTTTGTGCTGCAGAAGGGATAATCAGGTGGTGCTTCCCTCTTCCTTGGGATGAAGGAAGGCTCTGGTCCCTTTCATGGACATACATGCAGCGTGGCATCACTGCTTCTGTTTGCTAGGAAGTAGAAGGCACCTGCAGCCTGCTGGGTGAACAGCATCTTCTGCTTTTAGATGGTAACTAAAGAGGAAGATACTGGCCAGTATAAATGACCAGGAGAATAGTTTAGTGTCTTGAATATGAAAGATGTCAGAGCTATAGTTAGCATCTTCTCAGTGGCACACTGACTCCTCACTGCTGCATTTGCTGGAGTGTGTAGTAAGTAGCACAGCTGCCAAGGTTCCTTTTAAAGCCCTGTGTGTCACAACAAATACAGGATGATCATATGAATGAGCAATCTTTCTATTATCTCACTTCCTTGGAAGTTGAAATGGAGAATTAATCCTCTGCTCCATTGTTATCCTCTACCTTCCTGTCCATTTCCTCCCTCTCTTCATTACAAATAGTCTCCCGAGGTTTATGTGTGAGGAGAAAGTAAGATTGGCATTTTTAGCTGTTAAATGAGGTTAATCAGCTTGGTGGTGGGTGGGAGAAATGTGCTCTGAGGTTCAGGATGTGATATGAATGTTTCTAGCAGGACCTTCATGTCAATCCAGTGCAAACTTCTTTGTTAGGCAGGAACTTTTGGGTTAAAAATGGCCTTGCTTTGTTGTTCTTATAACGAACACCACAGGAGTTGTGGAGAGGCTCTGTGTGTGTGTGTGTAAAAAGAGGGGATCCTTTTGCTCTTGAAGACACCAGGAGTGTGATGGAAGGGAATTAGGGTCGTAAATCCCTGTGCTGCAAAATGGCACAAAGGGAAAAAATAAAGGAACTCCTGGAATTTCTGCAGGATGAGGAAGGTCTGGGTCCGAGCAGACTTTGAGATGTGTAATTCTGGCAGCAGCCCAGCGTGGCTGGACTGCTGAGGAGGAATGCTAATCCTTTTCCCTAGCTTTTGGCAGAGGCTGCAAAACCACGCAGTTATGTTTTCCCTCTGCAGAATGCACTGTGAGGATGCAGACTGTACAGCAGGCAAACCTGGATGAAGGCAGGCGTCCTCATTGCAACAGTGCAAACCTGGAGAAGCAGCGTATCAATTTCTGCAGTGTCTGCCTGACTTCCAGCCCTAAACGACAGCCTGATGGCAGAGAGACCAGGAGGAATGACTGAAGCCATGCAACACTCCTCCTGTAACAGAAGGAGCCCATCTTCCAGACTGCAGATCCATTTGCTTTAATTTCACCTTGCTGCCTCTAATATTAAAATCTGGATAACAGATTTTAATATCCAGTTACTATTTTTATAGAAATATGTGGAATTAGTAGTGAAAAAAACAAATAGGAAATGCAAATACGAGCTAAAACATTCGATGACAAATGCAAATTTCAACCTAAATATTTTCCTTTGCTTGGCAATAAATCGTTGCTGCTAAAAAGATGCACACAAGGCTTCCTGCGTAAGGCAAACTGTATGACAGGGAATCCACATGCCATGATGTTGGAGATTCCTGCCCCACAGCAGCAGGAAGGAGCGGATGTAGGCAGCATGTCATCATGGCACCCTGCTCCTCCGAGCTGCTGCTGCATTAAGATGTAAAACCCCTTCAGGTGCCTGTGACGGCTCCTGAAGACAGCAAACTGCAATAGCACTGTGCCTGCCTGCATCCTTCCTGCTGAAATGGTCCCCCCTGGCTTCCATTTCAGATGGGATTAAATTTGCACTTGGAATGAGGAGATGGATCGAGTGGCACAGTGATTACGTATGCATGAAACCAGCTGCCTCAGTGGGAATATCCTGCAATCTACCCATCACCAGGTTCCTTTGTGGTTTGAAAATAGGATGGAATGATGCATTTTAGCAGATTTTACCTTGCATTTGTAAGAATCCTTTGATTTAATAGATTTCTGGGCTGTGGTTTCCCATCTTCAGTTGGGCTATAAAATGTGTTGAAGTGGCAACAGGAATTACCATGATGGGACTCTGTTTTTCATCAGGTGGTATCCAAAGTTTCTCTTCCAGGGGTGTAATTCCTGTTGTTACAGTAGACAGGACAACTGTCATGTGGCACCACTGCCCATTCAAAAAGAGGGACACATGTTTTACTTCCTCTCTTCCCCCAAATCAAACCATATCAGTGTGTATGAATGGGTATCATCATGTTTTCAAGAGTTTAGCTTTCGAGTTAGTATGGTCAAATAGTGCTTTTTGCTCCTTAAAGGGTTTTGATGTTGAAAAAGGGGAACTGTTGGATATTTTTACACTTAATCCAACAATGAACTCAAATATAACGATGCTCATAGTATGAGGTTTAATTACACAGTTTGTAATTCCTTTTCTTCTGCCCATTCAGTACTGCAGCAGAGTAAGTGTGTGTTCCCTCCCTTCAAGGATGCTTCTCTAAGTACTGCTTGCAATGATGGTGCTGGGAAATGATTGAGGCATGTAGATTATTGAGCTTTTTGATATCAAAAGCACATTAAGGTATGAATTGATTGGGCTGAGCAGATGAATAGTACAGCTGCTGATTCACATGATTTACCTTCAGCTGATTCTTCTTGCACTGAAAATGGCCCACTTTTGTTTGCAACCAAGTATTACATAGGAGAACAGGAAGAGTAGTGATCCCAATGAAAGTGGATTTAGCTTTTAGTCTCCTACAAGACTTAATGTTCCCATTCTAAGGGTGTACAAGTGTGGGGGACCATCTGCTTTACATTTCAAGTAACTGTCATCATCCTACAGCTACCAGAAAACTTGTGATTTTGAGGGGGAAAAACCAGTTAACACTTTGCCTGCAAATCTTATCTTTCAGATGGGAAGAGGAATTCACAAGAAGAATGAGTCTGGAATCTATGGTAGAAACCTTACGAGAGGTAAGCTTTGAACAGCATGTATTGAAAAGTACAGGTTTTCTCTGTGCCTTTTATTATGGTGGTAATAACTTGCATTTGTCTTTTAAAAATCTTTCTTCTAGCTAAAGCAGCTGACTGCATTGCTCTGTGCTAGAGAATAGTGTTAATGTTTGGAAGCTGAAGCAGGGAGGTGCTGAAGTCTGACAAAGTGAAGCCTGGGGTGGTGACAAGCCTTATCAGCCCTGTTCAGGTTAAGTGAGGAAGCATATATTGACCTCTTAGCCCTTAGTTCTTTGTGTGTTTTCTCTTGCAGGAGGCACAGGAAGCCGAAGCTCTCCAGGAGGAGTTAAATGAAAAGATTGAAAGACTGAAAGCAGAACTCGTGGTCTTTAAGGGTCTGATGAGTGATGTAAGTACACTGGAGAGCGGAGTGGCCAACTCCCACTGCCTTTGTGAAATGCGTGTGTCATGCAAATGGCTTCATTCATAAAAAGGTTATGGTCTTAGTGAGTGCTGCTTTGTAGTTAGCATTTATGGCTGCCTTTATGATCTAATGCATCAGGCAGATCACCCTGCCCCCTGCTTCCTGTCTGGTCTGTGTAGAGATGCATTAACTTTGCTGCTTAGCCCATAACCCGGCCTCTTCCCTCCCTTCCCTGTTCTCCGCAGCTGGCAGTGCCGGCATTCACATCTGCAGCCATGGCACAAATGTTGGAGACCTCACAGGTCAGGGTGAAGGATTCGTCACTGAGCAGCACCATGTACTGCTAACAGGAGGGATTCTGGTCCGAGTCACACAAGAGAGTTGTGTTCAGAGAGGGAGCACACTTCGTGTATTTCCCAGATCCCTTTGGGAAAGCTCAGAGTGTCACTGGTTCGAGTATCTGGCTTTGTTTCCAGTGCTGCTTTCCTGTGTCTCCTTAGATCCTGACTTCATTTCAAGGCTGGGGATCTTTTAGGCTACGACTGGATAATTTCACTGGTTTGAGTTGGAAAGGACCCTAAAGCTCATCCAGTTCCAGCCCCTGGCATGGGCAGGGACACCTTCCACTAGAGCAGCTTGCTCCAAGCCCCATCCAACCTGGCTTTGAATACTTACACTTAGACATACTGAGAGCGTGTACTCATGCAAGTATCTAGGAAGATAAGCCAGGTGAACATTAAGTTAGGTGCTGTTCTCTATAAGACTGAAGAAGTGCTGATGCCAGTTGTCTAATGAGTATGTCTTATTATGCTTATTTATTCAGTAATTTTGCATAGAATTGCTTCCTTCTGACTTTATATAAACTTGCAGAACCTGCTCCCTGGTGTCAAATCCATTCTCTCAGGGCCACTAGATCTGTTCGTGTGAAATTTGCCAATTAGCTGTCTCTTCATCTGGTGTTTAATCGAGGACAGGCATGCTTGGTTAGAGGCAGTGTGAAAGGGAGAAGCTCCTTAGGGTTGCATCACTGCGGTGACGTTTTCACTGAGGAAGAAGTGGTGCTCCGTGTGTACAAAAGGGGTGGTGATGAAGGCAAACATCCTCCTCAGCTTGCTCTCAAGTGTGCTTTGGGCTTTGCAAGCCCTGTAAGAGAGGAGAGCATAAGGAAAGCAGTGAGAAGGCTTGTTTTGAATCTCGCTGTCTAAATATTTAGAGCAGAGAAATGCAAGATGTTGGCATGTGGCTCTTGCCTTCCTGTGGGTAAGAATCGCTGGTACCTATCAACTGAGAGAGTGTTTCAGAGTGTGTCACTGTTTAAAGACCTCTTTTTCTCAGTGTGGTTCTAAAACGGAGATCTCTAGCTTGTCCAAAGGTGGTTGACAGGGGCTAGAGAAGAACTCTTCTAATGACTTAAAACCAAAAGCAAACTACACCAACCAAACAAACCTAACCCCACAGTTTTCATCTTGGAAAGGGGATTCGGTATTTAAGCATGCTCTGCAGAGAGTGTTTCTGCTTTTCTGGTCACAGAGGAAGCATTGCCCAGCCATTGAAGTGGTACTTTCTAGCAGAGCAAGTCTTGTCTAGGCTGGAAAATACACTTTTTGCTTTAATGTTTCTTCCTAAGGAGCCAGCTGTACTGTCTGAGTGGGAGTATCTTGTGTAAATGATGTTTATGGTTACTGCCCAGAGTGAAGTAAGACAAGATATTTCTCAAATAGAACTTTTGCTAGGCTGGAAGCCAGGTTAATGCCACGAGGAGTGGTTTGTTTGTCACAAGTTTTCATGGATCTCTTTAGATCCAGTCTTGATTTCATGTTTCTGTTGCTGTGTAACCTGGGGTCTGTTTTAAAAGCATCTTCCTCTTGCAGGCACAGCTTTTCTGTCTGAAAGGAAGGGAACTGTTGCATACTCCCCAGGTCTTAGATTTTATTCTGTCATGCACAATCTCAACAGGGTTTTTCTCTTCCCTTTTTAAAGCTTTATCGTCCCGTACAATTTGCCTGTCACCACATCTAGCAGTTGTTTTGGGGTGGGGTTAGGTTTTTCAGTGACAGAACACTCTGCAACTTTATTAGGGTCAGATATGAATGTTATTTGTTAGCTGTCTAGTCCATTTAGATTGTCCATGTACTGCCTTTCCCGGAGAGCAAGATGTAATACTGTGTAAGAGTGGTATGCCCTGGGGTTAGAGAGATACTGTGGGGTATCTCTTCTTTCCTGAACTGTATAATAATAGAGGATAATCACTACTGTCCTTCCTGCAGCCCATGACAGACCTGGACACAAAGATTCAAGAAAAGGCCATGAAGGTGGACATGGACATCTGTCGGCGAATCGATATCACAGCCAAGCTGTGTGATGTAGCGCAGCAGCGCAACTCTGAAGACGTTTCCAAGATATTCCAGGTGATTAGGCCATGAATTTTCCATAGGGTAGGACAAGGAGTGAGGGGACAAGAGGGAGCAGCGTTGAGGAGCGTGGTCCAGGTCATTTGCCTTCTCTTGACATTTCTCTGTGCAGGTGTATTTTCTTCTTTCTCACTCTTGGAATATAGCTCTCTTCTCTAGTATTAAGAGCACAACATATAAAATAAGAAGCCTCGGGATGACCTTTAAGGCACACTGTTAGTCTGATGCTAGTCTACAATGAATGCAGGGAAAAAAGCATTACAGGGTGTAGGTTTGTATAAATGGCTTCCTCACATTTGTTCCCTTCATAAGTGAAGGGTTTTAAGCTTTTACAACTGTCATCTGAATGTTCTTATTTCTGGCTTAAGCTCCGAGGCCAGAAATAACACTTCTGTGATGGTGAGCTATGACTGCTTTGAACTAGAAACTCCCCTTGCTTTCATTGAGCTAATGTGGCTCCTTGGTGCTAGTAGGAAAGTGATTTAATTTGCTCCAAAAGCAAGCAGTTAACAGCTCTGTGTGGAGCAAACCTGTAACTCCTGATGCAGCTGGTCTTCTGTCCCAACTGCACTTTCAATTGTGATTAACCCAGCTTCCTCCTACTGTGATCTAAGCGTGTCTTTGAGTAGAGCTGCCATGTCTTTCTGCTCAAAGGTAACTGCAGAGCACTTTTGGTCAAGCATGCAGTGGTTAAAATGATCATTGTGGAGAACAATACCAGTAAGGGATGGTTTATATGCTGAGTAGAGGACAAGCTAAAGTAGGCTGGGAGTGGACTGTGTGTTTGTGACTCTGTGCCACAATCTGTGAATATCTTTCATGTTCACAGCCCTCAGATGAAGAAGTGATCCTCTGCACCCTTGGCAGGGGCATCCCTTGAGTTGTCTGTGTGTTTCTGAACTTCATTTCTTTGAGGTTGTCCAGGCATTTTCATGGTTCACTTTAACCCTTCTTCTGTCAACCTGATGATTAGCAGTCTGCCTCTGCTGCTGGGGTGGGAATGACCCTGAAGTCAAGGCTACCTAGGAAGGCTTCCTGTCTGCTCTTTTGTGGTGGTTCAATCCTGTGGTGGTGGCAGGAGAGAGGGAGAGTTCTGTCATTGCTCTCAAGCCTGCTGCCTGGGCACTCCTGCCAGCTTCTGCTTCTCCCTGTATCATTCTAACCTCTGCATGTTCTCTGGTCAATCACAGACCGGTGCCAGTGAACAGATGAACATCTGTAGAGCGCTGGCAGCCTGCAGCTTGCTTTGCTCTTCCCTGTTCTGAACTGCTTCCTTGTGCTCTGTGTTCACCACTCATTAACAGATGCAATTCCCGTCTTGAATACGAGCAAGCCCTGAATTGCCTGGGACCTGATGAACAGTTATATCTGCTCACACCTAATGCCTCTCTGTCTCTATTTCTGCCCCTCATGGTGCAGCAACTTCAGTTGAACCTTCTAGTTACTGCTCTTCTCTCCAATTAAGGTGGCTTCCAAGAAGAAAGAACGCAAGCTCACATCTGATGATGACCTCTCTGAACAGGATGGAGACAATGGCAGGTTCTCTGACGATGAGGTCAGCTGCTCCTTGAACATCACAGATGAAATGAAGCGCATGTTTAATCAGCTGTGAGTATCATGAGCAACATGGGGAAAGCTTGTTCTGAAATGCAGACTTAGTCCCAGAACACTCGAGCTGCCACATACGTTTTCTGGAAATTCAAGTAAAATGAACTGATTTTTGTTCTTCCCTTAGGTAGAGAATCTTCTTTTACTGCTGTTATCATAGAATCGTAGAATGGTTTGGGTTAGAAAGAACCTTAACATCATCCAGTTCGAACCTTCTGCCACAGGCAGGGACCCCTTCCACTAGAGCAGCTTGCTCCAAGCCCCTGTGTCCAACCTGGCCTTGAACACTGCCAGGGATGGGGCAGCCACAGCTTCTCTGGGCACCCTGTGCCAGCGCCTCAGCACCCTCACAGTAAAAATTTCTTCCTTATACAACCTAAATCTCCCCTGTTTCAGTTTGAACCCCTCAACCCTTGTCTTATTACTATAGGCCCCCTTCAGATACTGGAAGGCTACTATGAGGTCTCCAGGCTGAACAGCCCCAATGTTCTCAGCCTGGCTCCATACAGGAGCTGCTCCAGCCCCTGATCATCCTCATGGCCTCCTCTGGACTTGCTGCAGCAGCTTCATGTCCTTCCTGGAAAGAAGCACTGGAAGTGCACACAGGATTCCAAAGCAGTACTGTTATAACAGTAGCAAACCAAGAAATATGCAACACCATAAAAAAAGTACAAAACATGAGTCTATTCTGCATATTTGGCTGAAAATCAGATTTCTAGAGTATTGGAAAGAACCTCACTGCTGCTTGGGCTGGCTGGAATTTGGGAGGGTCACTGAAAGCTCAGTTCAAAGCGGATACAAACTTCTCTAGTATTTTGTATGATTTTTCAGTGGAGCTATAGGCAAATGGTAGTGGTGGGTCTGTCCAGAAGATCAGTTCTAGCAGTTGCAAGTCTTGCTCCAGAATGTTGTCTCCCCAGCTGGAAGGTCTGGCATTTATTTTGCCTAAAGACTCCCAGATTGGAGTCTTTGGAAGTTTGTAGCACCTGAGAGGAGACTCTGCATCTTGGTGGCACATAAAGCAGTGCAGGAGGCTGGCTGGTGCTGTGCCCTGGTGTTACGTTCTTCTGTTCTAGAAGTGATGGAGGTGGCCACAGCCTGGTGAGGCTTTTGAGGGTCTCTGCTGTTTTCTTTTGGCAGAGGATAACCCCAGCAAGCACTACATATCTGACTTCCCTAGCACTGAATAACAGTGACTTCTGCCAACTCCTGCAGTGACTGCAGAGGGAAGAATTCCCAGTGCTTTCCCACACCATGTAGGACAGTATTTCATATGTAGGAGTACACAAGAAATTTTCCAGGAAGAGCACTAACTCCTCTTCTGTCGTCAGCTGTTCCCTAAAGTTCTGCTTCCATGGAATGTCTTTCTTTCCACCTGAATTTCACATTCAGGAGGGCATGTTTCTTGCAAAAGTCATAGAGAACTCCTCTTGTTAGGACTCTGGTTTGGGGTATCTTTAGGCCCTCAGTAATATTCAGTGTAATAAATAGATTTTTGTCTTCTCTACCACTAAAACTCAATGTGACAGCAGAGAGTGTGTAGGTGTTAGAAAAGCAAGAGGCTAAAATTGAGCTCCCAGGTTTGTACTGCATCTGGCTTTTAGTTTTGTTCCTCAACCTGGCCTGTGATACCTGATTTTAATTGGTGCTGCTAATGGACTTCTTATCTCCTGGTCCTATTACACATGGCACAAAGCACTGCAGGGTATGTTCAAATTGGTTGATGTAGAACAGGCTTACTGGGAATGGTACCTTTCTAAGGATGTCTTAAGGTCCTTTCCAACCTGAACTATTCTACGATTCTATGTCTGGGTTTGGGGTCTTTGTGAAGTAGAAAATACACAGCTGAAGAGCTTCTCTCATTCACAGAAACAAAGCAACTTGCATTTTAGCTGTTACAAACTTGGATCTTTACGTGTCTAGTAGTAAAAAGTCCAAATGCAATCAGCCTTGAAGAGTGTGTGTCTGAAGTAAGCAGCAGCCAGAACTGGAGCCTTTGGGCTCTTCCACGAGGGTAGCCCTTGCAAAAAGGAACTGATGTGAAAAAGTTGCATTGCAAAAGGCACTGTTCCGTATGCCCCAAGTTTATAGGGTTTTTTGGTTTAATGACTTATTAAAGTCATGCTGAGTCCAGGCAAAGAGCCTGTCTCTTGCCAAGCTCTTCAGCCTCCTGAAGACAGCATTGGCCTCTGCTTCCGGACTAAGATGTTATCTGCTTAAAAGGAAGTGAGCTCAAGTAATAAAAATGCATCAGTCTGAAATGAGCAGGCTGCTTCTGGGAGCCAGTTCAGGTTTTTGTCAGGCCTCCTTAGCAAGGACAAGAAGCAGCTACTGGTGTTCTGCTCTGCTGCTGTTCAAACCAGAAGGGACTCGGTGCCTTCTAAAACTTTCCTTTCTTACACAACATACTAAAGGGGCTTAACCAAATAACGAGGTTAAAGGCCACTCTTGCCACTGTTTGTTCTCAGTCTTAAGTGGCTGTAGTAGTATCTTTGTTCAAGTCAACAGTGAGTATTTCTGCTCACCTGCACGTTGCTTTGAGGCTTCAGTTTTAAATCGTTGTTACTTTGGGGAATCATGGTTTTTAAGTGCTTCAGGGGAAATATTGGCTGGACTTCAACATGCAAAGCCGCAGGGAGGCTTCTGGTGGCTGTTTCTTGTCAAACTCCTCACGCTGTGTTTGGGCTCTTTTTCCCATGTCTAAAAAGAATAGTTTCAAACATTTTTGTGGTTTTGCAAACAGGGGAAACTAATGTGCAGCACCATCTGGAGGACAGAGCTAGGACTGTGGCCTGGCATCAGGGATGTTAACAAGGAGCTTTTATTCTGCTTGGGGGTGGCAAAGAGCCCAGGAGTGAGGGACTTGGACAGTGGCACAGCCTGTTTGTAAAACCTGTGAGGTTTTTCAGCTGCTGCATTGTTTCCTTCACTTGGTTCTCATAGCCCCTTTTTTCATGATTAATTAGAGGATGATTAATTAGAGGAGTGGGGCTGCAGCAGTTTTCACTAATGGTTTTTCTGTTCCCTTAACAGTCGTGAGACATTCGATTTTGATGATGACTGTGATAGTTTAACATGGGAGGAGAATGAGGAGACGTTGCTGCTCTGGGAAGACTTCACGAACTGCAATCCTTCCATTGACCTCCAAGGAGAGGTGAGTTCATTTCCTTTCTTTTCCCAAACTATTCTCTACAGGAACTGTACCCCTCAGCTGCTTTCAGCCATCTGAGCCTTTGCGTATTTAGCTCGTGGTCTAGTTTGCCACACAAACTTGCTTCGATTTAAAAATCCTCTTAGTGCTTTCTCTCTATGGTTGCTTTTCAGTGTGTGCAATCAGTTTATTTGTAAAACTTCATTTCTTCTGCTCCTTCAAACTGAGTATATGAAAGTACCAAGTAAGTGTCAAAAGATCCAATGTGTCTGGGTGTTGCAGGAGCATCACACGCTCTGTCACCCTGAGCAGTCGTTTATCTCAACCCCTGTATCTTCTACACAGCATCTCTGTAGATTATCATTCACATTTTAATTGTCAAAAGAGTACAGTAGCACACACGATGGCACAGTTTAGTGGGGAGGAAAATAAACTCAGTATGGCCTGTGGAAGATGTTAAAGCGTGTATATCCCATCACAAACAAAGAAGCTGTGGCTGCAGGTCTGCGTAAGGCCCCAGGGATCTTCTGAAGCTGTGAATCTTGTGCTTCCATCTTCCTAGTCAATAGGATTCTCCTGGCATTGGTGGATAATAAACAGCTTGCTTTTAATCCTTAAGATCCCACACTAAATAAGCTAATGGCTGCATGCTGCCTCATTGGGTGACTCCTGAGCCTTTTTAAACAAGCCTAAAGAGTGATTGAAATGCCAAGGTCAGGCTTTGTGCGGGTAGTCTTTAAATGCAATGCTATTATTTCATTACCGAGCAGCACAACAGCAGTAGGTAAGAAATAATCCTGCCTCCTTCCATCAGCACTGTAGTGTGAAGATGCTGAGGCAGCAGTCTCCTGAATATTGTCTTGTGTTGACTGCCAGGAGTGTGTTAATGTTATGTCTTCCCGTTTGTATATCATCTGGCATCCTCTGAAACTGCAGAGATTACTTAGAAGTGCTAGGGCTGCAGAAAGCAGTGTGCTTAGCTACATGTCGTCTTTTGAGCAGGGAGAGTGGCAGAGTGATAATGTGCAGCCATGTGCTGGAATTAGTGACAGATTGATTTGCATATACCCATGTGTGCATGTATAAGCACAGCTATCAGAGGAATATTGCCGAACTCAGGCCTTACGTGCAAAAACTCTGTAAAGGTTTTAAGCAGCTTAAATCCTTCTAAATGAAAATTATACAAGGAAAGGGTAGATTTGTCTTGTAGATGGAGATTCAGAATAAAGACTGCTCCGACTGTGCCTGGTCTTTAACATCGTGCTTTACATGTCTGAATCTTCCTTCCAGTGGCTTTATTCCTTTCAAGTTCTTACATGGTGCCATAGCCACCTTCTTTTATGACCTTCCTCCTTAAAGCACTTCTGCATATAAAAGGATAAGTGGAATGATTCTTGTAGCTATAGGCTGGATAGCCTGGTGCTGATACCAGGCATGATCCTGATAAAGCTGCCTCAGATATGACCAGAGGATGGAAACATAATTAGTGCTCATCAGTGCAGTTGCATTAAATTGATCATTTTCTTTCTGGAAAAGGGAGATAGGTAATAATGTGAAAGAGAGAACAGAGACGTTGCTTTAGTCTCTTTGTGACAGCATGAAATAGTGCTGTATGTTTTGTAGCCCGGACTGTACTGACAATCCGAAGTGATGATATTATGGGAGCTGCTGTCTGGCAGGGTGTTTCCTATGGGACAGCATGTGTTCTTGCATGTGGCATTTTCATCAGTAGTGGGCTGGAGTGAGCTTGCTTTATCTAGCAGTTACAGATTTCAATAGGAAACAATTCATGCAGAGCATAGGTGTGAGCTAATGGAAACTGAAAGGACTTGAGAGTAATAATATGCAATTGGAAAATGGGTATTCCAGAGCAAAGCTGTAAGTAGCACGATGGTCAGTGCAAGGAAAACAAAGCCTTGTGGCTGGAGAGCAATTACAATCTAAATGTGATCAGACTGTGAAAGCTTTGGGAAAATCCATGGGTCTGGTTCTTTGGCAGCACCGGGTGTATGTGTGTTAATTGCTGGAGCCTTGCTCTGTAGGTCCCTTGATCAGAGACTTTGTGTGTACAAAAATTGTACATTGTCATTGTACAAAAATGTGTTTTAAGAAGCAGAATATTCCCTGCCTGTATAAAAATGCATTGAGAAGACTCTTTGCATGAAAGAGCATCGCAAGCTCCGTTTCTGAGCAGGTTAGACAAGAAAACCTGAGTTCCGTGTTACATTCTTGCTAATTCTTTGTGTCTACCTTTCCCCTGCAGGAGGAAAACCTGGGAAACTTGATCCATGAAACAGAGTCTTTCTTTAAAACCAGAGACAAGGAATACCAGGAAACAATAGGGCAGATAGAGGTAAGGAAGTGGTTCATGACAATAGGAATTGTTTCTAGTGGCTGAAAACATACAGTGTTCTGATCCAGTATATACGCAGAGGAAAGATGGAATGTCTGTCTATGTAAGGGATTTTCCTCTGACATACCCTTGGGGTTCTTTTCTAAATACCATTCTCTGCACAGCACTGTTACTGAGTAAGCATAAATCTGTAGCTGGTAGAGAGAGAACCTTCAGAACAAAGAGAGCAAAAATGCACTATTACTCTTTCTCCCCTTGCATATCCACTGTCACACTGGGAAATGCTTTCCAAGACGTGGCCTCAGAGGTTGCCAGACACAACAGCTGTAGCTTCTCCAAATCTCTGCCCTGCCTAGAACATGCTTTCATTAATTACTGTGTGTTGACAAACAAGATGCTAAGCAGCAGGAAAAAAAAACAACTTGAGGGCTGCTTAAAACCAGTGCTGAGCTCTGATTAAATTGCGCTTCGTCAGCTGATGAATGAATTGCTGGTTTACAACACTGAGGTTAAACATAAATGGTGTGGATGCTTTGGCTTGGCTCTGGACAGCTTTAGTATCTCCACCAATATATAAATGCAGTGAAGCTGGGAGAAGCTGTTACCATCTCCCCTTGGGCTGAATATTCTCTCCTATTTCTTACAGCTGGAATTGGCCACAGCCAAGAGTGACATGAATCGCCACCTGCATGAATACATGGAAATGTGTAGTATGAAAAGGGGCCTGGATGTCCAAATGGAAACCTGTCGTAGGCTTATCAAAGGCTCAGCTGACAGGTAATAAGATGTCACCATTCTGCCTGGGGTGCTTCAAGAGGTTTTGTTTCCTGCCAGTTGTTTTAAAGGCAGTAGCATCGTTTTGTCCTTTAGGTAAGGTTGTTTTGTTCAGAGTCAAATACCAGTCAAAAAGGAGCTGTGTAAAAGTTACTGTGTGTTCCTACACAGAGTAACAGCTCAAAGGATTCAACAGCTGAGGGCAAAACCAGGGATCTCTAATTTGGATGGACGTTCATTCTTAACATTATGGGTGTAGAACTCTTAAACAAAAGCCAAAATTAAACCTTGACTGTGGGCTCGTATGAAGAGCTTGGGTTTTAACCTTCTCATGTGTTAAGGACCCTATACTGTAAGGGGTTTTTCTTAGCTCTTGCTTGCCCCCAGTGCACATCCTGGCTTAAAAGAACAAGATGCTAAACGTTTTTAGAGTTTTCAAGTCTATACTTATGGATGATGAAACTCTCTGTAGGATGTTCATCGTCCATTTCCTCATCAGTAAACCCAGGGCAGCCTTTACGTTTGTTCAGGAGATGGCAGGAGTGGGGTGGCAGCACGTGGGCTGGTTTACTACTGGTATTTACCATAAACCCAAAGCTTAATGGTAATAAAGTACATTGAAAAATGTTTTGGGAAGTGAAAGCCACCATTTTCTTCAAAGGTTCATTTTCCCCCCCTTTCTCTCATTGATATTTAATTCCTTGTCTAAACCTTTCTCTGACTTTTCCTGCAGAAATTCTCCATCTCCCAGCTCTGTAGCCAGCAGCGACTCAGGAAACACAGATGAAATTCAGGACGAGTTGGACAGAGAGACGGATGTGGAGCCCATGGTCACCTGATACATAGCTGGAGCATTCCAGTGAAAGGGAAGATACAAGACAAGATTGTAAAAGAATACACTGATGTGGGGGCAGATAACAATAAGACTCATAAGCCCTCACACAGGGTTTCTAAGGACTCATTCCTACACGCATCCCCACCCCACGCAAGGATTGGTGCTGTAAATTTCTATTGTTCTACAAATCGTAAATGCAGAGTCCTGTAAGAAAACATGGTGTTTTAATTGTGCCTTTGCCCCAAGCTGAGCCACTTTGAGCTCCAGTGGAATATTAATAGCAGGTGTTTTTATACAAAATATTCTTTCAACAAATCCTAATCCGTTAGCAGAGAATGGTGCTGCAAAGGCTCTGGGTGTTTCGAGAAGCTCGTGGTTTTATTGAACTGCTGCACCCATTGGCAAAAGGAATGCTGGCAAAATGAGAAGTGAACCCGAGACATTTATGGTGCAATTACCAAAGTCTGGCTCCAAGCAAGAGAATTGAACTGTAACAATTTGAACTGTAACAGTCCAAATTGAACTTGAAGCATTTAAAATAAGAGCAGGGGTAGAGACAGCTTTTAGGATTAAGCAGTTCTACAATATTAACAGGAGCTTCTCAGTTCCATCTTTCTGGCTGAAGGAGCCTTTGAGATGCGTTACAAGCTCTCTGCTCCACTCCAGAGTCTGAAGAAGCAGCAGGTCTCAGCTCGGTGGCAAAGCAGGGGACAGAGGAGGGTTCCATGGGGTGGGAATATCCCTGATAAACTTCTATGCAAAAACAAAAAACCCACAAAAAAAAAGCTCGCCTTATTTATATGGAATGTTTGGTCCCTGCTGGGAAATAGTTATCTCTTGGGAAAGGAAAGCTAAAACCACATTTGCACATGTTAGTTATCTGTAGAGCTTCTTTTGAGGAGGAATGTCATATCACAATGCCTTTGTTTCCGGTGATTGGATTAGGAGGGGAATCAGCCCTTCAGTTCTTGTGTTGTTTTGTGTGTTCTCTTTTTCAGGATTCTTTTTTTAAACCATAGTGTTTGCAGATTTGACTTTGCTGACAGGGAGGTAACTCCATTTTATGCTGCTTTCATGATGTTTAGAGTGGGATAGTTTGAAGCATCAGGATAAACTGACATGCGGTAGGATAGACGTAGGCTTGAGACACGACACTGGGAGAGTTCCAGACCACTGTTCTTCAGGAAGGCTGAACATCAGGAAATACTGTAATCCTTTTTAGGGCGTAGTAGAATGAATCTCAAACTACTGCTGCCCTAGAATTAGGGAGGGACAGCCATGTGCTTTCTCTGTGAGAAAGTGAGGAGACCCAGACTTTGTCAATCTTTCTGTATTTTTACACAGGAGAAAGCAGCATCAAAAGTCTCGGTGGTGTTTGAGGCAGCTCTGTCATCATCAGGTATGGTTATAGTGGGAATTGTAGCACCTCAGCCAGGTAAAAACAGGGTATAAACCTCAGCCAATAATCTTCTGTTTGTTTTTTAGACCAAGATTGAAAGTGTAGTTAATACTGCCTAAAGGTAACGGTGTAGTTAACTAGCAGTTGCAAGACTCGGAGTAAATACCAAATGTATTTGATTTCCTGCCGGGAAGCTTAGAAGCTGCTATGTAAGAGCAGTGCTAGGACTGGACAGGAAACTACCTGATTTAAGCACCCTCTCAGTGTTATGTAAAGGTAAGCTGACCAATCTTTTTAGCTCCCTGAGTATTGTTTCCAAGCTACTGGTCTGAAATCAGTGAAACTGCTTTGTAAGCATGCACCCAGTGTAAATCAGTGCTGTTTTCTTCCAAAAAGAATGCAAATGTCTCAGCATATGGCACGTTCCTGGGCAGAAGTGCCTCTGTCTTGTGCAGCTATGCAGAGGGGCAGGACCACAGAGGGTTTCTGTTCCCCCTGTAACTGTGGGTACAGTAATGTCTAATCAGAGTTTCCCATGTTGCTGCCTGGAGTTTCATCACTGTTCAGCTCCGGCTCCTGCTTAGACACGATGGTGCTTTTAGGCTACATGGATCAAATGGGCTCCTTGTGTTTTTCAGAGTGGGAAGGAGTGCTGGGATGGTGTGTCTGGATCCACAGTGTGGAGGTCATGATCCACAGCTGATGGCTTCTGTTTAAGAAAACAGATCCAAGGATATTCTGGTGGTTTCCTTACTCAGTGCAGTTATTTATAGAGTAGCTAGCAACTTCTTGGTTCCGGTGGTGTGGGTTAGGGGCTTTTTCAAAGCCTCTTTCATCATGTAAAATGTAGATAACTTTTCTCTGGAAAAGAATCCTTATTCCAAAGTGCTCATTCCTATTATTTCTTAGGTGGCCAAAGTGGTAAATGTCACGTTCACTAGGGCTACAAGTTGGGGGGTGGGTGGGGGACAAGAGATGGGGTATTTTTGTGAGGGGGGTGGGACTGCATGTTTTCAATCAAGTACTCTTAAGGTTTTGAAGCCTGTATGAACTTCAGCTGCTAATACACAGTTTCTCACGAGGCTGAGAAACCATCTGCCAAAGCTGAATGTCTGTGATGCTTTAGTGACGTTGGTGGAGGCGTTGTTAAGCAATCGACTTGCACGGTGACCCAGCCTTGGTGGAGGCTGTCGTTTGGCTCTCCTCAGTTAGGAAATGCTCTTTGGTACTGGGGAAACTGAGCAATTTAAGTGGCCATCTGGCTTAGCTGCTGCTGTGTTGTGGGGTTTGTTTCCATTCAGACTCAAGTGTCCTAGTAGGATAAAGGCTGAGAGTTCTTGAACCTGGGAGCTGGTGTGGTGAGGGTAGGAGAGAGCAGAATATCCTCAGTTTGCCAGCGAGAGCCCAGTGAGGAAGCAGAACTTCAGCTGTAACAAGGTAGCTGTAACCTCGGGTTTATCTCATAGCCATAATTACAAGGAGCATCTGTAGTAGGGTTGTGTCTGGTGGGAAGTGTAAGGGTTGCAGGGCTAGAGTAGAGGGTTTAGAATTAATGTGTATGGTGGTGATGTGTATGACAGTAAATTACCATGGTTGTTGGTGTCTGTTTCTTACAAGCATATTTAATCCATTTTTAAAGAAGAAAAGGTGTTTTCATACTCGGGATCAGGGGTTTATTTTTATTTAGGCTGTGTAGGACTCAGTGGATCACCAGGGTCGGTCCTTGAGAGTTTCCCTCGGAGGTCTTTGGTTTAGTTTCAAGCGATGCTGCTGACTTAGCCGACAGTGGTCCTGTTCTGTTCGCATATAACCACTCCATAGAAACCAGATCAAAAGCTTGCCAGAAAAAGGTGAAAATGCTGGAAATGATTTTGATGACCTCTTTTTCTTTTTTTTTTTCCTTTGTAAAGCTGTAAATACTTTCTTTTTGTTTTCTATTCTTACTGCGGTGTCATATTGACACGTTTTTAGACTTACCGATCCGAAAATCCTCCTCATTGTGTCTCATTTTTTACACGAGGATTCCAAGGAAGCAAATTTTTTTGCTTGTTAGCAGTGTACTACTCGACCCGCTTCCTAAACTGGGTTTGTACGACACAACTGTTTTCAGTACACAAACGGCAGTTGCTTTTGTGGATGCATGTTCAAAAATGTCCAAAGAATACCGTGGTACAGATGTGTTTTTTCAGAGACTTAGTAATTATCATGTTAGTTCACACGAGTTAAAGACAAAACTCTTTAAAGGGGGGGAGGGATGTAGTGGAACTCATCGAAGCTAAATGTGTATTCTATTTATAAAGTCCCACTATATAGTCTATTTTTATTAGAGGTTTTTAAAGTGCAAACAGAACTCTGTCAGCAAATGCAATTATTCCCTTGGAAAGTATCTCCTGCTCTGGTGGGGCTCCAAATTCTCTAGCGGTTTCAAGCGCTAATGTGGAAACAATACGACAGGTATGGCTGTGAAGCACTTGCCCATCGCTTCCTCGAGCAAGGGGGTGGGAAGCAAACAGTTAACAGCTTTGCTGCCACTGCGGACTTATTGCTGCTGTAAAAACACCCATTGTGGTGTTTTTCCCTTCCCCTGATTTCGAGGGGCTCTGCTGTGAGGGTAAGAACCTCTGTCTGCTCCTCTGAATACCGGGGGGATGAGAATCATAGACTCCCAGAATGGTTTGGGTTAGAAAGGACCTTAAGATCATCCAGTTCCAACCCCCAGCACACTGGGTTGTGCCACAACTGGCTGTGGCACAGCAGTTTTAAATCCTGCCCCAGAGCATCTTTTGTGTTCTACCTGGCTGGAAGATAAATGGTGTTTGTCCCCACGTAAATTGGAATTAACTTGATGAAACAAAATAATAGCTCAGAATTGTGCCTGAATCTACTTCTAAAGCTGCTTCTAATCTGAGATCATTTTGAGTAACCATTCTTGCCAGCAAAAGCAGACGTTGGGTCATTGGTCCAGGCTTGGCAGAGGGAAAGCCGCGGCCATCGGGGGGTGTGCTCACAGCCTTGCCACAGCGCTGCTGCGGTCTCTCTAAAGCAGCGATTTCCTTTTGTTTCCCTTGGCTCTGGAAAACCGTAGCAGAATGTTTGTGTTGGAGCGTGCAGGAGGAGAGTTGCAATATTGGGAAGTCTCCGATTGTGTTTCACATTTGAGTGCTTCGTTTTAGAGCCAAGTGTTTAAAAAGCATGATTTATCACAGCAAAACGAACAAATCATAGTGCTTCCATTGTTAGTCATACCCTGATGAGGATTTTGCATACGTTTCTTCAGGACTCTGGTTCTTTTTATTCTTTTGCACTGGTCTAGGACATGGTTGCAGGGGAGCACACAGGTTTGACAAAGCTTTGCCTTCAGTGTTCAGTCACTCAGATTTAAGCTTTTCGTCGAATCGAACTTCTGTTTGACTTTTAAAAGAGAAAGCAAATTGCCGGCCAAGGCAGCTCGTAGTAACCTGGTGTTAATAATGCTGGTTTTAGAGGTGAACGAGAGACACAACCTGCCAGATTCTTAATTCAGTCCCTTGCCATGCTGATTCTGGCGAGGGGAGCACTAAAGGCTCGAACACAAGTCTCTGGCAGAGCAGTGAAAGCCACTTGATTTGTTCCCTTTTGTCTGTTTTTGTGTGTAGTTCAGTGTCTTAAGACCCTTCCGCGTTTGCGGGAGCCTTTCAGAGCTTCTCTTTTGAAGAAGCAACAAATTGTGTTTAAGCAGTGGGTATTTGCTGCTTCTAGAACTCAATTCCCTCCCGAGCTGAGGCACTCCAGCAGTGAAGCAGTTCTGTGAGCTGAGATGGGGCTCGCGGGTCTGGCTCACTCTTATCTTTGGAGGAAATAATGATGATGATGCTTAAAACCAACCCCCAGGGTGGCTTCAGAGCTGTGTCATAGCGATGCAGAACCCTCCCTGGGTGTGGGCTGCCCAGATGTCATCTGAAATCCTGCAGTTTTGTTTAAATTAGAGAGGGTTGAGGATGGTTAAAAGCTGGGTCACTAAAAACACTTCTTGTGTAACGTGATTTGACCAAAAGACACTCAATTCAGTCCTTAAGCATCTGTGGCTAAAGCGTATGTTAGCTGAGTTCTGCCCAAAAGTAATGATTATTTATTATTTAAGGTGTTTAAGTGGAGGGTATTGATGCCTCTTTCCCTTTGCTGTGTCACTTCTCATCAGTTCCTCTGAAGTCCTGTAAGACTCTCTTTTTATACACATGAAAACAGACTGCTATCAGTGTGGAGATGAACCTGTTTACCGTTACTGGTGTAAATATAGTGCTTTGTATTCTGTATATTAGCTTCTTTTCAAGAAAAAGACTGAACTTGATGATGCTGTTTGATCTCTGGCGAGGAAAGGACGGAGGATGAACCAGCTCCCAAGCTTGCTCCGGAGTCGAGCTGCAAATCGATTCCCTCTGCGGCTAGAAGCCTGTGCTGGGTGCTTGTGAGCAGACCCAGTGGAACACGCACTCACTGGAGGGGGATTTTGGGCCATCAAAGGCTTCCAAAACCTAATCCACTTTAGGTGAAGCACCGAGAAACCCCCGCAGCAAGAGCCAGAAGCACTCGTGCTCCTCCGAGTTCCAGCGGATTATCTCCATCTTCCTTTTTTCGTGCCAAAACCGACCTCACCGACCCCTTCCAGGTCTGCTCCCTGCTCCGCTCTCCCATCCTGTGTCCATCCGTCCTCATCCGAGCCGTTCATCCTTCAGTGCTCGACCCGTCGCTCGCCGTACCCCCCCCCACCATGGGCTTCTCTGTGCAGAGTGCGTGTGATGGAAACGGGTCCCAGTCATGCTTTGGTGATGAGGGAAAAAAAGGACAAAAACCTCCTAAAATAAACCTGGAATTCCTGGTTAATGGCTGCGTGTGCTGACGGTGGGGTGGGAAATGCTTTTAAAGCAATAACTGCTGAGGAGGCGGACACTGGCTCCACTGCCCGGGGGTTGGGCAGGTGCTGTGGGGTCCCAAACTACTCCCAACTCCCCCCAAAATATTACCCCACACTCCCTCGAAAGTACCTGAACCCAATACCCCAAAGATCAGCTGCCCCTCTTAAACTCCTGCTTTTCTGCTGGAGCTAAACCCACTCCCTCCACCCCCAGCCTCCTCCTGGCCTGTGCCCCAACCGCGTCCCCGTTTTGGGGTGAAATCCCGTTTTCCCCCTTCCCCGCCCCCGATTTTGCGTCCTTAAGCGGGTGGCAGCAGCTGCTTCATGCTCCTTTGCTCTCTCCACGCAGGTCCGAGGCTGGGACCTTCCTCCGAAGCCGCCTCCTTCGGGTCCTTTATAATTATTATTAATTATTATTAATTACTTATTTTCCCTTTAATTAACGAGTTTTACCCCACTCCACCGCCCCGCCCTTTCCCACGTGCCGCGGCGCGCCGCCTCCCCATTGGTCGGACGCAACCACCGCCTCCTATGGGGTGGAGGGAGGGGGGGCTTGCACCACACAGGGCGGGGGGGGGGGCTGGCACCGCACACACGGAGCAGGGGTGGGACCCGCGTAGCCCCGCGCACCGGAGCGTGCGGGAGTGGGGCCGCTCTGGGAGCGACCCGCACCCGCTCCCTTGGGTGTGCATCTCCTGTTCCAGTGGATGCGCTTGGGGCGTCCCGTGTGTGTGTGTGTGTCCCCCCCCATCTGCGGTGGTGTGGGCGCGGCCGGGGAGCGCGGCGGGGCCGGGATGTGGCGGGCGCTGAGGGGCGGCGGGTGAGTGACGGGACCGGGCCCCTTCCCCTTCCCTTCCCCTTCTCCTTCCCGTTCCCCTTCCCCTTCCCTTCCCGTTCCTCTTCCCGTTCCCCTTCCCCTTCCCTTCCTTTCCCTTTCCCGCTGGGAGCAGCCCAACCCCGTCCCACACCGGCTCCCCGGACCCCTTCCATTCCCGCCGGGGCTCCCTTTGGCTGCCGCAGCCCTCGCTGGCTCCCTTCCCGCTGCCGAGCTCCGCCGTTTCCTCCCCCTTTTTCCACGCCTTTTTTGGGGGCTATGTTGCTGAGATCCGCAGGTTTCAGGCGCGGAACCCGCAGCCCAAGGTCCAGCCGCGCACCGGAGCGGGCAGCAGGGACCGGGTTGGCTTTTGCCCTCTGGACTTAACCAGGAGCTGGCAGCGCGCTGGGGTGCGGGAGCAGACAGCGGCTTTCCCTTGGGAATTCGGCGTCTTGCAGGGCGCTGTGGCTGGTGGCGATGTCCAGGCTCGGTGCCTGGCTCGGGCATCGTGATGCAATGGGCGGATGGAGCTCGGGAACAATAGCACGGGGCTGTGCCTGGGCACGCGTGGCCGGGTGGCACCAGGAGCCAAAGCCACGCGTTGCTGGGAGGCCGGGGAGGAGGGAACCAGCGGGGTTCGGTGTCTCCTCTGCCTCCTGTCCCAGGCGGAGGTGGCGGCACCACTCGGCCATCACGGTGACCAACGAGCCCGTCCTGGAGTTTAAGGCAGGGAGCCCCGAGCGAGCAGCGCTGCAGAAGGTACCAGCCCACGGGATGGGGCTTTTGGGGGTCTTAAAGGAGCACGCTCCTCCCTGGTGGGGGCGAGCCCCGTCCTGTTCCCTTTCCTTTTCATAGAGCCATAGAGTGGTTTGGGGTGAAGGGACCTTAAAGCTCCTCCAGCTCCAGCCCCTGCCACGGGCAGGGACCCCTTCCACTAGAGCAGCTTGCTCCAAGCCCCTGTGTCCAACCTGGCCTTGAGCACTGCCAGGGATGGGGCAGCCACAGCTTCTCTGGGCACCCTGTGCCAGCGCCTCAGCACCCTCACAGGGAAGAGCTTCTGCCTTATCTCCAACCTGAACTTCCCCTGTTTCAGTCTGAACCCATCACCCCTTGTCCTATCACTACAGTCCCTGATGAAGAGTCCAGCATCCTTGCAGCCCCCTTCAGATACTGGAAGCTGCTATGAGGTCTCCACGCAGCTTCTCTTCTCCAGGCTGAACAGCCCCAGTGTTCTCAGCCTGGCTCCATACAGGAGGTGCTGCAGCCCCTGAGCATCCTCGTGGCCTCCTCTGGCCTTGCTCCAACAGCTCCATGTCCTTACGTTGGGCACACCAGCACTGCCCACAGTGCTGCACGTGGGGTCTCACCAGAGCAGAGGGGCAGGATCCCCTCCTCTGACCTGCTGCTGACACTGCTGGGGATGCAGCCCAGGATAGTTTGGGGACACTTGGATTTGTAACTCCCATCCCTGTCCCTCCAGCCCGTGGACACCCAGGCCCAAAGGAAGCTTGTCCCCAGCTTTCCCTTTGCTTGTGGGGCTGGCAGGGAGGACGGAGGGAGAGGCAGGTCCATGTGTGCAGCTCCCCCCATGGTGCTCTCCTCCATCAGGCACTTGCTGACCTGAAGGGCAAGACAGAAGCCATCCCATGTGTGATTGGGGGAGAAGAGGTGTGGACACCAACGGTGCGGTACCAGCTGTCGGTGAGCATGGGGGAAACCTGCTTTAACAAGTGGGATTGGACAGAGGGATGCACCTGAGGGATGTACCCATGGGAGGGAGATCTATTGGATCGGTAACTGTGGGCTCTTCCTCTCTTTTCAGCCATTTAACCATGCACACAAGGTGGCCAAGTTCTGCTATGCCAGCAAGGTGAGTGCACTGGGTTGTGCCTAGGGATGGGTGGCCCCTCACTTGGGGCCATGATGGGTTCCTTCTTGCTGCCTTTCCCCTTCTCTCCTGCAGGAGCTCATTAACAAAGCCATTAATGCTGCCTTGGCAGCGAGGAAGGAATGGGACCTAAAACCAGTGCAGGACCGGGCGCAGATCTTCCTGAAGGCAGCTGACATGCTGAGCGGGCCGAGGCGAGCTGAAGTGCTGGCCAAAACCATGATCGGGCAGGTCAGGGGGATGTGGGATTGACCCCGTGGATAACGGGTGCATGGGAGGGAGTGTGGGGAGCAGGGAGTCGGGAAGCAGGGCAGGGGTTGCTGCCAAGGTATTGCTCGGCAGTGGGAATGGGTGTCATGTTAGAAGCACCTCTGGGTGTACTGTGGGGGGATACAGGCTGACTGTGGCCTCTTTGCTGACAAGGGAGGTGAAGCTGGGAGTTGGGCTTCATGGGAACAGGATCAGCTCATGGTGGGCTGCAGGGATCAGGGTTCACCCCTGCACAAGGCCCTGGCTGCCCCAGGAGATGCACTAAAGAGCAGTGGGGGAGCACGAGTGATGTGGTGTCCCCAGGCACAGCCAAGGGTGGTGTTTGCCTCTGCTCAGTGCAAAGGAGGGGGCTTGCAGGAGGCCACGTCTCCCAGAGGCAAGCACGTGGTGTGCGTGAGCTGCACTGCAGCTCATGCCTCTGCATCCCCCTTGCCTCCTCTCAGTGCCTTTGTCTGACCCAACAGGGCAAGACAGTGATCCAGGCAGAGATCGATGCTGCTGCTGAGCTGATCGACTTCTTCCGATTCAACGCCAAGTACGCCCTGGAGCTGGAGAAGAGCCAACCCATCAGCGTGGACATCAGCACCAACAGCATGGTCTACCGGGGGCTGGAGGTGAGGCCAGGGGCTGGGGCTTTTCGTACGCAGGCTGTGGGGTCAGCCCAGTGAGAGGAGGCTCCCTGGGCTCACTGCTCCCTCTCCTCTCCCACCGCAGGGTTTCGTGGCAGCCGTCTCCCCCTTCAACTTCACAGCCATCGGTGGGAACCTGGCCGGGGCTCCAGCACTGATGGTGAGTGCTGTGGTGGGGTCTGTGCAGGGAAAGGCTGGAGCAGGAGCTGGTCTCTCCAGGGCTGCAGCTTGCCTGGTCTGGGGTCTGCAAGGGGTGAATTCAGACTCCGTGGTGCTGTTCAATAGGACACGGTGGGGCTCCTGCTCCTCTTGATCCCCTTGAACTCCACAGCTCTGCTGCAATTAGGCTCAGATATCTTTGATTTCAAGAAGGAATTCTGATGGCTGGATCTTAGACCTGTCTACTGATGGGCAGGTGTGATGTGTTGGAGGAGGACAGACTGCTCAAGCCTGGCTTTTTGTTCTGCAGCAACTTGGCTTTCCACTCCTAGGCTGGGGTTTAGATCAAGAGGAGGTCTCATGCTGCAGGAGGGAAGGGAGATGAGCAATGCAGCAGGGGGTTGTTTCCTTGCGTGCTGCTTGCTCTGTGACCAGGGTGCTGTTGTGGCACGGAAGTGTGATCCCTGTCATTGCTCAGGTTCCTCTTGGACCATGCTTTTTGGGTACAGTGGGGGTGCTGGGAGCAGGTCATGGCCCTGGCATTTAGCACTGAACTGGGAGACAGCTGATCCTGGCAGACATGAGAGATGGTCCAGAAAGATCAAGGTAACAACCGATGTGTTCCACCACAAGGTGCTCACTGAGCACGGGGAGCAGCTGCCCTTGCAGGGTGAGTGCTGGGGAGAGACACCCATAACCGGATGAGTTTGGGCCAGGATGCATTAATTTACATGGAAAGGAATAAAGCACAGAATTACCCCAAGCTCTTTACTAGCTAGGCCCAGATTTCATCCTGGCACCAAAGGCAGTCGCTCCGGCAGCAGCCTCCTGGAGGTAGAAGAGGCAGCCATGAGGGGGAACACCAAGCTTTCAATGTGGGGACGTCCCATTTTAAAGCCATAGTCAAGGCAAAGCATTTGAACTTTTGCAGGAGAGGAGTGGGGAGAAGGAAGGGAGAGGGAAAAGCCAGTGTGGGGCTGGGAAGTTTTTTGGGGAAGGGAGATGCATTCCTCCCACTCTGGCATTTGGGGCAGGTCCTTGGCTTTGGGACGTGTGGTGATAAACTCATCCCAGAGCAGATGAACCATGCTGGGGTGGGGCAAGTCCATGCTGCCAGGGCTGTTTTGGGACCCTGCAGTGCATCCAGCTCTCCCTCCTTGAGGATAAGATGAATTCCCACCAGGATGAAATCCCCCTCTTTGGCCAGGGGCAGAAAGGACCAGGCATCACTGGGTGCCTTGAGAAACTCAGTGGCAGTGGTACCTGGCATTAAATGTAGGAGAAAAGGGTACTTAACAGGTGGATGTTAATTAAAACCCCAGTGTTTTGGTCACCACAGCGTGCTTCCCAGGGGATTAAACATTCCTCTTGCCTAAAGAGCTGGAGAGATCAACGCGGGTATTGCCATCGCAGCGTTGGCAGTGGGACTTCCTCGGCACTGGAGCAGTGCTGCTGGGAATGCTGTCACTGCCCGTGCCCTGAGGTAGATTTCCCTGCCTGGGGGTACTTCTGCAGCGTGGTTTGGTTTTCTCACTGTTTGGAGCCAAAGGATTAAGGGGGATGGAAGGAGCTTTGCCTGCACCGTGAGTCCCTGTAGAGGAGGGGGTTGGACCTGGCTGATGTTAAGGTCCTTTCCAGCCCAGCCCAGTGAGTGATTCATTCTATGGTTCTAAAGCAGGTGCCTGGGTGAGGCAGAGTCCAACCCCCCCCCGCCTCCTGCCCCCCAGGACAGTGACCCTGTGGCACGATCACGTGCAGTGGGGCCAGGCAATGAGACAGGGACACGGGGAGGTGTCTGGGCACAGAGCCGAGGGCAGGACGGTGGCGAGGAGCCAAAGGGGTGGGATCCTGCTGCAGCGTCCTGGTGCTGGGTCCTGCAGCCGATTGTGCTGCTGCTTGTGCAGGATTGATCCGGGAGGGAGGGTTTGTGTCACTGCTGGGGCTGGCACAAAGGCAGTGAGTGGCACACACACACACAGAGCAAGTGACGGTGTTTGTGGTGCCATTGCGTTTCCCAACACATAAAGCAGGTCTGTGCTTTGCAGCTCCTCTTTGGGAGGCAAAGCTCTGTGTCCCAAACGAGAGAGGGTGTGGAGGTGGCACAGGGAGCATTGCTTGTAAAGGGAGGGCTTTTGTGCCTTCAGCCGAGCAAGGCAATCACAGACCTTGTCAAAACCAGTGCTGAGGGTGCCCGTTGGTGTGTTCCCATCCCCTGTGTGCTACAGGACTGATGTTTCCCAGGGCGTTTGAGCACTGCACACCCATGCGTGGGCTGAAGCCTTTCCTCCCGTGCTCACTGCCTCCTCTCCCGCAGGGGAACGTGGTGCTGTGGAAGCCCAGTGACACTGCCCTGCTCTCCAGCTACGCTGTCTACAAGATCCTGCTGGAGGCCGGGCTCCCTCCCAACGTCGTGCAGTTCGTGCCGGCGGACGGGCCCGTGTTTGGGGACACCGTCACGAGCTCCGAGCACTTGTGTGGGCTCAACTTCACCGGCAGCGTGCCGTACGTGGGGAGGGGGCAGAGGGGAGAGGGGTGAGGAGCCGCCGGTGCTCACCTGAACATCACCTTCCACTAGAGCAGCTTGCTCCAAGCCCCTGTGTCCAACCTGGCCTGAACACTGCCAGGGATGGGGCAGCCACAGCTTCTCTGGGCACCCTGTGCCAGCGCCTCAGCACCCTCACAGGGAA
This sequence comes from Pezoporus occidentalis, assembly GCF_034315485.1. NCBI lineage: Eukaryota > Metazoa > Chordata > Aves > Psittaciformes > Psittacidae > Pezoporus > Pezoporus occidentalis. The sequence continues at coordinate 141,878 of NW_026914448.1, forward strand.
GAGCTTCTGCCTAAGAGCTCATCTCAGTCTCCCCTCTGGCAGGTTAAAGCCATTCCCTTGGCCTGGCCCTTGTCCAAAGCCCCTCTCCCGGTTTCCTGCAGCCCCTTTAGGCACTGGAAGGAAGTCTCTATGTGATTTAGTAGGAGGGAGCTTCTGTTGCTAAACTCAAGGCACCAAACAGACAAACTTGTCTATGTCGCCACTGCCCCGTCTCCCAGCGCTGCTGTGACTGAACCCACCTCACTGCTGCAGAGCGGTGCCAGCCCCAGGGAGCTCTGCAGCCCCGTGCTCTGCCTGCTCGTCGCGGTGTGTTACTGACACTGAGGGTCCCTGGCAGCCTGCAATGGGCTGTTAAACCGGGGACCAGCGGCGCAGGACATGGTCTGCTGAGCATCGTGCTTTAGAGGTGGGAAGATCAGAAATGAGTGTTAGCTCTGGGCTCCTGCTGGGAGGCTATTAGCATTTTTATTGTTTTCAGCAGAGGGGTTTGTCACAGTGAGGACCAGGAGGAAGGGGGCAAAGGCAAAGGGGACAAGCTTCACCTGGACGCTCACTCCTGTGGCACTGCAGCAGTTTCCTTCTCTTAACTGTGTAGTGCCTTTGGGTCCTTAGGGTCTCACTCTCAGCTGGCATCTCCTCTGCTTGCAGGGCATCCCTTCTAGGGATAGACACAGGGGTTTTCTGGGGTCCCCTTCAGCAGAGCACATCGCAGCACATCTGGTGCCTTTTCCCTGTGCACTAACCAGCTCCTCCTTCCCATTCCAGAACTTTCAAGCGGCTCTGGAAGCAGGTGTCAGAAAACCTGGATCGCTACCGCAACTTCCCGCGCCTGGCTGGAGGTAACTGCCACTTCCCACACCTTTCTGGAGGGGTGGCCATGCGGGGGGGGGGGGGGTTCAGCTTGTCCCCTGATGAGGGGAGAGCCTGAGGTGATGGCCAGGATTCCTCTCCTTGGGAGCAGGGAGCAAACTGTATCCTCTGTGGCCTACAGGGATGCTGGGGATGGACTCTTCATCAGGGACTGTAGTGATAGGACAAGGGGTAATGGGTTCAAACTGAAACAGGGGAAGTTTAGATTGGAGATAAGAAGGAAGTTCTTTACTGTAAGGGTGCTGAGGCACTGGAATGGGTTGCCCAGGGCAGCTGTGAATGCTCCATCCCTGGCAGTGTTCAAGGCCAGGTTGGACAGAGCCTTGGGTGCCATGGTTTAGTGTGAGGTGTCCCTGCCCATGGCAGGGGGTTGGAACTGGATGATCTTAAGGTCCTTTCCAACCCTAACTATTCTATGATTCTAAGCTGGTTGTGTGGCTGTGATGGGCATGTGGAGGAGCTCATGGCACCGGCTCCCACCGGCACGGGATGGGTTTTTATGGTGGGGCACTTGGGAGGAGGTGCCAACTCTGGGATTACAGAGCTGAGGTTGGGAACTCGGCTCAGTCCCTTTCCCATCACGTTTGGAAGCCTCTTGGAGCGCCGGGCTTGCTCTCCCTGGAGGAGCTATGGGGCCAGGCAGGGCGAGCTGCCCCGGCGACCTGGCCGTGGTTTGTGCTCTCCGGAGCCTGCTCACCCCTGCCTGCTCCTCACTGGCCCCTTTTCCTCCCTCCCGCGCTCCAGAGTGCGGCGGCAAGAACTTCCACCTGGTGCACAGCTCTGCCGACGTGGGCAGCGTGGTGAACGGGACCCTGCGCTCCGCCTTCGAGTACGGCGGCCAGAAATGCTCCGCCTGCTCCCGCCTCTACGCCCCGGCCTCGCTGTGGCCCCACATCAAAGAGAAGCTGCTGGAGGAGCACGGGAAGATCAAAGTGGGAGATGTGAGCGGAGCTGCGGGGCTGCTGAAGGGCTCTGCGGCTCAGCGGGGGGCTGATGGGATTAGAGACTGCGGTAACTGGCTACTAATTCCTATTGAACCCAGCTTTTCATCCGCTGGCTCTCCCCGCCGCCGTCCCCCCCCTTCATCTCCTTCTTTATAGTGATTAGAAATTAACTTGTAGCCAGGGTCCGCAGGAGGGATCGTGCAAGTCGCTGAATGCTGCAGACTAATTGAAAAGGGGCAGCTTGTGCCCTGGACCAGAGGTGTGCTCGGGGCGGGAGGGGACGTTGTGTGGGGAATTTCAGCTCCTCCGAGTGCCACGGTCGGCTCTTTGGCTCGCCAGGCACTGACTTCCCCTCTGTTCTTGCTCCCCAACAGCCCACCCAGGACTTCGGGACGTTTTTCTCTGCAGTCATTGATGACAAGGTGAGCTCATCGCTCCTGTTCTGCTGGTGCAAGGAGGTGACACCACCGCGCTTTCGCCAGGGGCTGGGTTAAATGCTTGTGTTGCTTACAGTGAGGTGTGAACATCAGTGATGAGAGCTGCCTCTCAGCCCGCTTGTGCTCCCTCCTGGAGCCCTGCGTGCCTTGCTCACCACCCCTCTTGACGAGTGGGTTGTTGCACTGAGAAATCATCTCAGATGTCAGGATCAGAGTGCCTGGGGCTGTGTTTCCAGCTCCCACTCCTGCTCCTGAGCTGGAGGAGCACTGGGAGCAGCATAGCCCTGAGAGGGGTTGCCCAAACCTCCTTTTACACCCCGAACCCACGCTGCATTATCCCCTTTTCTCAGTCTTTTGCACGGATAAAGAAGTGGATCGAGCACGCCAAGAAGTCGCCCAACCTCACCATCCTGGCCGGAGGCGGCTGCGACGACAGCGTCGGGTACTTCATCGAGCCCTGCATCGTGGAGAGCAAAGACCCACAGGATCCCATCATGAAAGAGGTGAGAGCAGCTTGTGGGGAGGCGGCAGCAAAGGTGTAAGAGGGGCTGCAGGTTCCACCCTGAGATATCAGCCAAGTGTGTGGAGATGAGCCAGCGCCGTATGGTAACTTGTGCAGGGAGTGTAGAACCGTGGAACGGGTTGGGTTGGAAGGGACCTTAAAGCTCCTCCAGCTCCAGCCCCTGCCATGGGCAGGGACCCCTTCCACTAGAGCAGCTTGCTCCAAGCCCCTGTGTCCAACCTGGCCTTGAACACTGCCAGGGATGGGGCAGCCACAGCTTCTCTGGGCACCCTGTGCCAGCACCTCAGCACCCTCACAGGGAAGAGCTTCTGCCTAAGAGCTCATCTCAGTCTCCCCTCTGGCAGGTTAAAGCCATTCCCCTTGGCCTGTCCCTACATCCCTTGTCCCAGGCCCCTCTCCAGCTTTCCTGCAGCCCCTTCAGGCACTGGAGCTGCTCTCAGGTCTCCCCTTCAGGAGCCTTCTCTTCTCCAGGCTGCCCCAGCCCCGCTCTCTCAGCCTGGCTCCAGAGCAGAGCTGCTCCAGCCCTCGCAGCATCTCCATGGCCTCCTCTGGCCTCTCTCCAACAGCTCCACGTCCCTCTTGTGCTGCTGCCCCAGAGCTGGATCAGGGCTGCAGGGGGGGTCTCCCCAGAGTGCAGCAGAGGGGCAGGATCCCCTCCCTGAGCTGCTGCTCACGCTCTGGGGGTGCAGCCCAGCACACGGGGGGGTTCTGGGCTCAAGCACTCACTGAAGCCAGGTCATGGGGAGCTTCTCACTGACCAACACCCCAAGTCCTTCTCCTCAGGGATGTTCCTCTTCATCACGGCTGTAGCTGTTCAGTGCTGATTGGAGGCTGTCCCCGCTCACTGCTCTCTTGTCTTGCTGCACAGGAGATCTTTGGCCCCATCCTCACGGTTTACGTCTACCCGGAGGAGCGGTACAAGGAGGTCCTGGAGCTCATCGACACCACCACCCCCTACGGCCTCACGGGGGCGGTCTTCGCCCAGGAGAAGTAAGTGCCAAAACCGGCTCTGCCGCAGCAGTGAGGATGCTGCTGCCCTTCTGGGGTGAGGTGTCTGTCTCACTGCTCCCCGGCGCCCTGTGCTGCACAGTGGGGATGAAGGAGAGCATTTCCTGCTGCTTTACCCCCTCCTCCCACTGAAGAGGCTGGGGGTTGTTTCTAAAACAACCATAAAAAGCCCCAAAATGCTTTTTCATTGAGAAACTGCCCCAGAGGTGATGCTTGCATCATACAGAAGGGTGCACCACACACCCCTCATGTAGGAGGAGGGCTCGGAGCAGGGTAGCCTCAATGAGGGACCATCCTTAAGTCTCAGTCACCTTCATTTATAGCAGTCAAACATAGAAACAAACTAGAAGAAAACAAACCTGGGATCATTTACATGAGCTCTTAGTGTGTGCAACCTGCTCCAGTGCATGTCAAACCAGCGTGAGGTGTCCCTGCCCATGGCAGGGCGTTGGAACTGGATGATTTTTAGGTCCTTTCCAACCCAAACCATTCTATGATGCTATGAGTGTATAAACAACGTGCAGCCCTGAGACACCGTGAAAACTCACTTTTGGCATGATTTGAATGGCTATGGAAGAGTGGAGGCCTCCACAGCAGTTGCTGTTGGGTTGTCAGAGCTGTTTCTGTCCCTCCTTAGGCGAATCATCGAGGAGGCCAGGAGCTTCCTGCGCAACGCGGCCGGCAATTTCTACATCAATGACAAGTCGACGGGCTCCGTCGTGGCCCAGCAGCCCTTCGGAGGCTCTCGCATCTCAGGTGAGACCTGAAACCCCTGTCCACAGACAGCACGGACCTGTGCGGGGGCACATGGAGCTGCATCCCCTTAAAGGTTCAGCATCCCCCTTAAAGGCGCTGCATCCCCTTTGAGGTGGACCTGGAAGGTCCCCTTATCCTCTAGCTCACGGTCACCTGCACTTTGTTTCCTTCTGAAACAGGCACCAACGACAAACCTGGTGGCCCCCACTACATCCTGCGCTGGACATCTCCTCAGGCCATCAAGGAGACACACGTGCCCCTGACGGACTGGCGCTATGCCTACATGCAGTGACACCTCCTGCTGCCCGGCCCCACTGCTACTACTGATCCTCAACGCACAGAGTGGCCTTGAGCTACGCCCTCGAGAAGCACTTAGATCTACTGATCTCTAACCTGAGCTTAGGGTTTATTTTGAAAGGAAAATTCTATTATTAAACTGTAAATGCAGAAGAGAAAAACCTTGTGGTCCATGTAAGGGTGATGTGTTAATGGATTCAGGGGTGCTGGAGGTGTGTGGTTGCATCCCAGATTCCTTTTGTCATAGAATCCTTGACTGGTTTGGGTTGGAAAGGACCTTAAGATCCAGCTCCAACCCTTGCCATGGGCAGGGACACCTTTCATTAGACCAGGTTGCTCCAAGCCCCATCCAACCTGGCCTTCTGTTTTGTCCATCCCGAGTGGTCCACCGCGGTTCCCTCTCAGTGGGGCTGCAGTTAAAGCAGGAGCTGAGCATTAAGAGGCTGGCCCCGTCCTGCCAAAAGCTGTATCATTCCCTGTGTCCCCGGGGAGCTGCACCAGCAGAAACCATTGGAAGCTGAGGGCTGCCTGAGCCAGCCTTGCTGGGAGTTTTGGGCAGCTGGGCTTGCCCTAAACCACAGTCAATGTGATGGGAGCCCTGAGCTCTGTTTTCTCCCTGTCCCTGAGCAAGGGCAAAGCTCAGACAGCCCCAAACGTTCTTGATGTAGGGAGAGAACCTGGCAGGAGAGGGCAGCTGGGAGTGTGGTGCTGCTTCAGGTGAGTTTAAGTGCCTTATTCCTGTGCTCTGAGGGCAGCAGATGGGGTTCCCTGTACGTTACCTTGCAGATGGTCTTGGTATGCGCAGACATCGGGCAGGTGGAGCAGCAGCACCCCGCTTGGTGCCCTTGTTTCATCACTGGTGAGGAGGTCAGGCTGCCTCCCATGGGTTTTGGCTGCTTCTCCTGCTCCAGTCCTTGCATGTTCACTGCATGTTGTTAAGAGGTGTTTCAGGAACAGGACCCGTCCTGCACAAGCTGCAGCATCCCTCAAATCCCTGGAAGGAATTGAAGGGGAAACTGAGGGAATTTCACTTCATTACCAGGAGGGGCTGGGAAAGCAGCTGGGGGCTGCAAGAATCAGAGCAAGAGGCATCTCCCAGCCCCTTGTGCTCTGTCCAGGGCTGTGCTCTGGCCTGCAGAGCTGCTTCTGACACGGGCACATCACTGGGGCTCTGCGAGCTGCCCTGGTGTGAAGTCAGATCAGTGCTGGCCCCTGTGGTCCCTGTTGCTGTGACCTGTGCAGGGGCTGCCTTGCCATCAGTGCGGTCACACCAATGGGTCCTGCAGTGGGAACAGGAAAAGGGATCTTAGGAACGGTCTGTGTCCTTCCAGGATCATTTCTAATCTAAACCCCTTGGTAACACCTACAATTAATAACTGTTCAGTTACCAGGGTTTGCAGCCAGAGTGGAGAACCCTGCTGTAATAAGCATTAAGTGTGGATCTTGTCCAGGCCTGGGCTGGTATTTAGCATGCAGCTCATGAAGGTGTTGCACTGATAGGTGTGAATTTTGGTTTAACTGAGAAAATCTGCAATAAAATAAACTTTAAACACCTTTGTGGTGTTCTGTGAATGATTTCTTCAAATTGTTGCAAATCCAGAGGTAGATCGACTGTGTTTGGTACCTTCCGTGCATGCATCTGCTAAGAGATAGCACTGAGGCTGAGGACCCCCAAAATAAGCCTTTTGGCTGCACTTCTCATTCCAAAGAGAAAAAACCATAATAAACCAACCCAGTTTTGTGTTCTCCGCTAAAACGAAGCCATTGCCCTTGCACGAGGCAGGTAAGCTCCTAATTCAGTATCATCCAGGTTGGTACAAAGCATCCTTGTGCTGCACACTTGGGAGGGCACCCGGGATCCCATTTCAGCTCCAAAACCACCCCAATCCTTCAGCAGGGAGGAAAGGATTGAACCCACTGGGATCCTTCGGGGAATGTCTCCGAACCCCCCGAGTTCATCCAGGTGGGACCACAGGGATGTCCCATTCTCCAAGTCCCATCCTGCCGCCAAGCTTAGGATAAACCCTCCCCGAGCTCCTCCACTGACACCTCCCAACCTTTCCTGATTGATTTCCATCAGCTCATTTAAATCTCATTAAGGGCTCTGCCTCGCACCCTCTCTCCTGCAGATCCGGAATGCCGCATCCCAGGAGCCGAGCGCCGCTGCCTTTGGCTCACGCCTTTTATGACTTAAGGCCAGAGTGTCAAGTGGATTTTTAGCCTTAACTCTGAATTTCATGGCTTTTTGTGACTTTAAATCTGTCCCCTAATGCTATTTGAACAGTTGCCTTTTTGAAGCTGATAAACGCTTCGGGAGGGGTTTGGGAAAGCCAGGGGCTTGCACAGCGGGACCCCAGGCACCCTCCTGCCCTCTGGGATGCTCCTGGAGCTTTCTGCCCTCCACCAGGATGGGGAAAAGGGTCTCGGGAGGGTATAAAAGCACTGCATGGCCCAATAAGGAGAGGAAACAGGTTTGGAGCATCTCTGGTAGGGATTCAATCCCATTCCCATGCACAGCCGGAGCTGGCCTGGCTCTTGGCAGTCCCCGACCGCATCCCGAAGCACGGGGTTATCCAGCCTCGGAGCCGGGCGGGACCGGGAGCCAGGATCTCACTGGGAAGTGGCAGATTTTCCCCTCTGATAACACCCAGCTCCATCTGCTTCCCGTTAGCGGCCCCAGCTGAGGCTACTTGGCAGATCAAACCCTCCGATGTCCTGTGTTAGGGATGGGGCTGGGAGAGGCCGGCACAAGCATGATGCTGCCTGGATGGAGCCCAACGGCCTTCCCTGGGTGCCATGGGCTGTGCAGGGTGCTAATGCAAACCACCCCGAGCTCTGGGACACTGAGATCTTGGTGAGAGGAGCAAGACTCAGCTTTAAAGCAAAGCAAAGCAGAAAACTGGGGCAGCGTGGACCAGGTCGTTCATGGGGAGGTAGAATGGGAGAGCAGAGGATGGGCAGCAGCTTCTGCCACAGGGAGACCAGCACAGCAGCAGCCACCCGGCTCTTTCAGTCCCAAGAGATGCTCCTGGTTTTCTGGGTAATGCCAGGTTCAACAGGAGAGGCAAGGACCACGCTTCCTATCTAAAGGAAAGGTAACATCTGCAATTCCTTAACACACACATTGGGAATGGCTGTTGATCAGGAGGAGGCATGGGGCTGGAAAACCCCAGCACTACATCCCAGGAGTGAAGGGGATCACCCATCACCTCCGTGCCTGAACACAAGAACTAAAGCGCAGAGGAGGAGCTGGATTTGGCTTACTAAAGGTTGAAGGGAGCCCCAAACCTTCCCCTGATGTCAGTGAATGAGGGCTGACCCCTTGCACCGGGCAGCAGATTGCAGCCACTGGAACATTTGGGGCTCCCTTCTTTCCCATCCTGCCTGATTTCCTCCTGAAGGTCCTTTATCTGGTGTCCTAGGGGCAGATTTCCCTAGGACCAGGCCGTGTTTCAGGCTGGAGAGCAGGTACTCAATGCAATCCAAGAGGCTGGGTTTGCCTCTTGTGGTACCAAGGGGATGCTCGGACTCTGCGTTTTACCTTGTTTCTTAAGGAGAGGCCAGAAGAAACTCATGACACGGATGCTACGGGGGTGTGTGTGTGTGAAGAACCACACAAGGTGCAGGGAAGAGCTGGGGATGGGTGCGGGATGCAGGAAATACCTTTAAAGACGGTCCCAAATCACAGCCCAGCTTTACAAACCCCTCCAGCTCCGCTCGCTGGAAAACTGCCCAGGGCTGGAAACCTTCTGGCCCCACATTTCCAGCCGCGGGGAGCCACGTGCGGGATTTCTCCTCTCTTTCTGCCTTGTATTATTTCCCCTTTCCTTGTGTTCCTGCCGGAGGAATTCCACCGGCCCTGACTCCTGCAGCGCTTTGTGGCTTCGGGAGAGCAGGGAGCTCCGGGGTGCGGGCGGGGATGTTTGCAGTACAAGCGCTTAGCAGCAGATGGTGGTCTTTATCCCGTCCTCCGCAAGCAGGGAAAACCGGCGGCCCCACAGCTCCCACCGCGCTGCAAGACCCGGGTCCCTCATCCCTGGGCCTTGGGACTGGGAGGACTGGGTTGGGTGGGTTTAAACTGGTGGGGAGGAAGGAGAGAGCTGTGGGGTTCAGCTCCAGAGCCCGGCTTTCCCACAGCGCCGATGGGAGCAAGCAGGCAAAGGAGGGAAGGGGGAGAGGGTTTGGGTCTCTCAGCCCCATTCAACAAACAAACCACGGGTTTAAGAGCTGCACAAGTGCCCCCGCTCCCCATCCCCACCCAAAACGCTGCAGAATTATGGGGAGGTTTCTAATATTTAGCATTTTTGCTAAAGCCCCAGGTCCTGGAGTCATGAGAATGCAGCGGGATGTCAGCTTCCAGCTAGGATAAATAAAGAGGGGATTCACATCCCCCAGGATAACACAGCAGAGAAGAAGACATGACCCTACCTCAGGGCCGGAAGAAAATCCTGGAAAAGCAAAAGAAGAGCCCGGGAGGCAGAATGCCCCCCATAGGTCCCGATCTTTGCACAGCCACGCTGCTCGCTGAGCAATTTAACATCAGGGAACCATGGAACGGCTTGGGTTGGAAAGGACCTTAAAGCTCATCCAGTTCCAACCCCCTGCCTCATCTCCAACCTGAGCCACCCCTGTTCCAGTTTGAACCCATCACCCCGTGTCCTGTCCCTGCAGTCCCTCCGGAGCAGAGCACCCCCGTTCCCAGGGCATCTGGGGACACTGGGGTCCCATCCTGCGTGGCCCGGGTGCTCTCTGCTGGCCCCGGACGTGCAGGGGGCTCCGCAGCCGCGGCTCAGCCTTTCCCAGCTCACCCCAGGGAGCGCTTGTCTGGGAGCCGGAATTACCCCGGAGCCAGGCTGCTTGAGCAGAGGAACAGGTGAAGGCTCCGCAGCGGAGCCCGGCTCCAGCCCCTCTCCAGCCGCGGCTGCGAGGGACCCCGCAGGGCATCAATCACCCGCTGCTGTCTGACAGCCCCGCAGCCCGGGGGTGCTTGCTTGGGGATTAGGAGCCAACCCCTGCATCTGCCAAGAGGCTCCTCCGCAGCTGCAGGCTCCAGACCCCCCCATGTCCCCGTCCCCGGCACGGGCAGAGGCCGGGATGAGGCTCGAGTCTCCCTCCTCCATCCGGGCCGTTTGCATGGATCAGAGGAGAGGGCTCCCGCATCCCCCCCGTGCCCGTCAGACCGGCCCCAAGGCTGGTCCTCGCCCTCCCCGCCGTCCCGTTCTCCTCTTGCAGACGAGCAATGTCCCCACGTCCAGCCGCCAAATGCCACAGCATCCTCCTCCTCCTCCTCACGCTCCAGCCTCCAGGGCTGAAGCAAAGCGTGACCCTCACGCCCATGTCCACAGGGGTGGGTGGTTTTCCCTTGAATCACCATTTATTCACACCTATCTGCACCCCCGTCTCCTGGGGGGAGGATTTATCCCCTAAATCCTTCTCCTGTCCCTACAAACTCCCATTCCTGCAGAGCCATCCACCCTCCCGACTTCACAGCGCATCCCCCCCTTCCCTGGCCCTGCGTTCGGGTGCTTAAGATGCATCTGCAGTACCATCTCAGCTGCTATTTTCCATCCTTCAGCGATAAGGCATCTGCATGTACACAGCACCCAGAAAATGACTTACAAACAGCAGCTCCCCCCTGCAGACCCCCCCTCCCTCCTTGTACCAATGACTAGCATCACCACAGAGGCAGCCCCGCGCTGCTGCTGCTTTCAGTGAAGACCTTTCCCCCCATCCCACCCTTTGGTGGTTGTTTTACCCCCACCCCACGTCGTGATCACAGACTGGAGATCACAGACCTGACATTTGGGTGCCTGTTCCGCAGTGCCAGGCAGGCAGAGCTGCTGGGGACAATCGATTGGCCCCGCATCGTCTACGGGTGCCGGCCAAAACACCGCATCAACCCGAGCTCAGCCCTTCCAGCAGCTCCCCGCTTGCTTTTCACTTCCCAGCCTGGGAAAAGATGCAATTCCCCCAAAATCCGGGACACCATGAGCAGGGTTTGGGGCTGGGTGGGAGCATCCCTGCTCCAGGAGGGTGGGAAAGATAAACCCATACACACACTGTCGTCTGAGGGACCAGTTTTCTGCCTGTCCAGGATCGCATCTGCAGCACAATGCAAGCAAAGTTGATCCCAGCCTGATGCCTACCCAAAAGCACGTGGTGGGGTCTGGGGGGCTGGTAGGGAACAGGGTTTGTTTGATTTTGGGTTCCCAGATTTGCTGGGTCAAAATGTTCCTGAGCTTCAGAGGGTGCAGCCTGGTCCTTAGGCCATAGCTTGTGCTCTGATGAGGTCTCTCATCAGGCTGGATGCAGTGACTGCATCTATAGCTGGTTCCATATTCCCTTCCTGCAGGGACTCCCTTCTCACACAGGGATGTGTGGGCATAGAATCCCAGCTTGGTTTAGGTTAAAGGGAGTTTAAAGCTCCTCCAGCTCCAACCCCTGCCACGGGCAGGGACCCCTTCCACTAGAGCAGCTTGCTCCAAGCCCCTGTGTCCAACCTGGCCTTGAACACTGCCAGGGATGGGGCAGCCACAGCTTCTCTGGGCAACCTGTGCCAGCGCCTCAGCACCCTCACAGGTGTGAGTCTCTCATCTCTAAGAGTCTCCCCTCGGGCAGGTTAAAGCCATTCCCCTTGGTGCATGGCGGTGTTGCCATCCCATTTAGTGGATGGGGATGCTGAGGCACAGCATTGAGAAACAACAAAGCAGCAGCAAGGCTTCCCACTTGTCTGCTCTGTGTTAGGCATGTGAGAGGACTCTGAGAAGGGGGTAAAAGCCAGAAAGCTGGGGGGTGATAGCACTGATTGCACCTCCCTTGCACGTCCCTGTGTCTGCACCCCCTGCCCTTCTGCACCCAGGCAAACTCCTCTTGGTCCCATGGTGCAACAAGTTCAGGGGGGCTGAGGCATTGGTTGCAGGGGGCACATGGCTTCAACCCACAGGGGATGCAGAGGCAGGAGGGCAGCGCCGGACTGACGCCCATTCCCCTGGAATGCGGGTCCCCCCCCTGCTCCTTCCCATCCTGCCTGGCCCTAATCCAGAGGTGGCAGCGGGATGTCTGGAGACAGCTGTGCCTGCCCCCCCCGCCCTGACATCACCCACTGGCTATGGAGCTGCTCGCCTTGGCCAAGGGCTCCTTCTCCAAGTGTTTGCAGGAGAAGGGGGGGGAAGAGACCCCTGTGCTCCCCTTAACCCTCTGCTTGCAGAGTGGGTCCAGGCAGCACTTGGCTCCCAAGGAGAAAAGATTTCACAAGTGTGCAAAGCAAGGCTGCTCCTGCATGCAGACCACTGCTGGGACACAGGCAGTGTGACACCAGGCTGCTGCATCCACCCAGCACTGCTGCATCCGCCTGGCGCTGCTGCATCCACCCAGCACTGCTGCATCCACCCAGTGCTGCTGCATCCACCCAGCACTGCTGCAACCACCCAGTCCTGCTGCATCTGCCCAGCACTGCTGCATCCGCCCGGTGCTGCTGCATCCGCCCGGTGATGCTGCATCCACCCAGCGCTGCTGCATCCACCCAGCGCTGCTGCATCCGCCCAGCGCTGCTGCATCCACCCAGCACTGCTGCATCCACCCAGCGCTGCTGCATCCACCCAGCACTGCTGCATCTGCCCGGCACTGCTGCATCCGCCCGGCACTGCTGCATCCACCCCGTGATGCTGCATCCACCCGGTGCTGCTGCATCCTCCCGGTGCTGCTGCAACCACCCAGCGCTGCTGCATCCACCCCGTGCTGATGCATCCACCCCGTGCTGATGCATCCACCCCGTGCTGATGCAACCACTCAGCGCTGCTGCAACCACTCAGCGCTGCTGCAACCACCCGGCGCTGCTGCAACCACCCGGCGCTGCTGCAACCACCCGGCGCTGCTGCATCCACCCAGCGCTGCTGCATCCACCCCGTGCTGCTGCATCCGCCCAGTGCTGCTGCATCCACCCAGTGCTGCTGCATCCTCCCAGTGCTGCTGCATCCACCCAGTCCTGCTGCATCCGCCCAGTGCTGCTGCATCCACCCAGTGCTGCTGCATCCACCCAGTGCTGCTGCATCACCCAGAGCTGCTGCAACCACCCAGCACTGCCGCATCCACCCAGTGCTGCCGCATTCGTCCAGCAAGCAAGGTCCAGCTGCTGCACCAGAGCAAGACCCAGAAATGGGCCTGCTGCCCCTGTCTCTCTTTCCTTTGCAGCTCTTACCTCTGTGGTTGCTGCTGCTTAGGGGTTCTGCATCAATATTGTGCGGTGAAATGAGGCCAGGGTGGTCTGGCTGTGCCTAAAGAGGATGCTGGCAGCAAGGGAGGTGTGCTAGCATCCTCTGCTTCATCTAACAGCCCCCCTGCTCCTGGTAACTCACACAGGTTTGTATGTCAGCATCCCTGCAGCTGCCTACCATCAACTTCTTACTGTACACTGGATGGGTTTGCTAGAAAGGGCTTTTTTGGACTATACACCACAGTGCAGCTACCCATAGAGATAACTGGGAACACCACTGCGATGGTCCTGGGGTTAGATGGGAAGGCAGCTTTCCATAGCAGGCTGACCGGCACCCCAAATGTGCTGCAACATAAGGAGGTTTCCTTTAGTATTTCCTATGAGCCAGGGCTGGACATCACAAAACCTTCCCCTAAGGTTGAGCTGAGGCTGCCCAGAAGAAGAGACCCACCCGGGCATGATCTTCAAGCCCTAGAGAGATGCTGTTTTGTCCTCTATCCCTGACTGGGTAACAAGTGGGGCAACCACAACTGGTCCCAGCTTGCTGCTGGGCCTGCAAAGGGGGATATAGGATGTCAGGCGGCTCCGCCCTTGAGAACGTGATCCCCCCTGGGCCGATCTGCCTGATGTGTTCACTGGACCCATCAATCAGTGCAGGAGACACGATCGTGTTTTATAGCCAGGGTTGCTTGTGAAACTCAAGCTCACCATGGCAGCCACTGCTCTGGACCCAGCTTTAACCCCTTGTGATGTGTCCTTTGAGCTCAGCTCTGCAGCAGCCTCAGCTATTCCTCTTGTGTGGCTCCTTCCATCCTCTATCCTCAGCATCCGATGCTGCAGATGCAGCTCAGGGTGTTAACGAGACTGCAACCTCTCCTTACGCTCCTGCGAAGCTCTGCACAAGCAGCAGACGCGCAGGGAATCACAGATGCACAGAGATCCTCCTTCCCACACTATTTACAGCTACACATGCCCCTGGCTTGCTAAAAGCAGACTAATAGCATAAACCCCACGCAGGTCTGCCTGCTCTCCTCGACTCCCACAATACCCCACCCTGCTTCAGGTCCCAAGACACCCCCAATGCATTTACAGACTTGCAGCTACAATAGATAGCACACAAGTTGCTCCTTTGTGCACAAACACAAGCAAATCTGTACCCTGGAAATGCTGCTCTGTGAAATTCCTATCAGGAATGCTGCTGGTATTGAGCTCAAGTCAAAGCAACGCCCTGGCGGGAGAGCCCCGCTTTGGCTGGCCTGGAAGTTTATCCCGGTGTCCCAAACCCTTTGTTTCCCCTCTCCTTGGGGAGCTTGTTCCTGGCCGTGGTCCCACTGTGCAAAGCTGTTCTCTGGGAATTGCTCTGGTGGCTTCGGTTACGCTTGCCCAGGAACAAAGCGGCTCTCCCCGACGGGCGAGCATCCTCCCCGCAGGGCAAGAGGAGCCTTGCTATTGAGACAGGGGCATTGGAGAGGCCTCGAGGATGTTTTTACAGCCCAGCCATGCCAGGCTGATGGATTGCTGATTGGAAATTACATTTCCAAAGCTGGAAGCAGTCACAAGGCTTGGAGAAACGACAGCTCCCACAGGGACTGAATGCAGCGAGGGCAGGACGTGGCTGAGGTGGGGACAAGTCGCTGGGAATGATCTGGGACGGGCGCATGTGGAGATGCTGCACGGGGAAGGGTCTCTGCATCCTGGAGGCAGAGGGATACAGTATGTGATTGCTTGATCCTCTACACAGGGTTTAGTGCACAGAGCAGCTACAGTGACCTGAAAGCAGAGCCCAAAGTACACACCTGGAGAAGAGAAGGCTCCTCAAGGGGAGACCTGAGAGCAGCTCCAGTGCCTGAAGGGGCTGCAGGAAAGCTGGAGAGGGGCTTGGGACAAGGGATGTAGGGACAGGCCAAGGGGAATGGCTTTAACCTGCCAGAGGGGAGACTGAGATGAGCTCACACCTGTGAGGGTGCTGAGGCGCTGGCACAGGGTGCCCAGAGAAGCTGTGGCTGCCCCATCCCTGGCAGTGTTCAAGGCCAGGTTGGACACAGGGGCTTGGAGCAAGCTGCTCTAGTGGAAGGGGTCCCTGCCCGTGGCAGGGGTTGGTGCTGGAGGAGCTTTCAGATCCCTTCCAAGCCAAACCAGGCTGGGATTCTGGGATCTGACGAAATACCCTCCCTGTAGCAAGAAAAGCCCCTTTTGGCTGTGCTTGCCATGAGCTCTCCCCAGCAAATGGTGGATTAGAACGGAGTAAATGTGTCAGAGGCAGCAGTGGAAGGCACACTGCGGGGCCGAGCTGGAAGCGGTTTGCACGCTCTCAGAAATAGGAACTGATTGAATCAGGTCTGATGCCCAAGAAGCTGACTCCAGGACCTGCAGCCTCGTGCAAAGGCACAAGCTTGTGGCTTCAGGTGCTGAGGGGTGAAGTGATCGGGAACCAGCTGAAGGATGGGGAAGCAGCTAAAACCCCAACACCAACCAGTGCTGGCTCAGAGGAGCTGAGAACCAAGGGGTTTAGTTTACACCCACAACAAAATATTGCCATCTGCATCCAAACCGCTGCTCTCTGCCTGCTCCGTAGCCTTCGGGTGCCATCCTGCTTGCTGTGCCAGCTTGCACACGGCTGAAGAGAAGGATTTAACATCAAGTGGGACGGTGCTTGGAGCAGTTCCCTGTTGAGGGGAAAAGACTAACTGAATATAGGAGAAAAGAGGCAAGAAGGAGGCAAAACCATTGTCTTTTCCTTCTGCTTTGGTTACTAAAAGGGGACCTGCCTGGCAGTTTTCCACAGCTGGTGTGTTTTGAGCCTCTCAAAGGACATCAGTGCCCCCCAAGCTCTTGAATCCCAACTAGGACATGATCTATGTCAAGCACCACAGCTTGGGATCTGCTCCTTTAAGCCCATTCCCGGACCTGCTGGCTCTGAGCATCCTCATCCCCTAACGGCGTGGTAGCAGGGCTGATTTACTGCCGCGGGGAAGGCGCTAAGTCCCGGGGAACACCTGCATTTACAGCCTCCGCAGCTCCTTTTAACCACGGGGGATGACTTGCCAGAGGCTCTTGCCATTGCCTCCTCCCCAGGCAGGGCGATGTGGTGAGCAGCTGCCTACCGGGAAGGGTCTCATCTTTCCGCTCCAGCCAGGGAGAGCCCGGCCGGAGCCTCCGCGCCTCCCGTTTCCATCGGGAAGCGCTAAGACTTTGGCACCACTTCAGAGCCTCCCTCCTGCCCCCGTCCCCGGGCGAGGGGAAGGCAGCTGCGATGCCTCCTCGCAGCCTGGGAAAATAGCTGAGGGCTTCTGCTTTTCCCCGAGAGCCCTGAAATCCAAGCGGCCCCCTCGCTCCTTTGCTTTCCCCTCCCCTCTCCTCGCCCTGACCTGCGCAGCCCTTGGTTCAAATCAAGCACTCTTCCTCCCTCATTACGGGGGGAATCAGGCCACCCATCCCAGCCCCTACAAGGAGCCCCAGCGCCCCATCCATCACACACCCTTTTTCCCTAGACCTGTTAACCCATTCCTTCCCCATCCCTGTATTTGGGGATGGGAATTCCAACCGTTCCAAGAGAGATGTTAAACTATACTCTCCTTTTCCCTCTCACAGCAATCGTTACCTGTATGGTGAGGCTGAGGACATCACTGCTGGGCATATGTTTCTACACCTCTTAGGGGTTGCAACTCCCAGACAAAGACCCCACATCTGTGAGCCTCTGGCACCTCCCCATTACTCATTAAACCTATCAGTGCATCTCAGTCTTAAGTGCTATCATGCTGTTGCCCCATAACAGATGAAAGTTGGATTTATCCCTGTATTATAGATAGGGAATTGAGGAGCAAAGGGATTTCACAGGTTCCCAGTACAATGAAGTAGAGCCAATGGCCACGAGCCCCATTCCTACAGCTACCCAGGACTGCTATTTCAGTGAGCTTATCCCTGTTTTGCCACTGAGGAACTCCACCAGTGCATCACAGACAGTGATTTCTGTAGTTCAGGCATGGAATCATGGTGCAAAGCCACCTATTTCCCCCAAGGGGAGCCAAGGGACAGCCAGGGCTACTGGTTTCAAACTGGATTCCCCAGTTCCGCAGACATTGGGGTGCTTGTGGCCAAAATAGGTCCTGCAAATGGACTGAGCACACAGTAAAGACCTTTGGAATAGCTGTCGGCACCTCCAGGCAATGCCCTTCTTTGTGTGGAATAAGACTTTGATGCTTCTTGGCAAACAAAGCCCCAGTTCTCTCCCAAGGCTATCGATACTCCTGCTGACCGCCACCGGATCGGGGTTTAATGGTTTAGGCTCATTTTGTACTACAGAAAGCTGCAGCACAAGATGCAGTCAATAACCAGAGTATGGAAATGGAGCCTCTTCATGCAGACACCACAGTAACTCCTGCCCAGGGCGCACTCCACGTCAAGAAAGAAGGGTGGCTGCATGCCACGGGTTGGAACAGCTTGGGAAGGAAACACGAGGGTTAACACACGCTTTACTAACATAACCCTCCTCTTCCTCGTCCTGTGCTCCCCGTTTCTGTTCTGCAAGAGGGAAATAGCTGCCTGGGCGGTCAGAGGATGTCTCCAGGTCCAGTCCAGCAGGGGCTGCTGGTGGAAGCTTTGGACCCCAAGCCTATGCAGTGGATGATTTGGATTAGCGATTTGCCACAACCCCCTCAACTCATCGGGTTTCAGGGGTGGGCAAGGCAGCACACAGATGTAAAGTCTCACTGCTATGGCTTTGATTCGGGGTTGCATTGACAGCCACATGGAGCCCGGGGTTTGATTCAGGTTTAGGCACAGCCGAGAGCTGTTATCCCAGAACTGGGACCCAGCATGATCCATACTTTTGGTGGTGGGGACAGAAATGGACAGATGGGTTTTCAGTCCAGGAAAGTCAAGATAAAGCCTGAGCTCCTCGGAGAGCCCCATCTCCATTTGCCAACCGTTACTCAGACCAAATTCACCTGAAGTCTGGCCGAGAGAGATGCTTGCAGGAGGCACGGTACAGGTGTTGCAGTGGAGCTGGTTTCTGTTCTCTCCCCTGCCTGCACTCACAGGAGCTTCAGGGATTTGGGGAAGCTTGCGCCGTTTCCTCCAAAGGGAGGATGCCAATGCTTCCAAAGGGAGGATGCCAACACTTCCAAAGGGAGGATGCCAACGCTTCCAAAGGGAGGATGTCAACGCTTCCAAAGGGAGGATGCCAACGCTTCCAAAGGGAGGATGCCAACGCTTCCAAAGGGAGGATGCCAACGCTTCCAAAGGGAGGATGCCAACGCTTCCAAAGGGAGGATGCCAACGCTTCCAAAGGGAGGATGCCAACGCTTCCAAAGGGAGGATGTCAATGCTTCCAAAGGGAGGATGTCAACGCTTCCAAAGGGAGGATGCCAACGCTTCCAAAGGGAGGATGCCAACGCTTCCAAAGGGAGGATGCCAACGCTTCCAAAGGGAGGATGCCAACGCTTCCAAAGCACCCCGCCGGGGCTGGGTACCTCCTTCTCCCGCTCCTGGCAGGGCAGCAGGGGTGGTCCCTAGCCGGGATTCTGCCGTTCTCCCTCATCACTGCGGTAGGAGGAGGCAGCTTTGGGCAGCTGTGGAATGCTGCAGGGATGGGAGCAGCGATGCTTTCGCCAGCTCCCTTCTTCCACCCCAACACAAGCCATTGGTTTATTCACTTCTCCCCTCACCTTCCTTCTGTCTGTCCAGTGCCAGGGAGAGGCAGAAAGGGGACGAGACCAAGGGGGCTGGATGCCACCAAACCACTCCAGAAAGGAGGAATCCACTCGCAGTGTTTGCCGTGCTCAACACACAAAACCCATCTGACCCAGTTTATCCCCTCCTTTCCCTTCCACAACTTGCTGTCCAGGGAGGCACGAAGAAGGCAGCAGGATGCTGTGAAGGCTGAGCTTGGCTTGGGAAAGGTGGGTTGGAGAAGGTTACAATACACACCATTTCATTTAACTGCATTCGCATCACAGCAGCAGCAGCAGAGATGGAAGCAGCTGATGATGATCTGGAGCCCATCCCCTGCTCTTGTTAGAGAAGTCTTTACACTGGGCACAGGGAGAAGGGATGGTTTTCCCAGAGGGGTCCTCAATGATGGAGATGATTTTTTTGCCTCCCTTCTCCCTGCAGACAAGGGGGAGATGTTGGGTTAGGCAAGGGAAGTTGCCAGTTTGGGGAGATAGAACCAAAGGGACACACTTGTGACTTGCAAAGAGTCTCAGAGCAAATGTCCCTGCTTTGGGCTGGAAGGGGTTTCTAGACCCTCCCTTCAGCCAATGGCTTTCCCCAGCTGAGTCCTGGTTGCTCACACTGAGGAGCACCCAGCAGCTCATGTTGGGTTCACCTCCCAGACATGGAGGGACATGAACAGGGGGGTTAGCTCCCATAGGGACACCATGGGCAAACGTGCTCTTAACAGTGAGACCTCAGGGTCCCATAATCCCCTCTTTTACACCCATTTCATTTCAGGCTGCCTCCATCGCTATTACCCATTAACCTCAAGGCAGACAGAAATCAGGCCACCCTGCAGCCCTGTCCCTCTGTACCTGGGTGCAGCTCGGTCTCCCCATCCCAAGCAGCGCTTTCCCAGCCCTGTGCACCTGGAACAGGGAGGACGGAGTTAGGAGGCGATGGGAAAGATGACAAACAAAGCAGAACAGCACATCTGACACCCTGTGAATTAATCAGAGCAGGGCCAGCGTGCTGGGCAAACAAGACCTGGAATTGCATCTCTAACCTTGATTAAATTAGAAAGCTCTCCAACTAATACAAACGCCCTTCGGTAAACAAGGGAACAGGGGCTAATGAAGTGGATAAGAAGCAACTTGACAAGTGACGGGGCTGATGAGGCTGAGGCAGGGAGGGAATAAGTCAGGGCCAGAGATTTAGAGAGGAGAAAAGGGAGGAGGAGGTACAGAGAGCCAGAAATGGGCAAAGGGAGGGATGGAGAGGAAAAAGGGAAGGTGATTTCCTCCAAAACCATTTTCCTAAGCCACAGAGAATGTGTCTGTTTTCTGTTAAAAGAGACGCAGGCTCTGAAGAGTCAAAATTCCCCAGCAAAGGCACAGGATCATGGCACTATTGCTGCCCCTTCCCCCTGTAGTAACACCCATTTCAAGGCACAAGAAAGCCTCAAGGCTGTGATAGAGTCGGAATCCAAACCAGCTCTAGACCAACCTTCATTTTAGCAGGGTCTAAGCCAGCACCAACAAACTGCACTTGACTGAGATGCTGATTCAAACTCAGGAGCTGCAATGGTGCAAACAGGAGGGTGGTTTTGTCCTGCTAATGCCAGGCTCCCCCCATTGCACGCCCCATTGATGGGCTCCTGCCACCCCATCCCTTATACCTATACCCTCCTTACCCCCTCTTTAAACTGTGCATCTCACTCAGTTAATTCGTATGAAAATCATGGGACCAGCTCTGGGATACCCCAGGAACGACCTGACTGAAGGCACTGGGGCTGCAGCAGCACCAAGGGATGCCAGAACAGAACCCAACAAGCCCCTTCTCCTTCCACTGCAGGAGCATTTACCCTCCACATCCAGACTTAAGGAATAATACAAGCACTGCAGAGACCCTTGTCCCTCCCCACACCTCCCCAGGGACCAGGTCAACCCGTGGCTGAGCAAGTACCATGCAGCTATGATGAAACCTTGCAGAAAGCCCCCAAGTAGAGCTGGGAGTGGGAAAAGGAGCAGCCAGGCTGGGGAAAGAAGAGGCAAAGCAGTTTGGGATTAGCTTGCCTCAAGTTTAGCTCCGTGCTGGCTGCATGGCAGAGGTCCTCTGAAGGGATGAGGAGTTTCCTATGGGTGGCTCCAAACATACATCACCAGCCACAGAGCGCAGCCAGCGCTGAGCAGGCATCCCATAAACTGACTGGGAAAGGGATGTGGGGCAAGAACAGAGAAAGCAGTTTCTTTCCTAACACCTTGTCTAGAAGAGCATCCACCAAGGGCTGTGAACAGACGCGGAACTGTGTGCGCTCACGTTTATCCCTGTCTCCCATCCCTTCTCGCTCCCGCATCCTCCACCTTTCCCTGCTGGCTGCTTGAAGAGAGCTCAGCCTTGGGGGGGGTTTTCCATTCTTTTCCCTCTTTCTTTCACCCTTCGTTCAGTGGCAAAGCAGGAGGCAGAGCACAACGATTCCCACCCTCCCCACCTCCGCTATGGCAGCGTATTCCCAATTTTCAGCTAATCTCAAGGTCGCGACGGGCAGCGCAGAGGCCCTGGTAGGACATAATGGCAGGAGAATTGTAAATGTTGCTTTGAGTGAATGCAGAATGAGGAAGGGCCAAGGAGGGGAAATTTTCCATTCAGCGCCGGCCTCGGAGCAGCGAATACATTTTCTCCTCCAGTGTGTCGCATTAGATTTCCAGAGGTGCTCGGCACCAGGTACATGTCATTAGTAACAGTTTGCGTGGTAATGAATCCTTTTATTTCTCTTCCACACAGCTCATGAATACATAAAGAGGTTGGGTTTAGGCGCATCTGGTTCAGCTGCAGGAGCCTCACATAACTTAATTTCGCAGGCTCTTCAGCCCCGTTGCAAACCCAGCTGGGGCCAGCCTTAAAGGCACAGGGAGGATTTCCAAAAACCCAAGTGAAAGTCTGGGCTCGGAGGTGAGGGTTTGCTTGGAGATGCCTCAAAGCTTGCTCTGGTCCCTGGTGGCCTTCCTAGAGATGGAGCATCCTTTGTTTTAACAGAGAGGAAGGGATGAGCTTGAGTTCCGCTGAAAGTTTGCCTGTCTGGGGACATCATAGATAGGTTTGGGATGAAGGGACCTTAAAGCTCCTCCAGCTCCAACCCCTGCCACGGGCAGGGACCCCTTCCACTAGAGCAGCTTGCTCCAAGCCCCTGTGTCCAACCTGGCCTTGAACACTGCCAGGGATGGGGCAGCCACAGCTTCTCTGGGCACCCTGTGCCAGCGCCTCAGCACCCTCACAGGGAAGAGCTTCTGCCTTATCTCCAACCTGAACCTCCCCTGTTTCAGTCTGAACCCATCACCCTTTGTCCTATCACTCCAGTCCCTGATGAAAAGTCCCTCTCCAGCATCCTTGCAGCCCCCTTCAGACACTGGAAGCTGCTCTGAGATCTCCACGCAACTTCTCTTCTCCAGGCTGAACAGCCCCAGTGTTCTCAGCCTGGCTCCATACAGGAGGTGCTCCAGCCCCTGCTCAGAGGAGGACGGAGGAGCTGCCATCGCTGCAGGCCCCTGGGTCCTTCCTGAAGTTAAGACTTGCAGCCAGGAATTGCAGCAGCATCAACACCCTTGCTCTGCAGGCAAGGCGCTGCTGCCAGCACCCATCAGCGTCACCGCTGTGCTTCCCCTTCTGGAGCGTTATCGTTCTTAATTACCATTAATTGCTATGCCATTTTAATAATAACAGTAATGAACCTCTCTTGCCTTTGGCTCCCTGTACCCTTCAGGGCCACGCTGCAGGAGCTGCTGGTGGTGGCAGCGAGAGGTGGCTGCAAGGGAAGGATTCCCCAGCCAAGCAAAGGTGCCTGCGGAGCACGGCTGGAGGACAAATGGAGCCCAAAGCTCCTCAAGCACCCAGCAAACCCCACCGAGGACAGACCTGCCCCACGTCTCC
The DNA here is from genome assembly GCF_034315485.1 of Pezoporus occidentalis. Taxonomy (NCBI): domain Eukaryota; kingdom Metazoa; phylum Chordata; class Aves; order Psittaciformes; family Psittacidae; genus Pezoporus; species Pezoporus occidentalis. The sequence goes on from NW_026914448.1 coordinate 164,507, forward strand.
CTCACAAAGAACCTCACTCAGATTCCACCAGGCCCAGATGACAACAGAGCTCAAGAGCTCCTTGCTACTAAGCTATTGGAGCAACCTGGTCTAGGGGAAGGTGTCCTTGTCTTTGGACAAGGGTTGGAACTGGAGGAGCTTTACTCTGTACCAAGAAACCTACTTTATATGTATGTTTTCTGTTGTTTTTTATCCCAAATCATCCAACACATGTCTACGGATAGACACCCTGGGGAGCCCATGGGCACCTTGTGATGGGGATGCAGGAAAAGCAGGTCCACATCCAGCTCCAGATGCTGGCAGAGAGCAGTAATTCATTACCAGAGATGCCATCATCCAGCCAAATTCTCACACACCCAACCTGCATCTCAACCCTACCTTGTCACAGGGAGCTGACCCCTCTGCAGAGCTCAGCTCTTGGTTTAAAGGCAATTTCCTAGTCAGCTCCAGAGACCAGCATCGGAGCTGCTCTCACTTCACCCTTCAGCTCACTCCTGCTGTAGGCCCCTGCACATCTGAATGTCCAACATCACCCCAGCATCTTATTTCTAGCTAGGAATGCACCCACACTGCAGGCAGAACCTTGTGAGAGAAACAGAATCAGCTTCCCAGCTTTCCTGCTCATCTCCCCTGAAGCCACATGAAGGTATGGAGTGGTTCCGTTCTACTTTAACAGTTTATAGGAGCTCAGAACCTGCCTTCTCCCCATAGGTGAGGTGACAGACAAGGGGGTATTGTGGCTGGGATGCAGTGGCGACGAGCTGCGGCCATACAAACTCAGTTCAGTGGTGACCGCAGCAGAACAAACCCCAGCCCACAGGAGCTATTGCAAAGGAGGTCCTCAGTGTAAAACAGCCAGGTCTAACTACTGTTAAAACGCTTTTCCTCACCTAATTCAGAGTCATTTCTCAGCTGAAGTTATTGATGACGTTAAAACCAATGCTCAGAACTCTTCTGCTTGGGGTAACAGCTTGTGATTTGGCTTTGGGCAACGTGGTCTAGTGGCAGGCATCCCTGCCCATGGCAGGGGCTTGGAACTGGATGATCTGAAGGTCCTTTCCAACCCAACCCAATCTGGGTTTCTATACAAGGTATTTGTTATTAAATACAAAGAACTGCAATTTTTCTAGATGAAGATGGGGAAAAGTAAAAGAATATATTAATAAAAAAGAAATATTAGTATAAAAGTATTTGTAATGGAGGCAGGGAATCATTTCCTGGCCAATTCTAGTGTCACCACATTGCTCCTGCCAGAGGTAGCTGGGCAGAAAAAGCTCACAGTTCTCCACTTCTCCTTATCCATGAGCACCCAAACCACCAAATACCCTAATTTCCTCATGGATAACTTACCATGATTCCAAGCAGTGCCCAAATACCCCACTTGGATAATTCAGGAGCTGTTGGCTGTCTCACATTGCCCAAGCCCCCCATGGTAGGCCATGAGCAGCTATAGAGGATGCTCCCCTCTGCCACCTGTGGCACTTGGAGACATGGATTAGTTTTGGATTTGGTAGTGCTAGGTTAATGGCTGGACTTGATAATCTTAAAGGTCATTTCCAACCTATATGATTCTGTGATTCTTTGCCATAAAGTCATTTGAGTTTACCAGTTGATAGATTATTGGACATTATTCTCAGCTCCTTCCTTCCTGACATGCTGTTGTGCTGAACACCCATCACAGAGTGGGAATGTTCAATAAGCAACTGTTGTGCTTGTGATTTTGGGAGCAAAAATAGCTCAGAAACACGAATCAAGGTCCATAAACCTTGGAGCAACAAAGACTGGAACTATGGCAGCACGATGCCCATTGCCCATAGAGGTGCTGCAGTTGTGGAGAGAGGGAGGGGTGGATATTACAAATGAAAGTTGCTCTATTACACCCAAAGCAATGGTTATGGGCTGCAGAGCCATCAGTGAGAAACCTGCCTGCACCACAGCTCGGCTATGGGATGCTGATGGGACTGACCAGGGGAACACTGAGGAGGAAGGATTGGAGCCAGGCTGAGAGAGCTGGGCTGGGGCAGCCTGGACAAGAGAAGGCTCCTGAAGGGGAGACCTGAGAGCAGCTCCAGTGCCTGAAGGGGCTGCAGGAAAGCTGGAGAGGGGCTTGGGACAAGGGATGTAGGGACAGGCCAAGGGGAATGGCTTTAACCTGCCAGAGGGGAGACTGAGACAAGCTCTTAGGCAGAAGCTCTTCCCTGTGAGGGTGCTGAGGCGCTGGCACAGGGTGCCCAGAGAAGCTGTGGCTGCCCCATCCCTGGCAGTGTTCAAGGCCAGGTTGGACTCAGGGGCTTGGAGCAAGCTGCTCTAGTGGAAGGGGTCCCTGCCCGTGGCAGGGGTTGGAGCTGGAGGAGCTTTGAGGTCCCTTCAACCCAACCCAGGCTGGGATCCTGTGATGAAATTCTACCCAGTGTTTGCTTTACGGTTCCAGCCCCTGCTTGCTCCTCCCAGGAGGTTTCCTTGACTGCAGGGTGGGAAGAAGAAATCCCAGCCTCACCTTGGCACAGAGAGTGGGTAAATCTGGCTGAAGCAAAGCAGCACCTGGAGCAGCCACCCAGCTCCTGCCAACTTCCCTGGTGCTGTTCCTTCCCTTCTCCCTCCCCTTCCCACAGCGGGTCACCATTTCCCCGAGTTTTGCAGCTCCCCTGTTAAAAAAAAAAAAAAAGAGAGAAAATAATGGCAAAATAATTAAAAAAATAAAAGAAAGGAATAAAACCCGCTCATTTCCAGGGAGCGGGGGGGGGGAGGCGCTGGCAGATAACCAGCAGATGTGATTTTTGCAGATAAGCGTAGTAATTTAGATAAATCTGGAGGCTTTGGAGCCTTTCGCTTGCGTCCCTTTTCTTTCTGTCTGATTCTTCTTTCAATTTTATCTCATGAGTCAAGAGCAAGGCGGGGGGGGGGGGGGGAGCTTCATCTTTGGGTAGTTTCTCTTCTCTTTTTCATGTGTTTTCCCCCAGAAGGTGGGATGCCGCCTCCCCCCCATCCACCCCCCCCACGCACGCGGAGGAGCCGGGTTTGTGTGTTTGAAAAGCAGCGGCCCCAAAATCAAAATATTTGAAAATGTATTTCATGGTAATTATGTCATATTTCATGGCCCGGTGCCACTACTGAAAGAGCGCCTCAATGCCTTAATTTGTATAGAAATTGTAATCATTTGTTCATTTCAAGGTGAAAATTGCATTTTTTAATTTAAATTGTATCCTGCGTGATAGTCTATTATCTAGTAAAATTGTCTCCATGTCTGAATGCCTCCTCTGCAGCTGCAATGCTTGTTACAAATCCACTTAGACTCATAAAAGCTTTGCCGATGTCTCGGGAAATGGGAACACTTTCTGTGGGCTTCTTCTGGCTCTTTTCTCCCTTTTCCCCCCCTCTTCCCTCCCCTTCCCCCTCGCTCCTTTCTTTGCTTCCCAGTTGAAATAAACCCCGACCTGCCATTAATAATAATTAGCCTGGGTAGATACAAAAGACGTGCAGAAAGCAGGCAGGAGTCCGCCTTCTTTATGTCTTTGGGAGCGAGCCACCTCGAGGTTGCTTATTGCTGGGGAATAAAGGATGAGGGAAGGGAAAGGACAAGATAAAGGAAGGGAGAGGTTTTGTGCTGCAGCTCCTGTAAATAAACCTCAGCCCAAAGGATGGCACGGGCAGGGACGAGGACAGACTGGCACTGACTGAGATTTAAGGCGCCGGGTGTCAGAGGTACAAGGTCACTTTGCGTCCAGCCCCTGCTTTTGGGATGTCCTATCCTACAGTGAGTCGCAGCCTTGTCTCTTCTGGCATCTGCTTTGATCCCTGGTGTGATTTAGGGATGCCCAGAGTCTGCAGGAAGGGAAATAGAGTCCAAGAAGGTAACCATGGTGTCCAAGGTCTGGTAACAGCCCAGACCTCCTCACTTCCTGCCTTCTCCTGTGCTCACTGTGCATGCGAGCTCCCTTTGCAAGAGGGAACTTGGATGGAGGGAATCACAGCCACCCTCTGGGCACCCCAGCTGCATCCCACAGCCCTCCACGGCCAGCGATCCTGCTCCCTTGGGCTGCCTTTTCCTGGGAAGGCAGAGATGGATGTGCCTGCATCCCGCCTCCTCACCTTCCACTCCTGCTTCAGCCCCAGGGCCGAGGACACCCCCGGCGCCCAGCGTTTGTGGGAAAACAGCCCCCAAAAAGTCAGCTCGGAGGAGAAACGCTGGGAATACCGGCCCAAGGATGCGCAGCATTAAGGGAGGAGTGTCAGGAATGCCGCAGGAATGCGGGATGAGCTCAGTGCTCAGTGTAAATCAGCACAAGCAGTTAAAATTCCAGGCTGGTTCGCACCGGGTGAGGACGTGGCCTGCCCGGGACAGGATCTTAATTATATTAATCCTTAAAAAAGAAAGAAATGGGCCTCCGAAGGAAATCCTTTTTTAGTCATTTAATTCCCTTTCATACACCTCTCCCTGCTCAGAATACCCTGATTTGATGCAGGTCCACAGCCCATTACCATAAACTTCTCTACACCTATTCTGAAAAGCAATTGCTCATGAAGCTGGAGGCTGCTGAGCCAAATTCACCAGCACAGCCGCTGCCTGACAGGAGCTGTGGCCCCTGAGATGAGCAACAAGGGATCCAAACACAGATCATGGGATGGGCCTGGCCTCCAGGCCAAGCAAACACCCCCCAAGGAATAAAACTTGGGAATGGGGGAAGCAGAGTGCTGTTGGCGCAGGCAGGGATGCACGGATGCACGTGTGGGTGTCACAGGCTTTCTACAGCTTCCTTTGTAATCTTCCCTGGTGCATCAGAGGGATTTAGTAGGTGTGAATACCTGAAATCCCTGGGAATTCAACAGCTGGAATACAAGGAGGGCAGGAGGTGTTGCTTGTGATAAGGGATGGAACTGGGAAGAAGCGGGTACCACACAGAGCATGGAGGAATTGTCCTCCCAAAAGAGATGTGGCCATGCACCCGCAGCCCCTCTGCCTTGCTGTCCAACAGCTTGCCTCCGCTATACAAAGGAATTCATTTCACCAGGGATTTGGATTTGGAAGGCTGATATTTCCCAGTGATCCGGATTCCTGCCATAAGCAGGACCCAATGTACACAGGACGGTGCCAACCGGAGCTGAGCAAAAACCAGGAGCAGGTTTTAGGTCTTGGTGTGATGCTTAAAGAGCAGGGTCTGGTGCCTGGGAATATCTTCCAGGTTTCCCCTGGGGCTTTCCCAAACTAGGCCTCACCTGCACGCTTCTATGGTCCCAGGATCACCCTTGCAATGTGTTTTCAGCATCAACACAAACCAGAGTGGTAAACCCCATGGAAAGCTCTCCCAGCATTCCCACCTTGCAGGGCTCTTCTCTCGTCTTCAGCACAGCCCAGTTTTCATAAGAGCGACCTTTTCCCAATGATTGTAATTATTCCATTTCTAATACAGAGAAAGGAAGAAAGTTTGCAGTTTCTTTTGTTTCAGCTAAAAGAGAAAAAAGGGTTTAAATCTCTGTTTAGAAATGCAAAACCGTTTTGTTTTGCATCCAGGTTGATCTCTTCTCCTTCACGCCTTTGAAAACGAAAAAGGGAAAAGCAGAAACAACTCCAACAGTTAAAACGTTTGGATCTATTCCTCATATTTCCTCTGTGCAAAATGTTGATGAGAAAGTCTGGAAAACAATGTAAATCCATCCAAGTTCTTCTTTTTGGAGTAATTCAGAAGAAAAGGGTCAGTTATCGTGCGAGGTGCTTCTGCCCTCCAAACCCACAGAGCACTGAGATGTACAGATGTATCTATCAATGGATATAGGTTTTATAGATATGTATTATATAGATATAGATATGTATTCCATATAGATTGTATAGATTGGATAGAGATGTAAATTATATTATATTTATATTATGTCTATATCTAGATTTAGATTTATATCTAGAATTAGATTTATAGCTATAGATATGTAGGTATATAGATACATGGATATATAGATATGTGGATATATGGATATATAGATATGTGGATATATGGATATATAGGTATGTGGATATATGGATATATAGATATGTGGATATATAGATATACAGATGTAGATGAAGATGTAGAGGTAGATATATAGAGATAGAGTAGGAATGGAGACAAAGATAGAGATGAGATAGAGACAGAGATAGAGATAGAGACAGAGACAGGGACAGAGACAGAGACAGAGACAGAGACAGAGACAGAGACAGAGACAGAGACAGAGATAGAGATAGAGATAGAGATAGAGATAGAGATAGAGATAGAGATAGAGATAGATACAGATAGATGCTCTGTGTCTCTGCTCACTTGGAGTCACACTGGTCCCGTGCTTTCTCCAGCAGCTAACTGCAGAGCCCCAGAGGAAGATGCAGTGGGGGATCAGGAGGGCTGCATGGAGCCTGGGCGATGGTTTAGATGGCATTGGGCTGTGAGGGGTTTGCTGGAAGCCAGAGGGAGTAGGTGTGAAACCACAGTTAAAGAAATAACCACCAGAGCGAAGAGCAGAGGTGGAAACGTGCACATTAAACCCCACGGGGATGGAGGAGCAACCCCTTCCTGCCAAGTGCAGGAGGCTGTGTGCAGCACCTCAGGTCAAGTCCAATGACATGGGACCAGCACGGATGTGATGCAGCCACCGGGGTCAGCCCCAGCGTGCAGGATGCAGAAGTTAGCAGCTGGTGTCGCATTGACTTGAATTTGATTTATCACCTTCTTATCAGCAGATTAAAGCTGATGACAGCTTAGAGCCGTAATTGACCGGTGATGCTTGTAGCAGGAGCTCCATCAGGCTGAGCAGCTCCCTCGTGGGGCTTGCTTGCGCCCTTGATGTCTTTCAGAGGGCAACGGCTCGGCTCTGGCAAGGCCTGGGAAATATCCTGCGCTCCTCAGATAAGGTCTGAGCCGTGAGGAGGGAGGCCGAGGAGCTCAGGGAACGGTTGAGGGCAGTGTTGAAACGCTTGCAACAGAGGCAGAGCCTGGACGTGACCATTGCTGGAGCAAAGTCATCCCGGGGAGGGCTGGTGGGGAAGCACAAAGCTGGTACCTTCCATCAGAGGGTTAGGATGCGTTTAAAGGCAGAGATGCGGCTGGGAATGGCGTTGTCCTGGTTTAGTGCTCCTCTAAAACCCCTCCGTGTGTGAATGTGCACTGTGGCTTGGCCACTACCAAACACACCGGCTCCGGGGTGAAAATCCGGTGCTGCTGATGAGTGCGGGTCCAAGGTGGGATTGGGGGCTTCAGTGTGGGTTAAATTTGCAGATGCCAAATGTAATTCCCCCAGGACACAGCGAGGAAGCTGGGCTAACGCTGCTGCTCTGAGGGCTGAAGTCGGTTACAGCTCCTCCACAGAGAGAGACTCCCCATTCCATGTAATTATCCATAGAATTATCACCAAGGGGTTTCTGACAGCACAGTGCCCTTGGCATGGTGCAGGAGCTGTGCATCCCAGCCTTTCCCTGGTGCAGGAGCTGTGCATCCCAGCCTTTCCCTGGTGCAGGAGCTGTGCATCCCAGCCTTTCCCTGGTGCAGGAGCTGTGCATCCCAGCCTTTCCCTGGTGCAGGAGCTGTGCATCCCAACCTTTCCCTGCAGGAGCTGTGCATCCCAACCTTTCCCTGGTGCAGGAGCTGTGCATCCCAACCTTTCCCTGGTGCAGGAGCTGTGCATCCCAACCTTTCCCTGGTGCAGGAGCTGTGCATCCCAACCTTTCCCTGGTGCAGGAGCTGTGCATCCCAACCTTTCCCTGGTGCAGGAGCTGTGCATCCCAACCTTTCCCTGGTGCAGGAGCTGTGCATCCCAGCCTTTCCCTGGTGCAGGAGCTGTGCATCCCAGCCTTTCCCTGGTGCAGGAGCTGTGCTTCCCAACCTTTCCCTGCAGGAGCTGTGCATCCCAACCTTTCCCTGGTGCAGGAGCTGTGCATCCCAACCTTTCCCTGATGCAGGAGCTGTGCATCCCAACCTTTCCCTGGTGCAGGAGCTGTGCATCCCAACCTTTCCCTGGTGCAGGAGCTGTGCATCCCATCAGCCTTTCCCTGGTGCAGGAGCTGTGCATCCCAGCCTTTCCCTGGTGCAGGAGCTGTGCATCCCAACCTTTCCCTGGTGCAGGAGCTGTGCATCCCAACCTCTCCCTGGTGCAGGAGCTGTGCATCCCAACCTTTCCCTGGTGCAGGAGCTGTGCATCCCAGCCTTTCCCTGGTGCAGGAGCTGTGCATCCCAACCTTTCCCTGGTGCAGGAGCTGTGCATCCCAACCTTTCCCTGGTGCAGGAGCTGTGCATCCCAACCTTTCCCTGGTGCAGGAGCTGTGCATCCCAACCTTTCCCTGGTGCAGGAGCTGTGCATCCCAGCCTTTCCCTGGTGCAGGAGCTGTGCATCCCAACCTTTCCCTGGTGCAGGAGCTGTGCATCCCAGCCTTTCCCTGGTGCAGGAGCTGTGCATCCCAGCCTTTCCCTGGTGCAGGAGCTGTGCATCCCAACCTTTCCCCATCTGGAGACCTGGAACACCTGGAACACTTCCTAGGGGTAACCCTCAGAGCAATCAAAGCTTCTGCCTGGGCAGTCCCTGCATGCCCAGAGCTGCCCCAGCCCTGAGCCAGGCACGGGGCAGCCCCCGGTCCTGGGTTTCTATTTCCCACCCAACCTGAAGGCAGCTTTGCTGGGCACTAAGAATGGCTTCTGAGTGCTGCTGGGCCCAGGGGACTGCAGAGGACACTGCACAGCTTCCAGCGAAGGTCCCTGCCTAAACCCAGGGCTCCGGGCACTGGCTCAGGATTGCTTCAAAGTCATAGAGCCAAGGGGAGCAGGGCAAACATGGCAGGCTGGGAACACCAGGGCTGTTCAGCCTGGAGAAGGGAAGCTGCGTGGAGACCTCAGAGCAGCTTCCAGTGTCTGAAGGGGGCTGCAAGGATGCTGGAGAGGGACTCTTCATCAGGGACTGGAGTGACAGGACAAGGGGTGATGGGTTCAGACTGAAACAGGGGAGGTTCAGGTTGGAGATAAGGCAGAAGCTCTTCCCTGTGAGGGTGCTGAGGCGCTGGCACAGGGTGCCCAGAGAAGCTGTGGCTGCCCCATCCGTGGCAGTGTTCAAGGCCAGGTTGGACACAGGGGCTTGGAGCAAGCTGCTCTAGTGGAAGGTGTCCCTGCCTGTGGCAGGGGTTGGAGCTGGATGGTCTTAAGGTGCTTTCCAACCCAAACCATTCTATGATTCTATGAAAGATCTCACCCAGTGCTAACTCTGAAGCTTACCATGACCAGTGGAGTGCATGTGAGGTGCAGGACTCTGGAATGGCAGAGTTTGTAATGCCAAAGCCCCCATACCCTGCTTAGCCTTTTTGTGTTGGTGGGATCCTCCAGGTGGGCAGGATGCTGCCTCTTCTGCAGCAACGGGACATCATCTCACTGTGTGTCTTATCTAAGGGGGATCTCAGCTGGGTCTGGGCAGCTGGTTAGCTCCCATGGACCTGTCTCTCTGCTCAGAGGCAACCAGAAAATGAAACCAAAGCGTCTAATTAGTTTCTGCGTGCGGATGTTCATCCAGCACAACTTGGCCGAAGATCAACTTATTTTACAGAGAGCCAAAACGTCTTCAGATGGGAACTTCAGCGTTTGAATTCAGGGCTTTGTTTCAAGGCAGAAAGCTTTATTCCCGATCCCTGGAGCCCGGAGCCATGTATTCCTCTGTGGAGCTTCAAACCAGTTCGCCGCGCTCTGGCGTGTAACGAAAGCCAGGTGCCCGCCGAGCCGGAGTTACGGCGCGGTACCAGCCCGGCCCGTGCATAAAGAACCAGTTGTGTTTGGAACAGGCCCGGAGACTGTTCTCCCCTTGTGAAAAGTCACAGGGAAACTGAATGTTGGGCTCATTCATGTGGCTTTTCCACGTTTTCGGTCGGGATTGGAGCACGCAGATTTGCTTCTTTAGCAAAACCATCTGTGGTTTGGATGTGCGTGTGAACAGTTTGGGTTTCCCGGCTTCCCCCTGTGCTCCTGGCACGCCGCAGAGCCGGTTAAAGCAAGCAAAGCACCCAAAGGCACTTTTAATCCTTTTTTTTTTTCTTCTCTTTTAATGTATAACAGTTATGCCTGAGTTACAGAGAGACACCTACAGGCAGCAGGTAGTTAAAGCAAAACCAGTTTCTCTTCCTACTAAGACTACTCCATATAGCTGAATAAATTATGGTGCGATTATATATATACACACGCACGCACGCAGGCACACACGCACAGGCTCACGCACAGGCATACACATGGAGCAAAATGGCTATGAGTCAAACACAGAAGCAACATATCCGCAGTTACTAGAATAAGGAATGTCCTATAGTGCTATGTAGATACTCCCCAGGTGGGTATATGGAGGTGTTAGGGATGACGAGTTAGAAGCATTAAATACACAAAGTCTCTGAGCGACAGGAGCCAATCTGCTGAGTTACTGGACACAGTGAGGAGATGTCCGTTGGGTGGCCTCAGGATGGTGCTGAGAGGTGAGGGCAGGGGCACGGGGAGGTAAAAGGAACCCACTCGGAGCTTCTCCTGTCCCCCCAGGGATGTCAGTTCTCATCTGCAGGCATGGAAGAAATGCCAACCTGAGAGAAGGTCTCTGGAGCACGTCCCTTCCCTTGGTGGTTCTTTTGGATGAGGTGCAGAAGGATTGTGGGGTTGCCAGGCACCCTCAGAGTCACCAGTAGTTGAGTATCTGCTCAGTCCCCATTTGGTCTGCTTTGCATCCACATGTTCTTCCGGGTCCTGCTGTCCAACACTTGTCCGCTGCTGATTGCTACTCTTCCATGCATGGTTTTGTTTCGCCTCCAAGGCACCTCCCACTGTTCTGTCCCCCCCTCTCCCCATCCCACCCTACCCGCTGAGTTTGTCTCTTGTCAGCAGAGCCGAGGCTGGCAATCCATAAACCAAACCAAACCCAATCGAAAAATACTTTGACTTTCATACATGAACATACCTTAAAACAAAACAAAGAAACAACCAAAGCCAAAGAATCCCCAAATCAAACCCATCCCACCCCAAAGACTCTGGAATGTATTTTGAAAACACACGATAGGCAAATTTCTACAGTTCCTCCCCTCCCTCCCCCTTATTTTTGTATCTTTTTTTATAACTAGCACGGCACTCACTGTGGGGTTTAGTATAAAAAATGTCAACTTCCTATAAACATACAGCACATGACCAAAGTTCCAACTAATGTACAAAGTGCGACCACGAGGGAAAGGTCAGAGAACAGCTATTTGTGCTAGCACGGGGCCGTTTCCATGCTCCTCTAAGAACTCTATTTACAGCAGTGCCCAGGTGGTCAGGGACTTCCTAGTGAAGGTAACTGGCAAATAGTTTCTACAGAGCTCCCTCTTTTTAATGTTTTTTCACTCCTGGGGTCCTGCACGCAGCGCCGAGCTCAGCTCAAGCTCTCCTCAACAACGTGCTCGCGGTGCGGACCAGGTATCCGCTGTTGAGGGATGCTTGGGAGATGTGTGTGCACACAGAGGAGGATGGATGAGATACCAGCAGGGAGAAGAGAGCAGGAGTAGCAGACAAGCAGTTCTCATGACAAACTGAGCTTTCCTTCTAGTTTAGCAGGCAGCTAGGAATGCATTTGGTCAGAAGTTTCACTATGAAGAAGAGATTGCAACTGTCTGGGATAGATACGGGGTCAGCACTCACCATCCACAACCTCCATCTTCCAGTAGTAAGGGGAATGTAGATCTGAAGGTGCTCCCAGACAGGGTGATTATGGCCATTTGGCCTCTTAAATACTATTAAAAGTGGCACACAAGAAAATCGTGTGCTGCAGAATGAGACTGAGAGACAGGAGCAAATTCAAACAGGTACTTCAGTCATTAATGCTTCATCTCACCCTCGATCCCCCAGTGCAGGTGTGGCTGAAGGTTACTGGTACTGGGAATGACATTTAAGTTAGTACTGGAATTCAACAGGGATTTCTTCCTTAGATCACCTCTTGCTTGCTGAGATCTCAAAGTGGCACAAAGCAGGGAGAGCGCTCCAGGGAATGCGACCGGTCTGAGGCATTCAGCCACCTCAAGGAATCAGTACCTTCGGCCTCACCCAGCTGTAGGTGCTACATACTGCCCTGAGAAAGGATGAGAAGAATCCAAGCTTCAAGTGCTCCAAAAGCTTCATGATCCAAGAAAAGTCTTTCACAACTAAGAAGGGAAGCTGTACGTGTCATAGAGCTGGGCAAGCAGAGGCTGAATTGGGATCTCTGGAGCATAAAGGATGGCAACATGGCCTCTAGATGCCCACGTTGCCCTGCACAGAAACATGTGAGAGGCCAAGCTGGTGTATTAATACGCTTTAGGAATGTCGAGCAGGCTCTGTCACAGCCATAAAGCACAGCTGATGGAAGCCAGATGTGACTCTGATAGGATGCTGAGCTACGTAAGCAGCAAACCTCTGCTTTGGTCAGAACAGGTACTTGCCCGTACGGCTCAAGGGAAAGTGGCTTGGTGGCTCATGATAAATGGTGCTGGGGAAAGGCAGGGGAGAGTTCCCCAGAAAAATGTTGTTGCAGCTGCAAAACCAAGGGGAGATTATATGAAAAGAGCAGAAGCAGCAGCAGCAACAGAAGGGAGCACAAGGGAAGCATCTCCTTTAAGAACCCAGGAGCATACGCTAGACCATAACACGTGGTCCCCCATTATCACCAGTGGACAAAAGCAGACATTCATTAACCTAAAGCAGACATATAAAATAAGTGTACTATAAACCCTTACAGTCTGTAGATGACTTTAAGTCCTGCCTGTTGCCACTGGACTTCACACATCAGCTCCTGGCTCGCACAGATTCTCTGCATCAGGCTGTTACATCAGGGGCAGCTTTCTTTGCCTTCTCCAGGTCACATTTTAGCATGTTCTTGAAGCCTCTCAACACAGGAAGGTGAGGAGGGAGAAGTCTGTGTTAGACATCATCTGCTCAAGAATCATCAAGGATCATCACCACACGCAAAAGGGAATCTCTTTCAAAACTCATGTGGGTCAGGCCTTAGCAATAACCTCTTATTGTTGGCTGCTTTTATCTGCGCACTGCGCTGAGCAGACTTGTGAGGCGATACAAAAGCGAGAGCACCGGCTGCTACAGCAAAGTGGGGTGATAAATCCAGAGAACAAGATCTGGCTTAGAGAGAGAGAAATGCTCCACCACCAAAGTGAAAAGCAGAAGGAAGGGAGAGACTGAGTTGTATGGAATAGTACACGGAATGAGAGGGAAGAGCTGGGAGGATGGACAGGGGCACACATTTCTCCTGCTGTTGGTACAGTAAATCCTTCCCTGCAGTACAGATAGGGGCAACGCTGCAGCTGAGAGCACCTTTTCCTCCTACCTTGTGTTAGAAAGACTCGTCAGACATCTCCCCTCTAACTCCACAGCCACATCCATCCCTCAGTGAGAGGCAGCTGTGGAAAAGCACCTCGAGAACAAGCCCCATTTTCTCTCAGGTAGCCCTTTACTTGTAGAAGAACCTGGCCCTGTGCACTGACCCTCTCCAAGCAGGCAGCTAACAAACACCTCTGACTCTTCCCTCTCTTGTCTTTGTTCTCATGGCCAGCGTCTCTCCTGCTGAGTGAAGGAAGGGCCACTGACAGTCCTTGCCCTTCCCAACTGCATGGGCAGAAGCTCCAACGTGATCAGGTGCATCTGATGTCCTTCCTCTGTGTGTGCAAGGCCAGTGTCCGCTATCGCATCCCCTGCTGCTATCTGATGCCCGTGTCTCTTCAGTGATAGTCATAAATTGGTCCCTAAGAGGAAATGTAAATGTTGTCTCGTGCCTGTGCCCATAATTTCTAGTCCTCATGCAGTAATTTACATTTACACTTTCCAAAGGTCCCAGGCTGGACAGACTTACACCCTGCCCCTGCGTAGCAGCAGCAATCTGGCCTTCTTTAGCCCTGCTTTAGGAAGCCATCAGTGAGAACAGAAGAGTTGGGGGGGGGGGGGGGGGGGAATTTGCTGTCACTTTAACATATGTTTTATGGGTTTCATTTGTCTTTGTGGTGTTTTGTTTTGTTTTTAAACAAGTTCTTATGTTTGGTCCATAGGTCTTCTGTGGTCCCGAACTACATCACCCTTAATGATCAGCTTGGTTATTCTTTCCTATACAACATTCACCAAATTTACAGCAATGGAAAGAAAAGGAAACAAAAGGAAACATTTCATTTTTACAAAGAAAAAAAGATCATTTTGGCTTTGACTATGCCAACTACCTAGATCAATGGATAGTCCTTAAGCATGGGCAAAATGCCATGGCCAGGTAGGTTAGAGGGAGCGTATGAACTTGGGATTAATAAATGTACCCAACCCATTGTCTCTGGCCACAGGAGGAGTCAGGTCACAGAGGCCAGGCTTGCCTCTGGAATGAGGAGGAGCTGGAGACTTGGAGAGCCTTTCCCCTCTTTCCCGTCTCCTTCACAGCTGAAGTTGATGCAAGGTGAAAGGGAATTGGGAAGGAGCAGGGTCTGGGTACAGGTAGATCCCTGGAAGGCTGGTGGTGTTTCTCCAGTGCTACCAAGTTGCTGGAGTGGGTTGTTGGCACAGTCGGACTCTTCAGTAAGCTTGGCCTGTCTCTACTGGTAGGAGGCCCAGAACAGCTGAATGTTCTCCCAGCTTCATCCTGCGCTGTGTGGACAGGCTCACGTTCTTGGCCAAATAATCAACAGCAGCTGAAGAGGGGAAAAAAGAGGAGGGGGAGAAAACAGCACAACGTTAGCATGCAGTGGACGGAGGCTTTCAGCATCAAAGGGTGTGTAACCAACAGAGCTTGCAAACAGACTCATACAAAGAGGCTCAGTGCAGTGGTTGTCACAGACATGAGGGTCCTGCAAATGAGTGATGGTCCTGCCATAAATACCTGATGGCACAGATGCTGCTGGGGTTAAGCTGATGTGCAGTGTTCTCTCTGTGTGCTGCTGCAGGCCCTCGAATCGCTCCATGAAAAGAGCTAAAACTCTACTTCTGCCATTGAAAATGGTGTTTCCAAGGCAGTTGCCTGAAGATGAGCCTGAGCAGAAAGCCAGTGGGATAAGCCTTCCAGCCTCACCTCCCTGTATCATCTCACAGTGGCAAAGCCAACTCCTGCACTCGGTGTAAATGACTCCAGAGATTCCAATGGAAGCTCAGCAAGGCTGGTTAAGGCTTGAATCTGACTCACTGCTGTGTGCTGACTCATCTCTGCAAGCTCTGCTGCCTGCCTCCATCCACCCTTCCTAAGGGAAAGCGCTTTGCTTATCTCCATCGGGATGAGAAACAGCAGCCATAACTCCTGAGGTGATGCTTAACCTGTATCCCAGCTCGCCTGACTGCCCCATGGTCTGAGGGGGAAGAGGACCAGGGGCAGGATGGTGACATTGCTCATTAGCTGAGCTTCAGTCAAAGTCTTTCCCTTTCACTAGCTTTAATGTCTCAAATTAGATTAATAAGGAGCTGGCAGGAGATGTACAATCGGTGCCAATGAGTAAACAAATTTCAGCCATCAACGTCTTGTCAGGCGCCTGCCCCAGAGGAGGTCCCTTCCAGACACAAATTCTTATTAGACTTGTCATATCTATTAGAATTCCTTTCACGCTTCTGCGTTCCATCACCGGCATCATTAACACAGCTCCGGCCTTTGGGAACTGAGAGGACCACATTAATCTGGCATCCCTGCTCCTCACCGGCTGGGACAGCGCAGGCTCGGCTCAGGGTGAGTTCTGTGGGGCTGAAGGGAGGTGGGCTGGGGAGCTTCTGCAGGCTGCAGGGTCTGGAAAGAGCTCAGCGAGGCAAGTGGAGCTGGTTGTAGCTGGGGTAGCTCAGCTTGGGTGCTGGGCTCTGTAATGTTGTGTTATGGTGCTTCCAGCTTCAAGGGTGGGGTGTACACAGGATTAGACCCCCAAGCTATGGCTCTCATCCAGACCTTGGTCCCTTGATATGTCAGTAACCAAATTAAGTATGTCTTCAAGAGGATGCAGGTAAAGAGGAAATTCACTCCTCAGCCACACTGTGGGTGGGGTTGGGCCTCTGTTCCTGTTGTCACCCGTGCTCTGGCTGAATTCAGATGGGTGCTTGGGAAGGGAAGGAAGTAAAAGCCAGAGCTCTGGGAAAATGGGAATTTGATGGCAATCCCACCCTTCTATAACAAACCTGCTAACCTCCCAGTAATTGCTTTTTGTGGGAAGAGCTCCAAGGCACCAGGGCATCCCCTGCCAGAAGTCAAAATACAGTTTGTTGGTTTAATACAGTGGAAGCCAAAATAAAACCAGAAACCCACCAGAAGTACTCTGGGTGTTTATTTGCTTATGTGAGAGAGAAAGTGTGCCTGGGTTCGGGTTTCTAAAGCAGAGAATGAGGTGAGAAGTGGGGGGAGAGACTCCCTGCAGGTCCATTCCAAAGCCTATCAAACCTACAGAGCTCTTATTTACCAGCCCTGGTTACATCCCCTGTCATACAGAGCCTACCCCAAATTATAGTAACCCCCCATTTTTATTGTAGCAGCATTCATTAAAAAGAGTTTTGATACTTCTTTGCTGCATCATAAAACAAGAAATATATGATTTGAACTGAACATCAATAAATGGTTTTGTGGAGGTCAACATTTTAAAAGAAGCAGAGAAGAATTAAAAAGCAGGAAGAATTGAAGTATCTGCTGAACACAACACGCACCAAACAAGGAAAAGTCTTGCTATACAAGGGCATCTTCATGTATGTGACTGCTCTGACAGGACTCATTACCAATGAAAACTGTTTCCACACACAGAGGTTATTGTAAATGGGGCTCATTATCTGAAAGTTTATAGTGGAGCAGACTTACATACTGCCCCTGCAGAGCTGTAAATGCAAGTATCTATAGGCAGATGTGTTCACATGTGGGATTTCACAATAATCTAGCTCCCACCTCAGAACAGCCACTGATGGTTTGTGCTGCACCTGCAGTGCAGTGTGGCTCTGGCTTTGGCCACTGTGCTGGGGGGGAACCTCAGCTCCTGGCACTGGGAAGCAGTGGCACCATGGATGGTGTGTGATGGTTTCTCACCTACCTTCCTTGCCCCAGCAGGAAGAACTCCTTCGTCACTAGTGACCTGCATGTCTCTAAGCACAGGACATGGCAGGACTAATACTGTCAACCACACAAGGCTTGCTGCTGGGCTCTCCTGACTATTAATAGGAAAACATTCCTGTTCCAAACTGAGCCCAGTGGGTTCTGAACTGGACTGGCAAATAGAATGGTGTCCAGCAGAAAAAAGGGAGCGCTGTGACAGCAATCAGGAAAGCAGGGCAAATAACACCGTAAATAGGGCTGCTGAGCAGTTGTTCATCAGCACGAGGAGAGGCCCAAGTGAAAATTCCTGCAGCAAAGCAAGACAAACCCTTCTTTCTCTTTCCTCCTCCTTTGCTGGAGAAGGAAAACGTCGCTCGTCCTCCTTACTTTATTTTTTACACACATGGGTGTGACTAACGTCTTGCCCAGGGGAATCTTTATTGGAAATCCATGGTATTGGAATTTGTTTAAGATTTTTATCAATAGCACGTGTGTCCAGCCTCACATCCAGAAGCGAGGGGAAGGTCAAGGGGTCACAGATCAAACTCCCGAAAACCAAAAAGAGGGGGGCTGTGGGGAAGCAGCTATTGATCCCGTCTGCCGCCACAGCCGGTTCTCATTTAGCTGGAGAAGTTAAAGACATTAAAGGGCTGTGACGGAGAGGGGAATAAAAAGCCACAGCCAAATGGAAGGAAAGGTCACTGAGGACAAGCTATGGGCAAAGCAGGAGTGCTCCCGGAGGAAGAGGATGCACCTTTAACCCTCCGCGGATCACTCTCTCACACCACCACACTTATTATTAGTTTAACACCAGCAGGTGAGCCCTTTGCCAGGCTCGCTGGTGTTTGTGTGACCCAAGCATTCAGGAGCAGAAACAGACCCTCCCCGGGTCCCTCTGCCTTTCAGGGCTGAGGTTTAGCTTCAGGATTACAATTCCAGGCTCACTTCAGCTTTTGCAGAAGCACAGCCCAGTTGACAGGCATTGCCTTGATGTGCTTTGGAGCAAAAACCTTGGGGTACGGGCCCAGCCCTTGCCTGGTGGAGGGCAGGGAGGGAAGAGACACATACATGAAGGAATGGCATTAAAATCCCAGCTTTCATTTGGCTGAGCAGGGTGAACACGCTGTAGGGCTTTTGGAGAAGCAAGAATTGGGAGATGGAAGGAGACAGGTCTGGAAGCTGTCTTTATTTTTAATAGAAATGTTGTACCTAAAATATTTCAGTGGGGACTTTTGAACTGGACTGTGAGGGTGCTGGGGAGGCTCTGTGGAGCAATCTCTGTGTCTGATGAGCACATGCCCTTTTATTCTCTAGATGGACAGATTTCTTTATTGGTCTTTTCTGTGAGGGTGGAGAGGCACTGGAACAGGCTGCCCAAAGAAGTGGTAAATGCTCCATCCCTGGCAGTGGTCAAGGCCAGGTTGGACAGGTCTAGTCTGTCCACGGCAGGGGGTTGAAACTAGATGATCTTAAGGTCCTTTCCAAACCAAACTATTTTATGACTCTATGATTGTATAATTTCTATAGAAATCCCTTCCAATACAATATCTATAACTTCTTACATTCCCCTCCTCTCTTCTCCTGCTCCCTGTACAGGAGGAATGAAATCAGAGCACTTACTTTGTCCATACTGTCCATACTGGTAGCCAGCCACTGGATCCACGCTGTAACTGGTGGTGCTGTAGGTGGGAGGACAGTAGGACTGGGAAGTCGGGAGGCTGTCCACGGACTTGATGGAGTCGCTCCGCTGGCTGCAGCTGGCAGAGATGGAGTTGGTGGTGTCCAAGCCACCGTGAAGGGGAGAGATGGAGAAGTCAGCCTGGGGTTGTGGAGGAACCCCGCTGGGGTTGCTCAGGATACTCATCACCTGCAGAAACACATGAGACAACATGTCAGTGGCTGGAGGAGAAAGGGGGGTCTGCAGCTGCCTTCATGCATACTAGGGAGCAACAGTGCACATACAATGGTGCTCTATCATTGTAAGAGACAATCCCAAAATAGGTTTGGCCAGGCTGAAGAATGAAGGTCTGCTTCCACCAGAAACAACACACAGACCCCAGAGCTGGCTCTAACGCTTAGTCCTTAGGACTAATGAGAGTCCTTAAAAGGGATAACTGAGAAGCTCCTTCAAGGTACGCTCAATCTTTGGTCTTTCTTTGCTGACCTGCCAACAATGTTAGCTGTTGTGTTAGTCCTGTTACAGTGTTAGTGCTGTCCAGAATGAAGACTGGAGAAAGGAAGAAACTTGGGACAAACCTGTTTAGCATCCCTCCCTGAGACACAGAAGACAGGGAGCAAAAAATCCCTATTTTCCAAAAGGGACACTGAAAACAGCTCCTTTCTTTGGAGGTCTTTGGAGCTTGGTTTGCAAAGGTCCCCAACCAAACCAGATGCAACCCCTTTCTGGCCTTGATGCGGATTCAGCTTTAGGAACTAAAAAGTCAAAGTTCTCTTTCCCCTCCAATGTTAAAGGAGAACAGGTCCTGGTTCGGCTCATTTCAGTGGAGTGCTTGCTTGGAAAATGTAATTAAATTTGCACACAAACGCTCTTCCTGCTTTGAGACCTGAAAACAGATGAACTTTTTTCCTCTTTTGCAACAAAAAATGCCAGATTTGTTCCTGCGGGTGACTTTGGGGTAAGCTGCTGCCCACTGGCCTTCACACAAGGACCCTGATCCGCCAGCGCTCTAATGCAATTGCCTTCTGCAATCAGCCAAATTACCCCCGGGCTGCCAAGTTAAAAGTGGAAAGAGTTTGCAGGAGCGGGGCCGTGGCGAGGGAAGGAAGGGAATTCCTGGTGCCTCTTGGTTGATCTTGCTGGAGTTGGGCTGGGGAAGGAGGGGGGAGCGGGGACAGGCTCTCACCTCAGGGGGCCAGGCCCGCGCTCAGATGCCGAGCGGCTGAACCCCTCCGAATTGAGCATAACCTTATTGACATCAATTAAAGTGGCAAATTGGAAATATTTGGAGCCTGGCAAGTGGTAAAATGAGCCCTTTATCCCCCACCAGAGGCCTGGTGAGCTATTGTGCAGAGGATACATTCTCTGGAAGGACACAAGCGGGGTTGTATAGAGCCGCGTCTCCCCTTCCTGCTCACCCCGACACCTTCCCCATTCCCTCCTCCCTCACCTTCCTGCCGGAGCTGGAGCTTAGCCTGAATAACCAGCTACGTGCTGGCCTTTGCTTTCTAAAGCTTCTCCTCCCCCCGGAAGGACTCAGGAGCCCTGCAAGGATGCTTTCCCTTGATGTGATGCCACCTCCCGACTTGGCCGGCCTGAGATCCTTCCCAGGCATTTGTCTGGGAGGGGAATTTGGGAGCAGGGGTGGCTGGACCCCCGTGGAGGGGGAGGCAGTGGGGAGGTTCTGGGGAGGGCGTTAGTTGAAAAGCCTGGAAAATCAATCTAACGCTGACCACTGTGGTTGTCTGCAACGTGGTACAGAGACAAGGGAACAAGCTTTGCCCCAGCAGCGCAGTGCCAGCAGCAGAGAGCTCAGAGGGTTCATTTCACCTCTCCTCCTTCAGGGTTTTCAGCCTGCACTGAGCTCAGAGTTTGCTGCTGGTCCCCAGAAGTTAAAACTGGCTGAGCTGCCTCTACCCTGCAGGGCAGATAAGTTCCAGATAGAGTCTAAGCTACCTCCAGCTCTCCAGACCCTCTGGCACAGCTTCTTAATCACAGTGATTAAGCCTGGAGGTATCTAATGAAGCTGTTTAGCTGTAACACAGTGCAGTAAGTGCCCATGGAACTCCCTGCCCCATGACAGCCCAAAGACTGGAAGGGGTGAAGAAAGGACACTGCATTTAAATATGCAAGACAGAGTGGATTAATACGAGAATAGGGCTGTCCTGCTTTTCTGTGGGGATGTAATGCAAACCTCCCTGCCCCAAGGCTTATGCAGCAGGGCAATTATGGGAGTGCAGCCTGAAGGGGGGGTTTCCAGCTGCAGAGTTATTTGTAGCCTTCCACTCAAGCCAGGGCATGAACTTTGATCTGGGTCCACCATGCATCCCCTCGAATGCCCCTCAATCCCACTGGCTGCAGACCTCAAAGCTTCAGCATCGCCTGAGCTGTAGGTGCTACACCCTGCACTGCTTTTCCTGATGGACAACCAGGACACTCACACATCCAGCAGCCACAAGACATTATTGGATTTCAGTCACAAGCAGAATCAGATGTTTAAAACAATAAACATCCTTCTGGAAAACACAGACATACAAATGATGTGTTATTGTTGGAGAGGTCCAGCTTGGGAAGCACAAAGGTTTCTCCTCTCCCTTCCAGAGCTGTCCAGGTCTGGCAGTGCTGCCTGACTGTGGATGTGCTGAAAGAAATCCTGCTCTATCAAATGAAGGGCAACTGGAACCATTCACAGAGCAGAGGGCTTTCTAGCGCTCTCCCTCCTGGCTGTCTCCCCAAAAGAGTCAGCTGCTTTATATTACTCAGGGAAGAGAAAAGGCTCTTAAAGCAAGCAGAAGTCATATTAACACTTCCGCTACGGCCCTGCTGAAAAGAACAGAGGATGTAAAGCAATGTTGGTAAATGAAACCCAGATTCACACTCTGCAGATTCAGACAAGACGCTTGCACAAATCCCACTAAAAGACAGTAATTGGCTTTAATCAGTCAGAATCAGGGCTGATTTCTAATCCCAGCTCTGCCACTGGCTCACCAGGGCTCGTGCAAGTCACTTAAGCTAGGACTCAGCTCAACTAACCTTAGCCATGGGAAGTTACGTTTCTGGTCAGTGCTAATCCTTTAGAATCCCTCTACAGAGAGACTGACACCTCTGAAGGGCAATTCAACCCATCCTAAGACCCCTTTCTGGACAAGACAGGCTGAATTTCCCTCTCAAAATCCATGGTGAAATACAAGGATGTCAATCTTTCACCACGGCGATGCCATGATGGGGAATGGATACGTAACTGTATGGAGGTTGGAGAGGGGAGATGCTGGAAGGTGACTACAAGAGGAACGTCCCTGCTGGATGCTCCCGTGGAAGTAGGGTGGAGGAGTCCTGCAGAGGAACCCTGAGGGTGGCTGTGGGGTTCCAAAATCACCATTCCCTACAGCAATGCTGACCATGGGAATGCGTTTTCCAGGCAATGTAAGGCTGAGCCCTCCTGAGATGCTGTTTGCACAGGTTTATCAGAGGACAACATCTGATCTTCCCCACCTCAGGACACGAAGGTGTTAGAAATAACAAGTGTGAACCAGAGATTTCTATCCCCTCTTCACTACTCAGCCACCCAGCACAGATAACTCTCCATGAGCCCTCCAGTCTCAGCAGACCCTTTTGTTTCAGGTGGATAAACTCATTTTCCAGGCAACTTTTGAACTTAGTAAAGTCTGGGGCATCTGGAGAAATCCCTTCTTCAAGAATGCAAAGTCCTTTTACCTTTTCTTTTTGACCTTGCTTGCTTATAATTTATTACTTCTTGGTGCATTATCATCACTAACTAAAAATCAATAACCTCTTCACATCTGTAAGGTTTTATCTGGAGGGAAATCTGCTCCCTGTCCATCACAGTGATTGACAGCCTTCCCTTTCCCCTCCTTCTCATCACTTGTCTCTCTCCCTTTCCCCATCTCCTTTCCCTTTGCTGTTGTCCCAAATCAGTCACAGGCATGGCGTGGGCTTGCACTTTGGGCTAAGTCAATAACAGCCACGGCACTGGAAGGAGCCTTTGGCCTTGCTTCTACCCTTTTCAGAGGTCATTTGTCATGGGGGAGAGGTCCTGGTGTGTTGGGGAGACCAAGGTTAATGCACAAAGACCCTCCTGGATGAAAGAGCCACCCCCCCTCACCTCCTGCTGCTGCCTCCCTCCTCACCCTCATGTCTGCAGCTCCCCCCGTGCCCCCCTGGGATGTTTCATCACTCTCTCCCATACTTTAAAAGAAGGGGAGTTAAAAAAATGTAATTAATTCCCTCCATTTCTGAGCTGGCCTCAGGGCCTCTGGCCATGGAAGCTGCAGCAGGGGAAATGTGCACCCTTTATGATAAACCAGTGTGGCTTTGGGAAGGGAAGTGCAATTAGGGCCTTCAATGTGGGCAATCAGGCCGTCAGATTTTCGGGTTGGGGGGGTGGTTGGGGGTGTTTGGAGTGGCTCAAGGGGCAGACAATTGATAGGGAGAGATACTGTAAGCTAGAAGAAAGGTTTGTGACAGAACCTTGTCCCAGCACTGATCTTTGTGGTCAGGAGCTCTATGGGAGATACCAGAGCAGCCCAGACCATGCCATACATCCTCAGAGTCCCTCCACCTCCTCAGCTTGCTTTAGGCTTCCTAAGATACCCAGCTGAGAGAGACATCAGGCCCTGGCCACAGCAGGCTTCACACCTACACTCAGTGATGCTCCAGGAGGACACTGAGGTGTTACAAGGAGATCAAACTCCAGCAAACAAAGCGATGGGGAGGCAGGAGCCTACGGATGGCATTTTTCCGAGTGACCCCTGCTTCCGTGGTGTCTCCGTTTGTGGACACTTGATTTGACACAGCACAAAGCGTCCAGAATCAGAGGCTGCCTTAGAGAAATGCTGCATTTAGAAACTGCTGAGCCTGGCTAAGTCCTGAACCGAGGGAAGCTGAAATGATCTGCAGTAGCTGAAGGGTGTTAACTCCAGAGAAGCTGCTGCGTGGTCCCCAAAGAATGCAAAGGAAGGGTCTCCGGGCAGCAAGGAGCGTTTCTGAGGCTGTGGTCCTGCTTTCCTAGGAACGGGTAGAGATCCCCTCGCTTTGGGAAAGGCTGCAAATGTGATCAGTTTGAATATGTGATACTGAATCAGGCAAAAAGCAGTAGGAAATTGTGCGTGAAGAGCATTTGTAGGCTGAAATCTCTTTGTTTCAGCTTTCTGTGGTGTTTTAACATTTACACTGCTTCCTAGGGAATGGGAAGTCTGGCAGGGGCCTGATGTCCATGCTGGGAAACATGCTGGATCTTACGGATTTATTAATGGCATGGACCAAGTTAGTGATTCCTCCATGAGGACTTGGTCTCTGCCATTTGTGCTTGATTCAGCTTCATGCTCCAAGACTTTTCTTACCTACTTGGTGGGGGGACACAACTTAATCTTTTCCATCTTTATTGTGCAGCCTGTTCAGCTAATCTTTCCTTTCTCTCTTGCAGAAGGCAACCCTTCCTGATGTTAATGCTTTTTGATCTCTGTGGATTCATTTTCACTTGGTGGGAAGAGGAAGAGGCGATTATTCTATACATACATTAAATGGAAACAAAATGAAGAGGTGACTGTAGGACTACTGAAAGCCAAAGAGAGTTAGGAGGAGATAAATAAGGTTTCCCCAAAGATCTTCACTTGAAAGGAGGATAAATATATGCAAATATGCCCCTCGGTAGGACTAAAGTGACTTATGTAGCAATCACTAACACTGCACTCCCCAAACCAAGCAATTAATTTTGAATGTGTTCTAAATCATTCCATCCAGCTGAGTTGTATCCCAATATGCCAACCCAAGGCAGTACATATACCCATTCAACCTGATCCTGCAATCAGGCCAAGGATCCAGACAGCGCTTCACCCTCCTTGCACACTTCTGAGCCAGGTAACAGCAGTTCCTTCCATCTAAAATCATTTCAAACTACATTTTGGGGCCCAGGGAGCAAACTTTGCATTAGCTTTCCACAGGGGTGACTTCCCTGACTGCCAGCACAGTCTGAATTCACACTGGTATAAATGAGTATGTGGCTTAGCTCTCTAGGTCTATTTTGCAGTGGACTGGAGTTTAAGAAATATGTTCCATTGCCTCATCCAGCCAGGTGTTTATATTCCATCCACCCACAATGTGTTAGAAATCATAGAATGGCTTGGGTTGGAAGGGACCTTAAAGCTCATCCAGTTCCAAGCCGTGCCACGGGCAGGGACATCTTCCACTAGAGCAGCTTGCTCCAAGCCCCTGTGTCCAACCTGGCCTTGAACACTGCCAGGGATGGGGCAGCCACAGCTTCTCTGCCAGTGCCTCAGCACCCTCACAAGGAAGAGCTTCTGCCTTATCTCCAACCTGAACTTCCCCTGTTTCAGTTTGAACCCATCACCCCTTGTCCTATCACTCCAGTCCCTGATGAAGAGTCCCTCTCCAGCATCCCTGCAGCCCCCTTCAGACACTGGAAGCTGCTCTGAGGTCTCCACACAGCTTCTCTTCCCTGAACAGCCCCAGTGTTCTCAGTCTGTCTTTTTATGAGAGCTGCTCCAGTCCCTGATCATCCTTGTGGCCTCCTCTGACTTGTTCTAACAGTTCCATGAGCTATATGAGATAACACAACCTCTTCCTCAGCAGGAAGGACACTAGGGCTGACGTGGCTGCTGCTGCTCCATTGCTGGAATGTCTCATTTTCCTGACCTTCACCATTTCCTGGGAAAATACATGGATGCCAGTGAAGAGCCTTTCCAAAGTGTGTCAGAAGCACGGCTGGGAGCAGAACACCATGTGCCTGAATGCCTTCTGGTTTGTATGGGACAGATCACATGAGATCCCTTCAAAGTGGTCACAGTTACTGTAGGCCTGTGCCTGAACAGCTTGACAGTCACCAATCAACACAGAAATATCATCAATGCCTTTCAGTGACTTCAAACACCTGAAGGATGTTTCAGCGCCATAGGAAAGTGGTCTAGGACACAGCAGGTGAAATGGAGATGAGCATCTGTATCCTATAATGAACCTGTTCACTTAATAGATGAGAAACTGCCACACACTTATGATGGAGAGGGCTTGGGGAGGTGCTGGGGATGCGATGGAGCTCGGGATGCGATGGTGAGCTGCAGCAAAGCAGACCAATGCAGGCTGCACGAGGGGAGGATTAGCAAAAAAGGCGATGGGAAGTTATTACCTGATTGTTCAAGGCTATGGTGAGGTTCCACCTGGAGCACTGCATCTTGTTTTGGGCACCCTGCTTCTGTAGAGATGTACAAATTACAGAGAAGGTCTAAAGAAAAGTTTCTAAGCTATACAAAAGAATGGAAGGTCTTAGCTGTAAGGGTAAGAGAAACGGCTTAAGTCTGGATAGTCTGGGAAAGAGGAGTGGGCTCTTCTTGCAGTGGAAATACCACCAGGAAATCAGAAGCACCAGGGGGTTACACATCCAATCAAGGCTATGAGATATCCCGCAGGAGACGTGTAATTTGGAGGGGAACGGCAGAGGCATCACCGGGAATGGGAATTACTACATTAAAAGCTGCTTGATCTAGAAACACGAGCTACCATCCCTGGCATTAGGGCCCCCAACTCTACTGTCACTTAGATAAAAGCAGATGGCAAAGGTTTTAACAGTCTGGATAACTAGAGAGGAAACCAAAAGACATGCTGTGCTAGTATGGGCTGCTAGGCGCAAAGGGCAGCCCAGTTCTATAGGCATCAGTTTCACCAACAAGCAAAATCCAGAGCCAGAATGGGGGAGACTCAAGCCAAAAGGCTAACTAGCACCTCGCCATCCAAACTGTCCAAAGGGGCTGATTTCCATGCACTGTTGAGTATCTCCCCTCTGAAAACAGGCAGTTTGCGCTTTACTAACCATCAATATTGTTATTCATCTTGTGTTAACCAAGCCTGAAGTGTTTCCTTCCTGATTAAATTGGAATTGCTAAGCCCATTTTGTATAGAATAGCCAAAACGTGGTCAATGCTTCCCAAACATGCTGGTCAGCAAACTGAACCACCCCGTCCTCATTTCTAGGCAGTAATCTGCCTTAACAGAAGCCACCACAAGCAAACCCTATCCTGATGCTGTTTTCCCTCTGAATATGCTTCTCTGTGAAAGTCAAGTGAATACACTGGAAAGGAAACTCTTCAAGGGAAAATCCCTTTGTGGAGATGCAAAGCATCTCTGAGCAATTTTACACCTAATTGCAGGAATATGCATCTTGCTTGTGGCATTTTGGAACTCACAAAGTCACCTGGGATGAGAAAGCAGAAAGGCACAACCATGGAAAACTGGAATTCCTAAACATTTCCAAACTGGCAGAAGGACTCAGGTTAGGTCTGGCTTTGGAAATGGTCTGGGCTTGTATCTTCTACACCTACTTGGTCATTGCTGGGTAAGCTCAGACATGCTGATGGCCAGCGGGGAACAAAAAGCTTTTGGGGCTTGGTGAGAGATTCAGAATACCAAGAAAGAAACAAAACCATGCTCAATCAGCCCTAAATCTATGGCTGTGCATCTGCCTGACGTGGATAACAGCACAGTGGGATGATCCCGCAGCAAACCCAAATCCCAGCAAATTCACTCTGGTTGATAAACTTGTGTTATTCCTCTCTCCAACAGCCTCCCGCTAACAGAGCCTAACAAAGACAACCCCAAATTCACAGAAAGGCTTCTCCTTCCCCTCCTCCCTTTTCATTTCTCTCTCCCATTTGATTATTTCTCTCTTTTTTCCCCATTTCTCAGCTAAGCTGCTCTGTGCTCGCTCACTATCGCAACCCCCTGCGGACACTGGTAATGGAGTGCGGGTGCTGACTTACTGCTTCCAAACAAGATTTCCTGAGATCCTTTGAGTCTGCTCCATGCCCCCCCTTCTCCTGCTTTTCTCTCTGTGTCTCTCTCTTTTTGGAGAGTGGAGGGGAGCCTCTATAAATGTGAAAGGAGCTGCACTACAAAGAGTCCCCCGAGTGGCATATCCCAGCCCCAGGCGAAGCTGCTTGGTGCACTGATAGTCCTGGATCTGCTCTAGGACTCCTCTTTCTCTTCCCCTCCCTCTTTTCTCTGATCAATCAAGGGCTGTAATCAGTTAAGGTCCAGCTTAACTGCAGTGTAAGATACACCAGTTAAGCAAAGCCAATGCCTCCAGGGTTCCCATGGTAAATACAGAGAGGTCATGGGGAGATGAAATAACCCTGATAGTTCAGCAGGGCTGGCTGGGCTCGCACCAAACACTTCATAACTTGGGCAGCAAAAGAATGGAAGAAAGGGAAAAGCAGAAGCATTTCCCATTGCCAGCTCCTCTGCTGCTTGTTTCCCTGCTCCCTCAGTTCCCTGCACTCCTGGGGGGAGCTTTGAGCATTCTTTAAGGTGAGGGTTTCTCTTTCCAGCTCACCCTAATGAATGAACAACGCAGACCCTGGTCCTGTCTGGATCCTGTTTGGATCTTCTGAGACTACCACAGGGATTTTTAAAGTCAGGATCTCTTTTTCCCTCACCCAAAGGATAATGGCAGCTCCTGAATCCTTCCACAGCCCTACAAAGCACCATGTGCTCTTCCTTCGGACTTCTCTCTGCTGCTAGGGAGCACTGTGGTATTTTCAAAGACAGGGAGCCGCTTGCTTTGGCCAAACATGACACAAAACCCTCATAGGATCTGAACTTAGGGATAGGGGAGCTGCATCCACCCAGGTGCAGCATCTGTGTAAACAAATAATAGTAAAGAGAAGAAAAGAAAGTGTGGATCTGTGCTGAAAACACATTACTCTTATAGCTGAGGTGCTCTGGCTCAGCAGCCTCTGCCCCTGCTTTTCCACACCAAAGCTCTGCCTCTCTCTCCAGGAATGTCCATTCTCAGAGATGGTCCAGGGAAAAATGAGCCTTTTGTGGTCATTATTTGTGATCACTTTTACACTGAGTTCATGCTGTGCTGGATCCAAACAGATCACTTGCAGTTTCATAATGCACTTCTTGAAGAGGAGGCTTGGGACTGTCGAGGGGACTTTTCATGTGCGGGACAAGCTCCTGTCTACTGCCATTCCTGAAACCCCAGAGCTCTTTCTGCTCTTCAGACGTGAGAACTCTGGCAGGATTTGGTCCCTTAAATCCACCCCCAAATTCTACCCAGTCTTAATCCCAAGCTCCTGATCCTAACTGAACACAACGTGAGGCTGGGATCCAAACACCACTGTATCCGCTCCT
The DNA here is from genome assembly GCF_034315485.1 of Pezoporus occidentalis. NCBI lineage: Eukaryota > Metazoa > Chordata > Aves > Psittaciformes > Psittacidae > Pezoporus > Pezoporus occidentalis. The sequence goes on from NW_026914448.1 coordinate 193,344, forward strand.
TCCTAATTGGACACTGGCCCATTAGACATTAGAGATGGGGGGAAAACATACAGAATTTATTAAAAATGATGGAGACACATAAAGAGCAGCACAAAATCTTTCACCAGAAGTGATAAAGCCCTAAAAGATTTGAGTTTCCATAAGTATCCCTCTTAGGGTCCTACAGCTCTTTAAAAGCTATTTGGAGTGGAGATATCCTGTGGTGCTACAGATGCTTACTTAAGCAGGGGATGACATGAATTCTTCCCTGGGTATTTTAGCACTCCTGAACCTGGGGTGTGCTGAGGAACCTCAGTAGGTTTGTGATGATGATCTGAGTGGACAACACAAACAGGTGAAGTCTTTGAACAGTGAAATGTAGAAGTAGAAGCTCCTGGTCCAGTAACAGTGCTTCCTTCTTACTTGTCCAGCACAGTTTGATTTTGGCTAAGTCTGAAGGTAAAACACTTTCTAGATATATCATATAAAGCCACCAAGAAGTGATCTTGAGCATGGGAGCAACAAATTGCATGGGTTTAAAACCTTGCTTTCTTATGAACATCATTTACTACCTTGAACTAAGTGATTTTTAAGAGGAATAAGATACACTGATGAAAGGGAACCGTCTGCTGGCAAAGCCGTGTCTGTGCCAAAGGGAAGGGTCTTACCTCATCCAATTCCCAAGGGAAACAGCACTACATTTCCTAAGTGGGGATGGAAACCGGCACATGGCTCTACAAATGCAAGCAGAGAACTTTAGCCATTAACCTCACAACTCCTGGCTGAGCTACAAGCTCTCTTTTATGAAGATACCTTCAAACCCTCTAACTTGCTGTGTAGAGCTGTATCCCCCTCGCTGCAATGTGAAGGTGTCATCACACCCCTGTAGGACTCACAGTTTTTACGGCATCTCCTGCATGCAAGAAGTTTAAAAGCATGCAAGTCACTGCTGATCCCGAGATAACTGGCGGAAAAGGGATTAGAGCTCCTTAGCAGAGGAGAGGGAAGGCTCAGGAAGGGCTGATTCTTTTCAAGATATGACTATTTAAAGATAATGATTGCATAAATTTAATTAATGCATTTTCATGCTGCAAATGGCCGTTTTGTAATTAATGTATCTGGCCTCGATAAGCATGGGAGATCTCATCTCCCAGCCCCCCCTGCCTCCTCAATCCCCCCCCCCCCGCCTCTCCTTTAATGAAAGACAGAAAGCAGATGACAGAAACAATTTGTCACCAGTACGGGTGTCAGATGCCTAATTGGTTGCGCTGAGTTAGTGGAAAGTAAAAGGGGGAGAGGGTCGAGGCTGGGGGGGGGTCTTCCCTCTTTATCCCAGGCTGCAGGGTGGGTGTCTGTATTGGGAAGGGGGGTGAAAGTGTTCCTTGTTAATTGATGGAGATTAGGACACAGATTGGCTGTGGCAGGGACTGGGCAGTGACAAGAAGGGGACAGGAGAGGCTGGTTAACACCCGTGCAAACAAGCTGCCATATCTCACAATCTGTTAAGTCCCTGCAGCGTTGACAACAGCAGTGGTTATCTCCTGCACACTCCCCCTGCTCTCGCTGCACTCCAGCATCCCCAGACAGGACTGCTGGGGGAAGAGCTTAGTGCATGGATCTGCAGCCCTGGGCACAGATCTCCACTGGGTTTGCACCCTCCAGCTTAGAGAGGAATTGGGACCTCAGTTTAAAGCTTGGGACCCTTGGGACCCAGGGTGCTGGGCTGAGGCCATCCATGGGCAAAGCAGAAAGACTGAAGTCTCAACCCAAGAGCACTGCCTGGGTCTTACGTGCCCTAAGCCTTGGCCTGGGTTCAGTGTCAGCACCTAAGAGATCCTTCTTAAATCTGCATATCCACTACAACACTGTCTTAAGAACTGCAAGATGGAGCAAAACTGGAGTTAACGTATGTACCAGCTGGTCCCTGAGCTTTGGGGGGGCATCTGGGTCACTGGTAATAAAGCGCCCATCTGATTAGTTCTCCCCTGGACATTATATGGAGAAGAAAACCTCCTGTCCATAAAGAAGGCCTGGGAGTCTGGAGCTTTGTGTATCAGGGAGCCAACCTCCTGAACTCCAGCAAGAGCTGAGCATCCCAACCTTCCAGAGACCCCTCGAGGAAGCAGCAGGACAGAACATGCGCACCCCAAAGTCCCACCTATGTAGAAAGCACAAAGCTGCCTTATTTCTGCAATGTTCTTCTTTCAAAGCTTTCTGTGCTCTGCTCTAATGTATTTATCATCAGCACTATCAGCAGAGCAGCGCTGCCACCTCTCACAAGTGGAAAACTGAGCCCTATAAAGGTTTACACTCGAGATGGTGCCAAAGTTTATGGGGCAGCAGGAATTTGACCATCCCAAAGCCAAGATCGATGTCCTCATTCCAGACATTAAGCACAGCAATGAGGGGAACTTCAAAACATTAGTGCTCTATGATGCTGTTTAATGTATATAAGCATATCCCTGGAAGATAAAAGTTTTACAAAGGTGGGAACAGTTTTATCAGCTCTGTTTCACTGCCACACACACAAAAACGTGATGGGGAGAGAAGCATGGGGGGAAAGAGCTCTAAGAATAGAAACTGTTGAGTTCCCATGCTGGGCTCTGATCACATCTAAACACGCAGCCTGCAGTAATGAAAATACCACCGAGCTGTTGCATTGTGTTACAGGTCCCTCTCGAAAAGGTTTACAAAGGTGATGTGTAACTGGTATGAAAAGAGAAACAACATTTTCTCTTAGAAATAAAGTCTTTCGAACAGGGTAAATGCAAAACTGGAAGGAAATGGGTGAGGGATGCATGGGTAAATACAACCTCCTGAGTGAAAGATCAAAATGAATTAAAAACCTGCTAGTTGTGACAAAAAGGCATTGAAACCATTTTGCTCTTCCCAAAATGTCCCAGCAACCTGTCCCCTCATCCATGGTGATCTCAGCTGTCCCTTCCACACGTAATGGATAATGAAGCTGTTCCTATCGCTATTTGTGTCGCAATGACACAGAAGTGCTGCAGTTAAGGAGAGTACCCCACTGCACAAGACCCTGCACCAAGAAAAGTAACACAGCCCAAAAGGCCCCAGACACTGGATGTTTCAGACTTGGGGTCTGGTTGTCTTCCCTTGGGCCTGGCTCTTTGTACTCCCATCCCAAGAAAGCAAACCAGGCAAGCAAGAGGGGGAAAACACCAGATTCCCAAATCCCTTCCCCTGCAACGTGAAGAGAGTAGAAGTCAAGCCTGGTCCAACTCTAAGAATGAAGACAAGGGCTGAGGGTGCTGCAGATAAAATGGAGGAATGGGAATTACTAATTCATTCCTTCCCAAACTTCACCATGCACAGGCACTGAAGATGAGCTTTAAGGTCCCTTCCCAAGCCAAACCTTGGCAGGTTCTATGAACCATATGGTTCTATGATTGACTCCTTCCATAAACACAACCCCGTGGCATAGTCCTTCAGACTCTCATACCCACCTCACTTCTTCCTTCTGCTTTATGAAACCTTCTGCTTCCTTCTGCTTTATGTGCATCACCGAGTGGTGGAGCTTTGCCAGGAGGAATATGGTCTATTGTGGAGTAAACAAATGCTAAACGATGACAAGCACCATACTGGCTGAGGAGCAAAGCAGGCTGCGGTGAGCTGTGCCTGTCACATCCCTGCTCCTGCTTGGCAAATAAGTTCTAATGCACAATTGGTATTTATTAAATGACATACACCAACTGTCTCATTAAGTCAGGGCTGGAGCATAGGCCGGAAGTCTTAATCTAAAGTGTCACCAGCTATTGAAATCAGATGGTTTAGGCAGGAGCAGAGTGAAGGGAGGGAAAGAAATAGGGCCTAAAGCAGTAGGAAACAGTCACTGGTCCCAACCCACCTTTTGGGTTGCAATTTTGATGCTGGTGTGGGCACTGCGTTGAAAACTATTGTTCTGCATTTGCTTTCTGTGTGTGCACTTTGCAACTCTCCCCCTAATAAACGGTTGGGCAGGTTTCAGTGTGTTTGAAATGCAGCGTCGAAAGCAAAGGTTAATGCTGGAGATTGCATTGAATTGAAAACGCGGCCACCGGTAAATTTGGTTTGTTTAGAGTGGAAATGCTTCAACTGCTGGTAGGTGGGTGGTGGGGCTGAGAGCATGGGGAGAGGGGAGGTGGGAGCTGCTCCTCTCTGCCCACAATGAGATTTCCAAGTTTAATGACTTGGGAAGGGCACTGGATTAAAAAGCCCAAAGTGAAGCAGTGAGATGGAGAGAGAAGGGGAAAAAAATCCCACCAAAGCCCAACCGTCAGGGAGCAGAGCAAGTGAAAAATGTCAGGGCAAATTGCTCTTGACAGTGTTAATATCTGCACCTCATAGCAATAATTACATGTAAATAAATAGTGAAATAGCTCTCAGCTGGAGTCTGCACTCTGAGTGCAGATGCCACTAACAGCCAGCTGGGGACCTTTCGCTCTTCCACTGCCGCTTTCCCCCTTTGCTTCCCTTCCTCCCCCCTGTTTCATCTATGCCAGAGCTGAACAGCAATTGCTGGAGTCCACAGACCTGTTCCCAGCCCTCCCCCCTTCCTCATGGCACCACGTTTGCCCCCTCTTCATATCACCCTCCCAGCCAGGGGCTGCTCTCAGGGTGCTTTTAGCCCCTTGCCAGGGGAAAACAAGCTTTACTGGAGTAGCATGTGGCTGTTGCACGAGTAAAGCTGAGGGGATAGGAATGGCGTGGCTGACTATCCTTCCAGCTCTGTGGGCTCCTAACAAATGTCAGGAGGGATGGAGCTATCTGTTTCAAGCACTGGGATTATGTTCTTCTTATCACCAAGGTTGTCTGTATTTCAAAAGGACACCCGAGAACATACGGTTTGGCATCAGGATGCAAAATGCTTCATTTCCACAGGAGACACATCTCCCACTGCTATCAGGAGCATCCACAGAGGTTTATAAGCCTGAGCAGTGCCTCCTATCCTTGCCCAAGTACAAAATGCACTTCTACAAACCCGTATCATTCCTTCCCAGGGTATCACTACAACACAACTGCTCTGGCCCAAGCATGGTGGGCCAAAAAGCCACCTCACCAGCAGCACTGCTGGTGAAGGTGGGCTGGAATCCATTAGCACCTCTCCTGGTTCCCCAGGCAGTGCGGATCTGATGGCAGTCTAAGAAATCATGGATGACATGGAGAGGGTGAATATTAACTGACTATTCCCCATCACTTCCAGAAGGAGGCCTTGGATGAAGGTAGGAAGGATGAAATAGGAAGCAATGAAGCAGTGCTTCACTCCATGGAGTCAGCCTGTGGGACTCCTTGCCACAAGAAGCAGCGGATGTGAAGCTCTGTGGATGGAAGAGGAATCTGGATAAGTATTTGGAAGAAATATCCACTGAGGATTACCAGATAAACCACCTTTTCTTAAGGAGATCCTCTGAGCTGAAAACAGGAGAGCGCTCTGTTCTAGATCCTCATGAGGAGTCTGCCTACAGTCACTGCTGGAGACCATAAGCTCAGCTCCAAGCACTGTCACTGTCACCAAGCTCCCTGCAGCTCCAAGGGAAAAACCATCTCCCAGGCACTTGGCTGATATGGCAAAGGGAGGACTCTAAAGGACTGATATGAACATACAATGCACAGAAACACAGAGTTACTGAATAAGAAGCACCATTACAGAGAAGGCATTTGGAGCCAGCAAAGGGCCTTGGCAAAGCCTCAGGTTCCTACCTCACTTTTAAGCAGGATAAAATCTCTGTGCCTCCATTCTTGGCCTTGGAGATAACAACCTTCCCCGTGGTACCATGAGGAGAAACACATCCCAGGATGATGAGATGCTCAGATACAACGATGAAAGCCTCAGATAAAGTTAAGCTCATTATTTTAGCCCTCTTCTCATCCACTGGCTCAACTGATCTCTGTGTGCCCTCAATTTAGCTCCCAGCCCTACAAGTCCAGGTTTAACTGTGAGCCATGGGGCTCTGCTAGAAGTCTAGCTGAGATGTGATGCTTAATCCTGAGGGAAGCTGGTGGCTACTCAGCCCCACTGCCAAAAGATGCCATGTTCATGCTGACACCACATTAGCCACTGCCTAATCTGCATCAGTCCTTGGACAAACTATCAGAATAAAAATAATGATAATAATAATAATGATGATAAATGATGATGATGATTATGATGATGATGATAATAATAATAGCAACAACAACAACCTGCCACTAATAGGAGGGAGATGTTCCTACTGAACCCCAGCCTTATATAAGGGAGAAAAGCTTTGAGGCCTTTCCTTTTGGCTAATGAAATGCACAACAACACCCCACACTGCACTGAGCAACAAACACAGCTCCATTCTTTGGAAAACAAATATGTTCTTTAGAGCTTCCTGGTTGTCAAACACCTTTTTGTTTAGCTCAACAACTAATCCACTTATCGGAGGATAAAGCTGCCAGTGAATCACCACGATGATAAAAGCATGCACAAAATTAGCAAGAATTTGCCTATGGCTCCTGCACATTTAACAAACAGCAGCTAAGAGAAAAAATGATTCCTTTTTTTTTTTTTTTTTAATAACTGAGATCCCCAGGAGAGATCCTGTCAGATAACAGCTTTTATTTGGCTTGCAGGTTTTTATTCCACTCTCTCTTCCCACATAACCCAAGCACTGAGGCTGCGAGATGCTGGGAGCTGATATGAAGCCACGGAAATTGGCACTGTTTGAATAAGCAAGAGATGGAACCAGGCAACATTTTAATAAGTTGGGGTGGGGGGTTAAGGAAGAAAAAGTAGTGTTGAGGCCCTGGCTGCTTCCTGAGGAGCTCAGCACTGCTGATGCTTTGCTGCTCGTGAGCTTGTAACACCTGAAGTGGCCTGGATTTGTCCTTCTCTGCTCTTCAGTGTGTTTTGCAGCTCTTTGTAACTGTAGCCTCTCTGCATTCCTGCATGGAGGATCCATGCTAACCTTCCCCATTCCATGGACAGGAAAATACAGACGACAAAAGTAAGTAGTTGCCAGGGTTGGGCAACCAAGTTAATAGCAGGGGACATGAATCTCACAACTTCCAGTTCTCTGCTGCCCCAAACAGAGAATCAGATATGGGTTTGTGTTGGAAAGGACCTTAAGATCATCCAGTTCCAACCCCTGCCACGGGCAGGGACACCTTCCACCAGAGCAGCTTGCTCCAAGCTCTGTCCAACCTGGCTTTGAACACTGCCAGGGATTAAATCACTTTCCTTCTCTTGAGCTCTTCCACTGACACCTTTGGCACGTCCTTGCAGCATTAATGCAGCATTAACTGGGTAAATGGGATTTACCTACTCTCTGAAACTCACTCAGCCATTTAAACCTTGGGAATTTCCCCAGCTTGGATGTTTGCAGAGATGTTCTGGTGAGATTTCTGGACACCGCTACACACCTATGTGTGTGAAAGAGGGAATGAGGAAGGAGATCTCCTTGGATCTGGACTCTCACAAAAGACTTGTTCCAGTAAGGACTAAATAAATCCCTCCATGGCCCATGGTGTCAACAGAGAATGATTCAGTTTGTCTGAGGCCTGTCTCTGCACTTGTCACATGGAGCATGTCAGAAGACTGATCTCTTAATGGAATGAATTTGGGTGATGTTCTCTCTTTAAATGACAACAGTCTGAAAGGGAGAATCACCACGGTGTGACTGTGCTGCCTTGAGGATGACCAATATCATGCTACCATAGCCATTACTGGCCAGGAACCAGCACAAGCTGACTGAGGCACCTGCCAGCAGCCAGACCTTATACCACACAGAGCTCACAAACCTCTTCAGTGCCCACCTCAAAAGGCTCAGTTCAGCTCAGATGATGAGGAAGCTCCCTTGATCCCAAATCCTTATTTTCCTGCACCGTATCAATCTCAGCTGGACATTTAGCTGTAGATTAGCAAGAAGATAGAGCTCAAACCAACAGCATAGCAGCCAAACTGGGAGAACTGGGGCTTTGAAGGTTTCTGCCTGTACTTTCCAAGCACACATCTTTACTCAAAAGTACTGCCACCACGATGAGTGCTGGAGGTGAAGATCTGCAACTGTTTCAGGCCACACTCCCACTGCAAGAGAATGGAGAGAACTTAATGCCTTCCACTCTTCTCCTTTTTCCTGCCTTAACTGTGCCTAGGCTTGAACAGGACCACAACACATGATGATGGGAGCATTTAGGGGAGCTGGGAATTAATCAAGAGGCACCCACCTGTCAGGCTGGTATCTGGAACTAAATGGAAACACTTGCTAGTGCTTGACCTCCTGCCCTCCAGACAAGCCTGCAGCTCTCCAGTGGTTTGAGAAAGCCTCTTGCAGGGACTGCAGCTCAGAGACCCCGGGAGGAATAAAGCACAGGCAGGGACAGCCACAGGAGCTGGGTTAGGAGGGGAAGGAGGAAGAGGCTGTAGCTGGTGGGGAAGGTGGGAGGACTGGCAATCACCTGGGAGAAGGTGGCTGGAGAGCTGGTGTCATGACATGGATGCGATGGGAAACAGACCAAGAGCAAGAGCTGGCTGAGGCTCAGTGCCTCAGGTAGAAGAGGCTGGATAGAAGAAGACACTGAAGATATTTAGAGGTAAATATCTGGCACAGGTTGCCCAAAGAAGTGGGGAATACCCCATCCCTGGCAGGGTTCAAGGCCAGGCTGGACAGAGCCTTGGGCAACAATGGTCTAGTGTGAGGCATCTCTGTCCATGGCAGGGGGTTGGAACTGGATGATCTTAAGGTCCTTTCCAACCCAAACCATTCTGTGTTTCCATGACTTTCTATATATCCCCTGGATGGGGTTTGTGTTGGGTGAGATATATTTGATACATCAGCGTGTGCTGATTAGCAGTCCAGCACGTTTCAGTGTTAAATCAGCCTTTCTTGTTGCTAATGGAGGCCAAAACTCTGTGCTGATGCCTGTTCAAACAGTAAAACCTAAGGCAGTGCTCACTCTGCTGAACAGCAGAAGAAAGCCCTGCATGCATGCCAAGGGATTTTGAAATACCAGTCTCAAAGGATGGGATTAAGATCTTAATTTGTAAAGAGATGTGGGGCACTTCTCTTTAAAATGCATGAACAGATTCTCAGGTGATGGAAAATGGCTCGGCCACTCTGGTAGCACTGACCTCAGACCCAGCTGATGTGACCAGAAAGAAGCCACCCTAATTCTGACTTTCATATGTTCGGATTCAGGACTTTTGGGGTGTCTGTGTAAGAAGGTAAAGGACAAATACTTCAGGAAAAGCACCCCTCTGCACCTGCCTGGATACTGAGAATAGTATAGAACAAGATCTGAACCAACAGTGCAAAGGGGTTGGGACATCCTCTGCCAGCAGCAGCATCCTGTAAGCTCCCATATTTAACAAGTGAAAGTCAGTCTGCCCATAGGAAAGAATCTGATGTTTCCAACAGGTATCTGTAACCCCTGCTTTCTCCTCATCTGAACTAGAACCATCTCCTTTCCTTGGCACCAGAAGTCACTCAAGCACTGAAGTTACTGAGAGCGGTAAGCGCTGCCTGTAAGAAAGCTGAATACTGGGGGTTCAGTTGCACCAATGGCCCCTGGATCTATAGGGTATGGATTTTACCCTAGAAACCTGCTGAAGCTGGAACACAGACCCGAAAATTCTTTGTATGAAAGATGCCACTTTATAGATGGGTGTAGAAATGAGGCAGGGAAAGGGGAATGGGCATTCATGGGAGCTGGGCAAAGACTGAGAGCTAAGGAAGCAGCTCAGAGTGAGGAATTTGGTTGCTGTCTGTGTTTTGAGCCTGTGGCCTCTAGATGGAACACAACTGGTTGCACAGAAACTAAGCAAACATTTCCTGCACCTAGTCCCTGCTTTTTCTTCTTCACTGCTCCAAGCAGCAATGACTAAAAGCTCCAGGGAGAGCTCAAAGCCTCTGGTGCTGTGCAAAAATGGGGCTGAACCACATTCCCTTGGGATAAAAACCTGGTGCTACAGACTGTGCAGTAAGCAATGCTTTTATGGAGTCTTATGTAGGGAACAGAGCATGGATCTAGCCAAGGATGCAAGAATGTCTGGGACACAGCAGGTAGCTAAGCTGAATGCCTGAGGAATACTCACCCTGTCTGGCACTGAAACAAACCACCTTGCTCCTGGGAGAGCAGGAAGCACTGTGAAAACACATCATGAACCATACATGGCTCCTTCCTTTAGAAGCAGGTAGAACCACGTCCCTTTTCCACTGCAGGACGAGTGACCACCTCCAGCCTCTCTCTGCTGCATCCCTCACCTTCTCTCCCCACTGCTGCTCAGTCTCAGGGTGCCCTGTGCTCCCTCAAAGAGCGGTTCAGCCTCCGCACCAACTCCTTCTTGCTGCAGCATGAGTCCCATGGCAGAAGCTGATGCCCACTGGGGTGGCTCCTGCGCTGGAGCGGGGCACAGAGATGCTATTAGCAGTGTGCGTGGCCCAGGGCTTCATTAGAGCTGATGGACCCACGCTCCCAACAGAGCTGCTGAATCAAGTGTTGGCTTTTAGGGTCGGGAAGACCTCATGTGGCTCCTAATTCGGGGCTGGATTTGTGCTCAGCTGCACACTCTAATCGCTAATGAAAGGTTTTGCCATCATCCTGCAGCAGCTGTTGGTGTCCTACAGGTCCATCCCCAAAGCAACACTGTGCCGAGGCAGAGCCGCCGTTTGGAAAGTCCATTGGATGGGCAGCATCCAACCCCCTCCCCAATACACCCGGGGCTTTCCTTCCTCCTCAACACCACACAAAGCTCTACTTTGCACCACCTCTTCTTCTCCCCTCCTTGCAGTCAGCCCCTAAAGATTGGGTTGGGTTTTTTTTTTTGCCTTTTCTCCTCTTTTTGCTTGCTTTTCTTCCTTTCTGTTGAACAAAACCCTGTGATTCCGTGCCTCCTGAGCCTCGGCGCCTGGGCTCAGCGTCGGGATCAGCTGGAGCAGCTTAGGAGCCTCGTCTCCTCGGATTTAGACTGAAATTTTGATTTTCTGCCCTGCTCAGATAATGTGGAAATCCTGTTCCCCGATATTTACTGTTTATCAGCGCAGCACAGCGCGGTTCTGGGGGGGAAGGGAATCTCTTCCTCTCCCTGGGTCCCCCCTCGATCCTCTCCACCCCCCAGCCTGCATGCTAATGGAGTTGGATTTGGGAGCAAAGCCACCACAATAGCTTAATTACAGGGAGTGGAGGGAAGAACAACTCCTTGGCAAAGAGGCTAGGATGAACTCTGATCCCTGTCCTCATCACCTGCGCCAGACAGAGCACAGGGCTGCTCCCTCACCCTAAGCCAACAACCCCTCTCTAGACCCATTCCTAAGCCAAGCTTTGTCACCACAGGCAGACCCCAAGCCCCCTCCAGCTTTACAAAGCTAAGGATGGCAAAGTGCAGGAGCACACTGAGCCATGCCACATCTGCCTTCCCCCAGCTCCTCACCTGAATGAAGTGGTCCAAGTATCTCCAAGCCAGGTTGCCCTCAGCATCACGGTCTATGAGGCCACCTCCCCATCCCTTTTGCATTGTCCTGTTTGTGTCTGGGGACCCTCCTGAGAGCCCAGCTGCAAACACAGTCCCCTTCCAAGGTGTGAATCCTGCTCCTCCATGCGCCAACACACACACCAAGCCTTGCCTCTTCCAGTGAGCATTAGTGCCACTGAGCCCTTGCAAACTCATACTCACAAGCAACCCAAAGGCAAGAAGGGGGGGAACACTTCCCTGTGTGACATGAACTAGGCAAGAGAAATAAAACAATAATAAGACAATCTGGGGCTCAGCAGCAGGGGAACAGCTCTAAGGACCACGTAAGTGCATAATGCCCTGTTATTAATGAAGCCTGCTGCAAGGATTGGTTATTGTCAGATAACACACAGGGCTTTCTCTCCCCACCAGCCCCTCGTGGGGAAGGAAGGCATCTCCCTGTGATTGGGATTGAGCTGAATAATGTCCCAGCCACCTGCAAGTGCACCAGGCTTTCTCTGCAACTGCATAATTTGAGGCAGCATTGGGGTAAGGCAGCAGCATGGAGAGAGGAGGGAAAGGAAAATGGGGAAAGGATGGTTTTTAAGGCAAAAATTGGGGGGAGAGGAATGGAAAGGGAGACAGGAAACACGATAAAGCTCAAGCAGGCGCTCTCTGCTCGGCTGTTCTCTGTGCAGCTTGCCTGTTGGCTGGCTCCTCTGGTTTAAAGTGACTCGGCTTCTTATGGAAACGGAGAGGCGGTATTAAAAAGGGGGGAAAAAAAGAAAACCAAGACACAGAGCGCTTCCTTATCTCATGGAGACAGTTGTCAGGAATCACTTTGACTGAGTCGTTTTGTCTCCATGCTTTTTTTCGCTGTCAAGCAGGCCTCAGGACATGGATCAAAGGAGAGGCGCCGAGCGCTCGCTGCAACTTCTGATCCCTTCTCGGTACAGACGCACGAGTGGCAGACAGCTCTCCTCCACATCAAATGGAAGGAGAGAGGAGAGGGAGAACGAAGGGAAGGGAGAGGGAGAAGCAAAGCTGGGAGGGACACACAGAGAGAGGAGCTCTCGCTGCTGCTCCACATCTCAGGGGAAAGACAGAGACCAGCAGCTTTTACTCTCCCTCTTCCCCAGTCCCCATCAGGAGCATCCCCGCAAAGGGAGGTGTGGGGCACGCAGCAGTGCAGGTATCTCCCTCAGTCTTGCAGACAAGCTCCCCACAGGACCTGCCTCAACCCAGGCTTGGCTCCGCACCTCAGTGGGTCCCAGACCAAGCAGTGCACTGAAGCAAGAGTCACGGTGAGAGCTCCCACTGCGTGGGCCACTCTGACATCCCTGTTTCAGCTCTGTGCTGCCTTGGTGGGTAAATTTCACCCCAAGCCCCTCCATGTCAGTCTTGCCTCTTCCCCTTCAATCTCTCAAAGCAGCCCTTGTGATTCTCCTGCACATGCTTGGCAAGCAGCTCCCCACCCTTTCCTCTATGTGGCTCACGACTCCCTTTCAGGTACTTACTCCCTGAAATAAGATCCCCCTCATCTCCAAACTGGATAGGCTTAAGGGCTGACTCCAGCTTACTGCGGCGAGCTAAGACCCTCTGCACCTTTGATCAATTTACTGCTCACCCAGCCCAGACCCTGCCAGGATTTCTGATCTTCAGCCCCTGCTGTAAATTGATCTCCTGCACGCCTGTCTGATGGAGGCAGGAACCAGCACCCTGCAGCAGGAGGAACCTCAGTGTGCGAGGTGGAAACCCCCACATGGCACGCACCCCACAACCTGATAGGCCCCCATTAGTCATCTGTTGCACACACAGCCCTATCTCCTATTCTTTGCACTTTCCACTCTCCCCATACACTACAGAAGCCCCTGCACAGCTCTGTAACCCCAATCTGCTAAAGCACCTATAGCAAAGTCAGGTACTGCTCCCCCTCTCACACCTGGACAACCAGCAAGATGATAGCACTGCAAGCTGAAGCAATACCCCAACACCTATCTCACACATCTCTTTAGGGTATGTTTCCCCCATAAGCCTCTCCTGGTGCTTCAGGACATAAAAGAACTTGTGGGCAGCCCTCCAGGATGCTCCACAGCCCCCAGAGTCCTCCTTGTCCTCTCAGCCCCAAATGTCCTGCTTGCAACCTTTGCCCCAGGATGCTGCGACCCATCTGCCAGTAATCCCAGTGACTGGGTGGCTTTGGGATGGGAGCAATGTGGGTTTCCTGCATTGTTAGCACCCATAGATGGTAAAGCAAACAGAAAATAAGCCATACTAAACAATGACCCCTTTCAAAATTGTATCTGTCAGCTCTGAAGGTCACAGCATATCCCCCTGGCATGGCACTAATACACAATCCTGTACCCGTCTTCAGTGCGTAGTGTTTTCCTGAGCTGGGACAGGTTTGAGGCTCACAAGGAGACCAGTGGACCTGTGTACACCTGCAACACATGGTCCCACCTCCTATCCCAGCATAGTATCTCTCCTGTTCTGTCACAGCCACCGAACTGAACCCTCATTCCACAACCTCTCTTTGTGGAACAAAAGAAGGGGGCAGGTTTGGGTTAGTGCCTGATCCACCGCCAAGTATGTTGCTGTAGATTTTTCCTGCCAGAGATGGCTTTTCCCAGCCAGGGCACAGCTGGAGCACAGCTGTTCCACCCTTCCTAGATGTTAATAGGCACACACAATGCATGGGCACACACACTGGTGTGCACACACACAACACGCACGCAGGACACTGATGCCCTTGTGCACACAGGCGTGCGAGAGCACGCACGCATGCCCCTGCCTCTGAGTCCTAATTATTCCTTTCATTGCATTCCTTCCTTTTAAGCTTCCCCTCTATCTCACATCCCTCATTCCAGGGCTTTCCCTGCTGTGGTCCCTTGATTCCTCTTGCAGCTCAGCACCAGCTCCCTGGGTTATTGCAGCTCCTCAAGCCAGGCAGCGGAACACTGAATGCCAGCGATGGCTCAGCAGTGCCCATCACCAGGCTGGCTGCTGGCTCTCCTCTGCTCTATCTGCCCTGCCTGCCTTGTCTCGAGTTCCCTTCTTAATCATAAAGCATTTGAAATCCTGCATTTGAATTCTCCAAATCTCCTGGCCAAGTCCTTACCCTCCCTGGTGTGGAAAAGAGACAGGACCCAGGGGAGAGGTGTTTCAGCACAGCTGAAAGCTGCACCGGTCCTGTCTGGATTTCCACAGGAAAGACATTCCCTGCCATGCCTGTTCCACCCACCCTGCTTTGGCTGTGCTCCCACCATTCTGGGAGCAAGTAGTGGGGTCTGGGAAGGGATATTTGAAAATTTATGGATACAGATTTCTATGTCTTAGCCCTGGGTGCCTTAAAGACCTGCTCCCTGCCCCGATGTCTGGGGGCTTATCAGGCACTCTCACACCTCCCTGCATTTCTTCTTCCTGCTGTCATTGGTTTTGTCATTCTCCTTAGCTTTTTGCCTCTATCTCTTCTCCTACTTTCTCTTCATTCCCTTTTCTCCCAGTACTTCTGATAGCCGAGTTTACAAAGAGCCACAGTTTACAGTGTCACGGGGGCTGATCCTGGACCCACTGAAGCTGATGACAAAGTTCCTATTGAATTCAAGGTTCAGGAACCAACTCTTTGCTCTGAAATCCTTCAGTGTTTCTAATATTTTTAATATTTTTCTAATATTTTTAATCCACACAGAGAAGAATGTGTGGAGTGGAAATCATGTGGGAATCAACACAATCAATGCCACGCAGAGCATAAGAGTTTGGGTTAAAGTAGTAAGATGCTGCCTTGTTGGCTTCTGATCAGCCTTCAGTGGGACCAGAGCATCCAAATCACTCAAGGAAGCTCATGAAACCTCGAGAATGACATCAAGTGAGGTGGCCCCTCAGATATGAATTTCCCCCTTCCCACCCTACAGAACAGAAACAATCATTAGGAATCAGGCAAATAAATACCTATCTCTTTTCACACGAGAAAAATGCTCTGTTCTCCCCTCTTCCCCTTGCTGGGAGCAGAGGCGTGTAACTGACAAGAGCAGATGGGCTTTGTTTGGTTAAACAGGGGGGGAAAAAAGGAAGAAATTTAGTGGAAAAAACTCCCAGCTTTCCTGGGACACACGTAGGTTAAAAGTTGAGAGACACGGAGCTGCATTTGACACCCAGCTAAGGGAAAACGCCAACGCAGATGCAGCAGAGCCAGTTGCTCCCAGAGAGAAACCTGGAGCTCCCATGCCCCCACTCCATCCCCTTGGCAAAGAAAGGGCATGGATTTTAGCATGTGTTTACCTCCTTCTCCAAAAATCCTGCCTGGAATCTGCCCCAAGGTCGTGGGGAGGCTGAAGAGAAAAGGAACAGGGATAAAGGTGGCTTGGAAAAGGGATAAATGTGGCTTGGAAAAGGGACATCAGCCGCTTTCTGAAGGGCAGACACTTCAGTTGAGGGAATCATGGTCCTCTAGAGAGATGGGGCTGCAGGGGGAATGTGGAGGAGGCAGCAGTGGGGGAAGAGGGCAGAGCCCACATGGTAAAAACCTGGAGTGGAAAAGGAGGGTAGGAGAATGGGGAAGGAGTGATGGAAAAGGGAGGAAAAGAACCCAGGAGACAAGGTTAAAGAAAACCCCTCGTGTGAGGTGGCACCCGAGAGCGTCAGGGGTTAAAGAACATTAGAAGAACATGTTCCTACACAAAGATAAGCCGGAGAAATGAATCCTTATCCATCCAAACCCAACCCTTTCGAATCTGAGCGAGAGAAGGGTCTCCTTTCAGGGAAACAGGGAATCCTTAATGCTTCCTCCCTCAGCAACTGTAATGCCAGGATGTTCCCAATCTGCTTTGAGGGATGGAAAGATTAAGAATAATAAAAAAATTGCAATAAAATATGTGTGAACGAGGGGGTAATTGTGGACAAATGCAGCATTCAAATTCATTTTTCAGCTCTTTTACACACCATTTCAATCTTATTTTCTGCTTGTTAATGAGATCTTGTTGGTTGGGGTGGGCACGGCTGCCCAGTATCGCTTGGGTAATTGCACATAATTTTCTCTCTACTAGTGATTTGCATCAGATTCCTTTTTTTTTTCCCTAATTCTTTGCTATTTAAACCCCCTCCTCCTTTTCTCTCTCCTTTCCCCCCACCCTCCAAATCTCATCCTCTCTCTCCTCCCCCTTTCTTCCCCTCCCCTTCTCCTGGCCCAGCAAGACTCATTTTGAATGCTTATTATAGGCACAGTGTCTCCAACGAGAAAAAAAGAAGGGAAGAAAAGGAAGCAGACAGAAGGGATCCATGTCACTGATGGAGGAGGCGCTGTCTCACTGGAGCCAGGCATCGGGATGCTGCTCCCCTCTGGCCAGCTAACATCGTGTCCTTCCCAAGAGCCAGCTTTCCCCCCCAAAACCAGGGCTCAGCTGGCTCTTCTGCTCCTGCCAGGATCAGTGTGCTCCTGACAGGGATTCAGATGATCTCCAATCCCAGCCCAGTGAGGCTGAGGAAAACATTAGCCTGGACAGTGGAGGGATGATGTCAGGAGAAGCAAAACTCTGCTGTGGCTATGGAGAGTATGAAGGTCCCTGACTTTAGAGTGGGAATTTGTGGGCAGAGCCTGGCCTGTGCCTCAAGTGTTGCTCCAGAAACACGGTCAAGAAATGGTGATAAACCCAGAGAGGGTTTAAAACCTGACCTCAGATACTGCCATTACACTGGGAATGAATTTGCTGAAGGAGCAAAAAAAGCCACCAAAAGCCCTAAAAAAATTAAAGCAACAAATATGAGATGGTGAACAAGTTTCTCTTGGCTTTTCCTATTCCTGGAATTGTCTTAATCTCTGGGTGATCCTGTGGGTTTGTTAAAAGATTCAGAAGTCTCAGAAATAACATGTTCTGAGAGTACAGGAAACTCCTGACTCTTAACTATACCTCAATGTGTTCTCCAGCCACACAGGGGCCACCTGCAACAAAATAAGGACCTTTTCCTTTTGAATGACCCCCTGTAAGACCCCAACATGCTGCAGTGAATGGTCAGATATGTTTAAGATACAGACCTGGATCTAAAAGGGCAGCAGAAATTTGAGTGGACAACATCCTACGAACATGAAGACATTTTAAAAGGCAGAAGAGACATGCTTAGACAGGAAAGCAGAATGTGCTGTGGCCCAACTTCTTTCCTCTTTGGAAAGCACCCAGGGCATTTCCCATCATTATAATGGCAGAGAAGCAGTCATATGTGGCCCTCACTTACTGCTTAATTTCCTCCCACCTCATCCCATGGTGTAGCATCTACATTCCTTGAAGGAATGTCAGATGCTGATCAAGATGTCACTGGGCTTGATACTGAGTTTACCATTACACTGAGCTATTTGTCACCAGCCTTATCCCAGGCATGGTGAAGGGTGATACTCAGCTAGCACAGGTCTGAAATTCATAAATGGATGCAGACTTTGCTCTCTCTGCTAGTGGGAAGCATGACCTGGCTAAGGACATCTTGGTGCCTGGCCTTGTTCTAGTTGAGGCTGATAGGTGTTCTCAGATAAATGGGAGATGATTCCTCTGTAGGATGAAAATGACTTGAAAACATTTACAACGGATTTATGAAATCCCACAGCCCTGGGTTATAAACCACTCTTGTGAGAAATGATGAGACAGGAGCTCCAGGGCCAGAAATCACACTCTGTATGACTGCTAACTGGTTACTCACTCTTCAGATTTAACTTCACTTTCGGTCTCTATATCCTTGCTAAGTCTTGGCACAGGCATTAACACCAGTCTGGAGGCAGTTACAAGCCACTGAGTCAGCCCAGCTGAATCTGTGACAGCTGCTGCTAACCCACACAGCCTTGGGGAGCGATGGGGACCTCGCTGCGGCATGTTCTGGTTCCAACCCACTTGCTGATGATCCATGACTGCTGCAGCCACCCAGAGCATCCTGACAGATGGAAGGTGACTCATCTGGCTGCAGCTGGCCAGCCTGGGAAGCTGGCTGTCTCCAACAGGCAATGCTTAGAGCAAGATTTCTATCTTACAAAGGCTCTCCCAGCACAAAACCAGCACTAATCAGCGCTTGGGTCACCCTGAGGGCTCTCACTGAGGTCTAGGAAGGAGTATGACATGAGAGATCATGCTTGATAGTGGTTTAAGCACATAGGACTATCCTTTTTCATAGCCAAGTTGCTGTTCTCATATGAAGCATCACAAAAACCATCAACATGGGATGAAGCAACTGGGGACAAAAGTTCCCTGTTTCCCTCTCCTTCCTCGACAGTCTCAGGTCTGGAACAGAGGCAGAATGGCCTCTACACTAGGGAAACTGCATGGGAATCGCTTTGGGGACCCAGCAGCAGAGCAGAACAGGCACAAGGCTTTGTGTGCTCCAGGCTGGAACCCAAGCAAGAAATGTGGCCCTTTCCCACGCGAAGGCTGGACACAACTTGCAGGAATCTGTCAGGAGGGGGGGGCACTGAAGTGTGTGTGCGTGTGGGGGGACGGAGCCCGCAGTGGCCAGACGTAATCCCCTTCTCTCTGTTGTGAGAATGGAAATACCACGCTTCCCCTCTAGAATTTCAGCTGCCAGCACCGAGCCCGTCTGGTGCTTTCTGGCTGGGACACCCAATCCGCGGTAACTGGATAGCGAGCGGCAGCAAATGCTGGGAGCTCTGGGCCAGGCTGGCCCCCACCTCCTTGTCTAAACTGCAAAGAAATGTCCCTCCTGCTGCTGCTGAGGGCTGAAACCAGAGAACTGTCTGTTTGCAGCTCAGACAAATTGCCATCATTTTAAGTTGCCAATTGTTGTCTATCTCCTGAACTCACTCCTTCCCTGTAGTTAACATTTACCCCTGCGGAGAGCAACCAGATGCCACCGATAACTGCACAGGAGGATGAGAGGGTTGAGGCACAAGAGGGTTTACCTGTAATGCTGTGGGATAGCTGAATTATGCAGAGCAAGCTGCTCTAATGGAAGGTGTCCCTGCCCATGGCAGGGGTTGGAACTGGATGAGCTTTAAGGTCCCTTCGAACCCAAACCAGTCTGGGATTCTATGATAAATCACACAGAGCATCCCATATTGAAACCTCACGAAGCTTTTACCCACCCTGCTCCATGTAAGAGGACATTTCTATGAGTTCTCATTCATGCTGTTTGGAGTATGTCTTGCATCCTTCCACTAGGAACAGCAGAGGATTTAGACAGGAAGGGAGCAGATAAGTAAATATAAAGCAGTCATAAAATAACCTGGGTTAGCCTTTCTATGCACAAAAGAAATGGAAGAATTTATATGCTGATGTCTTGGCCCTCACATGATTAAACACATTAGGAAAGTAGGAACTTCCTCTTCTTGGGGGTGCAAAGCTTTCTTTTCTTCGGGACTGCCAAATAATGCATCCTCTCTTTCCCATACAAAGGGCTTATTGGCTCAGGACTCACCTTCCCCTAGCCTGAGCCTGGGGCAGGGTAATTTGGGATAGGGATAAGCATAGATACAGCACTGGTTTGGCCATTTCAATGAGCCTCTGATTTAGTGAGCAGAACTAGTAAGAAGATGCTGAAGCTACAGAAATGGAAATTGCATGATAGACCTGTGTATGCCTAATGCTTGTGCAGTTTATCACGTGGATCTCACCCTTACTCTGTGGTGCTAAATTCACCTGTGATAATCTGAATTAATCACACGCCCTGGACCATCTAACCTGCAGCCTGCCTTTGAATTCCATACTGTCTGCTCCTCTCCTCAACCCAGTGCTATTAGAAAGCCCTTGTCAGAAAGATGTCCCCCTGTTTCCCACACAAATGATGCTGGTTGAGGCAACATTCAGCCTCATGCCAGCCACCCTTTTTACATTTTCCATCTCATGAGCATTCAAAGCTAAAAGTGGGGGGTTTATACCATTTCAGAGAAGCTGCAAAATTTCCCTCTTTCCATTGACACTCAATGTCTGTTTTCACACTTGACAGATTAGAAGTTATTGGACCTTAAAATCTATCTATCTCTCTAATGTCCCCATTTATTGGACTCCTCTCTCAGCAGTTGTAGGCTTTTCATTTCAGATGCCTACCTAATTTCTCCTTGTAGTTTCATATTATTTTGCCCTTCCTGTCTTAAACAGTGTTACCAGCCACACTGAAACAACTGCTATAGTGCACTTCACATGTCTCTGTATTTCACAAGTGACTGAGGACAAAAGTGAAATGTATTTGGTACCTCTCCAGGACAGCAGGCACAACGTGAATGCAAGTCCTGGCTGTTAATTTTCAGGATACAGATTACAGCAAGTAAACCAAAGAGAAGGGTTAAGGCTCTATCTAATGAGGTGACAGAAAACTGTTATATCCTGGGATCTCCACTGACTTCAGTGCAGCTCACAAGCTGAGAATGGAAGTCTGCTTCCACAGCACACACACAGCACAAGCTCTGCTCTCTCTAGACCAGCTGGTGACAGAGGCTTTAACCTCTCTACACTGCTGAGGTGGGCTTCTCTGTCACACCAGCTCCCAAAAGCCACAGAGATACCTGGCAGAAGGTGGATCAAACCTGGGACCGGGCACTTCAAGAGGTGGCTGCACTGAGGCTTGGAGCACAGAGCCCAGAGTCAGCTCATGGGTGCCCCATTCTGAGCTCAGGCAGGGGTTTTAAAATCAAGGATGTGCTTTGTCTTTCCTCCTTTAAAGCTTACCTGCACCTCTTAGTGTGACCTTGTGAAAAGCATTAGCAGAACTGTTTGTATGGCAGTTAAGTTTCTCAAGGCTAAATCCCAGATCTACATCCCTGTGTTTTGAGTAAGCTCAGATCCATAGAGCTTCCATGTTCCAACCAGACTTGGACAACCTGGCTTCAGCTAATCTCTAAATCAGTCACCCACAAATCATGGACTACTTCTAAAGAGAGCCTGAAGAAAGCAGCTAAGAACAGCAAGGCTAAAACCCCACCATGGAAGGGCCCACACCTGCACTGGAATTTTTCTGGAACACCAATCAATGCTCTTGGTCCTGGGGTTTGTGATTCCAGTGTGCTAACTTGAATATGGGAGCTAACAGATACAAGTGCCCTGGCAGTGCAGTGCTGAGCTCAGGATAGACACTGCAACAAACAAACTCCTTGCTTTAACCAGGCTGCCTCCACGAGCTCATGACAGTAACTCCCTTGTTAATCATAATACACTGTGATAGCCTGAAGCCTGTCCTGCTCTCAGAGGATCTGAACCAGCCAAATACTGTCAGCCAAAGAAAGAGAATGGAAGCGGGTCACATACCTGTGGAGAGAGGCCATTGCTAACAGGATTCATGTGGTTGGCAGGAGCTGCAGCATTCATGAAGCTGTCTGAGTAGCTGGAGAAGCTGTGTCGGGCCCCATAGGCAGAGCCGGTATCGGCGGCAGCGGCGGCTGCAGCAAGTCCTCCCTGGTGCATGGTGGATGGTGGCAGGGGCTGGGGTCTGTGTACTGTGCTTCCCCCATCTGCAGAGAGAAGGGGGGAAGAAGCTGTAAATTCTTTTATAAAGGCCAAAGCCAACTGGAATCAGCAATACTCCTTCCACTGAATCCCAGCATGGAGATTTACCCAGAACAAGGGGTTGCCTATGATACTTTCTAGTGTGCTCATCATTTCAAAGCTGAGCAGAACAACTACAGTCACGAGACATACAGATACAACAGAAATGACCATGAGGTAGAGGAGAAAACTGTTGACTTAGGGAAAAACCTTCTCATCCCAACTCGAGGAAAACCACCTGTGTATTACAAGAGCCTCAATGGGATGCCATGAATCAGTGAAGGGATGATGGGATTACCCAGGGCTAGAGAAGAGGAGCAATGCAGGCAAATGGGTGCTCACCTTGGGAAATGGTGGTTGTTGGGTAGGTGGAATCTGGCAGCTGGTACGGAGGGAGGGTCGGCATTCCTGTCGGAGGGAATCCCCCTGGCAGCAGGTGGTTGAAAGCTGCAAGTTGGTTCGCTCCCGCCTGCTTGCGCCATCTCGCTCTTCGGTTGCTGAACCACACCTGATGGGGAGAGGAAAGGCCACGTGTAACTTGCTCTGAGCTGCTGTCCCACCTCACCTGCTCTGCTGATGGAAACACAGCCTGAGTAACAGCACTAGCCAAAACCAGCTTCAAGTTCCTGCCTTTCAAAGACGTTGTAAGAACTCATCTCTGATCCTCAGCTTCCTTCCTCCCAGGTGAAGGCTGAGAACACTGGGGCTGTTCAGCCTGGAGAAGAGAAGCTGCTTGGAGACCTCAGAGCAGCTTCCAGTGTCTGAAGGGGGCTGCAAGGATGCTGGAGAGGGACTCTTCATCAGGGACTGTAGTGACAGGACAAGGGGTGATGGGTTCAAACCGAAACAGGGGAAGTTCAGGTTGGAGATCAGGCAGAAGTTCTTTACTTTGTGGGTGCTGAGGCACAGGGTGCCCAGAGAAGCTGTGGCTGCCCCATCCCTGGCAGTGTTCAAGGCCAGGTTGGACACAGGGGCTTGGAGCAACCTGCTCTAGTGGAAGGTGTCCCTGCCTGTGGCAGGGGTTGGAACTGGATGAGCTTAAGGTCCCTTCCAACCCAAACTGTTCTGTGATTCTATGACAATGCTACCACCACCCTGTCTCCTCGGTGAGGATACTTGCATTTAGAATTGTTAAAGATACTCCTCAGAGCATGGAAGCATGTATCAGCAGCAGGGTGAGATGAAGAGGAATATTTTAGCTTGTGTATTATTCCAAGAGAGTCCATAGCAAATAGATGCATTGCTACCACCTGGCCATTCTGCCTTGTTATCTGACAACTATGTGAATTATGCTGAAGGATTAAGTACCATAATAGCAACACGGCTGCTCTGTTAGAAGGGATAAATAGACAGATTAGCATCATGGTTTCAGTGTTAGACAAGCTAAATAGATAGAACCAGACCGGAGGGAATACAGGGGTTTCTCAGCTTCTCTGTACTGCAGCAAATCACTGTTGTCTGTATGCTAAAACATGCTCTCCTTGCAAGAGGCACTGCAGTGTGCGCTAGGATTGTACTGCAGCCAAATTCGATCTCTGTGTATTAAAATAAACCCAGTATTAATGCATAATAAACCCAGGATTAATGCATAAGAAACCCAGTATTGATGCACATGCAAAGCTGGGTTCACGTTTCCTACAGTGCTAGTTTACCTGGAAAACTCAAGGGGAGATTTTCCTAAATGCATTTGTCTGCCCTGATGTGTTTTATCATGGGCAATCTGCCTTCTGCATCGTGGAAAGGGCTTCTCAAGCTGTTTCTTGGCCTTGGTTTACTTCATTTAATCAGAGAGGCTCTCAGGCCCCATCCCTGCTTGGGGTTCAGAAGTATGCGGATAAGCTTTCAAGCCAGATGAGAATGCAGCTGCTGGACTTTGTGAGGCCTAAAGGTCTAGAAAACACGATTAAATTTCACAGCAACAAGAAAAAAAATGGAGCAAAAATCAAGAGTGTAAAGCATTCAGGGGGGGAAATCCTCCATCAGGCTTCCAAGCTGTTCAATGTCAGATCAGAAGCTGGGGTTACAAGGGTTTGAGTCCAAACTGCCCCCACATCTTGTGAACCAAAGCAAAGCTCCATTCCCTAGATAGAGCAGAACCTTAGTCCAATGTGCCTTGCACTTCAGACGTGATCCCCATCTCAAAGTGGGTACCTCTGACCTTTAAACTGAATCCCCCTGCAGATGTCACTTATTGGTTTGCCTTTTTCCTACTGGCACTTGTGGGTACATCTAATTCACAAGGCAGCATGTTTTCATTGAAAGCTGCTTATTTAACTGAGTGGTGGCTCATGGTCCACATGCACTGCAGTGGTTCTTGCTGCAAAACCAGACACTGAGTTCACACACAGATTTCTGTGAGGCTCTTCAGATCAGTCTATTATTGCTCTTTCTCCTCATCTACATGGAAACAGTCTGATTAAAAGCTGCTAATGATGGCTGTGTGTAAGCTGGTGCTGGCTAGGAAGGACCTAGTCCTTCACTTCATGCTGTTATGTACATCCATTCATTGTACAGTGAAAACCCAGTTTTCTTTGGAAGAGTTGGTCTAAAATAAGCCCCCTGAAATGTAGACAGTGCTGATGTCAGGTCCTTGGCACCAAATGTGTCGTTTTACAGACCTGTTCCTATTGCACTGCACTACTGGCTGAAGCAGCAGAACCTCTCAGCACCTTCCAAAAGGTTGACAGAAATGGGTCAGCTTACATCCGATCTGCACTGATCAACAAAGTCCATGCAGGTCAGGATCCCTGTGTCCATTTTTGGCACCAGAAGTCACTAGCAAAATCTAGGACAGACTTAAGGGGAGAGAAATGAATGAACATTAAGGGCTGTAGCACTACACAACTCTTTTATATAGTCCAATCCATGGCACAGTGTTTAGGAGTAATAGAAATGGATAAATAACCTTTTGTTTCCCCTGGTCATGCAAACAGGACCTGTCTTTTCCTCCTGCATGTATGTGTAATCCATGTCTTGAATTAAGGGCATGGAACATGGCTTCTCTTTGTTTCCACTTTTGCAGATAGGGGCATAAACCCCTAGTACTACAGCTGAACACAAGGAGAGAAATAAACCTGCTCTCTGCAGAGAAAGAGGCCTGGTCCCAGGCTGGAAGAGCTTCCACTCCAAAAAAAAGAGATCTCAGTGCTGAGAATAGCCTAGAAAAAGCAAAATACCTGAAGGGCAGACATAAGCAAGCAGCTCTGAATGCAGGCAGGGAAAGGGAAACCCAACTCCAAGAATGTGAAAGCCACTCAGTGATTGCTGACACTTTCCCAACATCACAAAGGGTGGGAAAGTTCCTTTTTTATAACCAAGAGCCAGATGCTGGCAAATCCACTCGGGATTAGAAGTTCAGAAGCAGCATGTGGAGTGAGATGGGCTGGTACGGGACATGTTTCTCTGACAGCATCCCCACCATGCCCGTGGTGGTTTGTCAGTTGGCTTGGCTAACACATGATTGAAACACAGCTTGGCAAAGGTTTGTGCTGTCTTACGTTACACCACATGAGGTTAGTGATGTCCATGCACCAACACACATGTTTGCAGCCGCTGGTCAGAACCGGTGTGTTCAACTCCTCCCGTCTTGCTTCTCCCCAGCCAGTGAGGGGGATGTAGTTCCTCTGGTTTTTAAAGGGGATAAAAGGATACCCTGGATCCTTTTACAACAGAGTAGAGTCAACAAAAGAGGCCTGTGAATGGGCTGTTCTTGGGGTGTCTTGCTTACTTTGGTCTACAATGGACTTTGAAGAAAGCTAACTTTCAGAAGAATGGACTATCAACAAAGTCAGTTCTTACCTGTGCTACAGCCTCCTTCTAGGACTTGGGGGTTGCTTTTCTCATTTGAAATCAGTGGAAACATTGCTGCATTCAACACATTTGGGTCCTTAAAAAAGCCATGCATCAGATCACCACCTCTAAATTGAGGATAAAACCTGTATTTTCTTAACATCTCAGTTTATTTCAACAACCAGCCACCTGAGATAGAGGCTCTTTCTAACTGCCAACAGTAGGCACCATACCTGGCACAGCAAGAGCTCCTTCTTAGCTGAAGCATCAGAGCAAAACAAATAAGGAATGATAATAATAGTAAACACACATGCACCAAATGAGATTCCCAACTACATGCTTAAAAGTAGTGCTTCCTACCAGAGCCTGCCTGAAGAATCCAGCCACAAATACACTGAAACCTTCCACAAAGCAATTGATAGGATTTCTCTTCCCGTGCAGAGAAGGGACATTTCATGGCCCAAACAGGTTGATTCTGCCCCTTATTTCTAACCCACAGAAAAAAATAGATGATCCATTGCAGCAAATGACGTTAGCAATTCTTTCCCTTTCCCTGCCTTAAAGGTGGCTCAGGCCTTTATGCTTATAAATCATTTTATTGGTAGTTAAAATAGAGAGGCTGGAGCATGGAGCTGAAATGCGAGGTGCACTTCAAAGGGAACCTGCTTTCATTTCCCAACAGTTAAGGTTTTATCAGCCACTAAAGATTCCCCCTGCCAGAGGATCCTGTTACACCATGTTAAGCCTGGAGTGAAGGCTACGGCTGCTAAACCCACACTGGTGGGAAGAAGAAGAGGAAGAGGAGGAAGATCTGAAGCTGCTGCTCTGTCTGTGGAGACATTCTAGAGGCTGCTGGGGCTGGATTGCACAAGTGGAGTTCTATGCTGGGACAAATGTGGGGAAAAGGGTTGTGTAAAGAACCCAAGAGCATTAAAAACATGTCAGAAACCTGTTTCCTCCCCAAAAGACAAGTTCTTGGTGATCATTTGTGCACTGCAAAGAGCTCCTGCACTGTGTGAAGATGTTGCTTTCCAAGGGCATGGAAGTATAATGCAGGCCACTGAAGACAACACTTAGTACCTGCTAGAGACATCTGGGGCTTTTGTCCCTGTGAATCGTCTTCCAAAGGATGTGCTCATTAGACAGGAAATGCTACAGAAACTGCTTCAGGGGAAGCAGAGAGATATAGGAATGTCCTCATGGAAAATAACTTTAAAGATGTCCAAGCAAGTTCTTCATGGCATGCCCAAGGTGCAGGTAAAATCAGAGTCCCTCACTGTGCCATATGCACCTTGTGCAGTAAGTGAATACGCTGCTCCTGAACGCTAGATGCTCACTGCAGAGTATCACTCAATCTATTACCTTCACAGATGGAAGAGGAAGGCACAACAGGACTAAGAAACCTCTCCAATCCATCACTGTCTGCCTTGCAGAACCAGCTGATCTCACAAGAGCCCATCATCCCAGCCAGACTGGGTTTGGGGCAAAGGTTAGAACTGGTTCTTATTTAACCTGAACGCCTGCACCCAACCCTGCCAGGCCCGAGATGCCCCAACCACTTGTTGTCAACCAGCGGAGAAGGGCTGCAAAGGCAGCTGCCTGCCAGGATGGGGCTGGACTGAATTATCCCTGCAGCCGCCCAGATATGGGTCAGCTCCCACAATTTGTCAGACAAGGAGAGGAAAGGAAGGTCAAAAGAGGCTCCTGTGGGAAAGAAAGCCTGTTGTGTTCCTGCTCAGCCTAATCAGGACTTGATGTTGGAGAAAGATAGATGGGATAAATGAGCTCCTAAATGGAAACAGGGATGGAAAAGCCAAGTTGTGCTTTTGCTCTCCAGTAGAATGGAAGAGATGCAGCATGTGTTTGCTTTCACAGGCCCAAGAGGTTACAGGAACCAGGTGGAAAAGCATCACGTGGACATTTATGGCCCAAGCAAACCAACAAAATTCCACCTAAGTCAGATGAGGTCCCTTTCCAAGTTGGACAGAGGTGACCCTGCTGGACCTGGTCCTCCTCTAAACAGGTGGAGATCCCAGCAGTGCCTTGCCTTGCCCATAGCTTCTCTGGGCACCCTGTGCCAGGGCATCAACACCTTCACAGGGAAGAACTTCTTCCTTATCTCCAACCTGAACTTCCCCTGTTTCAGTTTGAACCCATCACCCCTTGTCCTATTGCTACAAACCCTGATGAAGAGGCATCATTGAGGCTACTGAGATAATTCTTTACAGAACAACCATAAAAGCCCAGGAGAGTGCAGAGATTTTAGGCACACAGATTTTTTTTCTGTGTGTAGGGATGCAGCTGTATCTAGTGACACTTTGGTTCAGTGCCTAAAAAGCTGAGCTTCTGCTACTTGTGGGCAAGATGGTTAAGATAAATATTAAACAAGGTTAGTGGAGCAGAACAAATGACTCTTCACAAATGAGATTATCCAACGAATTTAGCCTATAGTTTTCCTGGCACAGCCCAGTTCCTGAAGGTGTTAGCTATTTATAACAATCTGTTTAGGTTGGATATAAGGCAGAAGCTCTTCCCTGTGAGGGTGCTGAGGCGCTGGCACAGGGTGCCCAGAGAAGCTGTGGCTGCCCCATCCCTGGCAGTGTTCAAGGCCAGGTTGGACACAGGGGCTTGGAGCAAGCTGCTCTAGTGGAAGGGGTCCCTGCCCGTGGCAGGGGTTGGAACAATGAGCTTTAAGGTCCCTTCCAGCACACACCAGTCTGGGATTCTATTGAAGAATTTCAATAAACAGTTTGTGGTATGTGGATTTTTTATACAAAAAAAAATCTTTTGTTTTTGTTTTTAAAGAAACCCTTGCTAGCAGTGAAAGATTTCCTTGTGACATTGATCACTTTACTCTTGCAATATTCTTTCTAATCTTGGCATTAATGCCACAAACACTTCCTCAACCAAAAGGTCATTTCTACCTTTAAGCGCTCATCACAGCGTGAACACTTTGTTACTATGAATTTTATACTCTGGTCAGGGAAGCAGGAGAAATGGGATAGATCTGTTCACTGTCACACTGAGACATCCGAAGCCCAGATTTGACCTCATGGCTTCACAGCTCCAAGGCCAACTCTGCCCAGAGACGCAGCTTCACCTCTTACTGTAATATACTGTAATGTAAGTTAATAATACCTATAAATTAAAAATTGTTATCACTGAACAAAATTACTGTTGATACTGAATGTTTGCAAATGTTGTGTTTTCCAGCTCTGCATTTTGCAAACTGTGTTTCTCAGTGATTGAGTTGTCAGATGATAAATTCTGTTAAACTAAAATTCAAAACAAACCCTCTGTTTTACTTAATCCATATAGCTCTTTATACACCCTGTGTCGGAGGATGAGTGAGGCTTGTGGAAGCTGAAGGACATGAGGATCTGTTCACCACTGTCAGAAAGCAGCTGTATTTTATGAAGTGCTTAAAGCCTTGCTTTTTAGAAGGCCGAATCTTACTGGTGTTCAAGTTGCATGTAAACACCTCAGAACAGGCTGTGATGTTCACACCTCATGGAGGTAAGATGTTGGAGAGTAGGTTTCCTGCTGCTATTGTTTAGCTAGAGATAGGCCAGGCTTAAGAGCAAATCAGCAGCACATGATTCCCACTATCAAGATTTTCTTTGCGAAAGTAAAAGCTGTGAGCTTTTAAAAACAGCTTAAGCACTATGGAAAGTGGCTCAAAGATTAAAACACCCTGGTAACCCCTCCTCCCGCTTCTTACAGATCTTTTCCATTGCTGGCCAAACAGGATCTCTTTAATTGGTGTCCCAGTAAACAGAAAGCCTCCTTAGCTGGGGAGACGGAGAACAGGCCAGTGCCACGTGTGCTGGCTGCTCACTTAGCGGGCACACACAGAAGCAGAGGTTCAGCACAGGGCATGTGAGCAAAGTGTATGAGAAATATTTAGGTCCATACTCTTGTCGGACTGGAAATTTTGTGATAAAGGTTCTCCTCATAAAGCCTTTGGGAGGCCCTGTTTGTTTTGAATACAATGGGACAGACACTGCACTGCTATAAATCAGTGCAACTTCACTGACTTCCATTTAGGCCAGCTGAGTGCGCAGTGTTCCACACAAGTGCTCCAGCCCAGGAGCTGGGATCTGGTTCATTGCTTTGGCCTCTGGGCCCTTTATCCTTTGTAAGAAAATCCAATCGTTAGCACATTGTTTAGGGGATGCCTTTTTCAGGCTGGGAGCATGAGGCTGCAGTTCTGCTCCATGTTCCAAAGCAGAATATGACAAATAATCCAAAGTCAGTTCCAGGGTTTGCATCTCAACACAAAAATCCACAATTTTAACTAACAACCAGGGCTTACTGAGCAGAACTGATCCCTCCAGCTGCAGAAGCCAACAAGTTGGAAGGAGCACTCTCTGTCATGAATTTCTGCCTTTGTTTCATAGATTCCCTGCCCTACACATACAAACCAAGCTGCTCTTGTCAAATTATGCTGCATGTTCTAAAGTTGATATTCATTCCTGTTGATTTGCACCAATGCTTTGCCAGAAGGACTGCAGGATTAGGCTTATCATTTTCATCTGCACTGAAGTATAATATACTTAGCGGAATAGCGCTGACTCTCTCCAGCAGGATGCCCTCAGGCTTACAAAGCTGGGACTGTGTCCTCTGTCAGTGGGACATTTCTATTTCCAAGGGGGCTGGTTACTATAATTCTACTACGAATACCAAAAGTGCTGATGCTTTTCTAAACCAACCCTTAGATACAGACATAGGATGTGCTTGCAATTTTAAGAGATCATCTCTCTCTTTTCCAAAGTTCAGGTGGAAAAAGACTTGCTGCTATAGTTTGGATACCTGATGGTTAGCTTGGCAGTTTGGTTTTGTTAATTTTTATGTGACTTGGAGATGGAATGAGGGCTTATTTGGAGCATATTAGTTGAGGTATTGGCTGCTTGTGTGGGAACCTGTATCCAAGGTCTATTCGTGGTGTGCAAATGTCTCAGCGATTTGAGACCATGGTGCTGCCCTGAGGTGTACGCACTGCTTTGTTTTACCTTATATTCCTTTCTGTTTGTATTGTTCAAGTAAAAAGCAGCAACTCTTTAACCCAATTGCATTTCTAATTCAGGCTGGGGAGAAGTGAAAGAACAGCAGCAATGCCGAGAGACATCAAGCATTCACTAGGCAAACAGAAAGTAACAGGTTACAAGACTGCAGCCGACCGACCTCGCTCATTCGCACCCTTCTGCAGCCAGACATGGGTGGGAAGCAGCTGGACCCTCCTCACCCCCTCGGCTGCATCCAGCCCTCGCTGGCATTACCTTGCAGCACCGCTTCTTTAAAGCCGGCTGGAACAGCGCACTACCCCCGGCCCGACCTCTGCCGGGAGCCGGCCGCTGCTCGGCACCGCACCGCGGCTGCCCCGACGTGCCTGGGCACACGCAGCGGCAGCACCGCGGCGGTTCTCAGGGGCTGGCAGGGCCAGGGGCTCTTCTTGCCTTGGGCTCTCTATGTGGAGGCTCCGGTGTGCGAGAGCGCGGCTGGCCCCGCGCCGTGGAACAGCAGCGTGCCAAGCCAAGCTCTGCCAACGGGAGCCCCGGCTCCTCCGCACAGCCCCTCGGTGCTGCCAGAACCCCGGGGCAGCTGTTGTGTCCTAACCCCCTCGCAGCCCTCTGCACAGGAAATGTAAACTAGTGGGAGCCTCGGGAAGAAAGAAAACATTCTCAGCTGACCTTTAAGGGAGGGGGATTGCCTCAGAAAAGCCAGTTTGGATACACCTCAAAGAGTACGTGAAGCAGAACACCAAGCAAACAGCATCACGTTCCAGCAGCTTTGCATGGCTCCAGTTAATACTCGGAGCTGGGGAGACCTGCTAACCACTGCATTGTCCCTCCCTGTAATACCTTCAACAAGCACCATACCAGGGAACGGGACAGACCTTGAGCACAATGACAGAGCACTGGGGTCCCCACTAGCACACAGAGTGGAGAAGTTCCTGAAGAAATCCAGGTGTTTCTGGAACCTAGAGTGCAGAGTGCTGCTGTAAACGGTGCTTTTCAGCTGCTTTGCACTGAGAACAGAATTGCTTTGTGAAAAATCTCAAGGAAAATGGAATGGAATTTCTTTGCTGGCGCTCCATTTGGCATGTCTGATCTAGAATATGGCTGTTTGTTTACTACAGTTTGAAACTGTGTCAGAAAATACAGATTATCTGAGGAGCCTAGAAATGCACTGAGATTTCAGAGCCAGAATTGCTCTGAGGCTTTTTATTAAATGAAACAGCCATTTTCTCCCAGGCAGAAATCACAATGGTATCCATCATAAAAATGATCAATAAAGCACTGGCTTGCGACTCCTGCTGTCTGGTTTAATTCTGTTATTGAAATAAAGGTTTCTCAGTGCATGGAATTTCCTGGGGATTAATAATAACAGACATCAGCATCACAACACACCCATCTCTTTGAGCTTCTGATTGCTTTCCATAGAGCACCCACTGCCCAGTCCATAGGAACCAGGATTAACGTACTTGCTGGTGGTACTCACGCCTGTGGTACAACCATCTGAATCATCTCTACATGATGCTGAGAAGCAAAAGCTGCCATCTCTTTTTTGGGACTGACTTTGGTACATTTCTAGGAAAGCCTTTTGAGATAATACTTTGGAGCCTGTCACACCTGACTCATTACAGCAGCAGGAAAAAGGGAGATTGGCTGCTCAACCTGCGACTAAGGTCTATCTGCAGTGTGCAAATGTCTCAGTGATTTGAGATTACAGTGCTGACCTGAGGGTAGTTTGGGTGTATGCACTGCTCTGTTTTACCTTCTATTTCTGTCAGCACTGCTCAAGTAAAAACCAGGAATAAGCACACAGGTTTGTTGGATCTAGCCTTAAAAACGCAACACATCTGGGCAAACAGATCCACAAATGGGCTTGTTTAGGACAAGGGTTAGTTCTGACTCCCTAAACCCTGACTGATGTACCTGGTGTCTCTTTTGACATTAGCATTGCTTTGAGAAGTAATTTCTACACCTACACAAGAGTTTCCAGGCAAAACTATCCTTTTATTAAGAAACACTGTACTGACAAAGCTAAACTGATTGTGAGAAAAGGGTTTTTCTGGAAAACATCTCTTCTCAAGGAATGCCAGGGAGGAAAGGCAGAATTACCACAGAATCCCACTTAGGGGTATGTTCCCATATCAAAACTTTGCCACCATCAGTTAGATAATTGCAAAACTTAGTGTAAAACCTCAAAATACATTCAAGATCAAAGGCAAAGCTTCCACTAAATTAGCTGAGTGAATTGTTTAGCTGTTAGACTTCATTCTTAAACCCATGAACACTTGGCATTCAGCAGCTTGTTTTCTGAGAGGGTGGAAAAGGGAACTTGTGGATGGGCAAGAATTAGTTCAGTGCTGGACAATTAATGTGGACACATGAGTCAAGACATTGCCTTGCACAAAAACAAAGCAGTGGGAATTTCCACCTGTGGCCTCTCTGGGCATGGGTTTGGCACCACCATCCTGATCCATCCAGAAGCCTCAGCACTGTTTATGCTCAACTTGGGATTAACCTTTTCATGGCTCATACCTCTGGGTGTGTTGAAGTCTGAATATTGAAATCCTGTGTCACAAGCACACAGCCACTGCAGTGACCTTGCAAAAATACTGCTCACCATCCTGTGATCTTCCTAGCAGATGAGAAAGCGGAGCCTGGAGCTGCCTCCCACCACCACCCCTTCTTGTTCTGCAGCTTGGGAATTTTATTAGCTGTCAACGTGTCAAACTTCCACTTAGCTGGGCAGCTGCATGAGCACCCAGCCTCTGAGGCCTGCCAGTAAAGTTTAACAGAGCTATCAGCCTTTCACATGGAACTGATTATGGTATGTGAATGTTCAGGTATCAGAGAGAAGGAATGAGACTGAGGTAAATTCATCTTTCACGTGGTAGAGCAAAGAGAGGTGAGGAGGAGAAAAAAGAAAAGAGATAGCCAGGCCTGCTTGGTTTTGTTCAGTGCTTGTACAGTGATTATCAAAATGGGATTCCAGTGTAGGGATGCTGTGTATATACGATCATAGAATCATAGATTGGTTTGGGTTGGAAAGGACTTCAAGATAATCTAGTTCTATCCTCCTGCCATAGGCAGGGACACCTCACCCTAGACCATGTCACCCAAGGCTCTGTCCAACGTGGCCTCGAACTGCCAGGGATGAAGCATTTACCATCCCTCTGGGCAACCTGTTCCAGTGCCTCACCACCCTATATAGTAAGAAAGAATACAGTAAGATGGCCCAATAGCAACACCTGAACTGTGATTTGGAGACCTGGATGTGATCTGGGCATTGTCCACCCACGGCTGCACAGCAGAGAGTGTGCACTGAAATCCAGAAGCTGGATGATGCAATGACCAGACACTGAGGGCTGCTCTTGAGTCTCTTTTGTAACACTTCTCATGTGTCTGCCTCCCATTTTACAAGTTAACACGATAAGCTTTTGGGGATGGGATAGATGGGGAGATGCTGGCATGGCCCTTAACACCCAGACACATCTCAGCTGGCCCTACTGTTATTACAGCCATCCTTAATCCAAAGCACGTCTCTTGGCCTTAAAAACTCCGCTGAGACACGAGGAAGACTATAAGGTGGCAGAAGATTCCCTGCTGGATGGCTACATGTGTGGATGTGTGTGTGGGGAGGCCTTTTTCTCTTTTTCCACAAGGACTTGATTGACTCATGTTTGTAGATCCTGAGAGCCAGTAAAAGATCTGCTCTGATATCCAGAAAATTTTACAAGGGGCGGCAGGCTTAAAAGTGGTGGGAAGAAGCTGACTCTGCCAGGATGTTGGAATGAGAAAGCCATCAGGAATGTGCCTCGGAGAACAGCTGCTACTAGAGCCCTGGCAGGAACCTCCACACAAGCTGCCTGGGAGCAAGTAGGGGGATTCGAGGATCACAGCTTGAGACAAGGGAAAGGTTCTCTTTATTTATTGATTTAGTTTTTCCTTGCTCTGCTTTCCCTCCCAGCCTTGTCACAGTGAGGTCAGAGTGCCCTGGAACAGAGAACCTGCCTCTGGTTTGTGCACACCCTGGCACTTCAGGGCTTTTCCCTCCCTCCCCAGCATGCCCTCATCAATGCAGGTTTCTCTGTCCCCATAAAAAGGTCTTACCCAAGCTCTGTTCTTTGGAAACTCCTTATTTTTTTTCTGTTTGCCACAGAAACATCTACCTTTATCCTTCCTCCTTAACACCTTATGTCCATCTACACAAGTAAGAGCAATTAGAAACAGAATATGCAAACAAAAACGGGGAATTCACACATTCCAACTTTTGGTAACTTAGTCACCTCAATTAGTTCCTTTCCCAGGCTCCATCTATCTATGGACCTCCCTGGCTAGCAAATTATTAACACTCTTAGTGCTGAACACTCTGACATGGTCTTTTGGCTGAGATCAAAACCAGAATCAGTTTAAAGCCTGCTAGATTTCCTTTTGGCAGTCTCCATAGCCAAATCTTGAGGGATGCTGGAGTCAGGCACATCCAGTACCTTTCAAGAGAAAGCTGGAGGGAGGGGTGAGTGAGCACCCACTGCAGTGCTGTGACTTCTTTGGGAAAGACGGCTAATGGGAAAAGCCTTTAACCAGTGAACATCCCAGGTATGGAGAGCAAAATGGCCATTCCCAAACAGCAGGGGGGAAAGAGCAACAACTTTTAGTGGCTTTGGAGTGAGCACATCAAGCTCATTACCTTCAGAAGCACAGAAGGAAAACCAGCCTGCTTTGTTTTGGAAGAGCTGGTTAGTGATCGACTGTTGTCCTGTCACAAACCTCTTTCTCTCCTCTCCCAGTGCCCACCATTCAACCCTCTGCTGCCTGCACAGAGAACCTGTGCTTAGTCTGAAACCCAGCCACTCTGGCCACACGGAGGACGGACTGCTGGGGTCTCCATTTCACTTCTTTAACCCAGCACAATCCCCAGTCCCTCCCCCTTTCCTTCCCTTTCCCCAAGGGACTCTATTATACCCCGCAATCTGTTCACAGTACTTATCCCTCTGCGTGTTTGCACACACTGCTGACCCAGCCTTTATCGGGAAGACATAAGGGTCTCTGTGTGGAGTTCCCACAAGGGCTATTAATCGTGTAGATGTCAGAGTCCCCCGGCTCCAAACCCTCCCTTCCAGCTCCTCCCCTCTTCTTCCCTCTCTCCCCCCACCCTTTTTGTGCTCTCTGGAGATCAAGGAGGGGGGAAAAGAAGTTTCATGAAAATTCACACACACAACTTGCAAACTTTGCAAAATCTGAGCTGCTCCCCTGGGCAAGGCTAGAAAATGGTGTGATTTCTCTTAAAACACCAAACATTCACACGCACTGCTTCCTCCTAGGCAAATGGAGAGATTTGCTCCAACAGCAAACAGAGAGTTCAACGCCTTGCCAAGCAAGGGAAAGTTTGGCTCGTGGTCCCAACCTGGATGGAAACCCTCCAGCTGGTACCTCTGCAACAGGCCAAATCCAAACGGCATTATCTGCAAGTCCATGCGAACGTGGGAACGTGCAGAACTGGATTTAAGTCTCAGATCCTTGTGGACGTGGCTCTAGAGAAGTGTGTCCACGTTATCACCTTTCAACACCCTCAGCACTACCATCTCCTTCCCCGAGGTACACAAGAAGCTGTGCCACCAGGCAGACTTGCTCTAGGCCTTACCTGAACTCGGGCCTCGGTGAGCTTGGTTCTCTGAGCTAGCTCCTCCCGTGTGTAGATGTCTGGGTAATGGGTTCTCTCAAAGGCCTTCTCCAGCTCCTCCAGCTGCTCAGCGGTGAAAGTGGTTCGGCTGCGGCGTTGCTTGCGCTTCAAAGGCAGATCTGGTTCGGATTCAACATCAGAGCCTTCATCCAGCCTGTTACCTGGGGTGGGAAAGAAGCAGGAGATGAGGTTTGCATGCGTAAAAGCCACGTGGAGAAAGGCTGTTGGAAGAGCTAAGCAGCCCAGCAAAGTAATCTCAGTTCTACTGTGGTGGGGTCCATCAAAGCAAATACTCTGCTCTGTGCAACACATCTACAAGCTTTAGGCTATTTCTGTAGGTTCCTACTATTATGTTTCCCCTACATTGTAAAAAGACACCCTATGAAAATCAGAACTGAATAGCTATGGCTAGGATGAGTAAGCCCAGTTTTGCTCTATTTTTGCTTGTTTCTGGAGATAAAGGCACCCCATTGGTATTCACCAAGTCTACAGTCAGACCCAGTGGATTTGAGAGGGGCCACACTGAGACCAGTGTTAGCTGGGACTCCAGTGTTTGCCAGGGGCCTCTCATGGAGCAAAGCTTGGGTTTCAAAGATGTGAGCCTCTTGGCTCCCTGCAGTGCAGATGTTGATCTATGGAGGATCTCAGCCAGGCCAAAACTTTATGTCTGCCTTCAGGACAGTGAAAAATGTGCCACCGGTTCATGGCAGAGAAGGAAGAATGTGATACATGAAGCTTTTCAGCTAGGTGAGACATGTGGCCTCGGTCGCCTTTTCCTTCTCTCATGAAAATAGGAGACTCATTAAATGCGCACTTACTTCTTTTCCCTACCAGGCTTGACTGTGTCTTTCAGAGCCAGACCAAGAGCCAGAATGTAGTTAAACACTGCACTCACAGAGAAGTCAGTTTTCCTTCGGGGTAAACCTTTGCTAATTCAGGATTAAAGCCAGGTTTGTAAGTTCTTCTTGATGAACAACTTTCCTAAAGTTACTAATAGGGTTTTCAGCCCTCTCTTTTGTCTTTCTCTATACTATCATCATCCAAAAATCTGCCTTTCTCTCTTCAGAGCTGGGAACAGCAGCTGTGACTTCCCCAACAGCTGCTCCGGAGTGGCAGCAGTTTGAGGAGGCTGAGCCAAATATCCCATCGGAGCTCACTTGTTTATCCTGAGATCCCCACAAAATGCCATCGCCTTCAGCTCACTGCAGCACAAAAATGCTTTTATGGCTTGGGGCTTCATGGGGAGGATGCAGTGGCAGGATTCTGATAACTACAGTAGAGCTAGAGGCAGAGAAACTGCTGCAGAGTTGCTTGTTTTGGGGGAAACACATCATCTTAAGAGGTTTTCCCTTCTACCTCTGGTTTAACAATACACAGGGTCTTTACACATGTTCATCTTTTCAGATGAAGAACCTTTTCTCTCTCATTGAAGTCAGTGAGAAAGTCACTGCTGACTTCAAAGAAGCATCCCCTGTCCCATGGTTTAAAGACAGGTTTACTCTATGTAGCAGAAATTTGTTCCTACACCAGCTTCTGGGTCACATCCATTTTCAGGGAAGGTCCAGAATCCCAAGTGGTGTAAAAGGAACATCTGCACTTGAAAACATCAGCCCTTCACATCTGGGTCCCAGATGATTCAGGGCAAGTACAAGCACATCTGGACCTTCGAGTCCCATGCTGTGCAAAAGCACATCTGGAAACCTATAGCATACAGTAAATTTCTTTAAGTTAATCACTTCAGTCACTATTAGCGGTTTAATTACTATTTTGTCTGGAAATATTTGATATGAAAAGAAGTAAGGAGAGCAGTGGGTTCAGGTCACGATGGGAAAAGGCTGGTATGAGGAAGGGGAAGGAAAATGCACTAAGTTAAATGTAATTTAACTATAGCTGAGCATGTTTCTTTACGGATAACACATATTTCATATAGTTAGTATGCATGCTTAGCAGCAACTTTCAGCCTGTGAGCTCCTCAGCACAGGAACTGTCCTTTATGGCATTTTCACACCTCATGCAACAAAGCCCCAAACTGCTTGGCAAGTCCCATTGTGACAGCGATGTCAAAATGACCAAGATCTCACCCCTTCTGGCCACCTGATAGCAATGATGTACCATCTACCTGCAGCTCATCTGCTCCTTTGGTCCAACTGCTCACACAGCAAGCCTGGGATCCACCACCTCCCCAAGTGAAGAAAAGTCTAGATAAGGATCTATAATATGTTTTATCTCCCCCACTTCACTTCTTTGCTGCAAAGGTCTGGAAGGGAAAACAGCCAAACTTTCTTCAGTAGCTTTATGCTCCTAAGTAAAGATCCCTGATTTGGCCACAAAGTTCTGGGAGAGGACAACTGATCGTCATAAGCAATAACCCATCCTACTCACAGCAGCACTGGTAACTGTGCTGGCTACAGGGTTAAAAGGGTAGAGAGCCAAAGCTTGCAATGAAAACTTCTCTATCCAGACAGCTCCCAACTGGCATTATCTCCATTTCACAACCGTGGCAGGGATGGAGGAAGTCACCCACCTACGGTCACCCTGTGAGTCAGGAGCAAAGCTGGGAAAAGCAGCCACAGCTCCTCGTGCCAAGTCCAAGGCTCCAAGAACCCGACTACAAAGGTGAAACCAAGAGAGCAAGCAAAATCCCAGGGTATGTGTGGACCCAGCTGGTCTCAGTACAGTGCAGCTGCTGCTGTCAGACACAGATTCATTAAATAGAGAAAGTCTTTCAGCTGAGACACGCTGAAGTATGAGCCTATTATCTAACACATCCCCTACTATCAGGGGACAGTCTCTCTTACCTGCCTATGATGCAACTCGAGGATCTAACAGGTCTTTTCCATTCCTAAACAGCTGAAATCTGCTGGACAAACCATTGCCATCATCGCCACAGAGTTTCTGTGCAACTGGAAGGTTCACAAAGCTGCAGCAGTAACTCAAGGAGACTCCTGCAGTAGGCAAATTCAAGGGGATTCATCCACCAGTTTTTGCCACACATCCCTGTGTGAAAAACTGCCCTCAGCATGAGCCGGGGGTGAATCCCAGTTTGGAGCCTCCAACACAACAGGGCTATTTGCCACAGAAATAACTATTAGCATGAGCTGGTAGTGTTTTACACTGACTCAGCACGGACAGCAATGAACACCCTGTAAATAGGAAGGTGAAGAAATAGCTAGCAGCAGCTTCTTGTGTGGCTTACCAACCCCTCATTGTGATGAAGGATGGGAAACAGCTCCCCTAGGATATGATACTGGCTAAAGACTGACAGAAAAGAACAGAATGGAGAGCTGAATGAAAGGGAAAATCTCATGGCAGGACAAGAAGAGGGAAAGGAAAAACTAAGCGCAAAGTGTGTGCATTACAGAGCATGTGCACTGATCTCACTACATTTTGTTTCTTTTAGAGCAATTCCATCTTTATTATTCAGTGTTAACTGCTCTGTAGGTCAGAAAGCAGCCCCCAAAGTGCTCAGATCTCTTTGCAATACTCTTAAAAACAGAGATGAAAGCTTCATTATGGGAATGAAAGCAAAGCTGCCAGTGTGAAAATCCATAAGCTCTTCCCTCTGTTCGGGGGGGGGCTATTCAAATGTACAGACACCTTCCTGGAGCAGAGATACAGTGCAGCTTGTGCAAGGGGTAAGAGACAACGGTGTGAAGAGACTTGCTGAAGGTTTGCATGGATCAGCGTCAAGTCTCACATCTTCAGTGAGGATGAGCCGGGGAAAACTGAATAAAGCAAAATGTTTCTTTTCTCCGCCTGGAAACGAGTGCAGGCAGAGCACATGTGCAGGATGGCACAGGAGAGGGGACAACTATGAGCCCAGGCTTGTCCTGGGACCCATTCTAGCATGAGGAAATGTGTAAATTATGGCCCACAAACTCACATTCCTGGATAATGCTCCCCGTTCAGATGGGGGTACAATTAGCAAGAGCTGGGCAGCGCTCTCTGGAGGGGTTTGAAAGAAATATAAGTAGACTGGAACTTAAGGAAAGGACAAGAAAAACTCTCCCTAATTATGGCCTGGACGTGTTGTGCCTCTCCTCATTCCCTTCCCTCCTCTATCTCCCTTCCTCCCCCTCTGCCTTTCTCCTCTCCACCTCCATTCAGTGCTTCTGGGCGCCTCTTAGCCCTGGAGTTAAATTAATCAACAGGATTAGGTGGAATCGGCCACAAGACGACCCTCCAGGCTCAGACTGAGCCCTTGATGCTCTACAAGGACCTGCTGCCTTGTCTTGAAGCACCTTGGTGCCGTCTGGAAGGATTGGCAGACAGGACCAGACATGAAAACGCATTCATTAAAGTGGGGCTCGGATTTTGTCAGAGGCTAAAGGGAAGCTGCACG
The DNA here is from genome assembly GCF_034315485.1 of Pezoporus occidentalis. NCBI lineage: Eukaryota > Metazoa > Chordata > Aves > Psittaciformes > Psittacidae > Pezoporus > Pezoporus occidentalis. Next base: position 234,019 of record NW_026914448.1, read on the forward strand.
TTCTCTCCTTCAGTATTTCTCATCTCATTTCCTCTCTCTCTCTCTTGCTTCCAGCTGCACCATCCTAAAAATTAAATGTGTGTTGGAGGCAAGAGATGAAGAGGGGGAAGGGAACAGTTTTGAGAATGGCTTCAACAGAAGTGTACCTTTTGTACTGCAACTGGCTCTAGCAAACTTACCCATATACTGCTGGAGCAACAGAAACCAGATCTGGAGGTGACTGGTTGGGGAGTTAATACAGCCCCAGGGGAACTTGGATTTAATGGCATGAGAGAAGTTAGACTCACTCTGAAGGTACCAGCAAGATCTGAGCCACAGCACAGCCCCACACCAGGTCCTTCCAGCTTCACAACACTCTCCCTCCACCAAAGCTGTCCTGCTTGGTGGCCCCAACATGCACATGGCGTGCATGTTTTGCCAGTCCCATGTGTACATGAACTTCAAGTAGACAAAATAACTTCAGGTTACTTTATGCTGAAGGATAATTAAAGACCCCGAAAAGGGCAGGATTCACCTGCCATGGGACTCTTCTGCTGCCTGACACTGCCTTAATAAATGGAGCCACATAGCACGAGGCAGGGGAAAGTATCTCCTGATTGTGGGTGCCTTGTAAGATAATAAGATCTATTAGAGGTGAGATCCTTGCCACTGGCCTCAGCTATAGTACATGTGGGAGCAGGAAGGGTGGGACTGCACACCTCACACTTCCTACTCCCCTTGGAAGCATGTGAGATGAACGAGGATCACTAAGACACAGCCATTTACGCACAGCTCATGCCTCCTGTGCTGGACCTGCCAGTCAGCAGCTTCAGAAGCAAAAGCTGAAACTCTCCCTCACTTCTTAGTATGTGCTTTTCCCTCTGGCAGAGAGCAAACAAAACCCATCAAAATGCAAACAAGACTATGTGAGAAGGGCGACTCGGTGGCAGCGTTGCAGGCACAGAATTGCATTGCCTTGATTTTGCTTCCCACCAGGAAAACCAGAACACCCTTTTCCCTCTCTTTTTGGAACAGGATGAAGCCCTGAGTTCACAATGAGAGAAAGGTGCAGGGGTGTGTGCAGAATAACCCCTGCTCGCCACCAAACCTATTCAACAGCAGGTAGGACTGCAAAGGGGACCAAGTGTTTCAGATTCATCTTGTGTCCCCTTCCCCCCGCCATCCAAGCACATTCCCAGCCACAAGAAAACCAATAATCGACCCAGCATACAGCATAAAGCTTGCATTTCCCCCCCCTCCCCTTTCCAACCTGTAAACGCCCCATTCTCCAGCATTTGCTCGTGCCTGCGCAGCTGTATTACAGTTTAACATAGTTTAGAGGGCCGTGGTGTGGAGCAGCAGCAGAAAACCAATCCCATAATAGTTGATATGCGTTTTAATCAAGTAATTCGGGCCAAGCAGAATGATAGTGCCTGTTGGTGGGGTGCCCTTGAATACCAAACAGACCAGGGAGCAGGCCTAGGAAAATGAAAAAGTCATTTACAGCTCAGCTGGGGACTGCAGTGTTCAGCAAAGCATTAGTGTGAGGCCTTCCAAGAGAAAGGTTTGGGGGGGTTCTATTGTATTTGGGTTTATTCAGGCACTGAACTGGCCAGCTGTAACCAAAGGACTGGCTGAGGTAATGTCCACTATGGGCTGTACAACCTGAGAATAATACTCACAGTGGATCTGATGCTCTTGAGAAGGGAGGAAGTGACAGTGTGTGTCTGTCTGACTGGGGTGGATACAGAAAGGGAGGTGGGGGTCAAAGAGAGAAGTGTTTCACAGCTGGATAATTCCCTCATGGCAAGATATTTCCCAAATGAGCAAGATCATATGTGGAAGGAGAAGCTGCAGGAGGAGGGGGAGAAAGGAAAGTCAGAAGTTTTAAGGAATGAAAAGGGAGTGAATGCAAAAGGTATGCAAGCATGTGTGATGGGACATGGCCGGCTGACAAGATGACCACAGTTAGAACAACTCAACCTGTTCTAGCTTGGAATGACAAAGCCAGTGATTTCTCCATGTCTGAATCCCAAAGGTTGACCCAGGAGGAGGCCCAACTTCACATGCTGGGCTTGCAGACTCAAAGGTGGTGCAACGTTAGGTTTTCGCTGCTTCTGGTTGTTCTACTTCTCTGAGTGCTCACCCAAACCCTTCCCTCGCAGCTCTGCCAGAATTTGCTTCATAACTCATGGACTGGGTTGAGGCTTTTAAGAATACTCTTATACAGGAGTATCTCACCTGGCACTTGGCCATGAAATGCATATATATGCCTCTAAACAAAAGAGTATAGATTCCTCTTTGGTTTGAGTGCCAGTTTGGATGCACAGAGCTCCAAAATTCTCCTCCATTTTTCACTATAGAGATCCCTACATCTTCTTGGACTAGCACTTTACCCTTTTGGGGTCAGTTTTCACCAGGCCCATAGGCATAACCACAAGTGGAGCACTGCAAGATTTTGGAAAGAAAAAGCTAGAGAGACCCTGTTTTCCTTGGAACAGTCATCCATCAGCAAAAGCCTCTTGCCAATATGAGGACTTGTACTGAGTGAAGACATATCCAACAGCACGCTCTGCATTCCTCTATCAACTGCAGCCATTCCAGGTAACTATTCAGGCTGGGAACATACCTCTGCCTTGTCTCTCTGAAGCTCTCTGAAAAGCTGAACGAGATGAAGGCTTTTCCAAACCCACAAAGGAGGAGGAACTGCATCCCTAACCAGATGCTCTTTCAAAATCCATGCATACAGACCAAGGAAACTCCTTTGCTGACACACACCAGTGAAGGTCTGGTAAAAGCCAAGAAGCTGGACTCATTTATCTTGGTGGAAGGATCTAGCCCCGGAGGCTCCCTCTACTCTGCATGTGAAAGTAGTAAGAGACATCAGGGCCCCAGCAAATCCTAACGCAAATCAGAGTCTGGCAGTGTAGGTACCAGCTGCAGTGCCCCCACGCAAAGACACATGGTCACAAAAACACAACATATTCTGTTCCTTGCGAGGAGTGAACAAAACCAAATCATCCAGAACATTTGGAGGAAGATGGGGAGGGAGGGAGAGCAAAAGAGAGCCTATGTCTCCAACAGCCTTTGTTAATTCCCAGCACTGGCCTGAACATAAACAGATGGAATATCCATCAACTCCAGTCCTCTTTTCTTTTCTTTCAACTTTTTTCTAGTTCTCGCCTCCCTGCCCCCTCCACCCCTCACACTCTTTCTTCTGGCTTTTGTTTGGCCTTTTAAAGAACCCCGAGGTAATGAGGCCTGCCCCAACTCCCCAGCACATCTGTGAAGTCCATAAAAGGCCCCTTTTTCACTTCAATATTCATAGCCGCGTGCTTGTGGCAGGCGCAGGATCCAGCAGAGGCCTGCACGAGAGGGACCACAGGGGCTTGCTGGCTCCTCTACTTGAATGGAAACGATGGCGTTAGAGAGGCATCAATAGTGCTCCCAAAACTGGGAAGCAAAGGGAGACCAGCTGGGATACACAGGGGGATAAAGATGCAGGCAGAAGGCCTGTTTACTTTCCCTTTTTTGCTTTCTGCCCTTTACAGCTTCACCTTTCCGGTTCCCTTAAAGAGATTTCTCATAGACATAAGAAAGTTGATGGAGCAACACAAACTCGTCCCACTCAAGGGTATGAGCTGTGCAGGAGAACTGGGCATAAGTACATATAGTAGAGTATATATGTAAGTATAATACCCAGGATGCTGGAAGCCTGCTGGCATTAAAGGTGGGGAATATCATCCTTTGGTAACCTCCTTGATTGAAAAGTTAAAGAAGCAGGTAAAGCCATGACAGATTTCCTGGCCTGCAATGTACAAAGCCAGGCATTTACCCAGGTAAGAAGGAGGAGAGGAGGCTGGTGACTGACCAAAGGGAAAAACTAAATGTACATCTTTAGCTCTGTGTTGTGTTTCAGCACTGTTCCTGGCAGAGGTCCTTAGCAGTGATAAGGCACAGCCCAAACCCAGCAAGCAGCCTCTGAGCTCACGGCCCTGACCCTCACCCACCGAGCTCATGCCATTCATTGACCAGGTTGAAGCACCAGCAAGGAGGTGCAAGGAAACCCTGGTGATGCCCAGCTTGCTGTAATCCCACTCTGTGCTTCAGCCATGCCCATTTTCCCCCAGCACAAGAGTACATAACATGTATGGCTGCTATAGTAAGGAGGTGAACCTCCAGGAGCCCGTTACGCCAGTTTGCCTCCTCATTCTGAGCACAATACAATATCTAACTGCTCCCCATGTGCATTACGACCACCCTCTGAGGGTGCCTGGAGGTACCAGTACCATAATAGAAAAGGCATTGTACTATTCACACACCTTTGTGCAAATAACACTCAAATCCACAAGAAAGATGCTCGGAACTTTCTCTGGCCAGATTACAGGCACCTCTGGGCAGTTTTATCCTTATACTTCAGTTTCCATCCTGAGAAACATGTAGGCTTCTATCCCAGACCCAATCCTCCATCCCTAATCTATTCCAGTACTTCTTACTTAGTAATTTTCCCAAAGCTGACTGAACAGAAGCACCATAGCTGTGTCTCAGATGCTGGTGATACCTAAGCAAAAGTTACCTTTCTCCAGATCCGGGCTGGATTCCACTTGGTGCACCGTGTTCCTTGGCACGTCATGCGTGCACAGACATGTCACCTCAGATGTCTAGCACCCTAGCAAGGCACACAAATCCAGGTTTCACAGTTTCTCATTGTGACAACCTCTGCTCCCCCTGGCTTTGTCCCAGCACAGCTCTACTCATGTACTTGAAGTACTGCCACCCCTTCTGTTCCAGTTCTGGGCCCCATGTGCTCTGCCAGCACATCTCAATCTTGGCCGATAACTGCCTTGCTATTCTTACCCTGGGGTCCCTGCACAGCTCTATCACTGCTCCTCCATCCCAATTTGCAACACCCTCTTTTATTTTCATCCTAAACCCCTATATAGCTCTGCCAATGGCCCTTAATCTTGTCCTGTAGTTCCTCTGCTGTTCCAGCCCAGGGCCTCCCTGGCTGGATACATCAAGTTAAAGACCTTTCAATATAAGACTCTTTCAGGAAAGATAAACAAATTTAACCTCATAAACCTTTCCCAATCCTGCAAAACCAGCCCGTGAGAATAAGGCACCAGAGACCACTTAACCACACATGAGAAACACATTCCTCCTGCTGTTTGCAAGCCCTGCTTCATTTATCTGAATGTCAAACCGACTGCCTGAAGCCGAGAGGTGTGTAAGAGTGAGCACGAGCAGCCACTTTGCCTCCTACACTTTGTCCTCTACTATGTGCATGAAAAGAGGAATGCAGCAAAAGACATTAAGGCAGCTATCCCTGGAGAACATCTGATTCTTTTCCCCTCTTCTGCTTCCTTCCTTTTCCTGTTTATGCTTTTTTACTTATGTGTATACACACACACTACGTATGTGTATATACACGATCCCTTTGTTTCACTGCTACTTCCATTTTTTTCCTACTCTACTGCCCTTCTGCCAGCTCCTCCAACTTTCTCTTCCTATTTGCACCCCTCTCCTATGTACTTTTTCCCCCAACACACTCACAGATTTACATTCATTTCAGGCCACAGAGAAAACACCAAAGGTACATGACTGTAAACAGCCCTAGGGGAAAGGACCCACAAGCAGGCCAACAGCAACTCCGGCTGCAGCTGAAAATGTGTTGAGAAGCTGGACTGTGACATTCGCCTGCAATTGAACCCCTCTGCTTGTCTCTGCTGCTCTCTGCTAACCAAGCCGGGAGAAGAAAGAGAAGAAAGAAAAGTATAGGGAGGAGAGAATGCAAGTGACAGAAAGAAGGATTGAAAGAAGGAGTGAAAAGAAAGAAAGATATCCCTGCACCGCTTGGTCCTTTATCAGCCCTGTCATCTGGTGCAGGGCCCTGTTCGCATTGTCTCACCTTGGACAAAACAAAAAGGCGTTTTTGTGCAGATTCCTTTAGAGCTGCCAGAGCCCGCACCTTAGGGGGTCGCTCAAGGCTGAATGTGCAGCTGACAGCCCTCCGCAGCCCGATGTGATATCAATAAACTCCGACACGTCAACTCTTCAGCACAGCTCATGTGGAAGGTACGGCTTGAATATTAAAACCTCCAGCGGCCAGGGAATAAGCTGGGGCAGGAGAGGGGGGAGGAGGTGGCTCAGAGCAAGATGAGGTCGACGGGCGAGGGGGCTGCGCTAGCACAAGTGAGGGGCAAAGCAGCCAAAACAAGAGCCACCATTACGGATCTGCTACCTGCTGTCTCAGTAACTGTTCAGTGCCCTTTTGCTTTTATTCTTGACCACCGGCAAGGACAAGAAGCATACGGGTTTATGTGACAGCTTCTGCTACGGGGCCTGGGATACCTGCTCGGTACTCCATTCTGCCTCCTGCTTGATGGACATAGTGTATGCGCAAGTGAGCAAACAGACCACCTCTTCACACACTGCTGTTCGTTGTATGATAGTGCTCAAAGGTGTCCATCAGTGACAGAGCCTCGGCTGTGCCGCCAGCAAAACTTCCAGGCCAGGGGGACAAGCCAGGCACCAGAAGTGCCTCCTTTACTGACGGCACACTGAAGCCCAGTAGCAATTTCTCTGCCACTTCAGACACTCTAACAAGGTGCTTTCCCAGAAGAGTAAGCGCAGCACCATGACAAGCACTGGTCATCTTCCATGCCTGTTAGCATTGGCTACAACTTGTTTTCCTCTGCTGACACCTTCCACCACTGGGTTCCAGAGTGAACATGCCCAGCTGAAATAGAAGAGGCAGCTCACTCCACAAGAGCTGAGCTGTATTAAGCTCAGATCCAAGCTCAGGCTCTGTGAAGGCTACATGCTGCCCACAGTCTCCATTTCCACTCAGATCACAACTCTGTAGTATTTTTCTGGTAAAGATTAGAACCTATTTTGTTCAAATGAAATACTTGGAGTCTCAGATGCCAGTTCTTCTGAAGGGGCAGGGTGGAACAATGCCACCACCAGAAGTGCTGAATATGTCCTTCACCCTGATGAAGTGTCCTGTGAGGCCACAATCAGGACAGAAGTAAGCCTCAAAGTCTCCAGCCCTGTAAAGGAGTTTTTCAGGAGGTGGACAGCTATAGATTCATTGTCGTCTGTGGGATTATGTGCCAAGTGTTTCTCAGGACACATGACTTCATGCTTTAGGTATTTTACAGTGTAACAAGGGATCTTTCAGGAGGTTGTGATGATCTCTTTCCCTCTTGGATTGTGATCCTATGAGGCAACTGTGCCTGGACAGACACACAGTAGAAGCTGAAACGTTTCACAACTACTTCTTGCTCAGGAATTCAAGATGAGGAGCAAAGTCAACATTTCCCACCATCGTTCAACCAGAGGGATTTCCCACCATCGTTCAACAGATGGACAGACTGAATACATGGAAATAATGTTTTAGCTTGTCAGTCACAGCCAGGAACAGGTACTTCTGCCACCCGATCTACAGTGGTTAGAACGGTGCAGATCTTGAGTTTTCCAGTTTGAACCTCAGATCCCCCAGATGCAGGGAGGTGAGAGCATTTCAGGATAATCCTAAATAATTTCTGTTTGACTGGAGTGTTATAGTGGGGCTTTTTTAATAGAGAATCAAAAGATTTTAATCTAAGGGAGTAGAAACATTTCACTGACCTGAAAAGAAATTGGTTTGTTTTCATATTATTTCATTAGATTTTCTTCCTCCATTAGGAAGCAGCTTCATTTCAACACGAAATTGTGATTTGAGAAGACACTGAAAACCCCTTGTATTTTCTGGCTCTCTTTCAAAGGTGCTGGGATCCTTGCTGAGGCCTCTCTCTTGCTCTAGTTCAGTTTTGACACCCTTTGCCAGTTGCAGAAACCAAGAGAATGAGGAGTTGGTACTGTGGTGCTTGCTTATGGACATGATGTCTCTAACAGCAAGCTGTTGCTTCCCAATGACTACTGCAGTGCAAAAGGGAGAGGATTTGTGTGCCTGGCGCTGGAACCTGCAGACACACGCAAGCTTCTGTGGCATGAGCTCATTTCTGGCAGGCAGGCCAGCAAGGCGGCAAGCGCTTGAAATGTATCCCATGAGCCACACATAGAACTGACATTGGCAAGTAACAAAACCAGGTTCTGAGCAAAATCAGCAAGTAAAATAGGTATCAATGACTCTCATTCAAATAACAAAGGGCAGCAACCCAAAGAAAACAACCTGAAAACCAAGCAGTGAGGTATTACAAGAAGAAAATTCTCACCCTCAGCTTGAACAGACAGAACAAGTGCACAAAGTGTCACAGGAAAAATATTTTTCCAGCTACTGATGAGCCCACATGAGAATCCCTCACCCTTCAAGGGGCCCAGTAATATGGAAGTTAGTTCCACACCACATCCAGTTTTGAAAGCTGAGCACTGACCATGCAAAAGCCTAACCCCTTTCATCCACCCCTTCTTCCCCACCAAATTTTACAGACCAGAGAAAATTAGCTGGAATGTTTAATGAACCTTTTGATATTCATACTTCTTCAGCTGGTAAATAATTTCATTCTGCACGCTGAGGACATTCAGGGTGCAAGCAATGGAGATTTTCCTCTTGGGAGAGGAGAAGCTGGTTTAGCTAAATTAAGAAATTACCTCCCCCTGAAATCTAAAGCACTTCAAAAACGCAGTTGTCTGAATTGTCCAAATTCTCTGTGTTTCAGAGTGTGAAACAGTTTTAACTGTTATTTGTATTTCTGTAGTTCCTATAGACCATAACTAGGCTTAGGTGGGGGGTTTGCACTGTACCAAAGCAAACATGGGCAAATGATGGCAGGAGGAACTAGATGATGCAAATTCACTTTTACTGGTCTGAGTCAATACTGGAAATCAAATGTGGATGTCTGGACTGCCAGGTGGCTGCTGGGTCACTGCTTGATTCCTTTTAAGATTATAATGCCAAAAGTAAATCATGACTTGGTCTGACTCCTTGCACTTTATCCAGTGTACTGCATAACTCCTGTGTCAAGTCCCAAACTCCAGGCTAGGTGAAAACGTACCTTTTGCAAGACACCACACTGCTGAGTATCACCTGCAGCTCTAACACATTATTCAGGTAATTGATTAGCCTGCCCTTCTTACTCCAACACTTTCCTCCATGCCTAAAGATTCCCATTTCATGCTTCAAAAATCCCAGAGAGAACAAGCTCTTGTGTTGTACGAATCTGCTGGACAATGTTGAAGCTGTCAGCTGCAGTACAAAGCAGACCCCTCTACTAACCAGCAAGCAAAGCATTCAGATGCCACCTAGCAAATCCAACAGGTCAGCAAAAGCTTGAAATGGAAGGTGCCCTCTCCAAACTGGAGTGTTTATTTGTTCTAATGGATGTTTCTTAATAGCACGACAAGCCAACATCAGAACAACCTGCTCCACAACACAAAATAAGCCCTGCATTGGGACACCCAGCAGAGTAAGCAGCAGACCCAGACTCGAAACCTCAGCAAAACCCAAGCCGAAGAGCTGTACGTGCTCCTTGGATATTAATTTCAACCCTGGGTGTGCTGTGGCCTCGGTCAGGAGAAACCCCACCGGGATATTCAAGGATGGGGCTCCAGTTGGCTCAGCAGGAGCTGAGCCCCTTTCTGGGAATGGCAGGGCTGCCCCAGGTCACGTAGCCACCATTCCACTCCCCACTGTGAGGGGCCCCAGCACTGGATATTTGCAACCGGCTTTAGCGTCACAGTGGGAGCTGGAGAGGACTTACCAGCCCTTTGTGCTGGATACGCTTTTCGGTCCAATGCTGCCAGCGCTATCACTATTAGAAATGCCACCAGAATACAGGCTAGATTTTCCACTCCCTTCTCATCCATTATCTTATCTGTCTGTATTGTCCCCTGTTTGGTATTGGGCTCGGGGACAGCTGACACACACAGACACAACTCAAGAAGTTCCAGTAAGCCTTGAACCTTGTCGCGCAGGCCACGACTGGGTCTTTTAAAGGCTGCTTTGCACACTGTGTCTCTGCAATCTGGGGGAGATGCTGATAGTTCTGGGAAAAACTGCATGCCCTGCACCTACTTAGCATTAGGTGGAGGCACCCATCTCAAACCAGAGGAGATCAAGTGCTCCCTTTGTACCCCTTGCCTTGATTATTAAAGATTTTCCCTCATGCCGCTGCCTCCATGGTGCTTTGTCACAGTAGGTGCTGTACAGAGCCCTGAAAACATGCATAGTACCTGGTCCACCAGCAAATACCAGCAAAATCCAGTGTTACACATTTCAACAGCTGGGACAAAAACATTCACACTTAGTTTTAGTTAAGTTCATAACAACCATCCATATGGGTCTTAAAAACCCCATAGGATAGGCACAGATGTTTCCTGACAATCTAACGTTTGTATGATTTTATATTCTTGCAGAATTTCACTTGGATCAATTTCATTCCCAGAGGGCAGAAGAGTTTCTCTTCCAAAAACCCTGAAATTTCCATCAAAAACATTTACAAACTTCTATCAGGTGCATCATTTTAGATATTAAAATAATTACATGGGATTTCTCAAACAAAATAAATTAGGCACTGAAATAATTCTATTTATAGATTTAAAGCACTTTTTAGCCCATAGCAATGGTACGTTAAAATAATTCCTTATAACGTGTCACCAATTTTCACCAAATGCCACTTACTCGCTTTAAATTTTAATCCATTCTAAACACTGGGACTCCCAAGTTTTTGTTGATGGCACTCCAGATATTTCCCAAACCTGCACAATGTCACCCTCTGCTGACGCATTCAAAGAGAAGTTTTTATAACAAGAGAGATAAACAGTCAATTTAATCCAGTCTCCTGCCCCTGACAGCTTCCAATGCTGGATCCTTCCCAGCGGAGCCATTGGCTGCTCTGTAATTCTCTCCTGCACCATTACTTCTGTTGAGTGCAGAGTAATCTTCCCTGTGCCATTAATTCATGGCTGACTTGTGCAAAAACATGGGTTCCTTTTTTCACTACAAATAGTAATTCAACACATAGGATCAAACTGGGTCAGTACCCAAAAGTTCTGCTGCTATCTAAGACAACCTGAGCCTGAAAACCTGTGCTGGAAAAAGTCTCCCAAGAACACAAAGAAGTCAATATTTGAAAGACATTGACATAAATAAAGAGATGGGGACACCCCACAAACAGTTCATTACTTGCCAGCAAAACTCTGCTATGAAACCTGAAAGTCTGAGAGGAATTAGAGGCTATCTAAGTAAGGTCATGAAGAGCCATTCTTTATTAGAAAAGCTTTCATATTCATGAAACAAGGCCTTAGTCTCCCTACTGATCTTCATCCCTGGCCACTCACTGCGTGAAGATGCTCACTAAATTGTTTTGTCTTTAAAAAGCACTGGTTTAGCACTAGTCTCTAAGCCCTGTTTCATAAGCAAATTATGAGATGTATCATGGTTTAATGCAGGACAGAATGGAAATTGTATTCAAATGCTTTCATTTGGTACTCAGTGAGTACAAACAGACCGGGAAATTTAAATATAGCAATACATATGTCTTACTAGCAAAGGCACACACCTAAAGATGGTGAAAAGCATGATAAAGGTTAATAAACTATATACAAAGAATACATGAACCTTCTTATGTGATTACATATTCTGTGTATGGTACCTAAAGGTCTGGTAACACAAAGAACAGAAAAAGGACTGGGGTAAGTAACAAAAGGGATAAATAAAAATAGCACATTTATTCTTGTCCGTTCTATGACTTCTAAGTGCCACTGACAGTGGCATTTATAGCACTCATCATGTGTCATAGCATTGACCCAGTGGGCTCTGCTGATGCCTGGCAACAAGCGGGATTTATCCTAGTAAATGTTCAGGAGTTAGAAAGCCTTGCTCCAAGGTAGCTGTCACTTATCAGGTGTGAGTGTAGGCAGAAAGAGAGACACAGGGGACTGCATGCCTGGTGGGCTGACAAACGATGGGCAAGTTTCCTTCTTAACCTAAAATTCGTCACTAGATGGGGAAGAGAAAAAGTGGGAATGACTAAAGGCAAGAAATGTACTTTCAGAAATGTGCTAGGACCTTGAAATGAAACAGGAGGGGAAAAAACAGGGGAAAGGAGAGGAAAGAGAAGTCTGAAAGTCCTTGGGGATGAGAACATCTGTCAGCACAGGCCAGCAGTGACATTGTGAAATAACTGATCGGGATTGTCTGCAAGGGTGACTACAAGTAGTGACATTGATCCACATGTCCATCTGGGTGAAAACCCGTTTGTGGGCAGACCCTTCCCCGAGTGAAAAGTGCCTCCTATGGCTCCTTCTGCCCATCAGTCAGAGATGAAGAACTTAGAGAGCTCAGTAAGAAGGGGCTGGTTTTTCTTACCCTCCAGTTTCCTCTGAAACAAACCCAACAACAACTCAGCTCTGCTCTTCCACTATTTTTGTTGGATGGACTGCCCCAGCCTCTCCCTCCCCATGGATCTGCTGCTGTAGAGTCATGTAAGTTTGTTGTGCACCTGCCAAATTCTGAGATGGGACCAGGAGTTAGCTTGTGTGGTGGCAGTTTTTCCTGGACAAGAAGGCCTGCAAGGGCAAGCAGGAATGTGGTGGTACCTGAATGCTGGCACTGGAAAACAGACCAATAGCTGCCCTGCCCCACTATGGTGGGTGAGGGAGCGGGAGTGAAAGGGATGGAGAAGGATGGAAGGGCACATGAATATCAGCTCTCAGCGAGACATGCCCTTGGAGAGCATTAAAAAGCAAACCCAGTCCCTGTGATGTGCTTTGGGGATAGTAGTAGAGGCTGAACCCAATGTAGTATTTACTGTGCACTGCTTTTATTGCAAAGCACAAACGTTGGGCTGCAGTACTGCCTGGGGCTGTATAGATATGTGAGCACAGCAGCACGTGAAGGGAAGGAAAGGACAGAAAGGGCTAAACCAATGCACCAACAAACCCAGGCACCTCAGGGAGCACTGCTTGGAGGCAGGCAGCTATTTCAGCACAGGCTGCAAAGAAGACCTCTGACCTTGGCAAGGCTGCAGCAGGCCGCCGGGTCCCCACAGGCTGCTGGCGTAGCACCGCACCGCATCTCATCTGCTTTGCTGTCCTCACCACTGCACCACAGCGCTCTGTGTGCGCTGACCACAATGACTCACACCACCACAGCCACCCTCACTTGTTAATCAGAGCTAACCCTAACACACGAACCACCACACGTCCACCTCCGGCCATGGCTACACACGGACTGCCCCTGGCGCGCAGCTCCTCACCTGAGGCGTAAGTAGCTCTGCTCCCATTGGCTCCCTTCCCGGGAGGCCCGCCTCCTGCTGGTATCCCAGCCAATCAGGACCCAGCAGGCACCTGGGCGTGGTGGAAGGTGCCAGAAGGAGGAGTACCAGAGGTGCCCCGTAGCCATTTTGGCAGCGCCTGTTGCTGCCGGCGCTTGTGGCCGCAGTGACCTGGAGAGGGGTTGAGGTGGTAGGAAAAAGTCCCTTTCCCCTCAGCGGAAAGAAGGCAGGGCTCTGCTGTAGCTTCCCTCCAGCCCAAAAGCAGAAAGGGGATGGGAGCACCTAAGGCATCCATTTGCTGTGAGGGAGCAGAGCACGCAGCCCCCTCAGCGCACCACACCTGGAGGGTGATGGTGAAGGGGCCCTAGCAGATTGGTTAAACTCACATTATATCATCGTATATACACTGTTTCACTGAGGGAGAGTTTGTGTTCTGTGCATAAACCTCTGGCTGCTGTGCGCATTGCAGTGGGATGAGGGGATGCAGGCAGCCAGGAGCTGATGGCAGCTTGATGGGGGGCACTCCAGATAAAACCAAGAAGAGTTTTGGGGGTTAAAGTCTGAGATTTGGGAAATGGTTCACAAGGGGTGAAAGAAGAGAGGAAAGAAGGGTGAAAGGCTGGGGGTGCAGCAGCAAGGACAGGCGGTTCTCATCGGGGTAGGTTACACAGCTCCTTATGCAGGAAGAGCGGGATTCTGATGGGTCCCTGAAGAGAGATGCTAGCGTGAGGAGAAGGTGGATTTTAGAAGGATAACTTTGAATAACCAAGAAGGCAAGGAGGGAGAAAACAGCAAATAAAACCCAGATTTAGTAGGTCACCTCCTGCACACGTCAGTCAGCACAAGGCTGTGCTTGCCAGGAGGAATTTTTCATTCTCAAGTTTTTCATTCTCAGTTTAAGTCCTGATGCTTTCCCCAGTGTCCAAATGCCACAAGAGAGGGAAATCTGACTTCACCAACCGCTAAGTCTTAAAATCTTCTTTCTTCCCTCCCCATCCCTATTTCTTTTGATTCAGACAAAACTCCCTCTGAAGTCGAGGGGACCAGATACGAGGGCATTTACTCAAAGCTCAATTCAGATGTCACTGGGGGTAAATCTCCATCATGCCAGCTGGCGCTTGCTTGAGTGAGCAGTCATTACTCTCTAAGCCGACTGCCCAGTAAAACCTGAACCTGGCCCGCAGGAGATGCAGTGGTAAAGGGGCAAGCCTGATACTGAGGAAAATAGACTTCTATTTAATTAAAGAACTGTTTAGCATCTGTGTTTGGGAGCGTGGATTGCAGCCGAATCCCCAGGGAAAGGCAGTTTGCAGATAGTGCAGAAATAAGGCCAGGCAAGCAGCTTTCTCCATAAATTATGCCAATGAAGACAACTCAGTTCATGTCTCAGCATCCTGATCTGCTCCGTTGAGTTGTCTGCAATCGTAATTTATGGAGGCTAAGTGCCTAATAGGGAACGGGTTTAAAAATCACTGTGGAAATGAGCGGTCCACTGGTTTAGAATGGTTAAAAATATGTCTCGCAGGCTGCTAGGAACTGAGTGAGATGTCCTTGATCTTTTTTTTTTCTCCCACTCTGCAGGCAGGACCTCGTGGTTATTCCTTCCAGCTTAAACAGTATAGGACACATTAAAACAGAACAAAACAAAAAAGCCCAGACTGAAAACCTCGATGGTAGGAGGGGGGGAAAAGTTAGCGAGAACTCAATGAAGGCAACAGCCGTTTCTTCCCGCCTCAGGTCTGATTCAATCAGGTCTTTCAAAAGAAACTCCTGTCACCACAAACTGCCTTTTCATGCCAGATTCCTCCGGCTCCCCCTCTCTGCCCCATCCCAGCGACTTCCAACAGCACCGATCAATCTCCAGGCGACACCCTGCTCCCCCCTCTCCCAGCTGCCTCCAGCCACCGCCGTTCCCAAGCAAAAGGCGGCTTCACCCAGGAAGGTGGTGGAAAAAATGTGGACAAATTTCTGATTTGCAACACTCTGGGAATGGGTTTATTGCCATTGTTTGAGTGCAAATGTATAAATAAAGCAAAACGAAGATTCCAGGGTGAGTCCGATGAAAAGCAGAAAACAAGAAATTTTATGGCCATAAGTGGCGTGGGCTAATGGTGATTTTTGAGGCACTGGACCATGGTAGTTACTTAGCTAAATGATTGCTGTGAAACCGGGCAAGAGGCTTATTTCTTAATTACTGTTACATATTATGTCAAGCTGACACTTCAAGGCGTGCTCGGGCACTGATAAAGTTAGCCAACAAAAAAAAAAAAACAGCCAACCCAACCAAAGCACCCTTACTGTTCTGAGAGGCTGTGTTTAAAGCGTGCTAGTGGGGGTCATGGCTGGCGCTGGGAAAAGGCAAGGCTGGCCCCCAAAAAGGGGTGTAGTGGGTTCATGCTCTCCTTACCTCGAGATCCGTAGGGCAGGGGGGAATAAATCCTTGGGAGCCTTCCAGCTGGCTGAGCAGGAAAGCTATAGGGGACGGGAAGGAGCTGAGAGGATCAGTAGCACTAGGACAGTGGAAGGGGAGAGTCCCTGCTGTCTGGCTGTTTGGAAGGAGCAAGAGCTGGGTTTTCCTCTTAGCCTCACCAAGCCAGACCACTGTTTTCAGAACCGAAGGTTATAGCTGGGAGCAGAATTCAGCTCCAACAAGGGATGTACATGGGTAGATGATGGAGTACAGCAAACCAACATATCGTCTGTCTCAGCACAGCTCCTCTGATTTCTGGTGGCTACAGAGCTGACCTGGCTTATGTGCAAAGCTGTTCAAAGTCCTGCCAGGACACCAACCCCTCCTTCCTCTGCAGGTCCAGGGATCTGAATTACATTTCCCTGGGGCCGCCTCTCAGCTGCTGTGCCCTGAGAGCAGTTGCTGGCAACCACTTCTCTATTGATCACTTTGCCCGGACATAACGTGGGTAAGGTAGGGCGTGAGCAATCAGCCTGCTAATTCCCTACTCCCAGATCTATCTAGCTAGCTATCATCAATTATATGTATGCTTTGATCATGTATAGTCTATACATAAAAATCTCACTTGGAGTTATCTCAGATATACAGTTCCTTATATATCACATAGGCTCAGAGTCCCACAAGTTGTAGTTTTGTTACTTTACATAATACATGTGTGTAGATTTTCCAGGATACTACCATCCTCTCCATTGCTCTCTACCCAGAGCTGTACAAATCCTAACCCAAAGCATGGTATCTGCACTAAAATCTTACAACCTGAGCACATAGGTTTGTTGGTGTATTTTCTTCCCAATCTAAACCAGTGCACTCCAGTAGAAGAGAGACAAATTTTCAGGCAACGCCTCAAAAGAATTGGCTCACCACTGGCAGGAGCTGGATATAAAACCCCATTGGAGATACTGAGCAAGGAGAGATGGACAGAGCAGCATCACACTGTCCTACATGATAACTAGTTTTAATTTGATTTCATTGGCCAAATCAACACCTCTGTCTCCATATGACCGTTCAATGTGTGGCATGTAAAATCCACATACTAGAGTTACAGCCCGGTCAGTTTTACCCTATGTAAGCTGATTATACCCTACATTAAAAGAATAACTCCCTGTGAAGGAATGCTAATGGCAAAAGATATTCACAGCTTATTTAATAACCCAAACTGCATCATTGCAACAAGTAAGCTCATCCCCAGGTGCTTAACTTAGATTCTATGAGCAGAAAACTCTTCTCCCTGAGAAAAGAATGGAAAATGAAAAGTCCTTAATGAGACTCCTCCTCAGAGTGAGGGATTTCATTCCCAGAATCAGTTTCCATCTTCAAAACTCCTCTGAACAAATGTCATTATTTGTAAATCATGGGGTTTGCTTCACAGCTCACTGGCCATGCTCCTGAAAAGGCACTGGATGGCCATTGATGGGGGAGAACAAATACGGGCACTTTATCAAAACTTTGGGAAAAGGAAAGAAGAAAAAAAAATACAGAAAGTCAAGCTTGGTTTTTTTCTGCTTTTCCTTTCAGCTCTTTGGAATAATTTGCCTTCAAGAAGCCTGGATTTGCTCCAGTGTTTTTGAGGTAGGAAACATGCAGAGCTTTAATTCTTTATTGACTCCATCAGGTTCAGGTTACATGTCAGGGGATGAAATTATAAACAAATGGACGGCATTTCCATTTCTGAAGTGTTTCCAGTCCCTTCACCCTCTTGCCCCTCTGAAAGGGACATCACAGGCAGTGCCGCCTGGGTAAAGGGAGCCAGGTGGCTTCTCCGATACACAAGACATCCTTTCTACTGCCCTCTTCCTAGCAGTGAGCTGCTCTCTGCCTCAGGTCCCTGGCTCTGCTCCAGACTGAAATCCTATGTGCACCGAGCAGGTCAGGCTCAGGTGAGCCCTGAGGAAATCCAACTTATGTCCTGAACCCAGAGGTCTGAGCAATTATCATTCTGTAGTCCCGGTAATGTGGAGAATAAGCTGTAAGTTCCCTGTTTTCATGGGCAGCTCTGCCTTAATCAGGATCAAAGAGAAGGTGTCAAAGAAATGGGATAGGCGTATGCCCATCAATTTTTACTGCAGGTCCCTTGTGCCACTGCATTTTCTGGGGGAACATGGACTCGGATCAGTTTGACCAACAGCACCGGAAGTGTTTTCTCCCTCTGTTGAAGCACCATCACTTGCTCTGTTGTCATATTTGTGACTGGGAAGTGAGGAAATGGAAATTGTAAAGTCATACAACTCTAATCGAGCCTTACAGTTCCCAGAGAGAGGAGGGACAAAGTGACACCGGCGCCAATGATGTCACTTTTTGTTCTAATGCGTTTCAAGTAGACAATCCTGCCCAACCCTCCAAGCCCCCCGCAAAGATCAGAGGCTTGAATGGCAAGAACATGCAAGCAACTGGAGGGAATGCTGGAATCAAAGCCAGCCAAGCCCCCTACAAATCACTGACAGCCTGTGTTTTCCCTTGATGCCACTGCTTGTTGTCATTAGACAGGAATGAACCACTTCTCACCGTGACACATAACCTTGATCATGAAACACTAACACAACTTCACAATGAATATCAACACACTCCTTGCACATCACCAAGTTGCACATCACCTTGTGAGTTGTAGAAAGGGCTCATTGCAGATCCCAACTGCTATGGAGCTAGTGCAAGAAGCAAGAAAAGGAGAGTCTGACTGCAGTAGGGCAGCTTCCCATGAGGAAGACTCTTCAACACGCAAAATGGCAACAGCCTAATCTTCTAAGCAGACCTAAGGGATCAATAATTATTAAGGATGATCTCCTTGAAGCCTTGACATGTCATCTTCACTATTTCTAAGTCCCAAGCTGATTCACGTTGACCTACTGAATTATCAACAGCAGCTCTTGCAGCACTTAAAGGCTTCTTAGACATCCTCCAGCTTCAGGAAACATTTAGCTAAACCAGAGCAGCAGTGTTCTCTGTTATTATCTCAAGAATGAGACAGCTTGGTCATGTTGGTTCCCCATTGTGCTAGACATTGAATGAATGCGCAGTAAGAGACTACCCCTGGTCAGATGAGACAGAGGTGGGAACAGAAAGAGAGCCATGAAGAGGTGAAGCAGCTCAGTCAAAGGCAAAGCAACCCAGTGGCGGAAACCAGATTTTAAGTCTTCAGAGCCATGGTTCAGTTCCATCGTCTTTCAACAAAACCACAGCATATGCAAAGCCCAGGTCACATATCTGCACATGAACTAACTTGGTGTGGTGAAATGCAAATCAGATTTGTTCTTAAATCAGTATCTAGAATTAACAAATGAAGGTCCTTATTTGGTACAAGCTAAAGTAGGTCCATCAAATTCACTGGTTTACACTGGTTTATGGTAGAATCTCTCCCTTAAACCTTGTGTGTGAGCACAACTCTGCTACAGCGAGTACATAGAGAGATCCATGTTCTGAGGAACGCTTACTGCTGAGTGAACCATCCCTTCTTTAGCTATTCACTTTTATAGGAGGTGGTAGTGGAAGTATCTTCTTAATCATGTCAGTATTTCTTACCATGAGGGTACACACATGTATAAGATTAAATATAGACATAAGTAATTGCAGATTTGGGACATGAGACAATAAGGACTGAATTTTCAGGGGCTAAGCCTAGGCCTCCAGAACTGCATGCCTTAAATTGGGAGATGCGGTTATGAGTGATCACATTTTCATATGCCCCAGAGCTGTGAAATACATAGAAACCTATTTTTCATGCACCAACCTAAGTTCTGAGCAATGAAACCCAGACCAAAAAATGTAGGGGGGGGGGAGGGAGAAAGGAGCTGATCCGTTCTCTAGTCTGAGCAAGGGATCTCCCATCCAAATGAGGAATCTCCTATGAATTACCCTGTTTTCTTTGCACATCAGAACATCTTTCTAGATCAGTCCTGGTGAGATTTCAGATGCGTTGGAATGGATGATTCTTACCAACACAGTTGGACAGAGGGGGGAATCATTTGCCACATAATCAAAATGCTACACCTGGAAGTGTATTAAAAAACAGGAGATTCAGCGCTTGTGGATCCCAGACCCCAGACACCAAAAGCCCTTCCTCAAATCCAAACCTCCATGAAGTGAAGCCATTTGAGAACTGGACCCATGAGTGGGCTGAGCCTCAGCATGGAGATGATTTGTGAAGATGGACGAGGGAGTTCCACAAGACACAGTTCTGTTCCTTCTTTAACTCTGAATTCCCATCAGGTGACATATCTGTCCAACCTGCACTTTAATTTCCTTACCTATTAAAACACAACCACATTGCCCTTCTTCTGGTGTATGGTGACCCAAATTCCAGTAATGATGCACCGGTGGGTATATAATTTATGTGTTCCCGGATAGATTTTCCAGCTGGTCACATTTCAGTGTGACCTTTTAAAGCATGATTCTTGCTTCTTCAAAATACAAAATGCCTGCTGTTGAGTGGAATAAACCAGCAAACATCTCTTTAGTGCTTGCTTGGAAATGAAAATAAAAGCAGCCACAACATTCAGAAGAGAGACAAGTGCTCACACGAGCCTTTAAATATATATATTTTTGGTTAACTGTGATGTTGCCTGTAGCTCTTTATGGCACTTTTAAAGCATCAAAGCTCCGATTTGTTATATTGAACCTGGAAAGCTTCAAAAAGTTTGTGTAAATTAAATTATTTTCTTAAAAAAAAAAAAAAAAAAGAGAAGATACCAAAAGCTGTGAAGTGGGATTTTGCAGATGGGAATGTGCTTTGATTTCAATGGTTCATGCAAATAATACTCTTTCCTCCTCCTCCTTCCCCCTGCACCCCCAACAGAGTTTTCAGGGCTGCAGACAGAAGGTGGGGAAAAACAAATATGACATAAATTGTCTTGGTAAACAAGTAAATAGCGTCACTTAACTCTTCCCCCTAGGACTCCTTGCTGGAACTGGGAATTAGTTTATGGCAGGGCTCTGTCAAAAGGCCCCCCTCCCTGGAAACAGAGGTGACACCTCCAAAGCCATTGTCTCTTTAGTTAATTAATTAAGGTAATATTGAGGAGAGCTTTGCTTCTAAGTTCAAGGAACCCAGCTGGGGGCAGCAGCCTCTTGTTTGATGCCATGAATATGAAGGAATGAGCTCCAGGCCCTGCATTAAAATCCAAAATCATTTAAAACACACTGGGGAGGAGAGGATGGGGGGAAGGACCTGCTGGGGGGTGCAGTTTAGGGAGCTTTACAACAGGGTCAGCCTTCTTCAAACAGCTACAGGGGGTCACTTTGCATTTTACACCACTGCCAGAGAAGTGGTGACCAGTTCCTTGGTTCATGGCTCTTGTCTTTCAGGCAGAAGATGGGAGGAGGCTGCTGAAGTTTTGCAGGGCTGATTTCTTTCCCCGCACAGCCTCCTTCAGCTGGGGAATGCTTCTTACCGGTGCCCAGCCCAATCCCTATAAATGTCGTATTGGTCAATTTTGCTTACACGGGGAATCCTCTCACAGACATGGGATGGGATGACTCATTTGGATAAAGTCGCCCACAAACGTAAGCCTTTGCAGGCCTAAGCTGGAAATGTGTTTTATTTCCAAGGTGCATCTACTTGTTTGCTCTGTGAGCTGATTTGCCTCTTAAGAAAAAGGAAAAAGAAAAAGCCAAATCTCCAGGTCCATATTTAATCTTTGGGTAAAACTCCTGCAGATACCAGGGGAATTCTCCTGCATAAACCCACTAAGTTTTGAAGAAAAAAGGCTCTGGATGGGGCTCTGCTTAGTAATTTTTACACTAGGTTCCAGTCTTGGATTTGCCACTGATAAACCTGGGCAAGCTGCTTCACTTCGGTTATCCCTGGCTCTTTCCTGCGCTGCGAGCTGGCTCTGGCTACACATCCCTACACCACTGAACACCCACTGCAAACCTCAGTACTGACCCATAAAGCAAATAACAGTCATCCATGATGCCCTGCCTTGGTCCCTACCCTCATGCCACAGATTCCCCACACATAAACACAGATCTATTCCTTTTGCTTTTCCTCTCAAATGGGAACTAACAATCCAGCAGGTGCGGGATTTAATGCTTGGCAATTGTACAATCTTTGTGGATTTGAACCTCTCTTTTTCCCCTCATATGCTGTGTATTAACATCTGCTGCTGTGTTAAGTCTAATTTCGTTTGGTATCTTCTCAGGGGAGAGGTTGGCTCTCATCTGGACGTGGCTGCTGAGCGCCAGGCACACCAGTGCCACCGTATAAATAACAGTGGTCATAAATAGCTGACAACACCTGCTGGTTTTGAATTGGCAACAAGTGATAATCCTGCGAGCAGCTAAATGGGACTTTGGGATTGCAGGGATTGGCCTGGTTAACTACCTCCTTGGTTTGATTATGTGTTTGTGTTTTCCCATTTCTTTTTTTGCCTTTGAAATGCCTCAGGGAACCACTATAGGAACAGGAATGACCCAAAATCTGTTGGTCTTTCATCATGTCAGCGCCTCATCTGTTTCTTTTTTTCTTCTCCCTGGCCCCATTTGTGATGCTTTGAGGCAGATGTACCTTAGGGTGCATTTTCCCAAAAGGAAGTAATCATAATATTCCAAAGGTGCAAAACCCTGGCCGCATTGGTGGGTCCATTGAAGCCAACGGGGTTACTTGTAGCAGTAAAATCAAATATGTGCTTGCTTGAAGGGTCAGAGGCTTAATTCATTCTAGCATGGGACCAAATTATCCTTCTTCCCTGAAAATTAGGGTTTGGCACTAAGTATATACATAGGTTTGTTCTGGAGCTGGTCTGAGGCAGTAAGATGCCATCACTGCACCACCCCTTCATGAAAAGCATCACCACCACCTGCCGCAGCTGGAGATGGGGATGCTTGTCTGATGCTGATGTCCTCCTTGCAAGGAGTTAAATCCAAGACTGCCACTAAAACCCCGGGTTGGGTTTCTACAGTTCCCTACAAACCACTGCTCTAGCTGATTAAGCAGGTATTTCCCTAGCTGGGAAATCCTTCTGCTTTAGTTATTTCTTCCTTTTGCTCAGTGTTTCTTCTCCCTGTTGCTGTTTTGGGGTTTGGGTTTGAGGGGGTTTTAACAGGTTGGTTTTGCTCTTGTGGCTCCGTCTCCATTAAGGTCACCTCCCCAGGAGCACATCTCCTTTTGGAAGGCACTGAGTACAGGTTAGGAGGGTCGTAAGTTGTGTAACCCCCCTGAGGGAAGCTTGGCTTTAGCCAGCCATGAAATAGCAACTCTTCCGCTGTGGAGGGGAAGGTGAGGCTGGGGAAAGGGGTGTAATTTTATTGTTATTATCGTCGCTTGACCTCCCAACCCAGCGCTGGGAACTGTCTCTTGTTAAGGAGTGTGCAGACAGGCTCTGCAAGCACCAGGAATCAGCTAGACATGAGCTATCAGCCCCCAGAATGCCCTCGCAGCCACTGCAGCAGCCAGAGACACTCCCACCTCGGAGGGCTCCCCTTCATGTGACAGCAGAGACAGTGGGAACCCATGAACGTTCAGGGCTGGGATGTGAAGGCAAGGACAGAGGTGTTTAGGTGGGCTGGAAAAACCTCTGCGTTCAAATTCACACCTGCTTGGGCTATTTGGTGCAGTCTGCACCTCTAGAAGTTATTTCAGCGGCAAAGTGAGGAGAAACTCACTTCTTTCCCTATTTCTCTCACTGTCCAGGCAACAAAATTCCCCGAGATCTCAAAGCTAGAATGCCATCAACTGCAAATGCACATAAAGCCCTTCTCCCCTTCTAAGGCTTTGCGAAACTTCTCTGAATTAACCTTAACCAAGGTCGAAAACATCTGAAAGAGGCAAAGGGGGGGAACCAGGCACTCATACACCAAAAAAAAAAAACCAACAAAAAAAAAGAAACCGAAGCTGCTTGGTATTACCTAAATTTACCCAAACGCTGCAAACCCCGTCCCCTTCTGGAGTTTGGAGCCATTGGTGAAAGCGAGGGGACCACAGCATTCATTTGGAGACTTTGCCAGGCACCCATTGCCAGGTTTGCCGTCCCAGCCCCTCTCCATAGGGATGCTCGGGATGTTTCTCCCCAGCACCGTATCTTGATAGCACAAGGCTGATATCCCAGGGAAAGGGAAAATAAAATCAAATAAATCCATCAAAGCCTATTAGTGAAATTGCTCTGTGCAAACCTAATTGACCACGAGGGATCTCTTAGACAAGCAGGGCCGTAAATCGCGATTTGAACATCGGCAGGGGGAAGGAAAGAGAAGATAAAGAGGAGGAAGAGAGAAAGAGGGAAGAAAGTTTGCAATTGCTGGGGATCGTTTTAGGCGACTGCCTGGCTGGAGGCTGCGGAGAAAGCGCTGATCTGCAGCATATGGTGCAAAGAGCCGGTGCTGGGGGTGGAAGAATAAAAACCCCGAAGGCCGCAGATCCTAAGGAGCTATTTATTCCTCCCCCTGCAGATGTACATTAATGCAGGAGGAGTAGGGGGAGCAGATCTTTGGGTTGGAGAAAGAGAAACAGCGCTCCTTCCTTTTAACATGCTGTTGTCTGGCTTGATCTTGTCACTCCAAAGGGACCCATTCAGAGGTATTCATGCATCTGCCTCAGGGGGACAATGGGACCTTAGTTTATAAACTGTCTGTCCAGTTGCCTGCGGCCTTTAGTCCTTTTGTTTTCGCTTCTCTTAATAAACTTTTTGGGGGAGTTCATCAATACGCTTGAATAGCTGATGTTCTCATTCTCAGAGAGGGGAATAACAGAAGGTCTCGAAGGGTTTTTTTTGTTTTGGTTTTGTTTTTTAATAGGGGTGGGGTTTTCCCCCTTAAAGGCGAACCAAGACTTGAAAAGCATCAGAATAAACCCCTAAAAGAAATCTGAATCAACCCTAAACAAAACCTCTATTCAATAGAGACGGGGAAATGCGCAACGTTTAATTGCCCCACACACCCCTCCGAAAGCAATTTTCGTCTTGACGACAGAATTAAGACGATCTCCGACTAATTTTACAGCTCTCAAAATATTTGGGGTAGGGGGATTGGGAAGGAATTTCGGAGACCAGGCTCATTTCCAGGGGATTTAGGGCTGAAAGCTGGCTCTAACCTTTCCCCCTCCGTTCCCCCCCATTCCCCCTCTTCCCTCGGCAATTGCTGAAATCACAGCCCAGCAGATATATTTCCCCGCACACACTCTCAAATCCCAGGGAAGCGTCCCCAAGCCGGAGGCTCTGGCCCGGCCCCCCCCGCAGCCCGCCGAACCCTCCCCTGCCCCGGCGCCTCTTTTGTAGGCGAGCCCGGAGGCGGGGGGGTGCGGAGATGCCCCTATTTCCAAGGCACAGCCCCCTCCCCGTGCCGGCTCCCTCTCTCCTCCCTTGATTTCTCTTTTAAGGCGTTTATTTTCCTGGCAGCAGCCCCTTCCTCCCGCCTCGCAAAGCCGGGGGAGCCCGGCACAGAGGCGATGCTGGGCTGCTTCCCCCCCACCTCTCCTCTCCTTCCCGAGGCAGCCCCCCACCAACCGCTCTCCCCAGTGACTCCAGTTCAGCGTTTTAAGGCCCTAATGAGTGTTGACAAGTTTAATGAGTTTGTTTTAAAGAGGAAAAAACTGGTCAAGTCGAGATTTCCGAGTCAAATCCATTAGGGGATCCCATTCAACCCTCTCCTGACAGCTCAGCCGCTCTCACACTTCACCAGCCAGCGCAGGGCCGGGCTGCTGTGTGAGCCCGACCCCCTGCCTCACAGCAGGACCCCCCCCCCCCCCTTGGTCCTCCTAACCGGGATGCCGCGAGCCGAGAGAGGGGTTTGGCCGGGGAGAGCAGCCCATCCCCAGCGCCTCTTGCAGGGACGAAAACCGGGATGGAGAACGGGCCACCCCCAAGGAAGGGGCGAACCTCGAGGCTGCCTCTAAAGAGGATGGACGGGGCTCACTCCCCCCGGGTGGATAAGGAACCCCTGAAACCCACCCTACGGGACAAGGACCGAGAGCACCCGGCGGCCAGAGAGGAGCATCCAGCCACAGCACGGCCTCGCGGCGCTGTAGGAAAGTTCATTACACTGCCCGTTATCCCCCCTTTTTTCCCCTCTATTTCCCCCCCCTCCTTTCTGCCTCCCCCCGACCTCCATATAAGCAAACAGGCCCGCGAAGCCGAGGTGGAGGTCACGTTAAGTCATGCCGTCTGACTTGGTGAACTTTGAGCTGGGTGATTAGGAGGGGGGTTCTCCTTTTTCAATTTCTCCACTTCCTAGGTCTCTCCATTGTTCCAATTCCAAACAGCTGCTGGTGCTAATCTTTCGGTTATTTGCAATCAGGAGGAAGAAATACCCACACCCTAGAGTGCTCCGATATTAGCCCTAAAGACAGCCCTGGAAGCTGGGGAGATGGAGGAAAACAAAACAGACTCAAGTTATTGAACTCAGTTTGACTCTGAGCCTTTCAGGTACCTCTCAATCCCAAATCCGCCGGCAGAAAGCCATGGAAATCAGGTTTATAGGTACCACCGCATCACTTAAAGCCAGATCTCGTTTTATTTGTAGTTTTTCCAAAGGTTAAACTCCTCCAGCCACTCAAAGTCTGGCCAGGGCTAGAGGGGAGGGAGGACAAATACCAACGGAGGGCGAGCTGGGAGGAAAAGAAACGGCGACAAAAGCCCAGTTGGAGGCAAACCTGGAGAGCTACGCCCAGGAGGGTTTTGGTCGAGCTGGCTCTGAAGGCTTGTAATTTTTTTCCCTAAGCTATTATTAAGAAGGGATGGAGAAACTAAAGGGTTGAAGGAACCTGGAGTTTCCCTTGTGTAAAGGAAGCCGTCCTACTTACACGTGTGGAAGTGGTGATAGACAAGAGTGCTCTGCCCCGCGCGGGTGGGTGGGAGATCCCATTTAACTCACGTATTCCCCTAATAAATAGAGGGAATAAATGAGGAAATGGGAAAAAATAGATGGATGCCGGGTAAGGACAGGTGCGGGTAAGGATGAGGCACCCCGAAGGGGAGAAAGGAATCACCCCCCGCTTCCCAGGCAGCAGAAACATCACTAACGACTCAAACCTGTGCCAAAAGCCTTAAAAACCGGGCTCCTACACTTGCTGGGGTGCCCCCCGAGGCGTCCCCACTGTTGGGGGGGGGGAGGAACATAACACATTAGATCTCGATAGTCTTGCACAGCCCCGCCACTCTCAACCAGCAACGCGGAGCTTTATTGGTTTACTTGGGTGTTAATCCCTTAACAATCAAGTTGTCTGACCACCGAGCCCCGTCTCTATTCTTGTTTACATCTAATTACGGGGCTGAAATGCCACTTCCCTTCCCACCCCACACCCCCGCCCCTCAAGCCTTCATCCCAACTTTCATTTCACCCCTTTTAGGCAGGTAAAGCCCCTTTTCCCGGGGAAGCGATTGAAGATAATTACAGCGGTGGCTCGGCAGCAACTTGTCCGGGCCCAGATGGATGGGAAAAAGGGAGCCTGGAAGTGTCTGGGCACCAAAAAAACCCTGTTATCCCCACTCCAGCCCACCTTTGGAGATGGTGTGGCCCTGCTTTCCTGCACCCACCACCCCCGGGGGGGGGGTATGGTCCGCTCCCTGAGATGTGCGGATGAAAGGAAGCGCTCTCCCATCCTGCTGTCCCGAGCATCTCAGAGCTTCTCTTAATTCAATTAAAGCTCGGAACTCCAGGAAACCAGCGGAGATCCACCCAAGCAAGCCAGCAGCAGGGCCTAACAAAGGATCTTTCTTTCCAGAGGCCGTGAGGACCCCGGTGGCCCCTTGGCCACCCGAACCGGGCACTCCGGGGTTAACGGCGGCGAGCTGGGGCTGCCGCCTGGCTCGGAGCGCGCCTGGGGCCAGTCCTGGAAATCAATTTTCAAAACAATCAGTTTAGGGGCTTTTAATTAAGCTTTAAACCAGTGGTTAAAAATAGCAGTTTACCTCTTTGGGATGCAAACTAGGCTAGCGTAAAAATAAATCACACAGACGGGCCCGCTGCCTTTTGGGATTCAGGGAGACGTAGATTATATACGTCCCAAGATTACGAGGATTTTTTTCTTTCTTTCTTCTAACACTTATTCTCTCCCCCAGCAGCTGCTCTTTCCCTGCCAGGCACTGAACTGTCCATAGGACCGCAAAGGCGTGCAGCTTTCCCAAAGCAAAGCAACGTGTCGGCGAGGAAATCTCAGCACCCCGGCCCTAGGTCAGCATCCCGCTGCCAACAGCAGGCTCACCGCCTGCCTTTAGATATCAGAAAGGGAGGGAACAAGGAAAATAACCTCAAATAAACTATTCGGCTGGGTTTATTGCAAGGAGAAAAAAAGCCCATTCCGGAGTTTGGAGGGCCGCAAACCCATACCGTTGTCCCCAAAGATGAATTTTGCTCCAAAGCTGAATTTAGGCTCCTTTTGTGCCTTTGTAAACTACAAAGCGGATCCTCCAGGTCCTTCCCACCTCCCCGCCGCCCTCTTCCTTTGTTTAATACTTCTGTGCACACAGCAAAAGGGATGCTCGCAGGGCCCAGCCCGAAACATACACTCCACACCTTTAAATCCCTTACACTGGAGCCGGGTTTTGGCTCCTCGGCTGGGAAGCAGATGCTTAACCGCAGCCCTTGCACCCAAAGCAGCTCTTTAAAGGGACTGCAGTGTTAGGTTGATTAAAGAGTAACTAAGGCCAGTGGAACTCGTTTGGTACCGGTTCTAGGGCTCCCTTCACCCGGAGGATTCCTCCCTAAGTGTCCCAGATAAATTACAGAGGGCTGGCATAACTTTAGTCCGCGACTGGCCGGGATGAGCCTGGACTGCAAACCCCGCTCAGCAGCGGCTGCTGCGGCTGTTCGTGCGAACCGCGGGCAGCCAAGCCTGGAAAGCAGCGATGGGAACGGGGACAGACACATGGACACGACACTTCTCCCCCCTGCCAGAGCCAGGAAGGCTTGGCAGGCGGTTTATTTGCCTTCCTCCCCATCCCTCGCAGCCCTTAATTCTCAGCCCTTCCGCGGGGCCGAGCCCGGAGAGCAACGCGGCTCCTCGGCCAAACGCGCAGCCGAGACCTTGACCCAGTTTATTCCCAGTTTGGGGAGAAAAGCAGACTTCGGCCGCCGCTTCCGAAGGCAGCGGGAGGGTGTTACTCATGCCCCCCAGATTCGGGGGGGACAAGATCTCGGGGTACCGCTAACCGGGGGAGGATGCGCAACTCAGCTGCATGGGGACCCCGCACCCTCCATTCCTACCCACCAGAAGCACGATTTGGGGTTACCTCCTTTTTTTCCTCTCTCAGCGGAAGGAAAGACCCCAATTCCCTATGGGAAAGGTGGAGAAGAGCTTTAAAAAGGAATTAAATCTCACCACGAGGGGAGACAAGGGTGGGGATGGGAATAACGGGGTCGGAATGGGAGCTTTCCCCAGTCAACCTGCTCTTGGGTCGGGGGGGGGGGGCAAAACCTTTCCACAGCTGGATTAATCCCCCCCAAAACCCTCTCCTTCCCCTTCCGCGCTACTTTCAAGGACTTGCTGCTGCTGCTTTCCCTCCGTTCCTTCCCTGAGCATCTCCCCCCCTCCCAGCGGCTTCCCCCCTTTTAGATCTCAGCGTGTTTGCTCTTGACTTCATCCACTAAGTCAATAGTTTGGAGATGCCCTCATCCTCAGAGGCCCGAGCCCCCTTGTCCCCTCCCTGTTTTCTCCTGCGGATAATGGCAGCCTTTTGTCGTGTAATCAAGCTCCCGAGGGGTTGGGAGACAGATATAGATTCTTGGCATTTGTCGGTGAAAATGAAAGCTGGATTAGGCAGAGGCGGCTGCACACTCCATGGTAAAGGACAACAACTATTCCCCCATTGAAAGTCCCATTCTGGTTTGGTTATTTTATCTTTAAAAGTTGTTTGTATTTCTAAAGTGGCTATTGATGCACTTAGAAAGTGTAGCAAGCTGTAAAGCCTCGCTTCAAATGAAAGGCGGACAAAAAAAAAAGGGGGGGGGTGAAGAAGAGGGGAAAAAAAAAGGAGGTGAAGGGGAGAAAACAGAGCGAGGCAAAAAAATACCGGCAGAAAAGGAGGGGGAAAAGAGAAGGGGGTGGCAAAAGAGTCAAAAAAGATGAAATTCAGCCTGGGTAAAGTTTAAAATCGGAGCGAAAACTCGCAAATCACAGCTAGTGAGCGGGGGGTTCGGCTCTACTTTTCCCCTTCCCTGCCTCGCAGGGGGAAAAATCCTGCCACTATTCAGGTTTTCCTGCACCCGGGGGTAGTTTTTGCTCCGCGGGGAACACTTGACTCTTTGCAAGTGAACTCTCAACCCACCCGGCTTTCTGCTTCGCGCTGGAGTTAGTTGATTCCTCAGCCATGGATCACAAGCACCACCTTATTTTGCTCCTTGACGGAGATTTGCTCTTGCCAAGCACAAACAGGGAAGATTGTCCATCTCTGCACTATTAACCCTGAGCATTTTCCCTTGAGGAGCACGGAGATTTTGACTTTATATATCTAATTTCCCCCCT
This sequence comes from Pezoporus occidentalis, assembly GCF_034315485.1. Classification (NCBI taxonomy): domain Eukaryota; kingdom Metazoa; phylum Chordata; class Aves; order Psittaciformes; family Psittacidae; genus Pezoporus; species Pezoporus occidentalis. Next base: position 264,071 of record NW_026914448.1, read on the forward strand.
AAACATCACTTGGATTTAATCATCCTGGTTCCCTTCGTCCTTTAGATGCGTCTTAATCTGGGGTTGTAGCGTCTTTCCCTCTTGGCAACCCCCTCTCCGATGAAGAGAGGGTGGCAAGAACTGCGTTATTTTGTTTGTTTAAAACTAAACCCCATTTGTTACCCCCCCACAAAGGAAAACTTTTCTCCTCCTTTTGCTGCACTTTCAGGAATGGAAATCGCAGTTTACCCGCTGCGAGCACATTCAGCCGCACGCACAAGGGAGGGTTTGTGGCTGGAAGGAGATTAAGGGGAAAACTCCAGGAAAAAAGAAACAAGAGCAACAAGGTACAACCCGAATATTCCCATTCTCAAACAACAACAACCAAAAGAAGAGGCTTCAAATAGCTCAATTTGCTGCTATTTAGCATCAAACAGGCATCTTCCTGAGAAGTGGGGGATGAATTTCAAAATCACTAAGTTACTGCACAGGAGAAGAGCGAATCCCACTGGAAAACGCAAGCTTTTTGCCACAGGCGCGCGTCTATGTGGGTATATATGTATTTATATATCCATAGACTCCTTTAAAATCCCCAGCTCCGGCTCTGTACCCTCTCCTGGATAATTTCCACCATACAAAGGCTGGGGGCTATTAATCCCGTCGTCCCCCCCCGGCCCCCATTCCCATTCATGTCAATGTTTCTTTCTCTTTTTTTCCCGAGCAATCAAATGTGCCGGAGACAATTGTAGCGAATTTAAACATGACTGTCCCCTGAATATCCCTCGACATCGCAGTGTCCTTTGTACCTTCACCCTCTTCTTTTAAAGACGCTTATACATTTAAAAATGCAAAGTAAAGCAGCCGGTGGATGCTTATTAAAGCATATAAAGCATATAAAGTAAGGCGAGGCTCTGCTTGGGCTGATTCTCACAAGGAAAAAGAAACCATCATCATCTTTACGGAGTTGTTTAACAGTGGGAAGTTTCACGGGCGATTTAAAGCCCCTTCGAACTTTAAGGAAGGCGAAAAGCACCCGGGTATTTATAACTCTACTTGGAGGGGAGTTGCTCGAAAGCAACAATCCTGTCGAGGCAACTTTCCTCGCTCGCCTTTAATTCCCAATGAGAATGTAAATCAATTCGTCCCTATAATGGGAACGAAAGAAAAATTATATATATACTATGTGTATGTATATACACACATATATACATATTAGAGGCTTGTTGTCGCTCCGGACATTCCCCTCCGGTCCAGGTCTGGACACCGAGGGAAATGGCAGCGGAGCAGGGGCAGATTTTCCCCCTTCCCTTGGGAAATAGGAAAATAACACTTTTTTTTTGGCCTTCCCCTCTTCCTTCCCTTGGATTTGAGCAGTTTCCTAACTTCCTCCCCCCTCTCCTCCTCGCCCTCTTTTAAAGATGCCACCAGGTCACTTTGATCCGCGGGCTTTAGGGTCTCCGGACAAAGGCAGCACTGAAGGCTGCAGGCTGTGTCCCCCCCCTTCTCCTGCCCGCACCCCCCCGGGGGGGGGCAGCCGCGGCCCTGCCCTCGCCCCCTCCCCAGGGTCAGGCAGAGTGCTGCCTTCCAATTTTAGCAACAACCAAAAAAACCCCACCTAAAAACAGCCAGCAAGAGCCGAGTGAAAACCAAGAAGGGTTTTTCCTCCCTCTTCCAAAGAGAAGGAGGGAGCCCAGGGCAAGGACAGTCACCCTGAAGGGGACAGCGGGTGTAAAAATAGTTCGTGCTTCCCCTGCCTCCTCTGAGCCCCCCCAGCCCCGATGTGCGAGCATCCTCCTTGGGGTGCAGAGCATCCTCCATGGGGTGCGAGTATCCTCCATGGAGTGCAGAGCACCCTCCGTGCCCCCCAGCCCACCTCCAGCAGGGCAGGGCGGGGGGGGGGGGGGGGCACCAGCCATAGGAAAGGCAACCCCCCCTTTTGAATCCAAGCTTTTTCCGTCCCAAAAAGACTTTTTGCCCCTTTTCCACGTTGGCAGGTGGAGATGAGAGGGGAGCATCCCGTGGGATGCTGAAGGAAGGGAAACCCTCCTCTTCCAGCGCGACCTCCTCGCCTCATTCGCCTTCTCTTTAGGAAGACTCGGCTGGTCTTTTTTCTTTCTCTTTTTGACTCTATTTCCCCTCGTTTCAAGCGCAAACCCCTCCGGGAATCCCCGACCAGCGCAGCCCGGCCGGGACCTGCAGCCACGCACAAAATGGATGAGCTAAGATGTGTCCTCAGCTGCAGGCTTCATGAATGAGCAACCCCTTTCCCCCCCCCATCCCCGGCTATAGATTGATAGATATAGATATATTTCATGAATGAAGCGAGGGTCCTCCCCGCCTCCCCCGTGCCTCGGCCGTCCCTGCAGAGCCTATAAACAGCACCGGCCCTGCACAACAATTCATCACAGGACCCAGAGCCATCCAAGCAAGTAATGTGTAGCCTCAGATCTGGTATGTCCCACAAGACAGAGCGCCTGCTAATTAATAGACAGTGATTCCTGCAAGCAGCCCTAGCAGTCTGTAATATGATGAACTTCCTTTGTACCGGTGTCACCACAAATGTTTCTGATAAGGAAAAGCATCCAAGGATCAAAGACTATAAGCTTCTCAATTTCCTCAAGCTGCCTCTACTTTTCCTCACCTACTTTTTCTTTCTCTCTTTTTTTCCTCCCCTCCTTCTCTCTTTCCCAGCCTCTCCAAGGAGTCGCAATCCCCCTCCAAGGAGTTACAACCCCTCTCCAAGGAGCTGTAATCCCCCCTTCTCCCTTCCGACAGCCCTGAGGTCTGCTCAAGTGCAAGGGTCAGTCCCAGACCGTGCCCCCAAAATATCATCATCACTTGCACCTTCATATTCTGCCTTGAGAACAGCTCCGGCTCTCGCCCCCCTCAGCTCTTCCCCGCTTCTCTCCCAGCTCCACATGACAAATGTCTTTATAAACAGGCATTAGCTGACATCTAATTTCCTTTGTGGCAAGATGATGCCAAGTGCGAGCCCTCCCCGGTGGGTACCAGCCCCGGGTGGGGATGAGCTGGGAAAGAGGAGGGGTTTTGGGGAAGATGGGGAGATGCCGGGAGTGGGGAGGGATGCAGCAAACCTCCCACCCCCGGGAAGGCCGCAAAGCCGTGTCCCCATCCCAACCTCTCCTCCCTCCGTGAGCTGCACCTGCGCTTCCCAACCCCTTAATTCCTATTTTTCCTGGGTTGATAGGGGAGATGGGGACAAGGAGCCCCCCAAAATCCAGCCCCCGAGGGCTCTGGATGCTCCATCTGCACCTTCCGCGCTAGGGAGGTGGAAGCGGTGCCCGGGGGGCAGCTCCCACCCGGGAACGCGAGGATCCCTCTTCCCATCCCCATTCGCTGCTTCCCGGCCTGGGACCCACCCGCCCAGCATCTTCTCTCCCCCAGTAAAACCCCACCAGAGCCTAAATCAGATTGAAGTTCAGGTTAAATAATAACCATTTTAAAAGGCAAAACCCGCTGGTGACGAGAAATAACGTGGCAGTGAAACGGCCTTTTTCTTCTTCCTTTTTAATAGGCTCTATAAATATATAATATCTGCAAAGCTCGGGTCCTAAGAGGGTCCCTTATTTGCTTATTTCTTTTGTAGCAAACGTAATTTTTAGAAAGATACTTCCCCCCCCCCCCTCCGCTTTACCCTAATGCTCGAGTAAGAACCTTACAGCTTTAAGGCCAGTGTTATATGTGCTTTAAAATCCTGCCATGTAAATTCCCCTGAAAAATTTGGAAAGCTTCTTGGAATGGGAGGGGAGCGGGGGGGGCTTTGGGATGGGGGGGGGGAAGTAACTGGGAGAAGGGGAGGGGGAGAAAGGGGAGGTTAATCCGGGTTTAATGCTATGATGCAGTCACAGGACCAGGGCTAGGCTGATTGTGTTATCTCTTCCCAACATTTGGGTCTCCCATATTTCACCCAGCCAAATAGCTGCGAGAAAAAAGTGCGTATGGAGGCACTCCTGACGCCTCAGGAAAATATGTTATTAATATCTAAATAACTTCCCAATACTGTCTCTAAATCTCCCCTTCACCACTCCAGATGATGAATTCGTTTGAAGTGTTCTCCCGTCTCATCTTTTCAGTCTCTCTCTCTCTCTCTCTCCCCCTTCTTTTTTATAACCAGGCTTATTTCAAACTGGTAAATATCTAATTCCTTTAACCACACTGCAGACACGTCTCTCCCCTCTTATATACAATTCTCATTTGGAGAGTGCCATATATACATGGCTTTATAAAAGAGAATAAGCCCCAACACAGCCTTAAACTATTTCTTTACATTATTTGGGGGTTAAGAGAGGGGTTCTGTTTTTTTGGGGGGAGGCGGTCTGTTTGTTTCCGAATAACCCCCGCGCACACCTGGATCACACGTTCCCCTCACAGCCTTTCCTGCCGCTTAATTCAATCTCTGCCTTCTCTCTCCTGCCCAATTACGGGCGAAACCTCGGATTAGAGCTAGACCTTTACGGCTTCCTTCCTCTGCGCCCCTATCACGGCATCCATCTCTCCAGCATCGCCAAATGTCTGCTTCCTACCCCTCCCAGGGCAATGTAATCTGCCGTCCACCTTCGAATTGGAGATTATAAAGTCCCGAACGTATTTCCTTTTCCATCCGAGCTGAACCCCGGGCACCCCACTTGCCAGCCAGCGCTTCCGCTACCAGCATTCCCCTTTCCTATTCCTCGGTCTATGATTGAGCCGATTCTTCTCCCCCAAAGCAAAGCGGAGGGGGGGGGGGGGGGGATGATGTAGGAAAAGAAAAAAACCTCAAACAAACCCTGGATCACAAACATCTCCCTTATATTATTTCACTCCCTACTGTATAATTGAACCTCTCTCCCCGCATCCTTGTCTTAAGTTTGTTTTTTAAAACGTCTTGTATTAGATTATACTCGTTTATTCCCCCTTCCAACCTTATCTCTCCTCCTCTCTTCTCTCCTTCCCGTCACACTTGATTTAGGAAGGAGTTTATCTTGCAAACATTTGCCTACTTTGTTTATGTAGACCAGGTTCTGCAGCTACTTGTTCCCAAAAGCCACTGTTTGCCTTTGTAATTGTTATCTGTGTTTATTGTTGTACCTCATTTGTCTCAGCTTTTTTTGTGCCATGTAAGCTCCGTGTGTGCTCACATCCCCCCCCCTTCCTTCTCCCTCTCCCTGCCTCTTTTTTTCCCTTTTTTTTTTCCTCCTTTTCCCTCTTCTCACTGAAATATGCACAGAATAACTCAGCCTAAAGCCAATGAATTGCTTGACACTACCCTATCTCTTTCCTGCCCCCCATTATTAGAGCTGATCCCACTCGCAACACTCACAAATCCCGCCTGGGCTCTGTTTGATTAGATTGCCAACCTTTCGTAATCCCTTGATTTGATGAAGTGTCTCTTCCTTCCCCCCCCCAGCTCCCTTCTAAACATACATTTACAGAGACAGCGCTTGTTGGTTTTAAATCAATGCAGATTGTTTGCTGATAAATTGACTCCGCATCTCCCCCCATCCCAGCTTGGGAAGCAAAACGCCTTTCCGGAGGCGGGTTCCCCACTTTCTCCTTCTCCCTTTCCCCCTAATTCAATTTGTAGGACCTTGTATAGCCAGTCCAGCCTCCTTCTGTTTCCACACCCCCCCCCCCCAATAAGTATCAATGACCGCTACGAAATTAAATTATCACCTCCAAATGTCCACATATCGCCCCCTTCAAGTTGTTGTTCACACTTGGACGCCGTTCCCGTCCGCAATAAAAATCCCCCCTCCCGGTTTTCCCACTCGGGTTTCCCCATCCCGCGGGTGGGGAGCGAAGCAACGATCGGTGGAAACCACTCCGCGTCGGGAAGCGGAGTTTGGCGAAATGAAGAAGAAAAGGAAATGAATGAAAACTCCCTGAATTCAGCCCAGGTATCACCCAACGGGCCCCCCCAGCGCCCCCTCCCCGCACCCTGCGAGCACCGCCAGAACCCTCAGCATCCTCCGCGGGCATCGTGCCCCACATCCCGCGGCGGTACAGGGGCACCAGGACCGGCTGCCCCACTCGTGACCGTGGGGTGACGCATGGTGGGGGGACGCACACGGCACACTTCTGAACTTCCCTTTCCTCCCGCATAACCCCAGCTCCCCCCTTTCGTCCGCGTCTGGTTGCAATTAATACGCCGCCAGAATGAGCCCCCTCCTTGCTCCTCCCGCACTGAAGGCTGAGCACCTTCCCCAGCACCCCCTGAGATTTGGGGGTGCTCAGATTCCCCCCTTTTCCTCCTCCATCCCCATCGAACAGCACGGAAGAGCAGCGCATCACCCACTCGTGACCCTCCCTAATAACCCCCCCCAGTCATAATAAATAACAACAGCCCCAAATAATAATAACTCGGTTTTAACAAGGATGGGGGGGGGGGAATAAATAAATAATAAAATAAGGGGGAAAAAAATAAAGTGAAGCCTCATGAATATATGCCCAGGGCGAGCTGGAGTGAGCCGTTTAAAGATGAAAGTGCAAAGAAATAAAGGCTCAATTTAATCTGCCTTAAAACCCTTCAACTTAACGTTTGTGCTGGGAACTCAGAGAGTGAGTACTGATTGGGGATAAATACATTTCTTAGCATGCCTTGGAGCTATTACACCCTTCTCCAACACAGCTCCCTATTCAACAGCCACAGTTTTCATTACCAGCTCTAATAAGTCTTAACATTATTAAATGCCAAGCAGACGATAGAAAGAAACAGGCGCAGGGTGGAAGCTTTCTTTAACACTTAAAAAGAGAGAGCATTTAGGGCTGTCTTCCTCCGGCTCCCCGCAAGGAGAACCCGCAAATGGAGCAAAGGCGTTTGTCAAGAGGAAAAAGGCCAAAACAAAGTTTCTCCCCTCTCCCCCCATCAGCGAGAATAATACAAATGCGTTTAAACACACACACACCCACCCCCCAAACCCAACCCAAAGCCGAGCAGGAAAAGCGGAGCTGGAGAACAAGTGGCAGGAGCGCGGTTGTGTTTTTATTTTCCCAAGGAAAATGGATGGGGAGGGACCCGCATCTCTAAAGAATATGATCAGTTTCGAGCCAAAACTAAAAGTCAAACCCGAGCCTACGTTCACCGCCCCTGAGTATCTGACAAGTTAAATCACCCGTTCGCCTAATCGGGGCCATTGCAACTTTTCCGGACGTGAAAACACGCATCGACGGCGGTAAATTCGAGTTTCGTTTTCATGATTATCAGTTTCTAAGGGTTAGTTTTTAATCGCGTTGGATCTTGCTGCGATCGCGGCAGCGCTCGGCAGCCGCCGGCTCCATCCCGCTGCCGCGGTTGATGCTCCCAACCCCCTTGCCCCCAAACCGGAGCTTCTTGGGGGTAAATTTCCCATCAGAAGAGTCAGGACGCGATGGAAAAGGAGGAAATAAAAAGGATTGGAAATATTAGGGATAAAGCGGGGTTTATCGGAAGGGCCGCGAGGGGAGCGCGGCTGCGGAGGTACCGCGGCGCTCCGCGGCCTCCGGCGTCAGGAATTTGCCCTGGATTCAAACCGAGCTGGTTTCACACAGAACTGAGGGACCGTGATTTATTTGTCCGCGATATTACCCATGAAGGGAGAGCGTTTCGGTTTGCTTATTGTCACGCACTTCTGCCTGGTCTTAAGGAATCAAAAGCCTCCAGCTCCATCCCTACGCGTTTGATTTTTGGGGGTGGTGACGGGGAAAACGCGCACGGACAAGAAAGTAAATCAATGATCTTAAAAACTGTATTTTTTTCAAGTGATGAGGCTCGAATAAAATTAATCTCGAACCCCAAAATCCCTCCTCCCCCCCCCCATATAAAGTGACCCCGAAGTGATGGGGGGGGGGAGTTTTTAGCGGACACAATAGCCCCGATTTGCAAATGAGCATCGCCTGTTTCCAAATCACAAGCAACATTTTGCAACGTCCAACGGCTCCCCTTTTTCCAACAGACGGTCCTATAATATTACAAAACTATCTAACAGCAGGGAGTTTTGAATAATTTATCTCCCTTTCTTCCCTTCCTCGGCCCTTTGTCCAAACTTTTTCTCCTCCTTGCCGAATTTTGAATGAGAATAGACAAGCCCTCCCTCCCCCATCCCTTTACTCCCGTTTTAAGGCAGCCCAGGGTTTTCCCCCCTTTTCCCCCTCCCCTTTTTTCCCCCTTTTTCTCTTCTTCTACTGTTTGCTTTTGTGGTCAGGAATCTTTTACTTATAAAGCTTCAATAGACTTGAAGGTCTTTGTAAGTGAAGTTCATCTTCAAGGTTGGAAAAAAAAGGGGGATCGGATCCTTAAATAAACCCCTTTTGTGCACCTTCATTTAAAACTCTCAGGAACGTTTGACGGCGACACGGAGAAGCTTTTCTTTTTGTGCCCTCCCGATATTTCCCCACTCACCCGCATTGTCCCAAAATAGGGAAAACTTTGTGGCTAGGGAGAAACTTTGGAAGCGATTCCCCCGCTGCTTCCCACACCCGGATTGGGGATGTGGAAAATACCTCTCATCCCGGAACTCCGACCGCCATCGCTATTTTACCATCAATTTGGGAAGAAAGCAGCCAACCCCAGTTTCCTGAAGCCCATCCCCAAGACTTGGATAATTGCTGTTTCCCCCCCCAAAAGCGCTGAGCTCTGCTACACAAGGGAATCATTTTCTGCTTAAACCGATACTCCAGCTCCTCCCTCTCGCTGCTCCAAACTTTCCTCATCGATAAACCTCAAAAATGCCCCCTAAAACCAACGCCTTTCCCTCTTTTTTTGGGGGGGCGAAAGGGAGTCATCACCCCCACCGAGCTCGCCAAAAAGCAGATGACAAGTGCCACGTTGCCGCGCCTCATCCCTCACATTTACAGCCTTTAAGGAGTTTCATTTTTCCTCCCACAAGGTAAGTGCCAAACATGGGAGGTGACAAGAGCGAGATTTCCCTTCACACCAACCTGACCTCATGTCTTTCATCAGGAACGCCACATTTATTGCCCCTGATGGGATTTAGGGGTTCAGACCCCCTATTCCCCCCATCCAAGGACTCCCCATCTCCCCTCCATGTTTCCCAGCCCCGGCGGCTCTGCGGCAGCGCCGATCGCCGCTCCTCTAATTGATATTGATTGGCCAAATCGGTCAACTGTCAGTTGGAGTTTCAGGGGACCACTTAGAGAGCAGGAGAGAAATCTGTTTAACAAATTCATTTAGGAATCAGAGATGCCTCCCACCCCCCAGCCATCTCCTTTCCCTTCTTATATATAATTAATCCAGAGCAAGCCACCAGCAACTCTTCCTCCTGGGGAAGCATCCGCAGCCCAAGGGGCTGGGTACCACCATCCCCTCCAGGGCCCTGCGTCGCACCCTCGACTCCGCTTGCGGACAGGACAAATAGAAGAGGCTCTGAAGCCATCATCCCATCTTACTCTTGATAGGGGGGAACATGTCCCCTCTCCTCAATGTCCCCTCCAAGCCAAGCCCTGGGACACTCGCGGCCGCCTTTACCTTTGTCGCCCAGGATGCCGTCTATGCTGTGCTTGGCCTTCTTCTCCCCGTCTTCCTCCTTCTTGTCGCAGTCCTCCTCTTCCTCTTTCTTCCCGAATTTGATGCGTAGCACACGGCTAATCGAACTCACTAAACCTCAGACAGTCAAAGACAAAAAGGCAAGTATAAGCTGCCTGGGAAAGCGAGGTGGCAGCCGGCTGGGAAAACCCAAGCTGGGGCTGCAGGACTTGGGCAGGAGGCCTTGCGCACATGCAAAGGGCATCCACACCCCCTTTTCCCAGGGGTACACACATGCCTGGTCCTCTGTGCCCTCCAAAACACTCCTGAGGTCACCGAGCTGCTAAAGTGGACACCCGAAGTTAGATGTGCTCATCACTATCCCCCTGAGACCCCCGGCGTGAGCAGTACCCTCTTGTGCACAACACCCCCCAAGAGCATCACAGCCAGTGCAATACCCTGAGGCATACAACCCCTGGACTGCAGCCTACCTTGTGACAGGGAAAAGGTCCCCGATACCCAGCTTCCACCCCAGCTCCAAATAGGACCCCGAAAGCTGAGTTCAGACCTGGGCCCTGTCCTGCTTTGGGGGAGATGTGCCCTACAGAGAAGGCTCACCCCCCCAAAAAAAATAGAGGGGAGCTCACAGACAGGACCTACAGAGCTCATCAGACCCCAAGCACATCCCTGCAGGCCCGATACCGGGATACAAGGTCGCTTTCCCTGGGCGATGGGGATCCCTTGCTGATGGAGATGCTTCTCTGCAACCCCCACTGAGCAAGCAGATCCCAACAGAACTACCGGGGTCCCTGTAACCCTGGATTTGGGGGCTGCACCCAGGCAGGCTCCCTCTGCACTGGGACATCCCTCCCTGCTTTCATGGGAGTTGGGATAAGTTGGGAAAACCGTTGTGTTTGTGTTTGTTTTCCCAGCAGACCGCAGCGTGGCCGGGGCACAACCCCCCTGATGTTTATTTGCTGCTGTGGCTTTGCTTGGGGTGATTTATTTTCCCCTCTCCTCTATCAAAGCAAAGGCCGAGAAGATGTTTATAGCCCCTGGAAACATTTTATGGTGGCAATCCTCAATTCCCTCGGTCTTCCTATGGGAATCGGGGTGTCCTTCTTGCCAAGCTGCCTTCTCACCTGAGGGCACAGTGCTCCGGTCGCAGTGCCCGTCCTTCAGGAGCCTGTCTCGGATCTCCCAGCTAAACATCCCGGGGTTTTCCCGTTTGTATTCCTCGATTTTCTTCTCCACGTCAGGAGTTGCAACCTGCTTTTGTGATCAAGGGACACCGGTGCGTGCCCGCGTGTGCAGAGAGAGGGAAAGGGGAGAGAAGAAGCGCTTTTAATTGAAAAGAGAAGCTGCTCAGCTCGGTTCAATCCTCCTTACCCTGGCTGCTAGTCTGGGGGGCCTGAAAATAGGGATCTGAAAGAGAAAGGAGGAAAAGAAAGCAGGGAAAAGGCCAAATGTTGGCCACCCTTTGAGTCCCTGGGGAGCACAGAGACCAGCCAGGATGGGTTTATCCTGAGCCTTATGGGAGAAGGAGGCAGGGAGGGAGTGCAGGGGATGCTTTATGTACACCCAACGATTTATTATTCTCTAAACCATCAGCTCTCCTCCTGCCCACAACCCCGGGGCCGAAGCAAATGCTTGAATTCACACCACTTGTTGCACATGGAGGGGGATAGAGAATCACTTTAAGTTATTCATAGCCTTCAACTCGGCACCAGTTTCTACCCATCGGAGCCTGCAAATCGCAGCTTTATTAAAGCCCTTTCCTCTCTTCCCTCTTTTCCCTGCGTATCCACCTGAGAAACTTCTATCCCCCTGAAGAAACCTTCACTGTAACCTAAGGCGAGCGGTTCAGCTCAGCCCCAGCATTACACTCACCCTGGGCTTGCTGCCTCCGATGGCTCCGGGACGGATGGAGCCCGTCTCCTGGTACCTACAGAGGATTTTGGAGACGCAGCCGTGGGAGACCCGCAGCTGCCGGGAGATCACGCAGGGCCGGATGCCGTGGTGGGCCATCTCCACGATTTTATGACGGATGTGGTTAGGCAGCGGTCGGCCGTTGATGAACACCCCTCCGAGCTGGTTCACCCGGCCTTGGCCCAGCGGGGTGGAGACTGGAGAGCAAAAGAGGGGAAAAACCATCCCAACAGTTGGGAGGGGAAAAGTTAAAAGAGGGGAAAATCCGGCAAAACGGGGCACATCCCTCCCCGCACCTTCGGCTTCTCTCGGGGGTGCTGAAGCTTGCAAAGAAGGGAGGAACCTCTCACCCATCCCCTAGCCTCCGCGTTTATCATGGGGAAAGACTTTTCCCGTTGGTAGAGGGGAAATTGAACCAGCCCGTAGCCCACCACGCCGCTGAGCCCGTGTCTTCCTCTCTATATAATTCCTGTCATTCCACACCTCTGATTTAAACGCTTTAACGTTTGGAGTAAGGAACGGTTGAAAACAGCATAGCAACCCCCTAAAGAAACTTCCCATTCCCCCCCAAAACCCACCCCACTTTTTGTTCCGAATTACAGCTGCTTCCAAGCAAACTTTCGGGAAATAACCTCTGGAAACACCCTCGAGGGGCTTTTGTCCCTTTTGATTTTTCCTGTGGTTTTGGAGGGGTTTGGTTAAGGCGGAACAAGCGCGGTACAAGCGCGGCTCCCCGACACCTTGTCCAGCGCATTCCCATCCGGAGCGGCTGCTCCTTAATCCCTCTCCCCAATGTATTTAATATCTCGCAATGGAGATCTTGCAGATTAAGATGATTTCACAGGCTGGAAAATACGGGAAGGGGAAAAAAAAAAAAGAAGGAAAACATAGGGAAAAAAGGGGGAGCGAACTCAGCTGGGTAATTTGCGGGCAGGCTGGAGGGGGCGAGGGACTGTTCTTTATACAAAGAAAAGTCGATTCCAGAAATTGCCTCGCGATTTAACAAGAATCATGCACCACTAATTCCAAGTCACTCGGCCAGCACTCCCTGGATATATCATTATCGACAGATAACACTCGAGTGGCCAATTTTACATTCAAGAGGTACTAAAACCGCCGGCCGCTCTCTCTTTTCATTATTCCCAGTCATGTTGTGCAAATATTGTTGTAATCCTTTGATCCTTTCCCTTGCCGTCTGTTTTACTTCATTTGCTACAGAAAAGCACTTCACCAAATCCCCCCAGCTTGTGTGTTTTGCAGCCTGCGTGGTTTTGCCCAGGTTTGAGTTTCGCCACTTGATCACGGTCAGGAGGAAATTTCCCTGTTTAATAAATGCGGGGAGAAGGGTCCCGCTTGGATTTTGCCCTTTTTTTTACATATATGTAATTCCTGGTGTATGCCTGGAAATAATAACCCATAACGCAGGGAAAATATAATAAAGGAAAGCAGATGATGGGGAAGTGGATGCGCTGCGAGATTGGGATGACACTTGGCGAGGTGACAGCTACGAAGTTCCCCCCTGTCCCCTCGTCAGCCCCGGCCAAGGAGACCCTGGCTACAATGTACTTTAAGGGTGTTTGGTTTTTTTCCGCCCTTATTTTCCCCTTGGAAAAGTGGAACACGACCAGTTCGGTTGGTTTTCCCCACCTTTGCGGGATGGTGGAAGCGTTGGGACATTTGCGGGTTGAAAAGGAAAAAGGAGGAAAGAGAGGGGAAAAAAAGGAAGAAAAGAAAAAAGAAGGGGGAAAAGAAAGGGAAAAAGAAGGGGAAAAAAAAGAAAAAAAGAAAAGGAAAAACTAACCCGTGGGAACCTGCCCCCCTAAACCTGCGGGATGCCTGAAACTACTATATAAACAGGGGGGAAATAAAGCAAATCCCGGTAATTTCGCAGGGATGGAGCGTTTGCAGCGGGAAGGAGCTGAATATTGGGGAGAAGTTGGATGCTGAGGCCGGGACCCCCCCCTTTCCCCCTGGTCCCCCCGAGGTGCTGGGGAAGGAGCAGTTCAAGGAGGCGCTTTCCCGGACCTACCTTCCAGCGGGAAGCCGGTCCGAGGGTAGTTTTGCCCTGGAGCCGGGCGCATCATCCGAGGCACCGTCCCGGGCAGAGCTGCCATGGTGTTGGGGAGGGATCGGGGCGGCGGAGAGGGTCCGGTTCAAACCGGGGAGGGGAGAGGGGAAAGGGAGGGGGTAACCCTGAGCCCCGGGAGAGCCGAGAGAGAGCCGGGGCGGGGTGGAGGGGGTGGGATGCTGGGATGCGTCTCCTCGGAGCCGAAGCGCTTCTCTTCCAGCCCGCGGCTGCAAAACAAGGGAGAAATCTTTGCTCCAAAAGGGGGTCCAAAATGAAAAATATATGGAATAACGAGGGGGGGGCGTGGGGGGTGGGGAAGGAGGGGGGGGCACCCACCAGCGAGTCTTCGTAAAGTTTTAGGGCTATGTCACGCCCGGCCTGAGCGGGCGCTCCGCAGGAATGTAAACCCGACTGCCGGGAGAGGCAGGCGCGGCCCAAGTTGCCTCGGAGCTGGGCTGGGCTTGGGGGGGGGGAAGGGGGGAGCGAGTCCCCCCTTATTTTGTTGTTGGCTTCTTTTTTTCCTTAAGTGGTTGGTGCTGTCGCTTAAAGGATGCTGGTATTGGGGGGGGGGGGGGGGGGGAAGGGGGGGGGAGGAGGAGGAGGAGGAGGAAGAGAGGGGGGAGAATGTCAGATGGAAGGTTTAGAAGTTGTTAAAGCGCCGAAGTTGGGGCGGTGAAGGGAGGGGGGGCGGGCGGCGATAGGCTCCGGCTCCTTTCCTTTATCCACGGCCGGGGAAGGGGGTACCAATAAGAGGCAGGAGCTTCCCAGCGCGCAGGGAAAGCAACGGGCTCGCCTTCGGTTGGATCGCTTTATTTATTAGCATCACTTTTAAAGATATTGTTATGTATAACGAGGCTCGGCTTCCCTTGGGTGGGAAGCTGGGGGGGTAAGGGGGGGTGCTTCCCCGGTTTGGAAATACATTGGGGTGAAAGAAGCGAGGGGAAAGTTTAGGGAAGTGTGTGGTGTGTGTGTGTTCATTTTTCTATTTTGTTCCATTTATTTCTTTATATAAATTGTTGGTTTTTTTTTTTTATGCCTAAAAAAGTTGAACATTAGTGCGGGTCCCAACGGGGTGAGACCGGCCCGGGGAAGGGGTGGGTTATAATATCATATATAATAGCATGGATAATAATAATAAATCTATAAATATTAAATTCATACCTAGAATGAACAAATTTAAAAATATCGTAAATAAATAAAATACTAAAATTTAACACAACAAAATACCTCCCCCCCCCAAGCTTTTCCCCCGAGCCCTGCACCCACCACCTCACAGCCCGCTCCCCCCTAGGCGATATGGAACCCGCTTCCACCCCAATCCCGGCCGTAGTTTGGAAGCCGGCTCGTCCTGTCCCGCTCGAACCCGGGCTCGGAGCATCTTCTCCCCCCCCCGGCCGGGTCCGGGAGCAGCCCCCTCCACGTCCTCCGCCCAGCCCCAGGTATCTCCCTGAGCGCCTCCTTCATTAACATCCCGTCTTTAATTAAGAGACAGGCTCCGAGCTGCTCAGCTGGTACCATGGGGGGGGACGTTTAGGGGGAGCAGCTCCGGTGCTCCCCGCGGTTCTCCCGCTCGCTGCCCGCTCGCTCGCCGGGCCGAGCTGAACAAATAGCCAATGTTTTCCCCCCAAAACAGGAGCGGGGCAGGAATCCTCCTCGCAGCGGGGCATGACGCCAGGGCTCACGGCCCCTTTTGTTTGCAGCTGTAAAAGGACTCGCCGTGCAAACCGCTGGAAACTCCCCCCCCCCCCCCCCCCCCCCCCGCTCCCCTAAAACATCCCGGGGGATAAGGGGGGGGTGTGGGGTGTGTGTTAAAGCAGCCACCGAAGCTTCTGACCCGGCTGGACCCAAAATGCGGTCCCTAAACCCCCTCCCTGTCCCCCCTCGAGGGCATCGCCACCCCTAATCCCCCCCTCCCTTCACCAGGGCTGGGTTTTGCTTTGAAATTAAAGCCCTGCCTGGACCCCTCCCAGTCCGGCCACATCTTCATCCCTCACCCTCTTCCTCCGCCGCCGCCAAGCTCAGCCTAACCCCGGCTGCGTGGCCCCGAGCTGGTTTTCTCCCGGTTCCACGCCTAAAATTCATCCAAACTCCCCCCCCCCCAAAAAAAAAAAAAAAACAACAAAAAACAACCAAAAACCGGATGGGACAGAGGGAAAACAGCCCCAAATCCCCGCAATACTGGAATTCTTTCCAAGGTGTCGAGTTGCTCCCAAAGTCTCCGCAGCCCCGGCGCTGCCCCGACTTCGGGGCTCCGGCAAACGAAAAGAACGCCTCTCTCCTCCCCAAAACCTCGGCATTCCCGAAGTTTTCGGCAGGAAAATCGCGGGTGGAGCCGCGCGGGACCGTAGCGGAGCCCCTCGGCCGGCGCCTTCCTCCAGCGCCGCCGTAATTCAATTATTTGCTCGGATGAAACAGGGGGAAAAAGCCTGGGAATAAAGTTGGGAATTCAACGTTTCTGCTCTCCCAGCACCGGGGAAAGGTTAAACCGCAGAAGCCGGGGCCGGTCCCTGCCTTCCCCCATCAAACAGAGCAGTTGTTTCCCTCCCCAAACTGGGGTAAGATTTGACACTTTCAGGCAAACCCCTTCACTTTCTCCTCCAGCCACCACGCAAAGAGCTACTTTGATTTTTGTCATTTCTTTGGTGTTGCTTTGAATTCCAGGGATGCTCTGGCGTGTGGCAGCAGCCCCGAATGGGGCTTCGGGGGGCATCGCGGGGTGACCGGGGCTGTCACAGAGGGGGACGGAGGGGACACACTCACCCTCCTGCTGGAAAGCAATTTCACAAATCATTTTTCTAACAATTAAGGAGTGTGCAGGGGTGAAATGGCGATTTCACATGCGGATCGGGGGGCCGGGTGGTACCTGCGCACCCAAGCAGCCAGCAGAGAAACAGGGAACCCCTCTTTTAGCCTATCTTTAACATTCCCCCTCTTTTTCCCCCTTTCCCCCCGTGCTCTGCTTCATTACCCATGTTCACAAAAGAGAGACCCCTTCTTTTCTCTCCTGGGAGCAGCGAGCAATAGATTAAAACAAGCATCAATCAGGAAAGGAGCAAGTAACTGCTTAAAGGAACAGGGGCAGAATTCCTCCCCGCTTTCCCCCTTTCCCTGCCCATCTCCATGGTTTCCTAAGGTATGTTTCTGGTTGATAAATGCCGTACATCGCTATTCCCTTTGGAGAAACGGCTTGTGAAGCAGCCGCTGAAAGCCAACTCATAAGCAGAGGGGAATGGACTTGGCTTGATGTTTTAGGAGCATCTCTCCCCAGCATCCATCCCCTGCATCCTCTGCAGGAGGAAGTGGCTCCTCACGTCGGATACCTCCTCGGAGGGGGCTGACAGTACCCGGGGGGGGGGGAAAGGGGGCTCTATGGGCAATTTTCGACTTGAGAAAGATACACACAGGTTGGCTAAACCTGCCCCTAAAATCGCCGGAGCATCAGCGCTGTGCCGGCGGCGAGCAGCCCCAGCCACCCACTACTGGTCCTCCTCATTCTCCTCAAGAGAAAGTCACACTTCTTTTTTTTCGGGATGCCATCCCATTTCCAGAGCCGTGCGGATCCAGGAATATGAAATCTCCTTAGAAGTCAGACGCGTCTCATCTGGGCGACTAAAACCTGCAGGTTTTGATCCCGATTTTCCTCTCCTCCCCTCCACAAGTAGGATGCAAAAGGAAAACCGCCCGGGGATGAATGATTTAATGAAAAGTTGCTACTTTCTGCAATTACAAGCAGATTACTAATGTGGGAAGGTTTTCCATTTGAGATCCCGGAGTAATAAGCATTATTTTTTTAAGCGATTATCCAATAAATCTCTCTTTAAAGGGCGATAAATCCACCTTGAAAACCGTGGATTTAAAAAAATATCTGTTTAGGATAATATTTAGGAGGGAATTCTGCATTTATTTTCTTTTTAGGTGACCATTGAACAGATCGTGAAAAGAAAAGCACCACATTGAGCCTCAAGTGTTTGGGGGTTCTTTTCAGGAAACCCACAAGGAATATTTGCAGGCTCAGGAAAAACGGGCTGCTTGGTTAAAAAGGTGGCTCCAGGACCGGGGAAGCCAAATCCAAAGGAATGAATTTTCCTCCTTCCCATTAAAGCCCAGACACGAAGCAGATGGGATGTGGGTGCAGACAGTTGGTGCCTGATCCCACTCAAGCCTCTCGCAGCATCCCCGGCCCGCTGCTGCAGACGAGCCCTCCCATGTTCCGGGTCCCAGAAGACCCCAGATGTGTGAACCACGTTCATCGCCAAGAGCTGCTGTTGGTTGCAGGTGGGCTCGAAGAAGCAAAGACAGGGAAGGGAGATTTAAGGTCTTTGCCTGGCTCCCCAGCTCCTAGCACGGCCCTCAGGTTGGGTGCTCGTCTGCAATTCTCCTCCTTCCTCCTCTCCGTTGGGGGAGCAAGGCTCTGCTTATTTGCCAGAGATGCTCTTAACTTCACTGCTGAAGGAGGAAAGAAGTCCCTTTCTGAAGCCCTGGAGCAGGAACAAAGCAGTTTCCGCTCCCAGGACTATTTCCAAAGGAAAAGTTCGCACTTCTGCCCCAATGCAGGGTGCTCCTGCACCATCAACGCTGACCCTACAGCTCCGCACGGATCTGGGTTAACCCTGCTCTTAATTCGTGCACGCAACAGGAATTCAGGTCTCTTTTATCCAGGGAAGGCAAGACCCAAATCCAAGACTAAAACTCCCCCAGTCCCGCTCCCCGTCAGGGTGCTGAACAAAAGGCTGAGTGTCACAACACCACCGGGCTCCTTGGATCTGCCTCTGCACTGGGTCAGGTTTAATTTGCCCAGGGTGCAGCATTACTAGGATGTAAGCTGCACCCTTGAACAATTACCTTATCAAAGCATAACATCTATGGAATGAGCAGAGTATTTTCATTAAACAAATCAAAATAATCAGGCTGGCAATGGCCTTGTTCCTTCTTTGAACCTCTAAGTGGCTTTAGAGATATTCAACAGTCCCGCACCAACTTCTGTTCCACTGGTAGTCCCTGCTTAGTTTCTCTAAAGAAGATTAACTACTCCTTGCTAAAAGGCTCAGTTCTACTTTTGTCAGGGTGCACACACTAATTGGGTTTTCCCTGCATACAACGGGATTCCTATGCTCCTGCTCCCGGCCTCGCTTCCCATTCCATGTGCGTTGTCGAGACAAGGGGAACACTTCTCTCCATGTATTTGATTTGTTCAGTGTTAGAAATAACACCCTGGAACAGGACCTGGCCACAGCGAGAGCTGCTGCTGGGGCACAATGACGATGCAAAAGGGGATTTGCAAATGGTATATTTCAAGGGAATGGGCTGTTGGAGGAGGTGGGAAGGACACAGCTCATCCCAGGGGCAAAAACTGAGCCTGGGCACCCAGGGACCAACATGCTTTAAGAGGAAAGAAGACAGGATGGGAATAAGGGGGTGTCATGATTTTAAGGTGCCTTTCAAAACCCCCAGCTTCAGGCACACTAAAGATGGATTGACAAAAGAGAGCAGAGCACCTGCCCTCAAATAACTCAAGCTGCCTCCACACTGGATATGCAGCCAAATCCCCTGTTATCTGGCTCATAACTCACCTGTTCCCGGATTAGTCCCACTCCAGTACTAAGGGCCAGAACATTTCTCACCCCCATAAAGACATCACTCTTCCTTCCTTGCACTGGGGGGTAAGGAAAGCACACAGAGATGCCTGGATCTAACAGCACAGCCACTCTCAGTGCTTCCACAGCTGTCTGGCTTTTCTGGGAGCTGAATCCACTGTAAAGGCAGCCCTTTATGTAGGCAAGGGGGGCATCAAGCTTGGAGAACCAGGTTAACCAGAACCCAGGGCTTGGATCTCACAGCCTCATCTGGCCCTGGATGCTGCCACTGCAGCAGCAAGAAGTCCTTGGAAGAAGTGGTGAGCACAGAGGGGAGGGAACACAAAGGTTTGGTTTGGTCTTCCCTGAAATGGAAGGAATCAGATGGAGCCAAGCTGCATATTTGTCTGGGTGAATTAAAAGCACAATCCGCTCTTCCCAGAGGGAGCGGTTGCTTCGTATTTATACATTTAGTTTTACAGGTGTAAAATAGCTTCCCTTTATGCCTATATAATAATTTTTCCATTTGAATTTCAAGGCTTTATTCCCTTCTTTGGATTCTGGTCTCCTACCTGAGCCTGATTCTCCGTATTGCCATTAATTCCTTCATCACAGCAATGAATTCCATTTAATTCTCTATAGCAGTTGTTAAGGTAGATCAAAAAGTGCATTTGCAAAGGTTTCTTCCCCTTCTCCCTTATAGTTCCCAGCTCACCTGTGTCCTGAAAGGACTTGGATTGGAAGCCACTGCACTGTTAGCCACCAGCTCCTGTTACCGCAGAGGAGAAAGGGATGGGCAGGAGAAGCTCTCTTTGTCCCACTGCGGTTCACAGCTGGGGTATTTCACCCTGACTGGGAGCAATAAGGTTAAGTATTGATCCCAGCTGCAGATACAATTCACCTCTTTCACCAGGTGATGTATATTCAGGTAAGACCTGGCCTCTATTGCATTGGAAAGCTGAGACAGCAGCAGAACCCTGGATTTCCATGAGGAAGGCAAAGAAATGGCAAGATTTTAAGGCATAGCTTCACTAAACATACAGATTTTAGCAACACCAGTTGCTCAGAGGCACCAGACTTCCCTGAATGTGTCAGATGCTTCCCTTTCTGATGCAAAAAGGCTTTCCTTAAGAGGAATTAATACACTGATTCAGACAGGTACTGAATAAAGGAAGCAGTTCAGGGCTGTGTTTTCTCACATCTCTATGTAACGCAGAAGGTGATTATAACCATGTGGTGCTCTGAAACCAGCCCATCTTTACCCGATGCTCTATGGAAACAGCAGGAACAACTCAGCCAACCCACATATTGATAGAAATCAAGCAATAACAATAACACAGGACTCACACAGACCATATCAGCCTTCAGGAAACGTTACATGATTCTATCAGGCTTGCTGCTTGCTGGGTTGTAACCCCAACGTTAGTCAGACTGCTTAGAACCTTCTCATTTAAAGCCTTTCATTTAAAATCATTTAGTATCTGAGGGCAGTATCTGCTTTTTAGTATCTTTAATATCTGCTTTTTCTTCCTATTTCAGTTGAGGTCAGAGATTTAGCTTTGGTATTGTATAAGTGGAGCTGCTTTGTTGCCAGCTATAACATTGCATAAATGCATTGTTATATCAATATAAAGGAAAAAATAAGAGAGCTGGAAACATTTTCTTAGTGCTTAATTATAGCACTGAGAATTAAAATCCCCATAATATACCTTCACTACAGGGAAAACCCCTCTGGATCACACATAGCAACCCAATGTAGTAATATTATTTTACTTAAATAGCTGAGGTTGGAGGATAAAAGCACATACCGGGGACCGCTAACCAGGATGCTTCCCAGGAATAAAGGAATGAAATTGAGGAACCATTGACTTTTATAGGGCTGGAGCCTTCTCTGGATCCCATCTTATAGAAGGGGGGCCAACACGTTTTGGCTGTGTGAGCTCCATGTGTGATTACTCATGGAGCTGATTAGAGATAGGCTCAGTTGCTTTGTCCTTCATAAGGAGTACAAGTAGGTGAAGGAAACTCTCAGAGAGTGCTACTATAGCCCTCAAACTTAGTTGTAAAGCTGTTAGAAAACTTAAAGCAAGGTGTATGTAAAGGAATAGAAGGGATCAAATCTCACAAGTTCTGGAAAGCTTCATTTTGTTTTTGCATTGGCTTTTTCAGCATCAAGGTAGGTGCTATGTAGTTTGCTGTAGGAGGGTGTGAGATGGATGGTGGGAGGTTCGTGCTGATAGAGCAGCAGAGGTGAAGGAATATGCTGTGTGAAGTGACTTGACAGCGAGTAAGGCAGTAGTAAGTTAGGTTAAGTCTCTACAAGTGGACTTAGGGAGGCTGAAAGGGCCTTTTCTGCTCTGAGCCCTGTGCTAGGGGGGAATATGGGGTGTTCCGTCAGCACTGCAGATAAAGATGTGGATGCAGGAATAGACTGAGCCCCTTGGGGATGTTTCTTACATCAGTTGTATATTAATCAAAACATCCCTGGGTGAGGAGTGTGAGCCTGAAACAAGGTGGTTTTCAACCAATGCAAGCTGTTGTTACTAAGCATGATTTACTCCTAAGGAGGCTGGTTTGCAGACTTCAGCTGCGGTGGTAGATGATGAACTCCTGGTTGAATGACTTGGCTTTAGCCTTAAAATAACTGGTTTAATTCTTACTTTTCCTCTCTTAATTTAACTTCGGTGGGACCTTTTAGTAAAAGCAGGGTGATAATTCTGTTCTCTCCTTGCTGTCTTGTGCACAAGCTCTGTAGGACGTTGATGGTTCTTTGATTTCCCTGCTCTGATTTGCACGAGGTTGAAGCATCTCTTCCTGAAAGCCAGCTTCAATGTGGGATGCTTCCAGCGTTAAGGAAGAGAGAAACGCCAAGCCCGGGGGAAGAAAAGGTTAAATCCCACTGAGCAAGCCTCCAATTCCCCTCTTTCATTCCCACCAGGTAGCTTCTAATTACTCCAAGAGGAAAAAGGTCAGGAGGTGGGAGGAGGCTGCCACAATAGGGTGGAAAATGTTTGATTAGCTACTAAGTTAAGGGCTGCCACCCCCTGCCCACGCTACCCCTGCACCCTGCTACTCTCTGCAGGCTTAAGACTCTCAGCAATGCCGAGCTGTTCCTTGTAGGTGATACCTTTGAAGGCCAGGTATTATCTTAAACTGGAAAAACGTCCCCGTATTGGTTTGGTTTATAGGGCTTTAACGGGAGGTTGTGATTTCCATTTCAATTCAGCTCAATGCAATGCCATGAGCTTGGGTGGTGCTGTGTGGAGAAGAGCAGAGCTGTACTTTAGAGCTCTTGGAGCTGTGTTTGGTTGTATTGTTGGTGCACATGGTGCCTGAAAACTGTCTCCATTTCTATCCAGAAGTGCTTGGGATGAGGCTTGTTTTCTTCCTATACATCCTGCTTCTGTAAGATGCTTTCTCTGAATACTGTTGTGAGACCTTGCTAAACTCAGATGGAGCTGTTTGCTTTTCTAATGTGAGACTGGTGGTTGGTCTCCCTTTTAATATGTGCTTTCCCAGCCTTTCTTTTCTCATCCTGTAATAGTGGTTGCACCAACTCACAGTGAGACAAAACATTAAAAGGGGGGAGGAAAAAACCCTGGTCTGAGAAATGCATATTCCCTGGGTGGGTTTTCCCCATCCCTAATGCAAAAACCTGGATCTGGAGCCCTGGTGGGGCTTGCATTGGTGTGAGCTCTGCAGCTAATGGAGTCCATAGGAGCAATCTGTAGGATAAATCCTCTTAATCCAGATGGAGTCCATATATCTCAGGGGTTTGCTTGTGTGTAGCCAAACCTGGATGCCAGGTCTCTGAACTGCGTTATGCTGCTGTACCGGAGCACATACAAGATGCTCTTGACTTCATTGAGTTTGATGGTGAGATATGAACTGTGTACAAAGCTCAGGAGGCCCTTTGCAGACTGGTTTAGATCTGAGGAAGTGTTGAGTTTATTGTATTGTATTGATTATTTATTGTATTTAAGGAAGCAAAGGGTGGATGTTGGCTCAGAGGAGCCCCTTCGGTGCGCGGCCTGCGGGGGCTCGCTTGAAATTGATGCTGACTTCTAAACATGATTTCTTTTAGTCAAGACCAGTTCAGGGGCCCGAGATGAAAGACAATCTGGCCACTAATGCCCTGTAAAGCAGGGAGAAAATATCCCCTGACAAACCCAGTAAAAGAGGCGGGAGGGTATTTCTTTCCAAGAGTCAATTCTCATTTCCTGAATTTCCATTAGGAAGGAGGGCACAGGGTTTCTTCTTCCTTCAGTTCCTCTCCATAATCAATTGTTTTGCTTTAATACTTGACATAGGTGACAAGCTGTTGAAAGAAGGTAATTTAACTGTTTTGCTTTCAATCTGCTCAAGTATTTGAGGAGTGGTCTCCTGTTTCTGGCACTGTTGCAGCCTGTGATGTCCATTGCTACAACGGGAGAAGGGATGTGCCCATGTAAAAGAGGGCACGGTGATGGTAATACCTGACTCCTTGGGCAGCAGTGGGGCAGGATCAGGTCCCCATAACATAAACACAGGAGGAGATTTTGATCTGAATTATTTTGGCCCGAATCCAAAGTAACCCATTGACTTCAGTGCAGTTACTGGGGCTGGATGGATGCCCGGTGTAATGGAAAGCAGGGTTGGGGGCCCTCTCCTAAAAGCAGATATTTAACATTCACAACTTCTCAACATTAGGGAAAACAAATTAACATCCCTTCAAAAGGCTTTTTTTTCTCCTGGAATGGTGAAATTGCTATTTCTTTTCACTTTTTGTCCCTTAAAACTAGAATTGTTCTGTCTTCAGGACCCTTTTTTTTTGGGGGGGGGGGAACACGACTTGGATTTTCTTGAAGCCATTACCTGGCCAATTATTTAAGCCCATGGTTACATTA
Organism: Pezoporus occidentalis; assembly: GCF_034315485.1. NCBI lineage: Eukaryota > Metazoa > Chordata > Aves > Psittaciformes > Psittacidae > Pezoporus > Pezoporus occidentalis. The sequence continues at coordinate 287,966 of NW_026914448.1, forward strand.
GTCTTGGAAGATGCAGTATCTGTAAAAGAAAGGTCTTTTGCTCTAACGTGCTGGCTGCACTTGACTGTTTCCTATTGATAGGAGATAGAGCAGCATGGAAAATAGCCTGCACCGGGCTGGGTAAAGGGAGGGAAGTTACAAGGCTGCTCAGCATATAAAACCACCCATTGCCTTATCATAATCCATGGCCTCACTTCCCTAGCATCACCTCTGCTCTTGTGGGCAGAGGGAGAGCTATCTTCCCAGGCTGGAGAGAGCCAGATAGCCACGGAGCCGCACACTTATCGCCCAGCGCAGCGGGCGTAATGGGAACTGCAAATTGCTCTAAACTGAAGTTGCTGGGGAATTAACTTCTAAAGGGTGGAAATCCTCGGAGGAGAAGGCTTCGGGATCTGCGCAGAATGGAAATCAGCCTCGTGCTTGGTCTTGCTCTGGTCCTGGGCTCGTTGAAAGCCTCAGGTTGGCCAAGTTTTCCCCCCTTCCCTCAAGCCTTCAAGCTCTGATGGATCAGACCCTAGAAACACGCTGCAAAGGTGATGCAAATCTGTATCGTGACCCTTGGCTGCTTGGAGCGTGTCTTTGGGCTGACCTTGAGGGGTTGTGCCACTGCTGTAAGCACCCAGCACCTTGCTGCGTTCCTCTTTGCTATAGAGCAAGCCTGAAACCAGGGTGCAGCTTTAAGCTGAGCCTTCTAAAACTGGCTCCTGGGCTTTGCTAAACCCACATAGACCTTGCATGGGCACCGGAGACCCCTGCCAAGAGCCCTGCCTTCTCCCAGTGCTGGCTCAGCAGAACACTGGGTCTCTGTCCCGGCTCACGCAGCAGTTGTGGATGCCTCCAGGGTTTCCTCTGAAATCCAGGAGGATTTAAGCTGTGCTTCAAGCGGTTGGAACCCAGCAGTGGAGGGAGCCCACTGGAGGTAGGGATGCTGTGGCTGCAGGGCATGAAGGAGAGTGAAGGGAGGGCAGCCATGGAGGCAGACGTGGCGTCCCGCTGCTCCCTGTAAATCTGTTTGTTTCCCAAGTTTTTAAATCTAGAAGGCAGGATTGCTTTGTTATCAGCTGTTTTGGCTGATTTATTGCAGTCAGAAGGTGACTCAGACCACCATTTCATCTGCTCTCCCCCCCAACATCAGGTTTGGGAATACATGTAGAAAAGCACTCTGAAATGAAGGCTTAATTCACCCCACCTCCCTGGAAAGATGCTTTCCTGAGCGGGACAAGACCTATTGGGTCAAAGAACAACACTGAGCAAAAGAAGTGTATTTACTATATGGGAAACCTGCACTTGGAAGTGTATTTACTATATTGTAACTCAAAAAGGTCTGTGGATAGAGCTGGTTTCAGCCTGGGAGTGGCTGCAATGCTCCTTTCCCCTATGGCAGGATTCGCCCAGTCCCAGTGAAGCCAAAAGAGATTATTCTAAGCAAAGCATTGAGAGTGGAATCGGAAATCAATTGCTAATAAACACTGTAGGGGATGCCATGGGAATGGGGCCTGGCATCTGTTCTTACGGACTTCAGCGGCATTGCACCATGCTGTCCTCACACTTTTGGTGATAAATCACAGTGCATTTCTGACAGGGTGGAGTGGTGAAGCTCTGATGTGTTATTAAGATCTCTCCTTTCCCAAATGTCACGTTGCCTTGATGTTTAAAGGTCTCCATTGTGCAATGAGCACAGCATTGTGGTGAGCAGCAGGCAGGACCCGTGTGGTCCTGCTGGGAAGCATGGGGAGGGGGAGGATTGGCAGCTCCCCTCTTGACTCGGGGGGGTCCCAATCCCCTGGTATCCTCAAGGAGAGGGGTGATGGGATGAGCAATGGGGTGAAATGTGCTGGTCCATCCAGCTGTCTCCTGTGCCAACTCAACCACCATCAAGTACATCCACTGGCCTCCTCGGTGGTGGTTTGCAGCCCCTCATTGACTGTGCCCATCGTCTCCAGCCTGATGTCTTTTCACTGTCCCATATTGCTACCTGAGGGATGCACATACCTGCAGCTGTGGCTCATATAGGATCAACAGGTGGTCCGAGAGCTGTGAGCTTGGACACAGCTCTCCATCAAGGGATGGAGGAGCGTTTGAGAGCCTCCTTGAGCCTCCTGCCCCTAAGGCCGCCCCTTTGCAGTGCCTGGCACAACTGTAGGCTGCCATATCCTTGCTGCTCCTCTTGGACCACTGAAGATGCAGCTCCAGTTCAAGTCCCTCTGTAGCATTACGAGTAGAGCAGTGACCTTTTAATGGTACAAGCATGTGGTGAAGCATCTGGGTACACCAGGGGCTTGGCAGCAAACTGTGTCCGAAAGGACCATACATGGAGCAGAGGAGATGGGTGGCTTGGTGCCCTCCTGGCCATGGTGCCTTTGCCCACCTGCAGCAGGATGGGGTTTGGGAGCCCTTAGAGGGGGAAAGGGGGTTGTCACATAGATGTCACTAGTGTGGTCCCTTCATCCTGCGAGAGCGACCAGCTTTGCCTTGGCACCGCTGGACCTGCGTTGGGATGCTTGGCTTCACTCGGAGAAGGCCTTCACTGTCCCCTGCTCCGTTTATCGGAGCAGAAGCGAGCTGCTCTCGTTTCCCAGCTCTGGGGATGCCCGGGAGGAGCTGGGACCGCTCTCCATCAGCAGATGCCTGCTGCCACCCCGTGGCCTCCGCCGGGAAGCTTCGCGTTGCGGTGCCCTTCTGCCTTCCTCCCATTCACCCTCCTCCTCCCGGGGGTCACTTGTGGCCCCACCACGGGGACGTGGAGCTGTGGGGGTGCTGGCTCTGTCCTCTTCCTTCTGTGTCTGCCTTGTTTGTGTCCGCTTGCAGCCTTCCCATGTATTTGATGGGTTCTTTGGGGTGACAGCAAATTGAGCTGCCCCCTAAGCGAGTCCTGGGGAAAAGGGGATTTGGGCTGAACAGCTGTGGGCCAGGGATGCAACTGCTTTTGGGTTAGGCCATTGCAATAGAGATGTGTGGATAGCCTGGTGACAAGGGGTTCTCCTTCCCCAAGCCATTTAGGGCTTTCAGTCCTCTTCTGTACTATGATTTTTAATCCCAGCCTGGTTTGGGATGGAAGGGACCTCAAAGCTCCTCCAGCTCCAGCCCCTGCCACCGGCAGGGACCCCTTCCACTAGAGCAGCTTGCTCCAAGCCCCTGGGTCCAACCTGGCCTTGAACACTGCCAGGGATGGGGCAGCCACAGCTTCTCTGGGCACCCTGTGCCAGCGCCTCAGCACCCTCACAGGGAAGAGCTTCTGCCTAAGAGCTCATCTCAGTCTCCCCTCTGGCAGGTTAAAGCCATTCCCCTTGGCCTGTCCCTACATCCCTTGTCCCAAGCCCCTCTCCAGGTTTCCTGCAGCCCCTTCAGGCACTGGAGCTGCTCTCAGGTCTCCCCTTCAGGAGCCTTCTCTTCTCCAGGCTGCCCCAACCCAGCTCTCTCAGCCTGGCTCCAGAGCAGAGCTGCTCCAGCCCTCACAGCATCTCCGTGGCCCTAAAACGGGCCCTTTAGAGGTGCTTGAGCACAGGGGGACTCCCAGTTTTCCTTTAAAAGCAGGTGCTCGTGTCTCACCAAGTCCCATCTTGACTTGGATTTGGCAGAAGAAAAACCTGAGTTTGACACAATGAACTCAATACAGTGCTACAGAACGGGGAATGGGAGGGCCAGGACCTTCCCTGGTCCTGATGCTTCTCCCATCACCTACCTAAATCAGCTTAGAGGGGCTCTGTGCGTGCTGGGTGCTGTGGCACGGGGCTGTCTCCCTCCCCTGCCCCTCAGCTCATCAATCAGGAGTGCTGAGCTGCGAGCTTGGCTCATGTGCTGTGGGAAGTCAGTCGCTTCCTGCCCTGGGCTGGAAGTGAAGCTGCTCTTTGACAAGCTCCATTAGCCACGAAGCTGGGTCATAACCACCGCTGTGCCTCCCCTTGTCAGGGCTGGGCTCCATGGGGGTGGAAAATCAGACCCATACAATGAGAGTTTTGAGGAGCCCGTGTTAATCTTGGAGAATGAATGAATTCCCCCTCCGCTGGTGATGGTGCCCTCAGGAAAGGAAGAGAAAGGGCTCTCTTGGCCATGTTTTTAAAGCCTTTTCCTCTGAAGCGCTGGTGGTTGATGGAGGGAAGCTCTTGGCTCCTGGGCTGGTGCAGGAGGCTCCTGGATGGGATGCCTGGGGCTGTCAAGGCTTTGCTTGCCCAGTGTCGGGGCAATAGAGTGGAGCCAAATGCAGGTCATTTAACCCTGCCTCATCCCTTGGCAGCCCAGAAGTCTTTTGGCTTGGGCTCAAGGTCAGCAGTTTCCTGCACAACCTGAAGCTTGCTGGAGCCTGTGCTGTGGGTTCCTGTTTGGATCCCACCGGCTTTAAGCTTCTGGTTTCCCCTCTTCTGGCATCTTGCAAAGTATGAGACGTTTTCCTTGCAGCCAGGAGCTTGTTGGCCAACCTGAGGACTCACTGAGTTTGTTCTGGTCTAGGAGGGAATGGTTATGACTATAACAGGGTGGATTTCCAAGGTAACCCCATGGGCTTGGTCATTGACTTGCTTCTTAATTTATTGTTAGCCCATCTCTTGCTGCACTTCAATCTGAAGCTCTTGGAGACCAAAAGCAGGAACTTGAGGTCACTGAGGCCTTCATGGGATGGGGATGTGGCCCCCTTGCACTTTGCAGTGTCCTTGGTTCTTCAGCTGGGTGCTTCTCATTGATGGCCTGGGGTGTTAAAACCCAGTCCCTGTTGCTCAGACCCTTCCTGCAGTGCCCCAGGCATGGATGGTTTGATACCCGTGTGCAGTGGAGATGGGCTTGGGCTGCTTTGCAGACTGTGGGGTTTAGGTGTGCAGGAAGGATGGCTCTGCCCTCTCTAATATTCATTAGGGGAGTATCTGATTGCAGGACGTGATGGTGAGGAAAGGTCATGATGCTTTCTATACTCTTGGTAACCTTAGGTATGTGTGAAAGCCCTGAGAAAGGCTGTCTTGGGTTAAGGGCTTTGTATTTGGTGTATGAGTGAGCCTCAGATCCTTCTCAGAGCGTAAAGCTCCTGCTTTTGATGAGCTGAATGCCGCTTAAGTCCTCAGACCTTTTAGCATCCTAGTTTAGGGGCCTGGCCAGTGTTTTGTGTGGTCTTGACTTGTCACCGACCCTGTGTCTAGGTCATGAAGCCTTGATATTGAAGCAGATGAGGCATTACTGGGTGCTGAGCATGGCTGTGGCCTCTAGCAGGAGCTCCAAGCAGAGCTTGGGCACACGTCAGTGTCTGCACTTGCAATGCAGAAGGGAGCTGAGCCTGGAAGGACCCTGCTCTGTTAGTGGGTGGTTTGGCAAAACAAACCCAGTTCTTGCACGGGGCCCTTGCAGAGGCAGAAGGAGGCGAAGCGTGATGCATGAGCACGCTTTGATTCCCCTTTTCCCCAGCCCTCATCTTAACCCCCCTTAACCAAGTTATTTCCGAAGCTTGTGCCTCCTTTAGCTGCTCTAAAGCTTTGCTTATACAACAAGAGCAGTTAAAACAACAGCAGAAGCTGCATTCATTCCAACGCCAATGGTTCCGTCAAGGCTTCAGCAGCGGTGAGAAGAGCCCTGCAGTGATTCAGAGCTGAAAGCCTTTGTGCCTTGCTGCTGAAGGTGAATGAGGCAGGTAGAGGGAGGATGTCTCATTGCATTTCTCAGTTATTGGCTTACCCTGCCCTGGGCATGCTGCCACCCCTGCCTGCAACATCAAGCTCACGTTCCCTCTGTCTCCAGAGCCATCAAGCTACTGTGAGCGCGTCCTGCCTGCCCTTAGGTTGTTCTGGGTCAGGTTTGGGTCAAGGTTACGTTTGAAACTTCCAGATTTGTGGAAGTTCTGCGAGCTCAAGGGTTGCTGAAGGCAAAGTCTGGCTGCTGAGAGGTGAAATGGTGCTGGCACAACGGGGACCTGCTTGAGTGGGTCCAGAGGAGGCCATGGAGATGCTGCGAGGGCTGGAGCAGCTCTGCTCTGGAGCCAGGCTGAGAGAGCTGGGCTGGGGCAGCCTGGAGAAGAGAAGGCTCCTGAAGGGGAGACCTGAGAGCAGCTCCAGTGCCTGAAGGGGCTGCAGGAAAGCTGGAGAGGGGCTTGGGACAAGGGCCTGTAGGGACAGGCCAAGGGGAATGGCTTGAACCTGCCAGAGGGGAGATTGCCGAGTTCTGGGTATGGTTACCTGGCTTCAGGAGGTCTTGGAGCAGGGTTTCTGGTTGTTTTAGAGGGAGATTATAGTATAAAGGAAACGGGAATTCACTTCCTCTGGGGGGGCCTTTTCCTGTATTAAGTTATAGGAAAATTAAAGGGAGTTAAAGGGGTGACATCTTTTGCCTAAGCTCCCAACGTCAGTAGCAGAGTAGAAGGCATCTCATTGTGGGTAAGTGTTAAGAATGGAAACAGAATGAATATCCATTTACTGCTTGCACTGTGGCATAAAAGCTCCAATCCAGGTAGAAGGTTGGTCCATGTGAGCACTCTGGGCAGTAGTGTGGGAAGAGAAACGTAAGGAATAGTAATGAGATGGGACAGGCTTCCAAGGGCAAAGCTCCTTCTGAACGATGCCCTGTATGTGCATCTCCCTGCCTGCCTGGTCTTGCTATAAGCCTTGCTTCCGAGTAGGTGCTGTGCATTCAAATGATGACTTTGTCTTTTCAAATCCTCTAAAGAAATGCCCTAAGCAGAGGGGAGAGATGTCAAAGGCTGAAGTTTCACCCCGCACCCCTTCCCCAGACCGACTCCAAGCGCTTCTCCTCGATGGTCACAAGATGATAATTGATTTCAACCCTTCTTTCCCACTTGACCTTTGAACAAAAGCCAAATCATGAGTCCCCGCAATGTGGCCATGCTTGCAGACCAACGCCACCCGACCCACAAGTGCTCTGGCTTGGGAAACCTGGCTTGTGCTTGTTGCTTTCCAAAAGGCAGGATTTCAGCAGCTTGGCTGCTTTTGAGGTGTTTGACCCAGCGCGTTTGGGAGCTGTGTCCTTCAGGGTGCTTCTGTTGCTTTTTAGGGTGGATGGCCCCATGTGCAGTGGAGAAATGACATAGATGTTGGGGGGTGTGGGGGGGAAAGCTCTCCAAAGCTTGTAGCAAGCCATCTGTGTGGATATACGGGTTAGGGAGGTGTAAATGAAGCAGGAGATGCAAGGGGTGGTGGTGGTGACTGGATGTAAAAGCTGGGATGGAGCAAGGGAGCACGGGAAGTTGTGCAGTGGAGCAGGAAGTGCTTCGAGCCAAGACTGAAGAGACTGGGGGCAAGACCCCTTAGGACAGGGGCTGAGGGAAGGTGGTGGATGAACATTGTTTGAAGTGGGTCAAGTGATGCCTTTCTGGGGCATCATCTCCACCACCTGCCATCGACAGCCTTGGGGGTAGATGTCTCTGGAGATGCAGGACTTGTTGCCTTGGGTAGCTCCACAAAAGAGCATTCATTGAGGTGGTGCTGGCCTTGGAGGAGACCTGAAGAGCCCTGTGTCTTCATACCAGGTAGCTCCAAATCACTGCGATGCACAAAACCCAGATAGGCTCTGATTGATCACAGTGCTCAGCATCATCAAAGCACCAGGCAGGCACCAGGAAGCTGCCCACCTCCAGAGCTGGGCTTTCATGCAGGGAGGGTGCTTTGTGTGCTTCTCACTGCCTGTTCTGTGGGGGAAAAGCGTCTGCAAGGAGCCTATCTGCTGGGCTGGGAACTATTCTCCTTGTGCTGCTCCTGCTGCATCCTGCTTGAAGCATCCCTGCAGGATGGAGAGGGGGGAAACAGTGCTGCTGGGGCAGTTGTATTTCTGCTGTGGGATAGAGGGGTTCCCTTTGGAGCTCAAATCCCAAAGGGGAATGAGTAAAGTCAGTCTGAGCAGCTGGGAGTGTATTTATAGCCAGCCTTGGGGTGTTTATTGCTACTGAGGTGCACACAGTGCTTCAATCACATCATAGCATGGTTTGGGTTGGATATGGGTCAGTGTTGGCATTCTTAGCTCAACAGATCACTGTTTGTTGCTGTCAGTGGCATGCAAGGACTTAAACAAGGGGAAAAAAGCTCTGGGCTGCATCTTTGGAGGCGGTCTAAATAGACAAAAGGCTTTGAGGGGAGCAATACAGGTGCCCAGAGGGGAGGGGACTTGATCCAGGCCATGGCAGAAGCTGGTACTGGGTGCAAGATGGGTGCATGTGGGGAGCTGCGTTCATCACCTCCCCTCCTTGCTGTCCGAGGTGCATGGAGGGAGCGAAGCTCAGCACCAGGGGCTCTGAGGAGCTTCATGTGGATTCTGTTAGGGGCGTGAAATAGAGATGCTGGTGAGAGCTCTCCCATGGCATCCATCAGTGTCTGGATGCAGGGGGGTGGGAGATGGGTGAAGCCAGCTGACAGCCCTGCTTGGTAGCTGTAACACAGCAGTGAATAATGACAAGTGAAATCCCACCTAACGCACGGCCTTTGCTCACCACACGCATTTCTCCACTCAATCCTGTCCTCTGCTTAGCACCTGCAACACCTCCAGCCCTGGAAACAGGAGCCGGTGGGTGTGTGTGAAAAATACCCTTCATTCCTCCTCGGAGCCCCTGGTCTGGACAGAGTCATTTGTTTCTCCAAACAGAGGATTTTTTGGTAGCACTTCTGTGCCAAGTTTGTGTCAAAAGGAAGGGAAAGGGAGCAGGGACATTCGGAAGACGGATGTCTCACCTGCTATGTCATGTTAGTGTCAAGGCAGAGAGATCAGTGTGAATGGATATCAAGCTGGGTAACACGAAGAGGGGGGAGAAAAATAAGGTGCAGACATCAGAAACAGGCACTGTCACACTGTCTGCTTGTTTGATGCAGAAGGCTTGGAGCTGCTCCATAGCAGCTTCGGAATGCTCCACGCTGGGCTGCTGTTTGGGTTTTTATTCAGCATGATTTAGTGTAAGGGTCACTTGCAGGGAGGAAGCAGCATCGCTGCGTGAGGATGGGGGTCTCCTGCCAAACATGAGTGCTCCAGCAAGGTGATGAGCTGCTGGGGAGCCATAGTCCTTGTATTCACCCAGTCTGGCCAGGAAGGGTGAACTTCAGGGCTGGCTGAGCAGGGGAAATGGAGCTAAACAGGGACCATTTGCATTGGAAGTGAGAGGTGGAAAGGGCTTGGGGTGTTGGTGCCTCATGAGATGGAGCATCCTCCACTTGCAGCCCCACAGCTTGGGTCTGAGTGGGTTTATTTGCATGTGCTTTATGCTTTGGGGTTGACCATCAAGGTGTTACCTCTCTAACCCCTAGCAAGCGACCAGGGCAGGTGCATTTGTGGTCTGAGTAGCATCTTTGGCTGTTGGCTATGGAGGCAGCTGGAGGTGGGCAGACCACCTATAGTGGGGGGGACACACAGATGGCATTGTGGGGGTTCTTAAGTTGAGAAACCCAAACCCTCAATAAAGAAATACTCCAATTCCCTTTGGGTTGAACAGTGATCATTCTTTAGCTGCCACTGGTGGCTTAAGCAAGGGAAGGATAAAAACCCCTTCATTTCCTTCTTGCTGTTCCTGGTTTTGGTGTTCTGCTTCGCTCCGTTCCTGCTCAGTGCTCCCCTTCATGGGCTCTGGGCAGATGGAGCATGTCTAAACCTGTGTAAGCACCAACTGCAGGGTCCAGGGAGCAGCTGCCTCCTCCTGTCAGCAGAATCACCTCCTATACAGCTCCAGCAAGCAGAGCAAATCCATCGCGTGTCTACCAAGTGGACTGAAATCCTGTTAAGAGGCAGGATACAGGCTGAAGGGAAGGTGGTGCCAGGGATGCTGTGGTACCACCTCTTCTAGCCACCACCCTGGCGGTGATGAGGTGTAGGGAGGAAGATGTTCTGAACTAAGAAGGCGAGCTTTGGAGAAGGGGGGAGTGAGCAGAGGGCTGGTTTTGTGGCTCTGAGTCTCCTGAAGTGCAAGGCTTGGCATCTTTTATGAAGCTGTTCTACAATCAATTACCCCTAAACTGGAGTCTAGCCCAAAGGATTGTCATCAGTCTTGTACATGCAGCACGGAGCAGCCTCTGCTGGCACAGGAGGGAAGGTTTATGTCCTGCCCTGAGGAGCTGAGTCTCAGTTTGATGGAGCCAGAGGTTTGAACAGCCTTGAGGCGCTGCAGTGAGAGCATCAAACATTGGCCCAAAGCATCTTGGATAGGAAACCAGCTGGAGCTGGGCTGGGGCAGGCAAACTGTGGTATCCAAAGGTCACACCTGTGGCTCTCTTCCACCCTCTGGTCTGCTGCTGGACCACAAAAGCCTCCAAGAAGTTTGCCCCTTGTTAGCCCATTGAACAAGCAGGCATTGAGCCCATTGAGCCCACTGGCTCGTGTTGTGCCGCTGCTGGCTAAGGACTGTGGGAGACAAACATCCATCATACGAAGTGATTTCTGTTCCAGTCCCGGAGGTAGCTGTCATCAACTCCAAGTCATGGCCAGGGATGCTTGGCAAGCACTGAAATCATAGAACCACAGAATGGTTTGTGTTGGAAGGGACCTTAAAGCTTATCCGGCTCCAACCCCCTGCTATAAGCAGGGACACCTTAACCATCGTGGTTAAGCATTGTGGGTGTTGTGTTGCCACTTGAAATGCTATTGATTCCCCTGGACTCGACAGCAAAAGCTGTCAACAAGGGTCTCTCTGTATTTCACACCCATGAGCACTAATGGCACAAAGAGCAGTAGCAGTAACCTCATTCATATCTGGTCTGCAGGTGCTCTGTTGAAATAAGCTGATTTCTCTGTTAGAAGTTGTTATATATGTAAATAAGAATAACCTGAGTCATTGTCTGGCTCTCATTTCTTCAAGCCGTACTTCAGTAACTAAGTACATGTGCTTAGCTCTGAGTAAGCAGCACTATTTGTGGGCTTAGTGAAGTATTTGCAGGATTGGGGCAGAAAAACCTGTGTTAACACTGCTGCAGTGTGTGACAGCACTGATTTGGGCTCAGGCGCTGCATCACTTGTTAAAGAATAACACAACACCAACACCAAAGTCTGTGGTGTGGGCATTTATCATACAGAATCCAGCCTGGTTTGGGTTGGAAGGGACCCTAAAGCTCCTCCAGCTCCAGCCCCTGCCACGGGCAGGGACCCCTTCCACTAGAGCAGCTTGCTCCAAGCCCCTGTGTCCAACCTGCCCTTGAACACTGCCAGGGATGGGGCAGCCACAGCTTCTCTGGGCACCCTCATAGGGAAGGGTTTATATCCAGCTAGTCTTATGAATGCCCCAGGACCTGCTCTTTGCATGAGCACTTGTTGCTGTGTGAGTGCTTCAGCAGTCAGTTTCTGAAGGTCCTGTGCTGCTTCTTGTCCTATGGGACAGACTTGCACGGGCCAGTTGGTGATAAAAGCTTCGTGCCAGGGACTGGGTTATAGATCGTGCATGTCATGAGGGGATGCCATGTGATGATGAGGAATGGCTCCATAGGGAAAGGTTGTCCCCCCACTCATTACTCAAGGCTATAGGAAGTTGCCCTGACCCAGGTTTTGTTTTGTGTGTAGCCTCTGGTGTGGTGTCTGGCTTGGCTAAATAGAGCTTGCATATACACCAGGGTAAGGAAGAGGAGTAATTAATGATCTGAAGATATATATAATGACTTTGCTCTTCATCTCCTCTCCCTGCAGCCATGCATGTGACCCAACCTCTGCACTGGATAGACTTGTTATTGTAGTGCCTTGGTCACGGTGGATGCTGCTGACACATGATAGAAAGATGTCAGGGACACCATCAAAGCTGGCTTTTCACAGGGAGCCCTTGTCTGCACGGAGGCCTTTGGACTGACATGAAATGAGTTTGGGTCAGCAGGGGGGATGCCTTAAACGGGGAAGATAAATTAGAAAGCTTCTGGTCATTGGATTAAATAGCACAGTATTAAAACCCCCATGAACACAGGGGCCTTTGGGTTGTTAGACTGACACGTGCATAGGGATGCACATGATGGGGCAGAGAGGGATAACAGAGGCTGTGTCTGGCAGGCGCTTGGGGCATGGGCAGAAGGGGTGAAGCTCCCCTTCCTGCCTGTGTGGTTTTAAGCAAATCCCTTTCCTTGAAGAGAAAACACTGTTTGTGGACAGCTGGGTTAAACCCCTGTGATGCCAGCATGTCTCTGTGTGGTTTTGTGGCTCCAGGAAACCTCATTTTGTGATGTATGATTCCAGATGGGTGCTGGAATCTCTGCTTTTTCCTCCTGCTCTCGGCTCCTTTCCTCAGCCCAGCACCAGTCAGTAAAGTCCATCTCGGGTCCACCTAAATAAGCAGAAAGAATTATTTCTATATAGAATCATAGAATGGTTTGGGTTGGAAAGGACTTTGAGATCATCCAGTTCCAACCCCCCCTACTTCTCAGCACATTAGAGCTTTCTATCCTATTTCTGACTCCTATTTCTATCCTATTTCTGACCCCAGGTCACTTTGTGCATTGCTTAAGGTTCATATCCAGGCAATAAGATAACTTTTGCTGTAAAAAGGGCAAAAAACCAGAGAAAGATGTCTCTATTCCTTCAGTTCAGTTGGAGACCATGAGATGCCCCTGCCCCCTGGGTACCTGTGTGAGGGTCTTGCTCACAGCACGCTGCTGTATGTGCAGCTGGAGATCAGTGGCTGCAGGGAGGAGGAGCTGAGGCTGTAAATCATGGGTGTGCTTGAAGCAGTACACTCATATGTGAACTGGAGCCAGGCAGGTTTACGCCATGGGCTGAGGGTGCCAGATCTTCCTGGTTTTGCTCCTGTGCCACCACCACATGCCTGGAGAACTGCTCTTCAACAGCTCCCTGGCCTTTACATTGCCATGTGCTGCCACCCTTGCTTGAGTTGTGCTTTCACTTGGTTAGTGGTAAATGGCAAGGGAAGAAGCTGCCAACTGTGTTTATGGGCAGGAGCTTTGTCCTTCCTAATGGTGCTCAACGATAGAGGGTACAGTCATCCTTGTACCTTTCCTTTGGTTAAGAGCAGAGCTGCATTGCTTTATAGGGAAAAGGGTGGGCAAAAGCTCATGCAGGTTAACCCTGACCTTTAAATCAGTGCTTTGCTGCTGCAGCTCCCTTGTGGGTACCTCTGCTTGGAGGAAGACATCAGTAAAGAAAGTGGAAGTCAAACAGGGACACTGATGGATCACTTGGGAAGAACTAGCTGGGTAAGATGTGCTCCAAGCGTGTTCTTCCTTGCAGGCAGGAATTGTGAGGCAATGCAGCTGCTGGTTTCCATATGGATGCAACTCCTCTTTTGGAATATGTAGCTTAGTTACTAGAATACTGCCTGCATCACTTTCCCAGCTTCTAACGGGCTTTTTCATCTCTTCAAACAATGTCACATTAAAGGCACACCAGGAGGCAAGCGTCCTCTCTGGGGGAGGATGTGACGTGCTCAGAGCTATCTCAGATGCCAGTGTTAGAAGCCTATAAATAGGTGTTTTGGATCATCCTAAAATATATCCTATATATAAGCAGTGCTGGGCCGTATCCGATTGTATTCTCCAGATGGGTCCTGTCACCGCTGGGGGCTTGCAGTTGATGCTACAGGAGAAGCTGCTCACCTCAAGACTTCATGGATGTTGACTTGAGTCTCAACAATCCTCAGGAAGAGAAGCTTCCCTCTTAAAAGCCTTGGGTTGGTAATAAAGATAGATGTTGGCTTAAGACCTACTGTGGAGTAGAAGGGTTTAGAGGTTTGGGAGACTAGATCTGCACTGGAGTTGCTCACACAGTGGTTTGGAGCCTGGTAGCCAAGGGTAGGTGGGACACTACAGAGGACTATTGGAACAGGATGAGGTGACTCTCTCAAGGTACCCAGTCTGTTGAGCTCAGGAACAGCACAACAGTTGTGTGACCACGTACCCCTGAATGATCTTCTGACCTAAGGGAGGGGATTTCTTTGCTTTGAAAAGCATTGGCTTGGTTCCTAAAGCTTGTGTTCAGGCACCTCGGTGCAAATGTATCCCTACCCCACTTTGTGCCATCCTGCTTGAGCTCTTGTGTCACAGCAAGTCAGGATGAAGGCAGAAGCTGCAATGATTGTCTCCATTGCTCTCTTCCCCATCTGTGTGCCCTTGTCTTGAAGGACACCTCAGCTGACCTAAACTTCCTCCCTAGGCTTGATTTAAAACCACTTCATTGCAGTGGTGAGAAGAGCTGTTGCCTTCAGGGTTTCTCTTGGAATCAGGAGTGAAGTCTTGCATAGACACCTATAAGAGCATCTCTTCTCTCTTTAGGCTACAGTCACTTTCCTCCTGTCTTGCTGGAGCAGAACAAGATGCTCTTTCCACCACTGCATCCTAGCTGGGGTCAACATGTCTACCTGGCCTTGGCTAGGGCAATCTTGTCTTGAGCAGCTTACCTGAGCTCTCTTTTCCAGGCTTTCCTGGAGAGCCTTTTGCTTCTGTTCCCACAGTGACCTCTTCTTCACTGGGAAACCACAGGGGAACGTCACAAAACACCAGGTACTTGCCCTGACCTGCTGCTGGGCCGGAGGCTTGATTGCCACTGGAGATTCCCATCAAGCCAGGAAAGAGCTGCCAATGTGAGCATGGCTTTCAAGATGACTGATTCCTTTAGTTGGGTCAGTTCCTAGCCCTGGGAAGTAGGAAGGCTGTGGGCAGAGATGGCCTTTAGAAACTTCCAGACAAGATAGGCTGAAGCTTTCCCCCCCACTTGCCTTCCCCAGCATCCTATTGTGTGATTTCCCCCTTGTCCCGACTATCCCAGGCGATACCATCTCTCCTTTCATGTTGCACAGAGATGGCCTTTGATTCTCCTCTATCTGACTGCACCTCATCAATTTGCTAAGCTGCGTTTTTCTCCAAGCTTCTCATTCCTTGTGTGTATTTTGGTGCTTGTTTTCCTTCTAGAGAATATCTATGGTGAAATCCAGGTTCCCCCCCCCATAAAACAGCTGTGGAAGATGGGTATAAGGGGTTAACTGCTTAAAAATGAAAATAGGGAGAAAAAAATTAGCAGCGAGATATATCACACCAAGGAGGAGGAGTATTCCTGCATGCTCACTTAGCAGCAGCAAGTGTTATCTTGTTCCTAACCATGGGTTTGAGTGGGTTGATAGGAAGAATACGCCACTGAGTAAGCACTGAGCCTTGTCAAACAGTGATTTGATTTTTCAGCACGGGCTACATGATGGCAGACTGAGGCAAGTTATTGCCTGTGATATTATTAGGATTATTAGGATGCTGTGAAGGCTTCTTGCTGGCAACTTCTGGCTTGAACGGGGCTCTTGAGAGGGTTGAAATCACAACACACCGTGCATGGGTCCTCTAAATCAGCCTTACCCTTCTAGAGCCAGGGGTCAGACCATAAATTGGTCAAAATCCACTGAAATCATAGGTTGGGGTTGTTTTTTAGGGCTCTCCTCTGCCCTTTCCTTTGTATCTGGGGTCAATAGCATTAAGAAATGGGGGTCCTCTATTGTAGAGTGGAAGAGGGAATAAGGGTCTTGGCGTGACCAAGGCTTTGGGAGCTGTGATGGGCACACAAATGACTGTGTGGCTTGCATGATTTTTGGCAATGCAGTTTTATGGCCCAAGCTGAGCCTCAGGGGTGTCCTTCTGTAGCTCCAAGGTTTTCCTGCAGAAACACGTGATCCTTTGCTGCAGCAGTGATAAACCTCAGGAAAACACCGACTGTGGCAGGAGTGAAAGAAGAAAAGCTCTGAAGGGTCCAAGCTGCAAGTAAAGTAAGAGAAAATCAGAGCATCAGACTGGTTTGGGTTGAAGGAACCTTAAAGCTCATCCAGCTCCAACCCCTGCACAGGCAGGGACCCCTTCCACTAGAGCAGCTTGCTCCAAGGCCCCTGTGTCCAACCTGACCTTGAGCACTGCCAGGGATGGGGCAGCCACAGCTTCTTTGGGTAGCCCTTCAAGACATCACACCCTTGGGAAGATGCCAGGATTTCTTAGACACACCAGCAGACACAGACTGAGTCAGGAGAGTCCTTGGCACTTCAGGGTTACATTTCCTTATCACATAGTCGGGTTGTTCATATAATATGCATGCAGAAGTAATTTGGTGACTAAAATACAGATGAAGAGCAAAACTGATGTGAATCCTCTGCTTGAAGGTGGAAATAGTGAATGGGGAGGGGAACAAACCATTCCACTTTGCACTCAAGCGAGGAGCCACTAGATGGCAAGAACACCCTGCCGGCAGCTGGGCTGCAGCGTGAAGATGCTCAGAATGGTGAATTTCGGGGACATGCTGAGCTACGTTTGATGCCTGGATGTTCCCTCCCCTCCAGCACTGTCACTGAATGCATCCAGCACATGGCTGCGATGTTCAGTTTATGGCTGTTGCAATTTAGCATCTTTAACGTGTGCGTGGAAGGGCTGGGGCAAAGCAGTGTTGGAACTTCTCCACTCCATCAAATACTTACCTGGGCAGGGAGAAATCTTCACCTGATGCTGCGCTTTGCCACCGTTAGTGATAGAAAAGCCACTTGGAAGAAGATGCTGAGATCAGCTCTCACTGATGCAGCAGGAAACATGGTCCATGACTTAGTGGTCCTGGCAAACCTTAAAACCAAACCTCTTTTCATGCTTGTCCTTGGGCTGCCTGATTATTTCTCCTTTCCTCCTCTCCCTATTTTGAATGTCTTGGGGAAGATCCTCTTATTAATCCCGAATAATGCAAATGAAGCTGGCCCTGAAAAGGTCTTTGGAAGCATCTGGGGCAAGATGCAGGTGATGAGGGTCCCCCTGCTCTGCTGCAGGGTCCCGGCCATCTGCAGGAGACCCCCTGACTGAGATGGGCTGGCTTCATCTAGTTATACACCCTCTTTATAAAGCCTAGTTCCCCTGAGGGAGGAAAAGAGCATCATTCCATGTCTTCCAGCCTTGCCTCTGAAATCTCCATGGCCGAGTGGTACAAAACCACCTGGAGCTTGGTTAAAAGATCCCTTGACCGTGGTAGCTTATCTAGGAGCTGTGTTCTGTGGGGACAGGATCTTGGGCACTTCTGCCTGCAGTGAACAGATGCTGATACCTGTTTTCTCCCTGGAAGGGGTACTTGTGGCTTCATTCTTCCCGATGTGCCCTGCAGGATGGCACTCCGAGGGCACTCCCCAGGCTGTGTTGTTCTGCACCACCCCATATCCCTGCGGAAACACAGGGATATGCTCAGTTTGCTCTTGGATTTTCAGGCATCTCCTCTTCCAGAGCACCCTGAAGGCTTTGTTGGGCTTTGCATGAGCCCATAAGGGCCCCTGCTGCCTTCCAGACTGTCCAGCAAGCTTTGGTGGGCTTTCACAAGCACATAAAGCACATTAATTTTTCACCAAGGAGAAGCACTGATGTGTGGAAGGGGATGGAAGGGGTTTATGTGTTTATAAACTGCTGAAGACATCTCCGATCAGTGCTTTGTGCTTTTTATGGGCCATAAATCCTCACTACTGCAACACTTTATTGCAACTTAAGCAGAGTGGTGGTTGTCCCTCTTATAACCCTCAAAACGCTGTTTCCCACCAGCTTTTTGTCTTTGTCGTTTTATGCACATCCAAGGAGTAGAAAGGTTTTGCCATCCTTCATATCAGCTGTGGGAGAGGGAGATGAGGGCATTGCAAGGGCATTGACGGGGAAAGAGGGCTGGGAGGAGGGAAGCAAAGCAACTGTGTTATAGAGGGCTCTAGGGTTGAGAAGGGGGTCGTGGTACCCATGGGGAGCAACCTGGAGGTTTGGGCTTCCCTGTGCTATGTGCAAGAGGTCTGCCCTCAATTGACACTTGCCTGTAAGTGCTCTCCATGTGGCTGCTGAGCATCCAGCTGATGCTCCATTATCTCTGGAAGCAGCAGTTCACTGGTGAGTGCAGCGAGGCTGCAGGTATGGATTTAGACTTCTTCTGCCACTGATCTCTGAAGTCCGGTACTTGCTTTTAATGATTCCTCAAGCAGAAGCTGTTAGAGCTGTCGCTTGAGTGCTGTGCTCAGGAGTTCATTATCTCACTGAGGGTGATGACTGCGGGGAGGGAGTCACTGATAGGGGGTCTCGGGAGCTGGAAACTGCCTGTTAATGTCTACATCCTTGTAGCATCCTTCTGCTTCATGCTGTCGAGGCCACAGTCCCCCTTAAACTGATGCTCTTCCAGGAGTAGGCAGCATCTGAGGGTGGTTTCTGCAGGATGTGGTCCAGGGCTGTTATCAGTGGATGCTGTTCTATTTATCCTCATATTATTGCTTTGGGAAGGGGGAGTTAGGAAACCAGTTGAACATCTCACCTGTTCCATGGTCTTCCCGATGTCTTTTGGTGGGCAAAAGGCTCTTCAGCTACCCCTGGGATGCGGCAGCAGGTTAGGAGCATCGAGGCCGGGCAGTGCGTGTGTGCTTTGGCCCGAAGGCAGCCCCCGGATGCCTTTAGGATAGTAGGGAAGCAGGTTGGGATTCATTCTCCGGTTTCTAATAGCGGTAAGGAAGGAGAGGCGGCTGCTTGTGCAGGCTGCAGCCCAGGAGGGGTCAGCACAGCCCAAGGATTGCGAGGGGAGCAGGCAGGGGAATGCCCGGGCAAGGAACCGGCAGAAGGGAGGACCACAGGGCACTCTGCTCCGCACCACCATCACTCAGAGCATCGCCTGTACCAACCACCGTAGCAGTGGCCTTGGGGACCACATCGGTCCTTGTTAGGATGGTGAAGACTACCAGCTACCCCTGTGGATCTTCCACATCCCTTCTGCCCTGCAATGAAACCATTCAGTGATGGGTGAAGATGTCCATTACTAGCAGAGGTGATGTGGGGTTAGATTGGTAATAGGGGTGCTCGGCTTCTGGCTGATATTCTGCCAAATTACCCAGTGTATAGCTTTCAAAATGCCACTGCCTTCCAGTGTTGACACTGGTGCTGTTAATTACCAGCACTAGAGGAATCCTCAGCTGCCCAGGAAGGATCCTGTTCTCATGGTGCTGCCTGCCCCAGCCAGTGCCGCTTCCTCTGCCAAGCTCCAGTAAAGCTTCCAAAGCTTGAGGATGCAAATCTCCATCGCTGAAGCATCCTGCAGCTGGAGAGGTGAAGGGCCGGGAGGGAGACATCTCCCATCTGTCCGCAGCCTGTCTGTCCTCCTGCGGCACGGAGGGGTTTGAGCACAAAGGTGGCTCCTCCTCCCCTGCAGTGATGGGAGGTGCTGGTGCGGAGTTCACGGCCCGAACAGATGGCTTGGACCACGCCAGACCTTCGCACCAGCGCTGTCTGGCGAGGGCAGGGAAGTGACACAAACCAGTTGCTCATTAGTCATTAATCAGTGAAGTGTGCTGAGAGCAGGAGGCTGCAGCAGATGACGGGGATGGGGGGGGGGGTGGTGGGCGAACGGATGGTGCCCCCGGGGAAGGTGCAGATCAGGTGTTTGCAGCCTCTGCTGATGAACCAGAGCTGGGATTTGCTGCTCCACATCTTCCTCCTGTCCCTGCTGGGTGTTTGGCCAAGCTCAGTCCGGGCCCTTCACATGGGGCTGGAGGCTGATTTGGGGCAAGCATCCTCCTGCTATGGCATCCATCCTTGCGCTGGGGACATGTGTGAGCACTGTCAGCAGCACAGAAGGAGTTTTCCTTCTTTTTGCCAAAGCAAAACCCTGAAGGTCACATCTGAGAACAAGAAATGAGTAATTATCTCCAGACCTGACCAGTCAGAGGCAGGGCCATTCCACAGTGTGTCGGTGGTGGAAGAAACAGCCAGAGGCAGCTTTGCCCAGGTCCAGTTTCTGCTGTTCCAGCACTTGGGAGATCCCCATGTTAGGTGTCAGGATGGAGATGGAAGTTTCTACCTTCTTCACGTTCAGGTGTAATGCTTTCGGATACATCTCACCCATTCATTTTACCTCTGTGATTCCAGTGTCTTATTTGCAAAGAAGGCTAATGACCCTTCAAGGCTGCAAGCCACTAGCTTGGCTACTTAGGGATGGAGACAGAAATGCACGAAAAGGGTCACCCAAAGGGATGCAGCAGTAACTGAGTACCCCGATGCCCCTCTGAGCATCCATCCTGACCCTTTATCCTGAGCAATGGGGATACAAAGCCGCATCCTTCCCCTGCAAAACTCTTCAGGTTAACCTGGAGCCAGCTCAGCTTTTCTTCCGCTCCTTGGGTTTCGGTTCTGCTGATGCTCCCCGAGAGGCAACTTTGCGCCTTCCATGCAGCAGAGCAAGGAAAAACAACGCGGAAGGGTTGGTGCCGAGAAAGCAAAATGGCAAAGAGGCTGTAAAGCAGAAGTGACTGGAATGCTGAGGTGGCTCTGAGTGTGCCTTGCTGCCATGTAAGGGGCAAAGTGCCTAATGCGTTCAGACAGGGCTGGTGATGCTTGTGCCACTGGTGACTGTGGGGGGCCCTTCCTACAGCTCTGCCCCAGCCAACATGAACGTCTCTTGGTCCAGCAGGAGCTTTGGGAATGGTGTGTCTGCATCCTCTGCCTCAGGAAAATGAAGCCCTGCAGATACAAGCACCAGCCCTGAGCAAGCAGCCTGTCTGTTGTGACCAGTTTTGGTACCTAGAGGCAGGAGGATGCAGCTTTCCCAGCACAGGAGCATCACTGGTACCCAGCTCATCATCCTGCTTATCCATTACTACTATCCTCACCCATGCAGGATGCAATCCCACTGCTCCCTGCAGGAAAAGGGAGATTGATCTGAGTGGGATCAACCACCCAGGGAGCACAGGCAGCTCCTGGTATTGCTGTCTTTTGGAAGTCATAGCAGCTCCCCCAACCCAGCAGGCAAGGGGGTAGGGAGCAGTCCATGAGCCCCCAAGGGATGAGATGAGATTTCCAGGTCCTATTTACTTGCACCAAGTCAAACTCTCCATCTTTTGGGGCTCCTGAAGTGCCAAACCTTGTACCCCCCACCCTCCTGCATCTCAGAGGCTGTTTCTGGCTCACCCTGAATCATCCCCTATCTCCTCTCCCTGCATATGCTTCCCCCAAACCTTGGCCCAGACCTTGTGTTTATTGAAGCTGCTGCAGGTTTCTCCCTGCCCATCCTGGCTGGGAATTGCCCATCTGCTGCTATTCTTTACCCATCCAAATGACCCGTGCAAGCAGCTGGGTGCTGCAGTGTGCCATGTTGGGCTCACTGACCCTTTTTCCATGATGGATGCTCTGGGAAAAAAGGTGGGGAAAGGGGAAAACTTCCCCTGCTCCATAGGGAACCAGATGCCTAGTAGCTCAAAGGACTTGGGATGGTCACACACACCTTGGATTGCAGGGAATTGGGTTGTTAAGGAACCATTCCCACATTATTCCTGTTTATTATCTTTAAACCCAATGCTCCAGAGAGTTGCGTTTCTTGCCTGATGCGGATTAAGGTATTTGCGGTGCTTGGTGATGATGATAGACTGGCTTAAACAGGCTGGTGCCCTTGTGCTGCTGATGGAAACATCAAGGCAGACAGGCCCTTGCTAATGAGGCACCCTGCCCTGATGAGCTCTTGTTTACAGGCTGGGGAACGGGAAAGAAACCCAACAAAGAAGAAAGTCAGAAAGTACAACCCTGCAGCAGCAAGACCTGGTTCTCTTTTATTAAGGGCTGGGTTTATTATAGGAGCTATTCCCAGCCATTCCAACCTGCTACTTCAGCCCTTGTCTATCATCCCAAACAAGGAAGGGAGGAGGGGGGAAAGAAAACAATTAGGAAACTAAATACTTGTGATGGCTGCATTTTAATTACAAATAAAAAGCTCTCCAATAGGCCTATCATGCAGAAATAAAGAATTCGGATGCTTGGCTTGGTGCAGATGCTTTTCTTTGTGCAAATGGTTGATGTGGCTTCATCTCTGTTTATCTGTTTGCAAAGGAAAGGGGGGAGAGCAGCTGCGTAGCAACCCAGGAGATCTCTTTGCAGCACATCTGGTGTCAGCACGGCCGTGTCCTCGCCCCAGCTGGATGTCAGGCTGGGAGCCCCAGGCTGGGCATGCAAACTGAGGGGGTTAAAGCTGATGTGGGGAGTGGGAGTTGGGTATCCAACCACCCAGATCAATCTCCCTTGCTCCTGCAGG
This sequence comes from Pezoporus occidentalis, assembly GCF_034315485.1. Classification (NCBI taxonomy): domain Eukaryota; kingdom Metazoa; phylum Chordata; class Aves; order Psittaciformes; family Psittacidae; genus Pezoporus; species Pezoporus occidentalis. The sequence goes on from NW_026914448.1 coordinate 309,878, forward strand.
GCAGCAGTGGGATTGCATCCTGCATGGGTGAGGAGGGTAGTAATGGATAAGCAAGGGTGATGGTCTGGGTACCAGTGATGTTGCCAGTGCTAGGAAAGCTGCATCTTCCTGGGCGCAACAGGCAGGATGCTTGCCCAGGGCTGGTGATTGTGTCTATAGGGCATCATTTTCAGAGGCAAAGGATGCAGATGCACCGTTCCTAATCCAAGCAAGCCCAGGTTTTGAAGCGCACAGAAGATTATTACAACCTGCAGCAGCTTGGAGTCAATCCCCTTTAAATTTAACTCTTACTTGTAGGGATCCAGTTTCTAGATGAAGCTGGCAGCACTGGTTTGGCTCTTTGTGTGTCTGTGAATCCATGTGTGCTTCTCTTCCATGTCTGTGGAATTACTTTTAATGAAGAAGTGCCAGTTAGTGGGTTTGTGGTGCAGATGTGACATTTCCAGGCTGGAAGGGAGCAAAGGGTGAGCCAGATCGCTGATGGGGATGCCGGAGTCTTGCATCCACATCAATGTGAAGCAGTGCAAGGAGTAGGGATACAGGGTACCACAATAGCAGGGATGGAGGGGGTTGTGTTGGCATTGGTCACTCAAGGCATCCTCCATCCTGGTGAGATGTCTGGAGGGAAATCCATGTGCAATAAATCCTCTAGGATGCTCCCCATGAAAATGATGTTTTGGTGAAGTTTCTTCAGTTTTGGAGAGGCAAAAGAAAGGAAAGAGGATTTATTGTCACCAAACCAAGTGTAAAGTTCCCAGCCTCAGGTTTGTAATGCTCCCTGTGAATATTTTGCCTGTTTCTCTGCTGCATCCTGTTAAAACCCCTTTTGCTGGTATTTCATCCTGCTTTTAGGGAGGGAGGCATAAACCTGGATGCCTCCCACTGGAACCGAAGGGGTGGCAGTGGTATGAAACTGATGTAAACCTTTTTATGGCAGGTTTAAACATCAAGCAACCCCCAAAGCAGCAGAGTTGGGAAGCTTCAGCTGGGAGCGAAATGATGGATGGAGTTTGCGTGTCGCTGAGATTTAGTGAACTATTGTGTTGATTTTTATTAAGGATCTGCAGCCATCAGAGAAATGCAACATAATTACTGCCCTGTTTATCGACCTCAGGCACTGCAAATCCATCACAGCAGCAAATTAACCCCCTTGCTGCTACAATGCAGCTGAGCTGAAGCCCTCCTGCCTCCACCTCCAATGGCTAAAAGCTCTCAAGCTGCCTGGGATGCTGTTCTGGGCAGCATCCAGTTACTCGGCTCCTTCCCAATGTGGAAGCATTTCCACTGATTCCTTACTGTATTATTTTTCTCTCTTATTGGCTTTCCAGCTGCTTTCTTGGTAGTTGTTGTGCATCAATGAGTATCGTGATAAATGCAATCCTCCCGCCCCCTACTCTTCCTCTCTTGGGAAGGTACTGGAGGAGAAGAGGTCCCTGTTGGGGAAGGGAAATACAGGACCTGGCTGAGCTGCTGCAGGCTTGGGTTTTCCATAGGGTGGCTGGGATGGAGCTGGTGTCCCTCCTCCCAAACCCTTTCTGGAGCCTCGCTGGCTCTTGGCATCAACCCTAAGCCCTTTATCGGCTGTGGCCAGTCTGGGCTCCTTCAAGCTTGGCAAAAAGGCAATTTCTGGGAGGTGTGAAGTGAACAAATGATGTTGACTTGAAGCAACTTGAGCATCAGCCTGAATCCTCCTCTTTGGAAAACAGTGATGAGCTAAAGGGTTATTTACCCCGGTGGGAATGTAGGTAACTTTAGGGCAGTGACCCCGCATGGAATCCGTTGTCCACAAACCGCATGCTCAATGCTTCTCCATGCCCAGAGCATGTTGTAGGAGAGTGATGAACCAAACTAGCTGATATAATAATAGATGTGGTTTTATCTGCTGGATGGTAGCTTCCTGGGAGAGAACATCTCCTCAGCTTGTCTTAGGGTGCAGGTTTTCACCCCAGGGTTGGAACCTCTAAAGAACATGGGGTTGTTTTTAGTAAGGTCTATGAAAGTCATCTGAGAAGAGCCCAACTGCTGCTTTTCACCTTGAAATCACTGCCCAGTGCCTTGTGGGTGAAACCCAACTGAAACCCATAAACACCCCTATCCCCTTCCTACCACTTGAGGAGTTTTTCCTTCTCCCCTCTTTGGCTCTTCTGTAAATAAAAATGAGCTTTATTGATTTTATTCCAGTAACAGAGAAGTGCCTTTGGCCTGCGCTCTCAGGATGCTAAACTCCAGCCAGGTTTGGCTTTTTTCCCCTCCTTCTATAGCGTTTCTGATCTGTGTTTACGACACATCCTAAACTACAGCGTGGCTATAACCCGCCGGGGTTGGAATAGTAGCTGGCAAACGTTCCCTCCTCGCTGGAGCTTGTGAATCAAAACCCCATCAACAGTTGAAGCAAAAGCTTGTGCCGGGGAGGGAGAACTTCTGCTGGAGTCGATGCATATTTTATCACCGCGCTTATTCACACGCAGCCCTTCTCCCTTCGAACGCCGCCCGCGTTTTAATTAAAGAGTCGTTGGCGAGGCTGTTGTTCTGTCTTGGAAGGCCTCCAAATGGCCGTGTTTTCTCCCCAAAATGATCACAAGGGGATGTGCTCCCTCCCTCCCTGTCCCCGCCAAGGTTTGTCTTCTGCAAATACCACTAATTACATTTGTCTGGCCAGACGCCGGCTCTGCGATAGCATCTTTCATTAGCGCTGACCTCTCCGCGCTCGCAAGGAGCTGGCGGACATTCCCAGAGTGGTGCCTTGTGGATGCTGCCAGGAAATGTCCCTTTGGCACCGGGCAAGCACGGCTGGGGCTTGGAAGTGATGGGGTTGTGTTGAGCTCTGGTTCATTAACATCTGCTTGTAGGTTCTGCAGCTTGGGTGCAGCTCCCTGTTTACACAAGTGGGTTGCTCCCCGGTGTGTACCGGAGCAGAGAGGATCTGCTCTACTGAAGGGCTGCTGGTGGTCAGCTTGGTTGGGATTGGTGCCTCCAGGTGGTCCGTGCTGGTGGTCAGCTGGGATTAGGTGCAGGAGGGGTGAAGAAATGCATGGGAGAGGACAAGACACCTCTCCTTGGTTTTAAAACTCTCATGGAGGCTTTCCTAATGGCACCGCAACCCATAGCAGTGCTCATAGTGCTGTAGGCAACACTCCAGAGAGTCTAGGGGAAACCATGGCCAGGGGCTGAGCGATGCTACCTCCCTTCCTGGCACCTAGAGATGCTCTGATGGGTCTTTCCCTTCCCCCTGGCTTGAAATTCCTCCTTGGCTCCTCAACCACTGCCACGACTTTGCTCCTGTTTGTCAGGAACAAGAGACTTAATTTGTCAGTTCACTACGTTTAATATTTCTTTCATGTATCACGTTGGCTTTAAATGCAAAACATGTCTGGAGAAGCTCGCTTTTTCTGGTTGAGGTTTTTTTCCTTTCCCACCCTGCTGTAGCCGACACATTGGAGGAAACCGTGTTGAACTAATAAAGAAAGAGTTTAAAATGCTGCTTTTGCACTTCTTTAATTGACTTCCAATTTCCATTCGCAGCCAGCGTGGCACGTTGCAAAAGGGGAAAAAGAGCACTGAGCAAATAAGAACTGCGTCACTCCCTGGTTTCTCCTCATCATCAGAAATGTCAAAATGAAGAATCAGAATCAATGTACATTAAACTATGTAATTGCCTAAATATACATGGGAGGGGAGATAATGGGTCTTCCTGATTAGAAGAAGTTAGTGTAAAGGTTCTATGTGGCTGCAAAGCAGCACTGTTTAGTGCTTGCACCCTTATCTGGGGGATGCACCAGAGTGGGGGGCTCAGAGGGCAGCAATGGGTCCAGGTGCTGGTGATGAAGGAGCTCGGTGCTGGAGAGAGTATCCTTGAGGGAGTTATAGGGATGGAAGAATTGCTGGTGGATGGTGGAAATGGGTTTTCCTGGCTCTTGTGAGCCTGGTGGTCGTTGTGTTCTCTTTCACCATCTAATCCTGATGGTTCCTGCCCCAGTGAGGGGCCTGGCTTTCAGTGACTGGTCTTGCAGCAAGAAAAGAAGCTGCCAAGAGCAGGAGCTCAACCCCCAGCCTGGCTGAGCTTATTGTGACCTCTAAGTACTCATTAATTGAGCTTGCTCGGGGTGGTTTGCAGCTCCATGGGGCAGACGGTGGAGCTTTATTAGGATGCACCACGTGCTTCCCAAGCCTTTTCCCTGTAAATCCTGGCAGCTTCACCAGCCCAATCAGTGTAAATAAATAATATCCCGAAGATCACAAGCTGCACTGAAGCTGCTCAATGGTCTTATGGCTCTCCTGAGAGCTGCGAGCCTGTGGTTTAAAGCTGCTGCTCATCAGAAACACAGAGCTGGGGGTCTGGCAGAACTGGAAATCAGTGGCATGAAATGCAGAAATCAGTGCAGAAATGCATCTGGCATGGTGGCAGGAGCTGGTATTTGGTGACACTATGCTGGTGTTTGGGGGCAAACCCCAGTCATCCAGGCCCGAGTATCTGTTTGCATTTGTCCTTTGCCCTTTGCTTTCACTCACCCACAGCCAAAAGCCATTTTACCATCAGTCACGGGATCCCTGCATGCTGTTGCTCCAAACCTGCTTGTCCTTCCCTGCAGAACAAGCAGTGCCCCAGCACAGGATGTCCCCAGTGCTTTTAATCTGTTAAATGCCTCCCCAGGAGAATCAGGGTAATACTGGATAGTGCAGGAGCAGGGGGAGAGCTGCCCATGGCCCGTTATTGCTCATTGCTCACTGTCACACTGGGGAAGGAGGAAAAGCTGCTGGGTTTTGAGGTTGCAGCCTGGCAGTAAGGAGTTAAAGGAGAGGTGAAATATTAAGCGGAAGCTAAGGGGCATGGCGAGAAGGGCAGGATCCCAGGAAGGCTTTTCTGGGGATGGAAATAAGAGCTGTCACCTGGAAGGGCTCCAACTGCCCAGCTCCCATCCAGCCAACATGTCCTCTGTCCCCCAGCACGCAGCCTACTGTGGCAGGGATGATGAAGGGCATGGAGCTGGGATGCTGATGGGGACAAGAGGCTTTTGCAGGTTGCAAAGGGGCTGGGGTGCTCTGGGGAAGCAGCCATGACTTGGGTTTTGCTGGGGGAGCAGAAATGTGTTGGGGTATGTGTGAACCCATCTTGTTGAGCTTGCTGCTCTGATTGCTGGCTGTGGAGGTAGCTAAATAACAGGGAGGTAATAGTGAAGAGGTTTTTGACTCACAAGGTTTACCAGCCCAAACATCCCAGATGCTGAGATACAGGAGGCTGCGTCCCTGGGACATCTTAGGTGGGTGTAGGAAGAGGTGGGTGAAAGAGGCTGGACCATGGCAGTTTGAAGCACAGGGAGAGGCTGCATTGCCCACATGCTGCAGCTACTGAGCAAACCTCAGAGGCTGGGTTCATTAACCAGCCCCCCAAGCTTTCCTGATATGGGTGGATGCCACTGACCTCCATAGGAAGCCCTGAAGGCAGAAACGTGGGGCCTCCACACAGTGATGCGAGAAGTAATATTTTGGGGAGCACTATACAAGAACATTAACCTAACCTCTCCTAAATCACTGTGGGCAGCAGGGTGTAAATGGTGATACCATGGGCTGCTCCAGCACCATCTCTTATCTCCAGATGCTTCAAGCGCATCCATGACTTCATGCTCTTGAACCACTGCCACCAAGGAAGCAGGTTCAGGAGGGTTTTATCCATCTGGGAGCTGGTTTATACCTGTCTGGGGCTGAAAGACGATGGATGACAAACCTTCTGAGGGGAAGAAAATGCAATTACCTGAAGTAGGCTTTCAGCAGGACATGGAGACAGCAGAGCGACATTGGTGAAACCCAGGGAAAAGGGGATAAAAGACCAGCTGCTCACATCCAGGGCCTTGGTTTGCTTTTGGTTGCCTCCTCAGAGATGTTGTTCGTGCAGTAATTAGCGATGTAAAACATGCATCAGCCTCTTTGTTCCCATTAGACTTGGCTACGGTTTGAAGCGATGCACAACAGTAGCCGTGGTTAATTTTACCCAATGTTCACTTTAATTTCATTTAAGACCAGCTGTCTATAAATCTATAGTGCCTATTTACATCACGTACAAATAAATATATATAGAATTCTGTGCTGAGAAGATAAATCTGTGCCTGGAGAAGAGAAGCTGCATGCATCAGAGCAGGTTCCAGTGTCTGAAGGGGGCTGCAAGGATGCTGGAGAGGGGCTCTTCATCAGGGACTGGAGTGATAGGACAAGGGGTGATGGGTTCAGACTGAAACAGGGGAAGTTCAGGTTGCAGATAAGGCAGAAGCTCTTCCCTGTGAGGGTGCTGAGGCGCTGGCACAGGGTGCCCAGAGAAGCTGTGGCTGCCCCATCCCTGGCAGTGTTCAAGGCCAGGTTGGACACAGGGGCTTGGAGCAAGCTGCTCTATGGAAGGTGTCCCTGCCCGTGGCAGGGGCTGGAGCTGGGTGAGTTCTGAGGTCCCTTCCAACCCAAACCAGGCTGGGATTCTACATAACAGGTAACAAGGCACTGACAGGAGCAGGGCACCCCAGCCACCAGCCTTGGGGTGATGTGTACAGTCAAGCCTAAAGGCTCAGTGGTGGCTCGGTGCCAATGGTGTGATACCTCCTTAGCGATCAAACCTCCCTCTATATTCCTCCACCCTAAAATCCCCTGTGTGTTGTGTGTCCAGGTCAATATTAACCCTGCAGGCAGTGCAGAGTTGTGAGCCTGCAGCAAGCTGTGTCTTATTTGCGTCCAAGCAAGCACACCTATGTTTAAATACCTCTAAGCAAACAAGTCCACCCAGCTCCGGCTTTGTTCTTCTTTGTGTCTTCAAGGCTGGGTTTACTGGCAGTATCCAAGGGCAGTTTGTCTGCTTGCTTACAGGGCCTGGAAGGATGCCTGCTTGGTGGTATGTGTGGGTGACGTTGCCCTGGTAGTGTTGGTCCCACGCTACATGGTCCAGTGTGGGCTGGTGGCTTCTACCATCTTTCAGCATCACATCATGCCTAAGCCACCACCACTGCTGCATGGATCCCTCAAACCTGCGTTTGTGGCATCCCTCCTTCTGGCAGCATCAGGACGGCTGGGAGGAGGCTGCCGTGGGGCGATGGAAAGGGCTGCAGCTCCTTGGTCCCAAAGCGTGGAGAGATATGGTCAGCTAAGAAGCGTATGTGGAAGTGCCGGCCAACACAGTGGACCAAGCTGCCCACTACAGCGCACTGGAAGCCACTGGGGTTGGCCATGGTGTAGGTGGCACATTCATACCATAGCTTGGCCTTGGCGCTGCAGCGGTAGACACCAATGCCTGTGCCACGGTGGAGGTCGAAGCGGTAGATGAAGCCGTTGGTGCTCACCATCTCGGCTGTCCTGTTCTTGCCACCGCTGGCCGGGCTAACCCTCCAGCTGTCCGAGCGGGCCGTGTATCGCAGCAGCACGTAGCGCAAGGTGCCTCCTGTCACGTAGATCTCCCCATCACACACTGTGGCTGTGTGGGCCACAGCAAAGGTATCATGGGGAAGGGGTGCGGCGAAGGTCCAGCGGTCCTGCCGGGGGTCATAACGCTCTACTGTGTAGAGACATTCACCACCGATGGCATAGAGGTGGCCATCCAAGGCCACGAGCTTGCAGTGCGGCCGTGCTTGGTTCAAGGGGCAGATCTCCCTCCAGATGTTGGTCAGGGGGTCATAGCAGAAGACACGGTTGGAAGGTCTCTGCATCCGGCCCATGCCCTTGCAGCCGGCCACCACGAAGAGGTAGTTGAACATGCTGCACATAGCACACCCCTGGGAGACCACCTCTGGTGGCACGTGGCAGAGGTGATGCCAGCAGTCCCCTCCTTCATCATAGCAGCAGAGACGGCTGGTGTGGAGGCCGGGCTCCTGCAGGCTGACGTCTGCCACGACCACGCGCATCTTGCCCTTCATCCTCCGCCGCAGGATGAGGTCCCGCTCGCCGGCGTTGAGACGGCCGTAGATGGACGGTGTCCTCAACACCTGCAGGTAGTTGTCACTCATCACTTTATAGGCAGCCTCCTGGAGGTGGTGGAGCTTCTGCGCCTTGGCTGTGCACAGAGCCTCGTAGCAGTTCCCCAGGTCCAGGTGGGTGGATGGCGGCATTTGGTCAGCACTGGCCACCAGCCCCAGCCAGGGGCTTGCAGACCGTGTGTCAACTGGTGCTGTGACCCCAAACCCCTCCATGGGCAGCTGGAGGTGGGGGCTCTCTGCTATGTGGAGGATGCTGTTCTTGCGGCCAGGAGACGGGGGCTCAGGATGGGGCTCCAAGCTCCCCGTAGATGCTGGAACTATGGAAGAGGTGGTAGGATCCCGCATTGCCAAAGCTGGGTCTGGCTGCTGTATCTCTTCATTGACTCGCTCTGAGCTGTGGCACTGGGATGTTCCCAAGGGGATGTAGGGGGGAGACCTCCTCTTTGACACAGACTGGGAGATGGACTGGGCGTAGTAGTCATAGACTTTGCCTTTTAGGCCAGGGACTGGCTGCCCGGCCCTGTCCTTCGCCCGCTGCTCGGTGATGAACCCCTCCTCTACCTGGATCTTCGCAACCGAGGAGAAAGAATAGGAGGTGTCTGACCCTATGCTGCTCGTCGTCATCGTTAGCGCCAGGTCTGAGGTGACACTGAGGGTCTGGATCATCCCCCTGTGCTCCTCAACCTCCTGGCTCATGCCTCTGCCGGCCAAATCCTGCTCCATGCTTTGGGCAAGGCTGTCATCATCAGCAGCAGTCCTGGGGGAGAGCCCTGCGCTGGGAGCAAGCGTGTCCTTCTCCCCAGAGCTGCTCAGGGTTTCAGCTGCATCCCCAGACTCATAACAACTCAGCTCACTTCCCGGCTCATTTCCTGACTCACTTCCTGGCTCTTTTCCCACCTCACTTCCCAGCTTGCTTCCCACCTCACTTCCCAGTTTGTTTCCTGCCTCACTTCCTCGTTTTCTTGCCAGCTCCATTCCGAGATCACTTCCAGGCTCAGTTCCTGCCTCACCTCCCAGCTCACTTGCCCTCCTGCCCATCCCCACTTTCTTGCCAGCCAACCCCAGTTCAGAAACCACCTCCTCTTCCTCCTCACCCTTCGGCAGACCCCAGTCCCACTGGGAGGGGGTGCTCAGTGTCCCAGTGCCACTCACTTGTGCATCCCCACCACCTCTCCTCACCTCCTCCCCAAACACCCTCCTCCTCCGCAGCCCCACCGCATCATCCCCATCCCCATCGCGGGCAGCATTTTCCCTGTGCTCTTCACTGGCCCGTGGGATGTTACCCCCAGCAATCAAACGGGACTTATAGAACCTGTACGCCAGCGTCAGGAGGAGCAGAGCGGAGAGGACCAGCTTGCCGGCCAGCGGCATGTCGAAATGCCAGGACGGGGCTACCCGCTGGGGCATTTTTCCATGCCGGGAATGCGGAGGAGCCGATTAATGATTGTCGAGCGAGCGCGGAGCGTGGAGCTGAAGGTTTGGGGCAAGGTGACTTTGAGCGGACAGAGCTGGCAGGAGGCTTCTGGACAAGCTTTGCATGTTTGGGATGGGCTGGGCTCCGGGGAGAAGGTGCAGCCCGGAGCTGGTGGCACAGAGCCGGCTTTATTAGGCTGGTAAACAGAGAGGCTCAGACGGAAGCGAAGGGAGGAAACGTATCTCCTGTGAGCAGCCCGGTGGTGCTGCCTGCTCGGTTCTTTGGCTGTTTAGAAGCAAACATGCAATGAAAGGAGAAAATAAGTCGTTTTGTCTGGGAAAGGTCCCTCATCCCTGAGTGCAGGTGTGGGAAAGGGAGGGGGAAGCAGCCCGGTGCTGGGTAGACCTTTGCTCTGACACCCAGCAGCTGCGGGTGACTAATTCAGTAGCCTTTGTTTGCGGCATGTTAGCTAATGAAGGGTGACAGGAAATAGCCTGAAAGCTTCTGGGGTCTCTCCGAGGCCAGCGTGGAAGTGGCAGGAGAATTAAGAGCTGGTGAAAAAGGACCTGGGGGTTTTGGGAGGGGGGGATCCATCACTGGAGAAGAAATCAAAGCAGGAGTTAAACTGCAGCTGGTAGCTGCCACATTTAAAGACCTGCATCTGTATGCATGGGGAGGGGGATGAACTAAGGAAAGTAAATGAAAGCTTTGGGACCAGGAAGAAATCTGGGATGGGAGGGATGGGAGTTGTCATTTTGAAGTGATGTGTTGCTGCATGAGGGGTGTCCGTAGGGATTGGAGTCACTGTGGGGAAACTGAGGCACAGAGAGTGCCAGACGGTGCCACATCGGCTTCTCTCTCCCCCTGGAAGGATGTCAGTGATGTGTCTGGTCCTGTTCTGGATTTCCAAGACGCAGGGGAATTATTGTCCCCATCGTCCCAGGGGCAGCCAGGTCCCAATGCTTGGTTTGCAGCAGGGGAAGGAGAGAGGAGGGAGCCTTGGGAATGGCATCCTGCTGTAACTGCTGCCAAGTGAGCTGAATTCGAAGGGATAGAATGAATTTCCTTTTCCCTGAGGGCAATGTCTTACATGCTGAGAGATGCAGGAAGCAATGAGGCCCTGCGAGGCCCAAATGTAGCTGGGGGTGGGCAGCTGCTCCTGTTTGTATGCAGGGACTCACTAGCTTGGCCTTAATCCAGTGGGATTTGCCAGAGAAATGAATCCAGGTGATGCTAAAACAGCTCATTGTACGTGGTGTAGGTGTGGTGGGTCCCTGCTGCATGGGTCGTGGGTATATGTGGTAGGAGGTCTTGCCATGGGTCTTTAATAGGGGGTCTTTAGGGTTTTTATGCATGATCTTTAATGGGCTCATGAGCTCATACCTGGTGTCCACAGCCTCCCAGACCACCTCCTGGGCAGCAGCTCATCTCCACCAGCCACTGCATGAGGTCAGGCACTGCCTTTTGCGATGGGGGGAGCATCTGAACCTCCTTGGGGCACATTTCCCACCATCACCAGCACCTGCAAGGGCTGAGATGCTGAATTTCACCTCATGGCTTTGCACAGGGTGCCCAAGGGGATGGGAGTGGTTGTATACCTGCTGCTAGACTTGTTGAGATGGAGGACCATGTGCTATCCATGTCAGACCTCTCTCTATGTATTTATATATGTATATAGAAAGGATGGAAAGGGAGCAGAGGGGTACCTCCTCATGCTGGGTCGGCAGTCAGGGACCCCCTGTGCTCATCCCTGCTGTGAACGGGGGGAGCCCACCAGTGGCTTTTAGGGGGACCTTGGGGAAGTTTCCACCTTGTATGGGTGCAGTATGAGGAAACGCAGCAATGGAGATGTTGGGGGAATGAGGATATCCAGATTAAGAACTGGACTTTGGAGGAGGGTATGCACTGGTGGGATGCATCCTTTGCATGAGCTTGCTCCAGGGGCCAAAGCAGCACCAGCCAAAACCCACTCGCCTGCTTCCCTCCATTGACTTTGGGATGGGGACCCAAAATCTATCTCTGGCACGGCCAAAACCTCATGGAAAGTGGTATCCTGTCATCCTGCAAAACCAGAGGAGCCTGAAGCTGGGCTGAAGCTGAGGTAACCGGGATGTGCATCAAGGCTGGGAGTGTGTTTGGGGCTCAGTGAATTGGTGAAGGGTCTGGGCAGCCGAGTGGGGCTGTGACCCCCGGGTGTCTTCATCTCACTGCTGCAGGTGCCTGCTTTAACCTGCAGGTAGATCTGCAAAGATCCCTGCATTCCTAAGGTGGGAGGGGTGAATTTTGCATGTACTGGGTGGTCCTATGAACGTGGCCATAGCAGTAACTGTGCCCAGTAATGAGGCAGGGGAGGCAGGGAAGGCACTGCTGCTCCCATCAGTATTCCCAGCCCCACTGAGTGGGAGCATCCCTGATTTTGTGTCCCCCACATCCCAAAGGATTGAGGACTTGGATGAGCCACATCCTTGAGAGAAGCAGGGCTGGGTTACCAAAACCCCGAGTCTGGTGCATGCCAGGCTTATCAATGTCATTTTATGGACCTTGGGAGGATGACACATGGAGCACAGGGAGGGATGAGGGTGTATCCAGCAGGCAGCTTGCTGTGGTTGCTGTTGCCTTCACATATGGCAGGAGGGGGGGACCAAAGCCTGTCTGCTGAGCTTGAGCTGTGGGAGTTGATGTCAGGAAGGAGGATTCCCATGTCTGACGTATAAACGTGTGCCTTGAGGTGAGGAGCATGAGCAGCCACGTAGGGAGCAGGGGCTGCATCTCAGAGCAGCAGTGATGCCTCGTCACTTGTGACTCTAATTGAATGTAATTGCCTCTTCCAAATCTTGCTAAACCCTGTTCAAAGTCCCTTGAAATGAGGGACCATCGATAACGCTGCTCCTTGGGGCTTTCCACTGGCGTCATCCCCAAGAAGCACCATTAATATTTCACAAGCTAATCATATCTCATAGGCAGGTTGTCAGCCGTGGATCTGTCATCTCTCATCAATAATGAACCAACCCGAGCAGCTCTTTCCCCCTCCAGCCTCCTGCATTATTCACTGCCAGGTTCCCAAACAACGGGGTGTGTGGTAGGGGGGAGCCAGGGATTTAATTGATGTCTTCCATAATTACCTGTAGGAAGGTGGATGGGGATGGAGAGTGAGGTGGTGGGTGAAGGTTGAGAGAGGGCAGGAGGTGAAGGCAGGGTCCAGCACAGTGTGCATGGTTTTCTTTGGATCACTGCTGGATGGGATGGCATCTCTTTGTGTCCATCGCCCTGGGGGGACTCTAGGAAAGCAAACAGCCTCAACTGCCCAAAATGAGAGGCTCCCATGTCCCCTCCCTCATTGCTTTAGCTGTGCTGGTGCTGAGAAGGTCCCAGACTATAGCTTGATCCATCACCATGCCAGCATCCCTGGGGAAAGAGCTAAGCATCCTGCATGCCCATGGAGGGGTGGATTTCGGATGCAGGACCACAGTGCCCACTGATCTCCTCCCAGCTGCTGGATGTGAAGGTCATGTTGTTCCCAAGATATCACAAAGTATAGCTGGATGATGGTGGTACTGCCACTGTAATGCTCCTCATTTCCACGGTTCCAGGCTAAAGCCACCACATTTGCATTTAAATGGAGGTCTGGGTGTCTGTAAATCCTCATTTTTCGAAGCAAGAGGGACTAATGGTTGTTTAATCATGTTGGGATGAAGCTCACAGAGTATCTCCAATGCAGTGAAGAGGGCGAGAAGCATCCGTGCTGTGGTGGGGCTCTCCTGTCTGCTCGGTAGTGCTGGGGGGAACAGCATCATGCAGATTTCCCTAAAGAATGCAGATTTCCCTAAAGAATGAAGGTTCCCCCAAAAAATGAAGGTTTCCTTCTCACCCAGGGAGGTGCAATGGATTGGAGCAATGAAAGCAGTCAGAGGGGGAGCAGGCTTTTGGGCAGCTGGTCCAAAGGGATGCGGATGCTGGGATGCTGTTGCTTTGGGATGAAAGCAGAGCCGCTGAACCTCCTACACCCCAGCCAGCTCCAATCTGTCCCTGCATTGTTTCCAACCCAAATTGTAAACCCGTGTGCTTTTATGTATGGGAAGAAACATGTCTGTTCTGCTCCTTTGAGGCTGGGAAATCGCTCGCAGCGAGGCTGGCAACAGAGCATGGTGGGGACTGAATCTGCTTAATAATAATTAATCATAATAGTAATAATAATGCTTAGCACTTGTACGGGGCTTTGCAAAGATGAAGCGCCACATGGCTGCTGACTAATCCTATAGGATTAAGAGTTCCCAGTAGAAAAGACAAGGGAGCACCCTCTCCTCAGGTTCCTCCCAGTCACCATCCACTCCCCAGGGATCCTGGCCTGGGTCTGGATGCTCTCGAAGCATCATGGGGATGGAAAGCAGCCAGGAAAACTGGGCAGGATTAGGGCAAAGCCACCTGGTTTTTGCAAAGAGCCATCCCAAAGCAGGATGAATGTTGTACTGGGATGTGCCTGGTGGTACAGGGCACCATGAGAATGGCCAGGATCTGGCCATACTGGACTGTTATGTGTTTCCATGGTGACAATTAGCCAAGAGGGATGGAGAGGGTGGAACAGACCAAATGTGGGTGCTTTAAACTCAGCTGGTGCCTGCGCTGCCCGATGGGGCCCATGCTGCCCACTCATGTGTGAGTGCTGACATTTTGGGCTGGGAGCTGCCTGTCACTAGAGATTGACTGTCCAGGCTGGGACAAGTGATGTGCGTGATGCCTGTCTTCCAGCAAAGCTGATTTGACCTGAACAAGGTCTGGATTAAGCCAGTGATCCAAGCTTTTGAGCTCCCAGCACCACCGTCTGTGTGCATGAGGGCTGAGTGGGGCTCATCTCCAACAAAGAATCATAGAATAGTTTGGGTTGAAGGCACCTTCAAAGCTCACCCAGTTCCAAATCCCTGCAATGAGCAGGGGCATCTTCATCTAGATCAGGTTGCCCAGAACCACATCCAGCTGGCCCTGAATGTCTCCAGGGATGGGGCATCCACCACCTCCCTGGGCAACCTGTGCCAGTGCTTCACCACCCTCAGTGTAAAGGATTTCTTCCTCACATCCAGCCTGAATCTCCCTCCTTTAGTTTAAATCCATCACCTCTTGTCATGTCACAACAGGCCCTGCTAAAAACGTCTCTCCATCTTTCTTATAGGCTCCTTTTAGGAACTGAAAGGCCTCAACAAGGTCTCCTGAAGTCTTCTCCAGGCTGAACAACCCAATTCCCTCAGCCTTTCCTCACAGGAAAGGTGCTCCATCCCCCTGATCATTTCTGTGGCAGTGCAGTGGGAATGGTAAAAATGGCTTTTCTAGGGGAAATCTGGTCCTTGTCTCATAGAGGACACCCCTTGCAAAGCCTCTGGGTACCCCAAGAAGGTGCTGGATACCCCAGCACAAGGCAAAACATGAAGCACAGCCTTCTACCAGGGGGAAGATTTCTCTTTTTCCTTTTAATTAAATTGTCTGAGGAAGCCAAGACACAGACAGAAAGAGACCGAGACTGTAAAGAGTATAGAAAACCAAAAAGAGAGCATAGAACCGATTGATGGAGGTGTCAATGCTGGGTGGAGCCGTACGGAGGAAGAGGAGGAGGAGGAAGAGGCAGGCAAAGCTTCACGTTAGCTCCAGGATCACTGTTAGGGTGAGCGCCAAAACTAGTCTGAAGCCGCAGTGGCCGGTAAGTGAACCTAGGCAGGAGGAGAAAAGGGATGGGAGATTAGGGAGCCATATCTCAGTGCTTGGGTTTGAAGCAGGATGGGGTTACCACGTTTTCTGGGTGGGGGGGGATCACCCTCCTAAACCTGCTTTGGAGCTTGTGTGGGGTGTGCAGCAGGTCAGGGATGCTGCAGGGAGCATCTGTGGGACCCTTTTTGGTGCTAGGACATCCCTGCTGCCAAAGGCAAGGGCTTGGGTGATGCAAAGAGGGATGGCCAAGGGCTTGGGGACATGCAAGGACAGATGCTCTGCACGGTCCTTCACTCCCCGGGGTGTTTTGGGTCAAAATACCAATGCCCCCGCCACTCACCATTGGAGTCCTCTGTTCCTCTGGGAATATTTGGGTTTTCTAATGGAAAAGAAATAGCGGAGAGACAAGTTTATTGTGTGTGTGAGGGGAAATGAGTGAGGATTCGTGTGTGTGGGGGGGTGACCCCGTTTGCTGCCCTACCAAAAACGATGAGCCGGGTGTGGGTGTCGGTGGAGCCCAGGGGGTTCTGGGCAGTGCAGCGGTACATGGAGCCATTGAGCTCAGCTGGGACCCGCTCCAACACCAGCTCCTTGCCATCGTGCTCGGCGCTGCCGTCGAGGAGCCGGCTTCCCACCCGTGTCCAGGTGAAGAGGGGCTCAGGGAAGACTTCATTCTGCAGGGAAATGGGGGTAAGGAGTGAGCAAACCCCGTCGTGTGCCTGGAGCAAGGATGGGGTCCTGCTGAAATGCAGCCCAAGACCACCAAGCCGACCCCATAAAGTGCTGGTGTGGATGCAAAGCTGTTCATTGGCATGGCATTGTCCCCATGGCAACGGGGATGGATGTGTGGATGGAGATGCTGACCTGGAAGCCCTGCACCAAGATCCTCACGGTGTCTCCGACACGGGCTCTCGTTGGGGTCATGGTGATCTTTGGGCCCTTCGGAGCAACTGCAAGGGAAGGGGACAAAAAGGGACGTCAGCTGAGCACAGCATTCCCAGTGCTGGTGGGTGCCCTTGGCTGGGGTTAACGATGGTTTGATGAATGACTGTGGTGAGGGGTGGCATGGCCTATGCCAGCCCAGGGCGGGCTGGTGGCTTGGTGATTGATGGACAGGCTGGTGGATGTCCAAATGACTGATAGACAGGTAGTCAAGGACTCTGCAGGAGGATGAATGGGAAGACTGAGATTGATAGACGACTGTTAAGGGGACGCATTGATGGTGAAGGACACATTTCCTAACCGTGCCTTTCTCTTCTCAGAAACAGGAGTCAAGAGGGGTCAGGTTGGGTTGAAGCCATGGAGATGGGCACCTCAGGAAAGCATCCTCAAGACAAGGTGGCCTTGGTGAGTCCTGAACGAGTGCTGTTAGCATGGGAGATGGCCACAAAACCTTGCTGGCACCAAACACCAAGCACAGCCCTGCACAAAGGAGGGGATCCCACCTGCGTCAGGGTGGGATGGGGTAGCACCAGGAGCTGCCTGGTCTTTGAATGGAAGGAGCCTTTTGGAGGCTCAAAGGGGAAAAAGGGCAGGAAGGAGTCTGTGGTTTGCTAACAGTGCGTATCTCATCCTTTGTATCTTCAAGCGCTGCTGTGGATGGGACAGGCTGAGCCTGAGCATCACCCCAGCAGCACACAAAGGGACAAACAGCCACCAGAAAACACAGCAGTCTGTGGTGGTGGACATTGGCTCTTGGAAAGGGCATCCATGGCCCAGAATGCTCTGCATGAACACACACCAGGGACCATGGTTGTGCACCTGGGCTGCAACACCCATGCAAGATCCATTCTTCCAGTGTTGGAGCAGGGCGGATGGCCTGCAGGTGCTGCACCATGCTATGGTTTGCACCAAAAGATAGCTTTCTGTACCAAAGCGAGTGGCTTGTCTTGGTTTCAATGTGGCTTTTATTGAGAATACATATAGTGTTTATATGCTATTTATATAGAGGGGTTTAATGGGAGATCTGCTGGGAGGTTGCCCAAAATCTGGGTGTAGATGGTGGCAGTGGGGTGCCCAATAAGTCGTCCAGGCTGCAGGCATCGTAGGGCATGAGGAGGGCTGTGGATCTTGGGGGGCAGTTTGGGGTGAACTTTGCTATTACAGGTATTTGAGCTACTGGGGAAGAAGTAGCAAGCCATCAAGGTCTTGGTGTCATGGGGAGCCCCCGAGAGTGGACACCTAAGCCTGATGAGCAGAAGAAGGTGTGAAAATGCAGGACTTGGGCTGGTTTTTGGCCGGTTGTACGCTGGGAGATAGCTTTAAAGCTCTGTGGGGAGGAACAGATAATGCAAGGCCCTCTATTACCAAGGGAGCTGCTGCTCCTCCCTGCTGACTGCCAGCCTCTCGCTGACCTCCTCATTGGCACCAAGCTCACACTAATTGTGGTGGTTGATGAGCTGAAGAGACAGAGCACCAGCACGGAGAGGCTTGTGCACACTGAAGCCTGTGCCAAGGATGGGTGGGGAGCCAACAGGGTGAAGCTCTCCAGGAGATGGTACATCACTGCTCATGCAGTGAGCCAAGTGCCCCACTTGGCCAGGACAAAGCCCAGTCTTCCTCACCCAGCTCAAGGGGAGGAAGGCTGGAGCAGCCTGTTTGGGAGGGTACCCTGGAGTGTGGCAACCCCACTGGAGAGCGCTCCCAACAGGGAGGTCCTGGCATCAACCCCACTGCCCTGTCACAGATGGGGCCTCACCAGCCCCACAGGCTCCCTGCATGCAGGGGCCAAGCCTGGCTCATCCCCAGCAGTCCCCATGGGATGAGTTTGGTGGTGATGGCCAATAAGGGTCATGGCATGTCCTCAGGTCTCTTGGGACTGGGTATTGGTGGATGGAGGTGACATCACTATGGGATAAACGTGCTCCCCCCACAACATGACCCCAGTCCGGAGGAGCTCCTCCATCCCATCCCCTCCCATAGGAGGTAACACTAAGGAGCTCCCACCTCCCCACCTTCCCTGCAGGCGCCCAAGGCAAAGACCCACCAAACACCAGGTCCCCCCAGCACAGCCCCCAGGTCTAACACCCCCCTCCCTGCTCATCCCTACACCCAGCAGAGCCCTGGCTCCCCTCAAAACCAGCCCCTCCTGGTCCCTCCCTGCCCTGGTCCTATGCCTCCCCTTTACATGCAAACACCCATTCCCTTCTCACCAAGGGGGCTTCATGCATCACAGACCACCCCTGTCCAAAATCTAGGGCTGTGCCCACATCACCCCTTGCTGTTGACACCACTGCCTTGCTCTGATACCCCAGGAACTTCTATTCCCCGCTACCAGCCCCACACATCCCCCCAGACCCCCATTACCTGCATCTAGAGCCCCTTCCCCAGCCCTATGTCAACACAGCAAACCCACCCTATAGAATCCAGACCTTGCTCCTCTGTATGGGGCACCGTGAGGCTATGAGGACATGGGGAAGAAGCATCCACACAGCCTCTTTCTTTCCCTCCCCATTCACAAGGGTCTCTGCACCCTATAGACCCCAGGCCACCCCCTTACTCATCCCTAACAGGAAGGGGGACGAGCCCTTCTCATGCCTGACGGACCCACACTCCTACTCTGACACCCTGCCATCACCACCTTCGACCATCATGCAGCCCTATGTAGCACCTTGTTTTGGCCTGCAGGTGCACGAAGACGCCCAAAAGAAAACAGAAAGAGCAATAAAAAGAGGAGAAAAAGTACAAAAAAGGTTCAAAAAGTGCAAAAACCCCAAGAAACAGCCCCACAAAGCCACCACGAGCTGCATGGACCTTACCAAGCGTCACCTCGGACTGCATGGGCATGGAGAGTGCTGGGTGCTTCACCTCGCAGCTGAAGAGCGCCTCATTGTCGATTTGGGGGTTGAGGGTCCAGGTGAGGGTGGCCCGCGCCTCCACCGTCCCATCGCTGACGGGTGCATGCGTGTGGCGGAAGTAGTAGATGGGCTCTGCCACGTGCACCCACCGAGGGAATTCCCGGCTCACCACCGTCTCGGGAATGGTTTCGGTGACGGGATCCCGCTCGGCCGCCAGCCCCCTTGGGGGTTCCAATGTGGCCGGGGCTTGCCCAGCTCCCACCTCGCCTTCATCCGTCAGGGATTTTGGCACCTTGGTGTCATCCAAGTCGCGGTGAAGGAGGTTACGCGGTGCCCAGTTCCCGGTGCCGACCGGCGGCTCCGGCAGCGGCGTGGCCTCGATGGGCTCCCCGTCCCTCTTGAAGTACACCTGCGAGGGGACAAAAGGGGCAGTGAGACCAGTGGGGACGGTCACCACCCCGGACATCCCCACATCCCACCCCTTGGGTGGCTTTTCTTGGAGCTGCTTCCCAAGGTCCCCATGAAAAGATGCTGAAGGGTGAGATTGGGGTAGCAGGCAGCTATTTGACTTATTTTGCCTTCAAAATCAGCACATAGATATGATATATTTTTAGCATATATATGTATATATTTGTGTTTGCTTCACAGATACGTATGGAAGATAAACCCCTGGGGGCTCACCAGCGGGGCGGGTTTGCCACCAGAGACCACACACACCAGGGTGAAGTTCTGCGCCTGGTAGCGGCTGAAGGGTGCTGGTGTGTCAGCGGCGAGCACCGAGATGGACGTTGGAGGAGCTGCCAGGGAGCAGAGCAGGGGCATTAGTGTGATGTCCTCAACACCCACCCATCTCCATCCTCATCCCCATCCTAGTCCTTATCTCCATCGAATCATGGAATGGTTTGGATTGGAAGGGAACTTAGAGCTCCTCCAGCTCCAACCCCTGCCACGGGCAGCGACCCCTTCCACTAGAGCAGCTTGCTCCAAGCCCCTGTGTCAACCTGGCCTTGAACACTGCCAGGGATGGGGCAGCCACAGCTTCTCTGGGCACCCTGTGCCAGCGCCTCAGCACCCTCACAGGGAAGAGCTTCTGCCTTATATCCAACCTGAACTTCCCCTGTTTCAGTTTGAACCCATCACCCCTTGTCCTATCTCTATAGTCCCTGATGAGGAGTCCCTCTCCTGCGTCCTTGTAGCCCCCTTCAGACACTGGAAGCTGCTCTGAGGTATCCATACAGCTTCTCTTCTCCAGGCTGAACAGCCCCAATGTTCTCAGCCTGTCTCCATACAGGAGCTCTCCAGCCCCTGATCATCCTTGTGGCATCCTCTGGACTTGCTCCAACAGCTCCATGTCCTTCTTATGCTGAGGACCCCAGAACTGCACACAGTGCTCCAAATGGGGTGTCACAAGAGCAGAGCAGAGGGACAGGATCACCTCCTTTGACCTGTTGTCTCCATCCTCATCCTCACCCCCATCCTTGGGGATGGAAAAATGAACCAAATCCCTGCTGTCCCCCAACCCTGAGACCCCAACCCATTCCCACCCATGCAGGGCTGCACTCACCCATCACGTTCAGGAACACATTCCCAGAGGCCAGGACCACCTTCTCCCGCGTGGCTCGGTCGTAAATCCCCACATGGCACTCGTAGGGACCGTTGTCCGAAATGCGCACCTCAGGGAGGCTGGGGAGGAGAGACGGAGCTCACCACCTGCTCCCCCTTCATCCTGACCCCATTTCCCCGGGGGATGCAGTGGTCAGCATCCGGATCTCAAGGTGTCGGGGTTGCTTTTTACTGGTGACAGGGATCAATACACTATTAATAACTGCAGTGGCTGCAGGAGAGAGCTGTGTAATGTGGTTCAGCAGCTGGAGTTCAGCGGCACTGACAGCTCCTCAGGAGGGGAAGTAATTGTATTATAGAAAGAAGAAGCGTATGGGAGCTAAAAGCACCACCAAGAGCAGAAGCCCACGAAGCCTGGACATCAAACACCTGCAGAACGCCAATGTTAAAGGCTCAACACTGAACATTACAGACCGCTCAGGCGATGCAATGGCTGCAGCAAAGCGTGGCAGATGAAAAGCATCAAATGCTCCAAGCAAACCCAGAGTAAACATGGATCGATAGATTATCTAGGGTCTTTATAGAGATATAAAGAAAACCAGGAGAGGAAGAGATGTGCAAAAGGCTCAGTGATGCTGGAGGTGGAGATGATCACACCAGCTGCAAAGGAGCCACTTTGCTGACTAGCAGCATCCCACCTCACCAGTTGCAGCATCATCTCAAGTCCCCGGCTGGTAGCATCCCACCCCATCAGTCAGCATCATCATCCCACCTTGCTGGCTGGCAGCATCCCACCTCACCAAACAGTAGCATCCCACCTTGCCGGTTGGCAGCACCATCCTGCCTTGCCAGCCAGCATTATTCCACCTCAGTGGTCAGCAGAATCCCACCACAGCAACAAGGGTAGGATCAGTTCCTACATGGAGCACCCTTCAAGCCACATCCAGCTTAATCCCCTCCGCTTTTCTGGACAAACTGAGGCATGCACCTCACAGGGCTTCTCTGTCCTGGGGTAAATCTGGCTCTGGTTTGATGGATCCTTTCTGGAAGCCTCTGGCTGCCTTCCCATGCCTCATCCTTGCTACACGAGCCCCCCACCAGCACGAACCCGGCCCTGTCGAAGCGAACAGTCACTTGGCAACTCCTTTTAATGGCCTTGATGCTTTCAACTAAGCCTCCTCCATCTGTTTCAGTCTCTAATTACCCACGCATCAAGTGGGAAATCATCCGCACCCTTCGTTAGTGGCTTGCAGGAGCAGTTTTGGTCCCCACCAAGCTGGGGACACCGTGTCCCAGTGGCTGCCAAGGACAAGCCCTTTGGGTTTGCACGTCGATTTGGGTGTAAAATAGTCCTAATTGGGTCGGTTCGATGTTTCTGCTATGGGTAAGGACCGGAGGGAGGGGCTGCCCAGCCCTGCAAAGCCAAAACGCTGCCCGTTATGTCCTTTGTGTCCTCTAAGCATGCTGGAAATAAGGGGAAAAAAACCCTATATAGATATTCATAAAGCAGTGCCTTCCTCGACAAGGGTGGGTTTTTAATCAAAGGAGGGGAAGGGAAATAATCCAGGGTTGAATATCTCTCAGCTTTGCTCTTCACATCTGAGCGGGCGGCGTTCAAAGCCGCTATGAAAAGAGGCAGCCCCGGCAGCCCTCTGTGCCGTGCAGATAAGAGCCGCGCCGCTCGGGATAACGCTCCGTGGGACGGCACCGACGTGCCCGTGCCATTGCAAAGATGAAAAGAAGAGATGAAAATCCAGAAGGGTAAAATGAAAGGGGGAGAAAAACTGAGTGGAAACGGCTGGGAAGCACCTGACCCATCACTAAACCCTTCCTAATAGTGCTCCATTTCTTCACCAGAGCCCAAAATGAGGCAGGAGACCCCCCCCTCCAAATAGAGCATCAAGCCAATGATTCAGAAAACAAGTCTTTTCAGAGCCTCCAAGAAATATCTCCTTTCTCTCCAGGCAACTTGCTGTTTTCCTCTGTAAAAAGGCGACTGTGTGAAAAGACTTTTACCATGAACATCCCTGGCTCCACGGATGATTTGCCGGCGCCGTGCCGATGATTACCGATGCTTTTAAGTTCTTGGTCCTAGGGCGGTGAAATTTTCTGCTTGCAAATGCTATTAGTTCTACAATATGTGGTGAAAGGGAGGAAAACGGAGGGTTCTGAGCCAAAAAAAGCAGCTGGGGGTTGGTGCAGTGTGCCATAACCGGGTGAACATGGCGTGTCCTTGTCCCTTGATCAAGGGATGCTTGTGTTGTCTCGCTCCGTGCACAGGGGATGTTTTAGTCTGGTTTAATACCCCAACTTTCCTGCTGCTTCCCTGTTTGAGGAGAGCAATGGCCAAATCCAGCATTGAGTGAAACCACCGGGTTTATGGCAGGAAGCAAGGCTGGTGAGTTAGGGAATGCGTAATCCCTTTGTGAAGCCGCCAACACAAGCTCTAAACAACAATTAGTTGTGTCAGAAATGTGTACAACATTGGAGTGAGCTGCTGAGCGGAGCCTGTGCTCCAAGGGGAAACAAAATAAAGGAGTGGAGCAGCCTCTGAGCATCTCCTGAACATCCTCTTGTGCAACCTATTGCCTGAGCATCCCCTGAGCAAGCCCCTGAGCACCCTCTGACCAGCTCCATAGCATCTGAGCAAGCATCTGAGCCACCTTTCTTTATTGCCTGAGCATCCTCTGACCAACTCCACAGCATTTCCTCAACAAGCCTCTGAGCAACCTTTGATCATTGCCTGATCATCCTCTGACCAAGATCCTGAGCATCCTCTGACCCCCACAGCATCTTCTAAGCAAGTCCCTGATCATCTCCTGAATATCCCTTTGGCAACCTATTGCCTGAGCATCCTCTAAGCAAGCCCCTGACCATCTCCTGAACGTCCCTTTGGCAACCTATTGCCTGAGCATCCTCTAAGCAAGCCCTTGAGCACCCTCTGACCAACCCCACAACATCTCCTGATCATCCCCTGACCTTCCTCAGCAATCCTTGAGCATCCTCTGGGCAAGCCTATGGTACCTCTAAGCATCCTCTGAGAATCCCTGAGCATCTCCTGAGCAAGACCCTGGGTATCCTGAATATTCCCTGAACAACCCCTGAACATCCCAAGCTTCTCCTGAGCTTCCCATGAGCAACCCCTGTGTGTCCCCCTGAGCAACCCTTGAACACCCTGAGACTCCCCTGAGCATCTCCTAAGCAACCCCATACCATGTCCTCTCCAGCCGTGCTTTCCTGCTTGTTTTCTGCTCCATAGTCACTTTATTCCCATGCAGCCACCCAACACACTTGCTCTTCCTTGTACTAAAAACCCACCTCTGAGTGTAACAGAAAAAAACAGCAAAAAAAAAACACCCTAAAACTCAAATTCTAAGAAATTAGAAGGGATTTCCACTTGCGCACACACTCATCCGATGGGACCAGCCCTGCCCAAGCCCTTTCCAACCACACACAGACATTTGGAGTTGGAAACATCACATCACCTTGGTGAAACAACTGTATTTTCCCCATCAGCCACAGAATTCTTATTACGACGTTGGGAAACATGAGCTATGGAATGCGATTGGCAACTTCTCATTTAAAAAGGACACAAAGAGGTAAAAAGTAATAATTGTGGAAAATAAATACTTCACCCTGGCTTTTTTCACCTTGAATTAAGTCTCCCCCTGGCAGTTTTTACCAGGTTTGGTTTTCCTTTTATACCATTGGCAATAAAGGAAGTGTGTAATTAGTAATAAAGCTGACACCCCTGCAAGTGATTTTGCACTTGGAAAAGAAGCAAAGACTAACTTCCATGCTGCCTGCTTTAAATATAGGATAGTGATTTTGTTGTTTTCCCAAGCCTTGCTTTTCTCTGCCCTGGAAATCGCCACCAATGTCACCTATTCCCTAGGGACAAGAAGGAACATTTGGACAACCCTAGGATATGTGGTGATGGAGCATTAAGGCGTGGTAATTTCTTTGCAATGCAATGAATCCCTGAGACAGACAAAGACAATCAAAGAGTCAAGTGTTGCCCAAATCATAGAATGCTTTGGGTTAGGAAGGACCTTAAAGCTCACCCAGCTCCAACCCCTGCCACGGGTAGGGACACCTTCCACTAGAGCAGCTTGCTCCAAGCCCCTGTGTCCAACCTGGGCTTGAACACTGCCAGGGATGGGGCAGCCACAACTTCCTTGGACAGGCTGTCCCAGTACCTCAACATTCTCATAGCAAAGGATTTCTTTTTGTATCTAACCTGAACCACCCCTGTTTCAGTTTGAACCCATCACCCCTTGTCCTATCCCTACAGTCCCTGATGAAGAGCCCCTCTGCAGCATCCTTGCAGCCCCCTTCAGACACTGGAAGCTGCTCTGAGGTCTCCACACAGCTTCTCTTCTCCAGGCTGAACAGCCCCAATGTTCTCAGCCTGTCTCCATACAGGAGCTGCTCCAGCCCCTGAGCATCCTCGTGGCCTCCTCTGGCCTTGCTCCAACAGCTCCATGTCCTTCAAGACCTTCAACTACCCCAAAATAGGGCCAGATTTGTAAAAATAGGCATTAGGAAGCAGCCAGCGTGCTGGAGAAGGGGATGTCAAGGTGACTTACCGCACGGTGGACTGGTAGACCAAATCCTCCCTCTTCCGATAGTTCTCCATGTGGGAGAAATTGGTGGAGAACATGGCATCGAAGGTGAAGATCTTCTGCTTGATGGTGCCACCGTCGGTGACCTGCAAAAGTAAAACCAGGATATGAGATGCCCAAGGTCATGTTTGCAAATGCACGAGCATCTTCACACCCACTTTTTCATTTGTAATATGTTTTTATTATATTTATCTTTAATTTCTTCACTATTTTTCTTAAGCATCAATAAATATTATGTATCTAGTATGAGCTTGCTGAATCCAAATGCAAATCCAGTGCATTTCCATCCCGTTATCATGTTGCCAACTCCCATCTCTCTCTGCTCTAAGCAGAAAAAGGCTCTTTTTAGGAGCAGGGAGGGCTCATTTCTTCCCTGTGCCCCTCAGTGTCCTCAGATTTATCTTCATCCCTTCTGAGGAGCAAAGTTTAGCACAAAATTAGGAGGAAAAGGCAGAGGAAAGCAGTGTGTGTGTGTGTGTGTCTATGCACGTTCTGGGGCTGTAACAGCTCAGATCGGTCCATCAGAGGGTTAGAATAGTTATTTTTTAACACAAGCCAGGTGCAGACGAAAGGGATTTGGGGGATTATCCCCCAAAACCAGCATGTCTCAGGGAGGAAAACAGTTTTGCCACCCAGCATTTCTCTCCCCACTTGGACAAAGCTCGTCTTTGGTTCCAGATTTGATCTTTTTCCCCTTTTTTACGGCTAAAAGAAAGGGGAAAAAAAAACAAACTGCTGACACTAAAACCACCTCTTCACATTTATTTGTCAAGGCTGAGGCTTTTATTGCAAAGAAAATACATGCTGGCACGGATGTGGGATAAAGAACTGCAAGAAGAATTATCAGTGTTGTAAATCTTCGGCCTTGGGAATGAGGGGAAGTTTTCAAGGACGTGTCTGATTTTCCCTGGCTTTTATTGATGCCCTGGGGTAGGTATGGGGAGAAACCTTGGAGCTGCTCCCAGGCTGAGAAGCTCTTCATGGATCATCTCAAAGGGATTATGTTGGGGATGCAACAGAGTGGTTGGTTCAAGGAGGGATGCTCAAGGAATGGGGATGGGGAGCAGTGGAAGTGATGCTCATAGACCAGGAGTTTGCAGCCACAGGAGTTCCCCAGCACATCTGGACAGATGTGGGCAAAGCCAGGGAGCATGAAGCTACATCCAAGGATGGGAGTGGAAAATGAAGCTCAAAGCATCACTCATGCCACCCATGGGACCCCTTGTATCCCCCTGAGGATGCACAGTGAGGCAAGATGCTGCAGCCTGGTTGTATCCTTAGGGAATTACAGGCAGTTAATAAGCTCCTGTGGAAAGGCACATATAGAATAGTCTCTCTCCAGGGATTAGACCTACTTTCAGCCTTTTATGTGCACCCTGGGGTCAATTATTTTGGAGAGGAGCTGCATATGAAGTTGGTGAAGCCACAGGGGTGCAGAAACAGCCAAGCCACTTCTTGCTGGGTTAAAAAAGAATGACAATTCAGCAGCATGCAACAGTGATTGCCCCACATTATGTGCCCACACTGAGGAGTAGGAATAAAGGGTCACAGGACAAGGAAAAGGCAGGTTTAGGGCAGCAGAGCTGAGCTCAGGCAGCCCAAGGCTGCCTGCTGCATTATGTATAAGCCCTAGTAAAAACCTTATTCCTGACATAACACCAGCAATTGCCACTGTACAGGGAGACATTAACCTCCTGCTCCTTCCTGCTGTCACAGAGGCAGCCCCAACCTGCCTCTTTCCTCTCACCAGTGATCCGGCCCTTTGCTGTCCCCAAAATACACTGGTACCATTAATATTGCTGGAGCATCTCGCTGGGATGCTCACGGGTTAGAAAAGCATCATGGAGAGATGGGTGGGAGACCAAGGGGATCGGTGGGGAGGGATTGTGGAGGACAAAGTGATTATAAAGGGACAGGGCCTCTCCATAGCACTCTGGGACATGAAGCATCACTGGGCTCCAGTCCTAGGGCTGAATTTACACCCTTTCCCCAAGGAGCTGCAACAAGCACTTGCTACGGCAAGAGGGAAAATAACCTGAAGGGGCTGTAGGGTGCGAGCGCAATGCTTAGTGTGCTTCCAGGGGTTTGCAGCATCCCTACATCCAAAACCATGTCACAGCCTCCGGGAGAAACACATCGTGCTGGGAAACCTCTCTTCTAGCTGATATCCTTCCTCCTGCCCTGAGCTTGCCGGACCACTCGGTCCTTCCTTGCTCAGAACCATCCAGAACACCACCAGCAGCACGCTTGTCTTCCAAAAATACAGAGTAGTTGATTTATTTGCCCAAATCTGGATGGTCTGATCCCAAAATGAGCACTACAACCCATCTTTATCTCCCAAAGGGGAGCACCCATGCTGGTGCCCCCCTCTGGCATCACTAGACCACATGCCTGATCAAACAGGTACTGGGAAGTGCAGCCCAGGCTCCCCACTGCATCCCTGGAGCCAGAGTGATGCCCATACCCAGACGTAATAAAGAACTCAATAAACTCTGCTGCTGCTTGTGACCTCCTCTCCCTGCCTGAGCATGAGGAACTAAAAGAGTTCCCCACACTGACATGTAAATGATCATCTCCCAGGCAGATGAATGGCACGAATCAAACCTCTCGCAGTTACCAGCCCAAGATCTCTCCATCAGCAGCTTTGCTCAGATCTTACAGAGCATCCCTGCAGCCTTAGAACTTGAGTTTTTTACCCTATAGAAGAGCAGGTTTATAAATCAGAGGCACGACCCACCATAAATGGGGTTGGCTTGAAAATAAGGAGGGGGCTGTGAGTTTCAAGGGGTGAGAAGTAAAAAGCAGCATCCCGATGCCTCCCGTCTGGACCATCCCCAGCATCCCCAAACCAACACCCCCAAATCTGGGCTGTCCCAGCAGCATTGTACGGTATAAGAAGGGCTTGCAACAGCCTCAGGACATTGGGTGTCCTTCACTTGGCTCCTCCATCCTGTCTTCCCCCTCCCCTGGAGCTGATGCCGCTGCAAGTAGTGACTTTATCACTGTCACCAGCAACACTTCCCGCTTGGAGCCACCGAGGGAGACGCTGGCCGGAGCTGTAACGTCTCATTGCTCCTAATGGGCAACGACAGAGGCAGCCCCTGCAGGGACTGAGCTTTGTCACCATTGATCAGGCAGCTCCGAGAAGTACCACCACCATCTGTAATGCATCGGCTCCTACCTGCCTTGGCCTCTGGTTTCTGAGCCCCCCCCCCCCCAGACTTTGCCAGGCAGGGCTCCATCGTGCAGAGCGAGCGGAGCTACGTGGACTCCTTGAAACGCATCCTGCAGGTGGGAGAACCCCTTGTTTGGGATGGGGAGCACAGGGGCTCAGGGATGCTGATGCACCGGCATCTCCCACAGGATTACAGGAACCCGCTGATGGAGATGGAGCCGAAGGTGCTGAGTGCTAGGAAGTGCCAGGTGGTGTTTTTCCGCCTGAAGGAGATCCTGCAGTGCCACTCCATGTTCCAGATCGCCCTCGCCTCCCGTGTGGCCCGTGTAAATCATGAAATGGTTTGGGTTGGAAGGGACCTTAAAGCTCACCCAGCTCCAACCCCTGCCATGGGCAGGGACCCCTTCCACTAGAGCAGCTTGCTCCAAGCCCCTGGGTCCAACCTGGCCTTGAACACTGCCAGGGATGGGGCAGCCACAGCTTCTCTGGGCACCCTGTGCCAGCACCTCAGCACCCTCCCAGGGAAGAGCTTCTGCCTAAGAGCTCATCTCAGTCTCCCCTCTGGCAGGTTAAAGCCATTCCCCTTGGCCTGTCCCTACATCCCTTGTCCCAAGCCCCTCTCCAGCTTTCCTGCAGCCCCTTCAGGCACTGGAGCTGCTCTCAGGTCTCCCCTTCAGGAGCCTTCTCTTGTCCAGGCTGCCCCAGCCCAGCTCTCTCAGCCTGGCTCCAGAGCAGAGCTGCTCCAGCCCTCGCAGCATCTCCATGGCCTCCTGTGGCCTCACTCCAGCAGCTCCAGGTCCCTCTTGTGCTGCTGCCCCAGAGCTGGATCAGGGCTGCAGGGGGGGTCTCCCCAGAGCACAGCAGAGGAGTAGATAAGTCCTCACGCATGGGTGCTATAGAGAGCAATGCCTGCCTAGGGTGCTGCAGACAACAACACCATCCCCGTCTCTCTGTTCTTTTCCTTCTTGCTAATTAGACTGAGCACCAAACTCTAATTAATTGAGGCAGAGCAACCCCAGACCCAAGGGCTCCCCTCCACCCTCCGGCTCTTCCAGCTGTACATCCCTAAGCCAAAGCCCTGGTCCCCACTGGGCAGAGGGATGCTGAGCACAGGATCACTGCCCTCCTCCAGGGAATCCTGCCCAGCCCTCGCCTGCCACCAGAGCTGTGCAAAAGACTTTACTGTGATTGCCATCATCCGAGCCCCCGGCTGTGTGTACAGGCTGCTGCCAGATGTCTGTGCAGAGCCACAACAGACACCCTGAGGATTTTCTCTCCCTCTCCCGCTTCCTATTATTTTCCTGTAGAGCTCTGCACTGCTGCAAAAAGTCATTTCCTCCCTCCCCATCCCTTGCTGCAGCGTGGCACTGACCATACTAATCAGGTCTCAGTGTGACCCCCAAGACACCAGAGAACAGCTTGACAGCTCCGTGTCTTCCTTGGACTCATTACAAGGATGCCACCTCCCTTGTCCTCTGCACAAGGGGTTTTCGGTGCTCGCCTGACGCACAAGGGGTCCAGACCCGTGTTTGCACATGTTCTCAGGCACATCGCGCCTTCTGGAGATGACTTCAGCACGGAGGGGGTGGGTGAATATTAATTATCACCTCTGCAGATGGTGCATGTTCCTGTTTGGGCTGTGAAAAAGCCCCCTTTGCTCATCCCAGGTCTCCTTCAGTCCTTGCATGAAGCAACCTAAAGCAGCGGCTCATGCCGAGAACTGAGGGAGAAGTTGTCTGCTGCTGCCACCCCTGTTTGCTGCCCCTCAGCAATGGGGCTCCCATGTTGCAGAGGAGGTTTGGGGGTGCTGGTTTGCAGCAACGGTGCTTCTCAGTGGGGTTTTACCTGCCTTACCCATGGTAAGAATCTGGTTTACACCTCACAGCCCTGGTGTGCACGCACCTCAATGGGTTATGCACCCATCCCATGGGTTATGAATACATCCCATGGCTTATAGACACACCCCATGGGTTATGCACCCATTCCATGAGTTATGAATACATCCCATGGCTTATAGACACACCCTATGGGTTATGCACCCATCCCATGGGTTATGCATCCACCCTGAAAGGTTATATGCACCCACCCCATCAATTATGCACCCACCCCATGGGTTATGCAGCCATTCCATGGGTTATACAACCACCTTGATGGGTTATGTACACATCCCATTGGCTACGGATGCACCCCATGGGTTATACATGCACCCCATGGGTTGTAAACCCACCCTGACAGGCTATGCATGCTCTCAACAAGCTATGCATGCACACCGATGGGTTGGAGATACATGTGTCACCTAACCTGATGGGTTATGCATGCACCCTGATGGGTTATGCATGCATCCCAATGGGATGTGCATGCATCCCAATGGGCTGTGCATGCTCACAGCAGGTTAAGCATGCTCCTGACAGGTTACACACAACGCTTCATGGGTTATGCATGCTTCCTAGTGGGTTAAGCATTTACCCCATGGTTCTGCATGCTCCCAAATCATTATTATGCATGCACCCCAATGGGTTATGAATGTACCCCATGAGTTATGGATGCACCTCATGAGTCATGGAGTTATGGATGCACCCCATGGCTTATGCACCCACCCTATGGCTTACACCAAACTGCTGCCATTGTGTTTGCTGCTGTGCTGCCCCTTCTGCTTTCCCTCCCTCCCCAACCCAGTGTGTGCCTCTGGAGCCACTCTGCATCCTTAAACTCACGGAGCTCACTCTGCCCTCTGTAAAACGAGACATGGGGAAGGGAAAGGGGAGCCCCAGAGGGACCCCCACACCCCGCTCCAGTGCTTCAGTGCGCTCACAGAGATGCTGTGAGGATGATTTACAAATGGTAGGAACAGAACTGCACAGCCCCAGCATCTCCACCTGGCCCACAGGAGACCATCCGTGACCTCTGCACAGGGGTTTGGGCTGCAAAAGTCCATGAGCAAGACAAGATGGGAGGAAAAAAGGGGAAAAAACCCTAAAATCAGAAGGGAATTTGGAAAATCCTAAGATGCTCTATGAGAAAAATCACTTTCTGAATGCAGGAAGATCCCTGGGAAAGGAGAAAAAGGGAAGGGGAGGTAAAAAAACGGGAAGAAAAGGGGATTTGTGATGATAAAAATAAAAGCTGGGTTATTTTTTCCCTTCTCACTCTCTCTGTGGTTACTCAGAGTGTAATTTGCTCGGCCACCCCAGCGCATCGTCCTCTCACCAAGGGCTCCTACATCCCTCCACGCAGGGGGATTAAACAAATCCATCCCCAGCTCGCGGGAAAGTGGGTTAATCCAATCTTACCGAGTGGGAAAGGGAAGGAAAAACCTGGTGGAGATGGTGGAAGAAGCACTGCACAAAAATCCTCTTCCCCAAAATAAGGGGGAGACGAAGCCAACTGCAAGGTGCCATTTAAGGTACAGGACAGGTTTTGGGTTGTATTTTGCTGTTTCTCTGCTTGCATTCCCTACACACCTAAACACAAACAGCCAGGACATGATGGAAATATTCCTCTGCATGCACCACGCTTCAGCAATTCAATATATATCAGTCCAGAGAGCACCTTTCCCTATAGATAAACCTGCCAGGAGGCAAATAACAGCTTCAAGGCAGACGATGCTCCTTGTTTGGGGAGCAGAAACAAGATGGTAAACCAAAACATATCCTTGGATGAAGGGCAGTGATTTCACCCAATGCCACCAGCCCCCTTGGCTCTTTCTTTGCCTCCTCTGTGAGTAAACATCCAGGCAAAGAGCTGATTTTTTCCCATCCTGGAAATCTTGAGTTTCCTCCGGTCAAACCATCACAGGGGGTTTAGTTGTGTTTGACAGCTTATGCTGAAATTCCCCAGAGAAAGGCAAGAATACTGCTCTGGACTGTTACAGCTAAGGCTGGATCCAGGCTTGGTGCAGATGGGAGTGACGGTGGAAGGGGGGAACAGCCACATCCTCCAAATCCCCCTTTCCCCAGATAAAACCAGTCTTGCTTTGCTCCAGATCAGCACCCCGCATCCATGAGTATTTTAGGGACAGGGACAGGAAGGGGAAAGGTTTTCCTTGAGGAGCCCAGTGTGAAGAGCCCAGCACTGCTGCCCAAGCCCTGAACACCCTCAATTTTGCCTGATTTTGCATGAAAACCACTCTCTTTTTGCATCATTCCACACCCAACATGCAAATCCTCTTCCCACAGCGGTGCCAACTTGAGCCCCTGCTCCTAAACCCCTCGGTGCAAAGCACCCCAGAACCAATCCTGCCAACCCCAAATCCACCTGGAAAGCAGAACAAAATGCCTGGAAGAAGCCTCGTGGAGCCCTCAGGATACTACAAATCCCCTTTACATCTCTCCCCGCTCAGCTTTTCAAAGGCCAGGCTGCCTGCCCGCTTCACCGAATCGATATTCCCATCGGCAAGAGCACCGTCTGCCTTTCTCTCCACCATCCAGCCTTGACCTTCTGTTGGACAGGAGCAAAGCAGCCGGGTGGCTTCATGTCCCTGTCCCCAAGGGCAAGGAAGGGGCACTGGCACTGCTTACCCGGTACCAGACGATCTCCCGCATCTTCCCATCTGTCTTGAAGTTGCATTTCAGAGTGACGGCATCTCCCACCACCACGGGCGGCAGCGGCTCGATGCTCACTGTCAGGTAGGCTGGAAAAGGTACAAAAAAGGGAGAAAATGAGGCTTGAGCTGCTGGGGAAGGATGGGGAAGGGGGTTAAATACTGTTCTCAAGTGGTTTTGTAGTATTAATAGCTCTGGCTGCATCCCACACAGGGATAATGCATAGGGAAGCCCATCAGAGCGGAATCTTGCCCCATTGCTGCAATGAATTTTGGCTGCTCCCAATACAACAAAGAAGTAGAAAATGGGAGAAAAATCCTTCTTGACCTTATTTACCAGCTTATAGCACCAAAACGCAAGGAACAAGCATTCAGCTGCTTCTCCCCTCCCCAGCTTTGCAAAACTGAGCACTTTTGCCCAAATAAACCCTGGGCACGCAGATTTTGAGGCTCACACTGTTTCACACATAAAGCCCTGGTCCCACCGGCCACCTCCCCCACCTGCAAACCCAAACCCACCCTTCCTATGAATGTTTTTGGTTAGAAGGGACCTTAAAGCTCTCCCAGTCCCAACCCCTGCCACGGGCAGGGACCCCTTCCACTAGAGCAGCTTGCTCCAAGCCCCTGTGTCCAACCTGGCCTTGAACACTGCCAGGGATGGGGCAGCCACAGCTTCTCTGGGCACCCTGTGCCAGCGCCTCAGCACCCTCACAGTAAAGAACTTTTTCCTTAAATCCAACCTGAACTTCCCCTGTTCAAGTTTAAACCCAGCTTCTACTTCACCTCCCCCATTGCTTCTCTCCCCATTGCAGGACAAATTCCTTGCTTTGCTTGAAAACCCTCTAAATTACTCATTTCTTACAGGAAGAAATCAATCAGAGGATGTGCAAAGCCCAACCTGTGGTTTTACAGCCTGGCTTTGGCTGACAGCCTGCTGCTTCCCCATCTCCCTATAGCTGGATGCAGGAGCTGTGCTTGTAGCAGACGGGAAGTCAGAGCACGGCGGCTCTGTCTGGCCCTTTTCTCCTTGTTTCCCCTCCATTTGCTGCAGAAGGATTGCAGGAGCACGGAGCAGCAGGGTCAGGAGGGCAGGCATTCACATTTCTGTTTTACTCTCCTCTGTTTCCTCTGGCTGCTGGGAGATGTCAGATTGACAGCCGGGCAGATCCAAACCCTCCTTTAGCATCCTTGCCCTGTCTGTATCCGTGTCTGCAACCAGGACACCCCAAAACAGCGCTTAACCCACCACAAAAAGCTGTTATTTGCTTGCATCAGGTGGAAAAACAATGGGGAAAAGAAACCCCAGAGCACCTGGATAACAGGAGCAGGGTTGGAAATGGGGCTGCACAAACTGAGACTCCTCTACAGAAGATCCCTTGGAATAGGGGAAGGTGGTTTCCTATGTCCCACAGGCAGCGATTTGAGGCTCCCATCCCTTGTAAACCAAGTTGCTGGTGTTTTTGCAATGATCTCAACCACGACCTGCGGGAGAGCATGCTGCACGCACACGTGCCTGCTGCAACAGCAGAGCAGCGTGGCCTGGCATATTGAGGGCTCTAAAACTCAAGAAACCCTCTTTGTGCTGCTTTCCGGGGGGAGCTACGGGAGCAGGTTTGCTGGATGCAAGGGAATGGGATAAACCATGGTTTTTGTTAGTGGTGGTGAGCATTTGCAGCATTACACTGCAGGAGACAGCAGCACTGGGCAGGGATGGGGGCTGAATGAAAGGTTGTTTTAGCCCTGAAACAGTGCACAGCACGATGGGGTTTAACACTGCACCTTTGCACCCCCAGCCTGATGCCTCCCTCCTTGCTGACAGCAACCCCGATCCTCACATTCATTCCGGGCCAGCTTCTTTCCAGCCTCTCTCCTTGCCTGGACAGGGTTTATTTTAGCACGCTAAAGCAGGGATTAATTCCTTGCGGCTGCCAACAGAGCACACAACCCCCTCGGACTCTGCAGATACAGAGAGGCAGCAATGGGAGAGGGAGGAGGAGGAGGGATGCGAGGAAGGTCAGGCGAGGTCTCGTGGCAGGTGCCCCAGTTCCCCTTGCTTTTCTTTGGACATTTCCAATAGGGAGGTGAGCAACAGGCAGGAGAGCAAAGGGAAAGGGATGAGCAAACATTCTGCAGCCACCCAGAGGAAAGCAGGGATGGATTCAAGCCAGGGATGGAGCCTCCATGTGTCTGGAAAGGTTCTGCCTCTTCATTAGGCAGGCAAGATTCCATCTCCCTTCTGCCCCGGTGTAACAGGGTGATAAAACAAAGCCAATGGGTGACAACGACAGAGTTAAGATTGCATTTTCCCTTGTGTCCACGGATTATTGAGAGATGGGAGATCCTGGTTCATAACTGCATCATCTCCAGGTGGTTTTCCATCCCTCTTCCCATGTCATTGGGCTTCACACCCTATGCACAACAATGGGAAGCTAAAGCATCCCCATTCCAGCCCAGCCAAGCGTTTTGGTGGTGCTTAGGCCATCTCCTGATGGTTGGTGCCTTTTAAATTCAAAACCAGCCAAGTTTGGGATGGTTGCAGTAAATCATCTCCACTCACGTGAAGCAAATGCATTGGCCCAAGCATCTACCCAAGTAAATCCCCCTGCAAACACATTCCCAACCTGCACCTTCTAGATGGCTCCAAATACAGCCCAAATAGGCCCTGCTCCCTCCGTGAGCCACAAAACCCTCTTTGAGATGGCCACCAGGACATCAGCTCCCATTTCCATGCCCAGTAATTTGGGCTCAGCTGTGCTGGGAGGATATCTGGTCCTTAAAAACACCAGAGTGCAACCAGAGGATGCTCTGCTTTTTCCTGAGCAGATCCTGCATGGCAAAGACAAAGCTCTGGAGCTCCGTGATTTATTGCACCAGTGCTAGGGGGATAGGGACTCCACAACGGCTGATGCTGGAGCCCCAGCAACACCTGGAAGGGGAAGGAAGGTGAAAATCCACCTGCTTGAAGAGCATCAGCTGCCCAGATTCAGAGCAAGATCACCCTAGAAAGTGGGAAAAAGAAGGAGATGAAGGAGAGAAATAGATGCATGGTCCCTGGAGGAGCCAGCCCCATAAATGCTAAGGATGTGTGTAAGGGAGAGGGAAAAGCAGTGAAAATAAAGCCAGGTACTGAAAAATAACACAGGAATCCAGATGGAGCTGTCCCAGACCTGCTGTTTTGCTGTGGCTGATGTGCGTATCTCATCCCTCATACCCTGAATCTCATCCCTCATCCCCTCCCTTCCCTTTGTTTTCCTACAGCAGAGGATGGCAAAGTGTCACCAGTCCTCAAAACCCCTACTTTGGTCCCTTTTTGGATTTACTGTGAAGAAGAAACCAGCAGTGACAATTATTACTGACTTTTAAGTCCTATTTAAACAGGGCTGAGCGTCAGATTTGCACCTCCAATGGAAGAGCCCAACCCACCGTCTCCATCATCCTCTGCGTTATCAGCATCCCAAAAGCAGCTTTGAACCCCGAGGCTACTCTCCTTCCCCTTTGCTCTTTTGGAATGAGACATATTCCTTAGTGCAAGCTATGCCAGGCCACCCTCGGATTAGATTCAGCCCTATGGAAATCCAGCCCTCTGATTAGATCTCATCCCTGGGGAAAGAAGAGTATTTTTGCTAGTGAGCGGTGGGAATTCTTGCGACATCCACTTTAAAGGTGGGTGGAAATAAAGGAGGGGAGGGGGAAGGGAGAGATAAATGAAATGTCCTTTTAAATCAGGAGTGACACATTAATAAAAAGAGCACATTGAAACATGCTCAGTGCTTTCAATCACAGAATAGCTGCGAAGGAGGGGACAGGTTTCACCCCGGCCACGCAAGCGGAGGATGCAAACGGATGCTTCCACCAAGGTACTGCCAGAAAGCCCTGTTTCTGCCCCATGGGAGCATCCCAAATAGGCTGAGGTCCCCCCTGTCCTGTTAAGGAGGGGGAATGAGACAGTGGCTGAGTGGGTGGGTTGCAAGCACTCAAACACAAGCCACTACAGCACGCGTGGGTGCCCTTGGAAACCTCAGGGTGAAGGAGCCTTTTGGTGTCTCCCAGCACCACAAAGCAACACCTCTGCATCTTCCCCATGTGCCTGCTATTTTTTAACCTACATAGAATCATGGAATGGTTTGGGTTGGAAGGGACCTTAAAGCTCACCCAGCTCCTGTCCATGGGCAGGGACACCTTCCACTAGAGCAGCTTGCTCCAAGCCCCTGTGTCCAACCTGGCCTTGAACACTGCCAGGGATGGGGCAGCCACAGCTTCTCTGGGCACCCTGTGCCAGCGCCTCAGCACCCTCACAGGGAAGAGCTTCTGCCTAAGAGCTCATCTCAGTCTCCCCTCGGGCAGGTTCAAGCCATTCCCCTTGGCCTGTCCCTACATCCCTTGTCCCAAGCCCCTCTCCAGCTTTCCTGCAGCCCCTTCAGGCACTGGAGCTGCTCTCAGGTCTCCCCTTCAGGAGCCTTCTCTTGTCCAGGCTGCCCCAGCCCAGCTCTCTCAGCCTGGCTCCAGAGCAGAGCTGCTCCAGCCCTCGCAGCATCTCCATGGCCTCCTCTGGCCTCGCTCCAGCAGCTCCACATCCCTCTTGTGCTGCTGCCCCAGAGCTGGATCAGGGCTGCAGGGGGGGTCTCCCCAGAGCACAGCAGAGGGGCAGGATCCCCTCCCTGAGCTGCTGCTCACGCTCCTTTGGATTTTCAGAATCTCTCCTGTTCCCTGATTTCTCACCTCCCAGCACTTCCCAAAAAGCCAACCTCAAACCACCAATGGACTGTAGCCATTTGGGACATATCCCCAGCCTTTAACCCATCCCCATCCTTGCATTTGGTGATGGTCATTTGGAGCAGAAAAGGTGTTTCCAGGGATCAGAGCGGAGCAACACCTTGGGATGGAGCCAGAGAAGAGGACACGTGGGGATGCAGCTGCCCCATCTGCCCCCACCGTGTCCCCCCCATCCATCAGGTGCCAACACATCCCTCTCGGCAGAGGCGACAGGGAGAGATAATATTAACACATCATCATTTTAATCAGCCTGTGATTAGCAGGGCTCATACATAATTCACACCAATTTCTCCCCAGCCTTCCGGCAGTCACTTTGCCAAGCCCACAATGGTATTTTGGGGTGCAAATACAAGGAGGGAGGGGGGAAAAAGGGACCAGGAGCTCCCTAATTGAGTTGATTGTTCTCTAGGATTTAAGGCATTTGCTGCTTAAAGAGGCACTTTGCCCCTTGCAAAAGAGACAGCTGTGATGCTCACAAATCACACCCCAAAACAGCAGGGAGTGATCCAGCTCCCCATCCATAACCACAGGAAGGCGATGGCCAGCACAAGGGGAAGCCACCAGCGTGCAAGGGCTCGTGGCCACGAGTGGAGCCTTGCAAACAGGGATGTCACCCGCTGCACGAGGCGTGAGGAGCATTAAGCAAACGCGCTTTGACTCGCAGCACTTTGCAACATCTTGTTCATTAAAGATTAAACACCAGCAGTTGCTCCCGTTCCTGGGAGCACCACAAATGCCTTCTCCCTCCCTGCCAAGCTCCGGCGATGCCTTATTTATGATATTCCACGTCGATTTACAATGATAATGTGCTGCTGTCTGTCCTTGCTAACCCAGGAGGGCTGCAAGGGGTAAGAACCAGTGAAGGATTCGCATCTGCCCCAGTTTGGAGTGGCCAAATTTTGCTGAATCTGGAGCTTTTCCTCCTAGAAAGCTGCCGCACTGATTTATTTATGTTTTTTGTAAATGATGGAGTAAGTGTTTTAACACAGGTTTAACAACAGCGAGTGGAATAGGATGTGACAGATGGACTCAGCATCGTGCTTCCAAAGGGCACAGTCCTTTTGCAAAGGGGATCAAAAATGGGTTGCGGGGAGCCTGTTCGTGTTTGTAAATGCATAAACTGCTTCAGTTTTCTTTGGATTTTTAGCTTTTCCTTCAAGCAATCCAAAAGCTGAGCTCCAGCAGAGCTGAGCATCCTGCAGCCCATCACTGCCCATCCCAAAATCACATTGGCTTTTGCATAATGGAGCTGGTCCGTGAAGTAAACCCACTGAAACAACATCACCCGCTGTGAGGAAGAGCCCTGCTGGCAGAGAGCAAATTGTATTAATACTGTGTAAATAGGATATTAACAGGCCGACCAAACAATTAAGAGCCCATAATTAAAATTCATCTTCCTTCACATGGTGGTGTATTAAAGTACAAACATTTCATTAGATGCCTCTTACCTCAGCCATTTGCATAAGTGGGAGGAAACACTTCACAGCTGTAGCTCTGATTATGCTTGATGGGGGGTTGCTGGACCAAACCAGCCCCTAGATCCTTAGGTAATGCAGAGAAGATGTATAGAATATAAAGGGAATATGTATAGGATATGCTTTAGTCCATTTTTCTTTGCCTAAGTAGGATGCAATAGGTGCACTGAGCCTGACAGGTCCTACGGATGCATCTCATGTCATGTTAGCTCCTTGTAATGTAAGTCAATAATTCTAATCAATGCATTGATTGAGCAGGGCTGGTTTGGCCTTTTGACCCCCTTTAAATCAAGATGAACTGAGAAAACCACTTCACTGGGGCTCCTGGGGACAGACAGGCCATAAGGGGTCTGCTTCAGTTAGGATTTCATAATCAAAATGGGTCAAACCAACAAAACAATAAAGATCTACTCATCAGATTTTATCACCAGTGCAAAAACCAAACCCAAATCCCAATTATTTCAGTGCTGGTGCCAAAACCCAATTGATATTGGACTTTTGGACACTGTCCACAGCTTTCCTTTCCTCCTTAAATCCCAGATTTCTCCTAGAAAAAGTATCCTAGTCGGAAAGGGAAAGAAATGATGCCTGATTTTGCGCCGTGCCATGGTACTCAACACCACCTGTGTGCAGCAGTCTCAGTATCACGGAGAGCATCTTCAACACCGAGCAATCAAGTAAGGGCTTCCCAAAGAGATCTGTCAATACACCTTCAGAAAAATCAATTCTTACACTAGTTTTGTCCTCATTATGAACACTAGAGTCAGCTTGATATTCTTAAGGGCAGAGATTGGCTCTTACATACCAGTGCCTCTAGCTAAGCATTGGTATGGTGCAGTAACATTGTAAGCTGCAGAGAAACAAAGACCCAGGCTCAAAATGGATCATGCTGGGCTAAAACCATGTTTCAAATGCTTCAGCTCGGTAGGGTTTTCCCGCACATCAGCACAACCTCGGCATGCTAAATGACCTCAGACACAGAAAGGGAGAGTTTGGACCACTTTGGGCATGCAAACGCAATGCGTCATTTGGGTTGTGGGAGCCTTGGGGTGCTGCAGTGTCTCCTTCTCTCTCTCCATTGCTCATCTCCATCTCCCCCTTCCCGTCTCTTATTTGTTTCTATCAACCACTCAAGCCCCAGCTCTATCCATCACCAAGTGCTGGCTAATAAAATAGATGGAAACACCAGCTTTCTACAAGCTTGTTGCCACCTTTGGTGCACGTCTCATGACAAACAAATCCATGGTGGATAGAGCCATCCGTATGAGGTACGTGGCTTGGGCACGGACTGGAACAAAACCCTGCTTTAACATCTTCATCACGCCTTTCCTAAGTGAAGGCTCATCGGCAAGGCTGTTCCAGCTCACCGGAGCACAGGATGAGAAAGCCCATTTCTAGCTTGGATTCTTTTACTCACAGCACCAAGTTAGTGCTTGTACTACATTTCCGTCAAGGCATTTGCCTGATAGCCTTGGGAAATCAGTTGTTCCAGGAAAAGGATGGAAGTTCTGAGGCAAAACAGTTGAAGCATTCATCTGGAGCAAGCCCCTGCCCTGCTACAAACACTCCGGATGACCTTGGATGCATCATTTTGATTCTCAATGGATCCCTCAACCTAAAAGTCAGGTGATGTTCCAGAGGCAAACCCTGAGGCACAATGTTGGTGGTGTAAGACATGAAGCCAAGGTCCACATGCTGCTGACCCTGGAGACGCAAGCCACTGCAAAGCCAAACCCACCGACTACAACATGAGAGATGGTGAAGTGCCATTTTGGGGGCGAATGCAAGAATAAGGACATCTGAAGGGAAGCAGAGGCAGTGGATAACAGGGAGCAGGAGGATTTTGAGGGTACCTTACCGGGATGAATGGGAAATATTTTCCATTTGGGTAATACTTCAGCACCCCCAAGGGTGAAGAGTGTTAGATGAGCATTTCTCTACATACACATACAATCATGGAATGGTTTGGGTTGGAAGGGACCTTGAAGCTCATCCAGTTCCAACCCCTGCCACAGGACCCCTTCCACTAGAGCAGCTTGCTCCAAGCCCCTGTGTCCAACCTGGCCTTGAACACTGCCAGGGATGGGGCAGCCACAGCTTCTCTGGGCACCCTGTGCCAGCGCCTCAGCACCCTCCCAGGGAAGAGCTTCTGCCTTATCTCCAACCTGAACTTCCCCTGTTTCAGTTTGAACCCATCACCCCTTGTCCTGTCACTACAGTCCCTGATGAAGAGTCCCTGCAGAAAAACCAGAGACCCAACCATGAAAACACCCATGAAGAAAGCCCAGAGACCCAACCAAACCCAAGAGCCACTTGGGAAACACCCATCCAAGCCCTCTAAATCAACTCCAGAAGAAGCAGCCAACATGAAGAAGATGGGTCTCGCAACCCCACGCAGATTATCAGCAGGGTTGCACTTGCTGCATCGAGAAGTCTTCTTGATATATTGCATTTTATTAGCTGCTCCCAAACCCTGCACAGGCTGGGAAGCCATGTACATAAATTATAGATTGAATATTTATCTCCCACCACCACGCAGACGTGAAGTATGTTTAGCAGCATTTACTCTAGCACAGTAAAACTTTATTTATACTATCTCCTCCTCACTCTGCTGGCGTGCTCAGCGCATCCCCAACAGCTTACAACACACACCTCCACCTCCTAATGATGCTTAAAGGGGGGGGAGTGAGTCTATTTTACTACCACATCTTCACCCTACTGATACAGCCATTAAACTGTAATGCTTTAGTGCAACACTGAAGCACCCAGCTGTGGTTTATGGCTGATAAAATGGGTGGCCACGACCTGTGATGGGTCATTGGGTTTGGGTTTTGGAAGGGGAGGATGTTTGTCATCGTTATGGTGCTCATCGCTCTTGTTCCTTTATCCCCATTTCCAGGTTATTTAAGGATTTGGCCATCCTGGGTGCCTAGTTTTGGGGGTTTTTAGGGTCCTAAATGATGTCTTGTTCCAGGAGAGGAAGGAAGCCGGGTGCAACAGAGCCAAATTACCTTGAAAACCCAATGGCATCACTGATTCAATGCCTTTGCCAGCACCTCTTGGCCTCTCCTCAGGTGTGTGAGCAGCTGCTGGTGCCAAAATGAAGCTCAAATCGTGCCCGGGTCAACCTGGGCCTCAGATGCCCCATTTTTTAAATGGAGATGGTGCTCTTCATTTGCATGTATGCAAATAGGGTGTGACTGCCTGCAATGCTGCTTGAAAAGCCCACAGCTATTCAAGGCAGAGTCTTCTAAACCAATTGCACCCCGATTTTTCTTCCAACCCATGAGCTAAAGACAACAGATTTTGGCTAAACAAGGAGCAAAGGAGATGCCA
Organism: Pezoporus occidentalis; assembly: GCF_034315485.1. Taxonomy (NCBI): domain Eukaryota; kingdom Metazoa; phylum Chordata; class Aves; order Psittaciformes; family Psittacidae; genus Pezoporus; species Pezoporus occidentalis. Next base: position 352,213 of record NW_026914448.1, read on the forward strand.
CCCGTGCAGGCTGTGTTGCACCAGCTCTAAGTACACATCCCTTCCTTTTCACCCCCTCTTTTCCCTTCCCTAATGAAGCAAACCCAGCTCCCGCAGGATTTCTCACTCTCCTGCAGGATTTCCTCTGTGGCAAATGGATTTTCCTTAAAGTTTTTCCACCCAAAACTGCTGCCACCCCCCGGCCTCGAGTACAGAGCAATAATTCCCCCCTGTGTGCCACTTCTGCCAGTAACTCCCAGGAGAGATTTGCTTTCTCCTTTGCCTACTAATGCCTCATTGCAGATCCCACTTAACCTCAGGACCTGCTAAACCCCCCCCAAGTCATCCTTATTTCACCCCATTGACCAGCTCTCCCCCATGCTGCACTCTGGACCACTCCTCCAAGCTCAGTAATTACAAGTATTCCCACAAAGTCTTGCAGCGGGATCTTCCCTTTCTCCAGTAAATCCCAAGCTCACCAGTCAAGGAATTTTCCTACAATCCCCCTTTTGCTGAGCAGCAGCAATCACCTGCCACCAAGTTCAATGCAATGCCTCTGGGATGATGCAGAATCTCCCTACAAACCTTGCAATAGATGCCTCCCTGATGTCTGGCTACGATGTGGAGTAATGCTCAGGACCGGGATGTCTGGGTTCCTTGCAATCTGGTTCATCAATTCATATCCCTTTGCTTTTCCAGTGCTTTTAAGCAAGCAGCATCACAGTGAGGGCAGTGGGATCTGCTCAGCTCCACTTACTGCCCAGGAAAATCCTCCCCACGCAGATGCAGCGTTTAATCCAGAATTAAGTGTGGCAGGAGAAGGAGATACCACATCATAATCCTCCTCTGCAAAGGACTGGAAATGTGCTTCTTACCCACACCACACTTCCAGCAGCAGGCTCAGCTTTCCATCCTGACACAGGAGAGATTCCCCATTAGCTGGATCCCTTCTGGCATGTCTCCCCATGTTGGCATCAGGAAGATCACAGAAGGGTCAGGGTTGGAAGATGCAACATCTGGATGCCTCCCCCAGGCACGAGGGATTACGGAAAACCTCACCTGGGATCAAGGATCTTGTGTCCAGCCAGAGCTGAAAGCACCAGTGAGCAAAACCCATCCCTTAGATGTAATTCAGGAGTGAAAAGGCAATTACATGTATGCAGCCTGGTTTGTCAGAGCCCCACACTGGAGCAGATGGGTTAGATACAGATGTTAGAACCTGCGATAAAAGATGCCTGAACCCCTGGCAGAGCCGGATCCACTTCTTGGGAGACCTGGGAATGGTTTTGCCGGCAGCAACCGATGGTTTTGCTGCTGCTTTGAGCCCTCAGGGTGAGGATTACAACCGCAGCAGCTCATTGTATGAAACCACGGCTTGTGGTGTTAATCTAGAGTATAATCCAAGGCAGGGGTAATTGGCAACGCTGGAAGCAGCAGGAAGCTGCTCAAAGGATGCTTTTGGAGCGAGTCCTGCTCCGTGCCTCCGTTTCCCCACTTGCAAAGAGGAAAGCGAGCCCCTTTCCAAACCCATCTGAGGTGCAAAATGCCATCCTGGAGTAATAGCAAGGGGTTCTTAGGGATGCTACTCCAACAAATAAGCATAGTTCTGAATTTTCCCACCTGAAACACCACAATCCTCCCTAAACCTCCTCTCTTCCAGCTTTTGTTGCTGATACACCAGCTCAGAAAGGGCAGAAGAGGGAAAACTGATTTCACCAAAGAGCACATATGAGGATTTAGGTTTAGATGCCACCATCAGGTTTCCCACTAAGTTAAGAGTCCCAGCAAGGCCCCAGCAGGGTTTGGCTGTGCCAAGGTGGTCGAGGCAGCTGTTGACCATGACCCAGATGATGAATTCTCTTATTTATTTCTCTAGTTGCAGGAAATTCAATTATCCCTCATTTCTGATGGGTGACAAATGAGGCAGCCATCGATCCTTCCCCTCCCTCCCTGGGTGTCTGCCATGAGCCAGCTCTTCCCACACCATCGATTCCGTGTAACTGGAAAAGGATTAGTATTGGTATTAGTATCCTCCTTCTGCACAACGTCTCCAAAGGCACAACCTCAGGCAGAGGAAGGCAGAAGATAAAGCCTGGTGCTGGGCAGAAGTCCCAAATGCCACAAAATCCACTCTTTTTTTTGCGATTTAAGGTGTGAAACACAGCTTTTTACCCCAAAAGACCCTGGGGGAGCCTGGGGCAGCCAGACTGGCACCGTCCTTAGCTAAGTGCTAAAAAGCAGCAAAGCCACACTGCTTCTTTGCTCCAGTGCTGCAAAACCCACTGTGTTCCCATCGGGAGCAGTCCAGAGGCAGCTGGTGTCTTCTGCTCGTCGTACATGGGGTAAAGGATGTAAGGAGTGACAGAAGGAGGGATGGAAAAAGGGAGGGATAGAGGAATAGAGAGAGGGATTAAGGGAGGGAGGGATGGATGGAGAGAAGGACGGAGGGAGAGAGATGGAAGGAGCAACAGAGGGAGGGATGGAGAAATGGAGGGATTAAGGGAGGAATAAAGGGATGAAGGAAAGGATGGAGAGAGGAAGAGAGAGGGACAGAGAAGGACTCTGAGGAATGAAAGAAGGATGGAGAGAGGGATGAAGAGAGGGAGGAATGGGGTGGGGGTTAAGATAGGGGTGGATGGAGGACAGAGAGAGGGAGAGAGGGAGGGAGAGCTGGAAGAAGTGATGGATGGATGGGGATGAAAGGATGGATGGACGATTGGATGGATGGATGGATGAAGAAAGGGAGGGATGGAGAAAGAGGATAGAGGAAAGAATAGAGGGATGGGGGTAGCAACAGAAGGATGGGTGGAGGGAAGGGTGAAGGAATGAGAGGACAGGATGGAGGGACAGACACACAGTCGGGTTGATAAGACAGACACCTGCATACCCTGTAACGGACACAATTTACAGTGATTTTCCAGCTCTGGGCTTTGGCACTGGGCACCAATTTGGCCAAGGTAAGGGGCAGCCACATCCCAACCTCACCCTCATCCCCTGGCATGGGCTTGTTTTCCCTTTCCCTTGGTACCTGACTCAGCCTTCACCCCACTGCCTTTTCTCCTCCATCCCTGCTACCCCTCTCGCTGTCCAGAGCGGGATTGCTAATTTGAAGCTACCCTCTTTACCCCGATTTACACTCTGTGATTAATAATCCCTTTGGTGTCCCAGTAATGCCGTGCTGCTAATAAGATTAAAGAATATCTCCCTCTTACAGCCCTGATTCATGACGCTGATTTACCATTACTCCTCCGCTCTCACGGAGAGGATGCACATGGCTCTTACCTTAATCCCTATCCATCTCTGCACCATTGAGAAATCACTGCTAATTAATACCTTTCTGTCTCCCAATTGCTTCCAGATCTGCCCAGCTATCAATATTTGTCTGGCTTTTTGTTGCTGATCTCAAAGGTTACATATATATATATATATATATATATAATTTCTATATATGGTTATATAGCAAACTCCAAACCCTCTGCAGAGAGGTTCTTGGCTTTTTGAGGGGGTCTTTCCCCCAAAATGGAGCCATTCCATGCCAGGCTTGATCACCCTGAGATGGAGCAAAGAAGAAAAACAGGGGGAGGCTTTTCTGAGCATCTTTTCATGGGGATGTGCTCAGCTCCATCCGTGACTCAAACACCTCCATGGGGTGATACCTCCCCGTGACTCCACTTTCCTGCATCCATCCCTTTTCCCGCAGCATTTCACATCCCTGAGCCTGTTTAGATACGGAGCATCCTTAGATAAAACCAACAGCCACATTTTTCACCCCACTGCTTATTATCCTCCTGTGCCAGGAAACCCTGGACCAGCCCTACAACCAACCCAAGCAGTCAGATGCTTGGGGAACAACAGCGACAGCAGAAAGAGCTTAGGAGGGAGGGAAAAAAAAGGCCAACAGAGCCTCTGCTCTGATGAATGTGGCAGGGGAGGCCGATGCTCTGCTTTTAATAAAACATAATGAAGCATGGGATCATAAAATATTTCCTTTAATTCAGTGCTCCCATGAGGGTGGGTAATAGAGGCTGGGTAATGCAGTAGGCTTTCCTCACGGCTTGCTGTGGGGAGAGCACTGCTGGGTTGTTAAACAGCCCATTTGCAAGCCTTTAAGTGCTCTCTTTCCCATCCACATCCCATTTTGGGGGGCAGAAGGAAAACGGGCTGTGCACATCCCCGTAGACCAAGTCACATCCCTTCAAGGGGCCCCCAGCTCCCAGAGCTGCATCACTTTGCCCTGCCAGGATGGGCTTTCCAGGGTGAAAAAAGGTCAACAAGGAAATCAGGAAGGGCTGTTCAGCTCCCATCCTCACCCTCAGTGAGTAGTACACGGGTGTCTGAGCAAGTGTGTGTTGCATATATAAATATATATATATATACACACACACACATCTCCGGGGCGGTGTGGCGTGATTAACATCCCCGCGTTAAAAATCTCTCTGCATCTGCTTTGTCCTACACCCGGCACTAAATATAACCATTCAATATGCTCTCTCCCTTCACCAGAGAGATAACATTGTTTAAATAAGCCCTTTCCATTTTAAAGAGTTGGCTTGTTTTCTCGCGGCAGGGAGCTTTTAGCAGATCAGGAGGCAGAGGAGGGGGGTCCATGCAAACAAACACAGAGGCACAAGCATCCTTTAACATCCAAGTGCCCAACTCCTGCTCCCTCCAAATCATTTCCCACCAGGAAGTCACCCAGATACGGTTTTCCTGCCCCAAAACCAACCGACAACAGAACTAAAAGACACATTTCTAAGAGCAGAAAGGTTTAATTTGGAAATGGGGCTCGCCTGCGCTTCCTCGAGCATCACTCCACTCCCACGCCGCTGCTATAATTACAGCGGTGTAAATTCACTCCCCGTCAGGAGGAAACCCAACTATCTCCAGCCAGTTTGCAGACATCAACTGCTTGCAAAGGGCTTCCCTCCTCTAATAGCATAATAATGCAGGAAGACACAAATCGAGACGAGAAAGAGGCACCTCAGAAAGCACTTACGGAAAACATCTCATTATCAAGTTGCAAGGGGAGGATGGTGCGAGCAGAGAGGGTTTTCCTCCATGAACGATGGTCTGTCTGGAAACCAAACCAGCAGCGTTGTCACCCAACCTTCCTCCTGGTGGTGATACATCTTCTGCACCCTTTCTGGAGCAGCATCTACCCGCTACATGGTGCTTCTCCATCAGCAGACCCAGTCCGTTATCCGTCCTCCATGGAAAAACCCCTGCTCCCCAGCAGCTGGCTGTATGTATTTTGGGGTGCCAAAATCCTCCCACCCTGCTCTGAGTCACCACATCCTTCTGCAATGCAACTTGGCAGGTATATCTTTAGGAGAAAAAGCAAGGAAACCAGACAGATTCAACCACAAGCTCTTGGGACGCTTTCGGTGCTGAAAGCAGGGCATAGGAGTGGGATGGCAAAGCCTGTGCATGTGGTTCCCCCCTCCTGACAGCTTGTGCAGAAGCTAAATCTGCAGGGAAAAGGGCTTTCCTGGGCTTAAAACTACAAGAAAGATGCTTGATGGAGCAGGAGAGGTACCTCAGATCACAGTACATAGAGGACTGCCTAATTTCTGGATGGAAATCTTCCTAAGCATGACTTAGAGCCAAGCTCTGAAACTCACTCTCTAGAGCTGTAGAGCTGGGATGGAAATCTAAACCACTGGGCCACCAAAATCCACTTCCAGACTAGTTTGTAGAAGGAAAGACATAGCCAACAGCTCACTCGTGATGAAGAAGGTGCTCCTGCTGTTATGGTCCATCTCAGTCCCCCAGCAAGGAGCCAGCGGTTCCTAAACCCATCACTTGGCACCCATGATGATGACAACCAGCAGCCAAAATTGCCCCTTTCTTCATCTTCCTCTTTTCAAGTATGATCAGCAACAAGAGATAAACCCTGGGGACGCACAAGCACCATCAAAAGCAATGTTGCTATCAGCAAACCCAGGGTTACCCATGAAACCCATCCCTCCCAAAAGCATTTCCATGGGTGATAGACCACCTAGAGGTGAACCCAAGTGCCACCCACCATGTCCCCCTGTCACCCTGCATCTCACCCATCATTTTGTTCCCTTGGGGAGAGCAAAACCCCATCACAGAGCATCTCTGCATCACTCCAGCCCATCCCCGTGGCTGCAGATTCCTTGGCAAAGAAACCAATAGGTACAAATACACATGCAAAGCAGGTGTGTCCCTATGGAGAGCTCTCCAGCTCTCATTTTCCCCTGTCCTGGCCCGATAGGATGCAGCATCAGGATTTATCTACAAGCCCAGGAAGGAGGAGCAGGGCTGAAATAACCACTGCTAATCCCCTTCACCCTCCCCTCCAAAGTATATTGTTGAAGGCATTATATAAATGGGAAATTAGACAGAGGTTTGGGCAGGAGATGAGCTAAATCCCTGCCTCCCCTGCTCCATTTTGCAGTGCCTCTGAGACATCCACTCTTCCAGCCAAGAAGGATTTTGCAGATGGGGATGTGCTTCCTGCACCAGAAGGGACAAAATGTGTGGTCTGGAGGCTGGGAAGGGCTTGGCAATGCCACATTTCCACCCCCACAGCCCCTTCCCATTGGGTTGCAGCATCCCTCTGCTGGGCAATGTGGGTTTTCCTGATGTTCCCCAAACCTCTTTGGAGGCCTCAGGCAGAGCGTTGCTGTGGATTCAACCCAGTGCTGGAAAAACCTCCTTCCCCGCTTCAAACCTCCCTTGCTGGGGCTGGCAAGACCCTATTAATGATAGTTTTGCTTCTAGCTAATACAAGCACTAATTGCATTTCAAAGAACCAGTTCCAGCGCTGGCTTCTGCTGCAAACACACACATACCCCCATTGATAACTCTGTAAGATCACAGGGACACAGCAAGGAGTCATCCCAAAAGGACTTGAGGTCCCCCCACCAGACAGGCACGTCAGGAGGGCTCTGACGCAGTGTTTAGAGGGGATGAACCCCATTTCTCAGCCAGCTGAGAGTGGAAACAAGCAGCACCCGCACCCTCTCTCCTCCTAAATGGCTTTGCAGACCCTAAAAACCTAATTGGACATGGTAAATCCATAGGGGCATCCACAGCGGTGGATTATTGTCCCCGCACTTTGCTATGAGCCTGCCTGCCCTTGGCACTTACGGTAAACCCAGTCCCCAAAGCGCTGAAAACAAGTCTGTGATTGACGGTTTATTTTAGGAAGGAGAGGGGAAAAGTGGGAAGGAGATAATGCTGCGGAGAGATAATGTGAGCACCAGTCATTAGTTATAAACAAGCCCATCAGTACTCCAAGTGCCTCGGCAGAAAGCAAACAAAAGGGCAAAGAGAGCAGTTTGGCAAGGGAACAAAACCAGCCGCATCAGCTGCATCCTCCCCGCTCGGCTCTTTGCAGCAGGATTTATGAGCAGAGAAGTTCGCAAGGCGAGAGCTGCACCTCCTGCCTCCGACAAATAGGGATCTGGGGGCTCCTTCCCTGCCTTTCCCTCTCTGCTGATGTCTGAGCAAAGAGCCTGGCTTGGTGGCACTGAAATCAAGGTTTTCTCTTAGAAGATAGGGGAGAAAAGCCAGAGCACTGAGGAAATCTCATCACCATTGGGTCCCAAAGGGCTGATGCTTTGTCCTCCCTGTACATGGTCCCAGACAGGTCCTGGCCATCTCCATCCTTGCCAGGGTGAGGCACTGGCTCCATCACCACCTCACTGGAAGGCGTTTCCCTTAGCATGATCCTTGCCCCTGTCTCAGCCTAATTCTGAAGCCATCCGTGCATCTGGATTCAATAAAACCTGCTCTTACCCCAACACGGTGGAGAGCTTTTCCTTGGCAGATCCTAAAGCACTTGGGGAAAAGAGCAAAGCGACAGCGGGTCAAACAGTCCCAGTCCAGGCTTTTCAGACAGAAAAGACCATTTCTACCAAGACAACCAGAAAAGAGAAAGCAGATGGAGCATGTGAAGCCCCAAAACACCTCCATGGGAAGGGGAGGCTGGTGAGAACATGGTTAGCATCATGCCTGGATGCTCCACAAAACCCACCCATGCAGGAGCTGAGCTGCATTTCCACATTGCTCAAGCCTGGATGCAACGCTAAGGGCGGATCTTGCCTGGGAGTGCTTGGAGGCATCAGAGAAGCTCCAGGGCATATAGGAGGGCTGTGATCTGCTTAGCATATTGCATACAGCACCTTGCATTTAGCAAGTATCACACTGCATTTAGCACGTTGCATTTAGCATATAGCACATTGTATAGAGCATTTAGCACACTGCGTATAGCAGAAGCTGTTTAGCTTAAGGCTCCTAAAACCAAATCTTCCATATTTTAGGACCAACATCCCAAACCCTACAGTATCCCTACGCTTATTTTTTTTTTTTTTTGGGGGGGGGGGGTGTTAATAATACCAAATACTTGCTGCAGCAAGTGAATCTGGGGGGTAAATATCCCAAATCTGAGCTCTGACACATGAAGGAGCTTCAGGAGTGCTCAGGGGCAGCCAAGGACCTGCCATGAATTCATGTGTGAGGGTTTCCATGGAGAAATGAAGCCTGGAGTATCTCCCAGTGATGCTTATTAATAAGCCCCCGATGATGCATGTTACCAGGTGAAGGGAAGATCCTGCACTGAAGCGCAGAACTCATGGAAATAGTGGGAAAGAGCTTGACCCTAAAGCTGAATGTAAGATTTGCCAGGGAAAAGCACGAGTAGGGAGGGATGGAGGGAGCGTGGGATGGGTTTTCAGGTCAGTGCCGTGCATCTGCAGGTGAATTAAGCAGGGTTTGCTTCCATGGCAAAGAGGGTGCTCCTCCTTTCCCCTCACAGCCCCCAAACACGAATTCCCACCAAATCCCTCTTTTCTCCAGCTGAGCTCAACAGAGACACAAGCAAGTGGCTCCCATCACCCTGGTAAAAGCCACACACCATTATTTTCCTATGGAAAGGAGGAAAATGAGCTTTTCCAGGCTTGCGAGGAGCAGCCTTGCATGTAAGCTGGGAAAATCCCTGTAAGGAAAAGCTTTGGGGGATTTCTGGGAATGAAGAGGGGGTAAAAATCCAGCTTGCTGATAAAAGCAATGACTGCAAAGGGATTTTTCCAAGCTGGTTTTTGGAGAAGGAGCTGGCTTGGAGAAGCAGCACAGGGATATCCCCATGGGCACATCCCTGCAAAGCCCAGCCCCAGCCAAGCTGCCCTTTTGGGGCGAAGCCCAGCAAACCCCAAAGCAGCTTCAAATAAGGAGCTACACTTGAATATTCCCATCGTAGGAGGTGCCGTGGGGGGGGAATACAGAAGCTAAAGCAAAGCCCTCGGAGGACGAGGACAGGAATATCTCATTGAGATCAAAACACAGCACATTTAGCCCTCCTTTCCACGCTTGCAGAACACGGCTCTGATTTTACACGGCTGTAAAACAAACCCCGACGCACCCTTTATGGGAAGCATATTTCAGGTGACAAGCTGAGCGCCGGCTCATCAGCCAGCCCTGGTTTCAGCCATGCCAACAAACCATCGCTCTGCTTGCAGATGGGGCTTCCCAGCTTTCCAAAACCAGGGAAGGGGGGGCCCCGAGGCTACAGCTCCATCATTATCCATGGTCTAGCCACTTGCCTCCTCCACATGCCCTGATTTTCTCATCTTGATGGTTCCTTAACCCACTTAGCCCTGCCTTAGGCAACGTTTTCTGGCCAAGGGAAGAGATTGAGCTTGTTATAAGGAAAAGCAAAAAGCTGTATTACAAGGGGTGATGCTCCCCAGGGGGGATGTATAACACATCCGTAAGGATCCAGCCGACCTACCGCTCACTGAGGAAGCAAGCAGCTCCCTTCGGGTAAAGAAAAGGGTTTTTCATTATGGGGAGATGGATGGAAAGTCCCAAAAGGCTCCCACATGAAGGTACAGATGCTTTGCAGGGTGGGAAGCACTTGTAATGCTTTCCCCTGTGCTGTAAGCAGGACTTCGGGATGCAGCAGCGTTGGGGCAGCTTCCCGACAAGCAATATATAAGGTGACAGTAAAACCAGGCAAGATTCCCCCTTAAAAATGCTTTTGGAGACATAGGGAAGATGCTGAGGGCAAATGTTCTTGCAGGGAAGAGCACATCTTCCGGCTGCGTCTTCCCAGCCGGATCCTGCTCCATCCCTTGAAAGGAAGGTGCCGGGATAAGGAATGGAAGGAGCTCCTTGGGCACATCCTCCCTTGCTGCTACAACACTGCAGCTCCAGCCAAAGATGCTGTCAGCCACAGAAAAGCCATCTGCCCACTCAATATCGGGAGCAGCGCTCGGCTTCCGCAGCCTCCTGCTGCCCCGAGCAAAGGGAGGTGTCGGGGTGGGAGCACCCACCCCAAACCCAGGCTCTAACAAGGGTTTTTTAGCTGTTTACGGGAAAAGCAGAGCACAAATCGGCTCTTTTTTCGGGACAGCATTTCTCTGCCCAGCACTGGGAGACACTTAACGCAGCTGATGCTCAGGATATGGGAAAGCAGCAAAGTTCCAGCGCAATTTTAAGAGCCAAAACTTGGCTCGTGGATGTCCAAACACAAGCGTTGCCCATTGAACCTCCCCATGAGACCCTCCTCCCACATCACTTCATAACCCACCACCCCCCCAGGGCCACCGGTTTCCTCTAGATCCAGCACAAAGCAACTTTTATCTCTTATTTCCCCCCTATATGCACATTGCATGCACAGATTTAGCCGTGCCCGCTCTCACAAACCAGCAGCAGAAGAGCAATCACCCAGTTTACAGTGATAAAAAGGGGAGAAAATGAGGAAAAATGATCCATGCACCGGTGATGGATGGGGAGAAGCCGGAGGGACGCGTTGCTCCATGACAATCATCTACCTGCGACCATAAAACCATGGTGGAGGTGGAGCGGAGATCCAGGAGGGAGGCAGGACTGGATTTGCTGTTCCCCCCACCCCAAGCCACACAGGTTTTATTATGGACCGTGTGTTCGGCAGCACGATGCCAGTGGGATGCTCAGGATGCACGGAAGAGGAAAAAGAGCATCAGCCGCAGCCTGGCAGCACATAAAACCCATCAAAGAGGGATGCAGAGGATGCAGGGTGCCTTCCCACCCCTGATTCAGCCAAATCTAAGTCGGGATCTGGCTAACTCAATGGTCCGTGGTCCTTGAGGGATGGGTTTGGAGATGCTGGGGAAGAATTGGGTCCATTGTGTGACCCTCTCCCTGCTCAGCCCTGCAGAGCGTGGCTGCTGCTCCCCCTCCCTGTGCTCTGCAGCAGCTGACGGCGGCTTTCCGGAGAGGAAAAAGTATGTTATTAACCCAAAACAGAGGGGATACCGAGCAGGTCCTGCTCATCCCTCCGGCACCCGGAGAGCAGCCGGGCTCGCTGTGCTCATTACAGAGCAGCCACCTGAGACCCAACAGCAAGTGATGCTGTGGGGGGGGCACATGCAGGGGATAAGTGGAAAGAGCAGGGAAATTGCCTTCAATGCACAAGAAATTCAGTTGCTGCCACACCACAGCTTGCGGGATGCGAGGAAGGGAAAGTTTCCTGCCCTGTTAATTTCTGCCTCCTGGGAACCCCATTTTTGGGGATGGGGAGGTGGGGGGGCTCTTATTAAAACCTTTGTGGGGCAACCTGGGGACACAAGATATTCATTTAGGTGCTCAGCCAGCTGTAAACCCCTCGGACAGTGGGAATTCGAGGACTGCTTTTCCCTCCATCCTACCTATGGGGTTTGGGGCATGGCCAAGAGGTTGGGGTACCCCTGGGTGCTGCAATCCCTCCCTTTCCATCCCCCAAATTAAAGCTGTATCTCATGGGGGTCCCCAGGACACAGAACCCTTCCTGTATGGAGTGATCAGTAGCAGAGCTGGGACTCAGAGCCGCGGTATGGAGCAGCAGGGAAGGGTGATACCGATGCCCCCCCACTATGACACTGGCTCAAGGTACGAGGGATGAGCATCCCCTTATCTCCTCACCCTGTCCCCCAGCACCCCTTCCCAAAGCAGGTGCCTTATTAAGGGGTCCTCTATTAACCACTGCCTCATTAACAGGTCCAACACCAGCGTCCTTAGGGGGGGTGCCCCATTAACAGGTCCAAAAGGGGCGCCCCATTAACAAGTGCCCCACCAGCTGCTCCAAACCCAGTGCCCTATTAACGGGTGCGCTATAACCTCCAAACGGGGTGGCTGCCCCCCCTCCCTATAGCCTCTATAGCCCCCCCATCACCCCCCGACCCTCGGGGGGGTGCAGACCCCACACGTTTATCGGGGTGCAGCTGAGCACCCCTTTACTTCAGCGGCCGAAGGGGGTGTCCCTGTGCGCGGGGGGGTGACACTCACCCAGCGCCACGTCGAGGATGTCCCAGAGCAGCAGGCACAAGGGGCTCATCGTCCGCATGATGCCCGCAGGGGGGGGGGCAGCCCCATGGGGCTCACCGGCCCCCCAGCCCCCTGCCCGGGGGGCAGGCGGGCATCGCGGCGGGGGCTCGGCTCGGCTCGGGCCGGCTCCGTGTGTGCGCGTCCCGGCCGCGCTGCCGCCCTTAAGCCGATTTATTGGAGCGGGAGCGGAGCGAGCTGCGGCCGGCCCCGTGTCCCCCCCAGCCCGCCCCGGCGGCTGAGCCCGCCCCGGCCCGGCCCCCGGGAGGTGCTGGAGGGGCGGGAGCGATGGAAGGGAGCGCGGTGTAAGGGGGGAGGCAGGGGTGCAAAGGGGGAGAGGGTCGTAAAGGGGGGGGGGTACAAGGGGGAGAATGCAAAGGGGGGGGGGAAGGGGAGGAGGATGGGGGAGTGAAGTGGAGGGGTCGCAAAAGGGGGAGGAAGCAAGGAAGTGGGGGGGGGGGGGGCAGCGAGGAGGAGGGAGGGAAGTGGGGGAAGCAAAGGGGGTAATGCAAGGGGAGAAGATACGAATGGAGCGGTCTCTGGGGAGTGTCCAAGGAGAGAAGGATGAAAGGAGGGGTTCGCAAAGTGGGGGGGTCAAAGGAGAAGGGGATGCGAGGGGGGATGAGGGGTGGAGAAAGGGATGCACGGTAAGGGGAGGAGGCAGAACGGTGTCGGGGAGGTTAAGGCAGTGAATGGAGGGGGTGTGGGGTGTACGGGGGTGCGAGGCGGAGAATGCGGTGCACGGCTCGGAAGGGGGTGCAGGAGGAGCTGTGCAGTGTATGTGGGGGCTGCGTGGTGTACTGGGGGTGACGGGGTGGGGTGGGGGTACTGTATGGGGGGCGTGGGGTGCAGGAGGATGTGAGCAGTTTAGGGAGGGGGTGCAGGAAGGGGGGGGAATGGGCACTGTCCGGGGGAAGGGGGCATAGGAAGGATGCTGGATGCAGGCAGGAATGTGGGGTGAAGGCAGGGAGAGGGATACAGGAATGGGGACAGGATGAAGGCAGGGATGTGTTCAGGACGGGAAGAGATGCAGGCAGCGTTGTGGGGTGCAGGCAGGGATGTGTGGTCCAGCATGGGGAGGGATGAGGGCTATAGGCACCAGTAGCCCTGGGGCAGCAGTTTCCACTTGACTCTTTTCCTTCAGCAATCCCCCTCTCCCTGCAGCCCCACAGCAGCAGGATCCAGCCCTGGAGCCATTCAGACCCCCAGACCAACACACTGGCCAGGGATGCGCATCCCTCCATTGTCCTGCTGCTCAGACGACCTTGTTTTCAAGCAACTCCCCAGATCCAATTAGTTCCTGGACACAGGGGGAGATGTGACTATTATTTATGAAGAGCCCAGGTAGGGAGGGAGAGGGATAGGGCTTGCAAGCAGCCACGGTAGAAGGGATTAGGGGGCTGGAGGAAGCTTTTCCTCGAGGATGGATGCCCCTTTCTGTTCCTATTCCACCTTAGAAGCAGCACTTCCTAAAGAACACTACTCTTTTCTTTGTTAATCAACTTTTTTTTTTTTGCAATTTGCTTTTGATTTTCCCTTGTCCCATATGGTCACTCTGTCTCCCCAACACCTTTTCTTACAGTCCTCAAGCCCAGCTTAACCCTACTGCTTCCCAAAATCACACAAAGCCTCCGCATCTCCAGCTGCACAAAGCCAGCCCCATGCAAAATAATCCATCCCAAAGAAGCCAGAATCATCTTTTGGGGCTTAGATATGCCCAAAAGAAGCACCGGAGCAAAAGGTTTCCTTGGGATGAGGATGGGGAACAGTCCCTGTGCTGTGATTGCAGCACAACCGGAGACACCAATCTGCTAAAACTGGTGGGTTAAGCTTGTTTCTTAAATAACCACCCTGCAAGCAGTCGGGTTCTGCACAGATCAGTCCATCAAATATTAAATAAAACCAATTAGGTGCTGAATTTCCTTCGCGTGAGCTGGATTTTCTCTCCCTTCTCTCCCTGCCTTTTATCCTCTGGGAAAAGCCGCAGTTCATTCTTGCACGGAGATGTCTGGAAATCAAATCTCACTTTATCTGAGCGTGGATTTGATGGACCCCCTGAGAGACGGTGCCTTTTCTTTACTCTCCTGGGAATACAATGAACAGGGGTAGGCAGAACATATCCCCACACATCCTAAGAGAGCTTCAGCCTAAATAGGTGGCCCCGAGGTAAAACCGAGTTCAGCCAAGCCAAGCGCGCTGCTGTTTTAGGGCCGGTCTGTGGGTTAACAGCCCACGCATGACCCAAATGGTGCTGTCAGCTCCTGTAAGAGCCTCTGCTCCGAGATGTCTCCACTGAGATGGGGGTTTTATTCCCCGTGCTGAGCTGCAAACCCTGGCTCCATCGCGCATCCCCTTTTCTATTCCCATCCCCAGCAAGCTGGAATCATAGAATCCCAGTCTGGTTTGGGTTGAAGGGACCCTAAAGCTCATCCAGCTCCAACCCCTGCCACGGGCAGGGACCCCTTCCACTAGAGCAGCTTGCTCCAAGGCCCTGTGTCCAACCTGGCCTTGAACACTGCCAGGGATGGGGCAGCCACAGCTTCTCTGGGCACCCTGGGCCAGCGCCTCAGCACCCTCACAGGGAAGAGCTTCTGCCTAAGAGCTCATCTCAATCTACAGCACCAAACAGTTTCTAATTTCCTTTTGTACTTCTAAATGTAAACGTCTACTCAGACAAAAGGTTTCAGAACAATGTTTTCCACCCTGGGATGCAGTAACCCATGGGTAAGGTGCAAAAAAGGGTGGGAAGTGGAGAAGGGTTGTCCAAAGAAGGAGGAGGTTTAATAGTTACACTCTGAGATACCTCCTTGCAAGAATAAAAGGGCTGCTGGCATGGAAGTAAAGGCAGAAACCTTCAGGGATGGCTGCCCCATCCCTGGCAGTGTTCAAGGCCAGGTTGGACACAGGGGCTTGGAGCAAGCTGCTCTAGTGGAAGGGGTCCCTGTCCGTGGCAGGGGTTGGAGCTGGAGGAGCTTTAAGGTCCCTTCCACTCCATGATTCTATGATTCTAACATAAGAATAAATCAAAACCAAGCCCCATGCCTTTTCAAGCTGCTTTTCAGCCCCTCGCTTCTCCAGCTCTGCCTTTTCACTGCACAACCTTCCCCCGGAGCAAAAGCCTTGACCCAGTGGGAGAAGCATAAACTGAATATCCCGAAACATTTAGAGCAGGGCTTGTTTTCCCCCGGCAAAGTGTCTTTGGCAGCCTCCGGATTCAGTATTTGAGTGCAGGGAAACCCAGCGAGCAGCGCCCGGGCCATCAGCCGGATGTCAGGACATTGAAGGAGACAGTAAGGGATGTAAATGGTTGGATAAGAATATTGCTGTTTGTATTGCGGTGTCTGGCTCAGTTGGGTTTCGCCTGGGTTTTAATTCCGTGTGAATACAGCGGCTGGTAAAAGCCACTCGCTTGACAGCCCCTGGGGTTTCCATCCCCTGGAAAGGCTTGAAATGAGCTGAGCCGATGGGGAGTGATGCTCCTTTCCCAGCCAAACGCAGCCATCCAGCCCATGAGGGTGGTTATTCCATATACGTTTAATAAATAGGGGTTTTCCTGCAACCACATCCCATTTGGATCACTTCCTTTAGGCATCATACCCTAAAAATCTCACTATTCTGGGATGGAGCTGTCATCCCCCCCCGTCCTTCCCATCCTTGCGAGGGAATGGATCCAGCTGCAAAACTAGGTCCAAAATCTCATCCCTGACATCCTTTGGGAGCAGCTTAAATCCAGGGCAGGGTATTGCAGGCAAGTCTCCTCCATCCGTCCTCATTGACCCCGATTTGGTCCAAAAAAAGGCTCCAAAAGGCTAAATTTCTCAGCTCCTCTTTCCTGACCTTTCCAGAAGCAGCCCGTGTACTAATTATCCAAGTAATACCGTGGCGAGGATGCGATTCCTCATTAGCTTTTGAAAGATTCCCAGCTACATGACTGATAGGCATCTACAAGAAAATTAAGTCGGGCACAAGGGCTCTGTAATCAAGATTAATGAGGAAATGGGGAAAAAACAGCACAGAGCTCCCTCCCTGCCCTTTGAGAGGAGCTGAGTGCTTCCCAAAATGGGGCAAATCCCAAACTGGGGGGATGCTCCTCGGCAAAGCAAGTTGGGGGAGTAAGTTCCCATTAAGCCTGCAATAACCTGATTTTTCCTTGTAGGTGGGAAAACTCTATGTAATGTATTCAGGATCTCAGCTAGTCCCTAAAACCCAGATCTTGCATCATCCCTGGTGCTGGAAAATGCTTGCTGGGAGCTAAAACTTGGGCGGCAAAGGATGAGAGTTCTCACCCCAAGAGCATCGTCATCCCTCAGCATCCCAGCTCCCACCTGAGCTGCATCCTGCAGTCCCTATTGCAAAGCCATCATCACAGAATCCCAGAGTGGTTTGGGCTGAAGGGACCTTAAAGCTCATCCAGTTCCAACCCCTGCCACAGGCAGGGACCCCTTCCACTAGAGCAGCTTGCTCCAAGCCCCGGTGTCCAACCTGGCCTTGAACACTGCCAGGGATGGGGCAGCCACAGCTTCTCTGGGCAAGGAGAGAGATTTCCCATATTGCTTGGAGAGCAAAACCTCCTCCCATCCACATTCCCATTATCAAAGCCATGGTGTGAAGGGGTATTGGCTGCAGATCATTCCCATTATCGTTGGCTAATCACCCCATGGAAAAACATACACCACAGTAGCACTCCCAAAGCCCAGTTCATCCATCTTTGCATCCCAAATGGCTTGAAATGGGGCAAAATCAGATCAAGTCACAGGTGCCTGACTTCAAATAATCCGTTTTCTTCCTCACAAGCAGTTTTCCATCAAACACGAAACACCAGAAGTGGAAAAGCAGAAAACCATCATCATGGGGTGACCCAATAGATAATGCTTAACCCAAACCATTTGCACACACCACAGGAGCCCTAGGTCTGGCTTTTCCCCCCCACAACACCCATTTTACAGCAATAAAACCCCACTGTACAAACGAACCCCATGTTTCTATAATGCAGCTTTTCTGGCATTCCTGACACGAGTTTTCCTCAGCAAAGCAGCTGAAGCCAAAGGATCGTTTCCCACATTCAAAAACCTCATTGCCTTTGTTTTTAGTGTATCATTGAGCACTGAATGCCCTCGATGGAGCCCGCTCTGGCCAGATCACATGAAGCATCTGAGCTCTGTAATGCAGGAGGGAATTAAAGTGATTTCCCCAATGCTTTTCTCCTCCCTTGACAAGATGAGCACTGGAAGACCACGAGGAGCAAAAGAGCATCCTCGTGTTAGGACAGGGCTTTTCATAGCACACATGTCATAATTAATAAACTACAATTAATGTGTTCCAACATCAATGCAGAAAGGCAGGAGCAAACCCCAAGGCCTCCAAACCCATTGCCTAACTGTGGATAAATGTGCTTTTATCCCCAAATCTCTAAAATTTAAAGCATTACTCAAGCCAGCCTCAGCTCCACCATGTGTTGACTAAATCCTGGGGGTGGTGTTTGGGGCCATAATGATTCCATTATTATTTATATTAATAATTATAAATCCATGGCAGTGGTTAAGACATTTTAAAAGCCCCTATTTCATTCATCTGGGCACCAAAATGGGATCCTATAGCAAAATATATGGGCACATGAGAGGGGAAAACACCCCTCCCATATGGGCAAAATTCAGTCCCCCAAGCCCACTGGCCAGTATTAAGGCTGGATTTGGAATCATAGAATGGTTTGGGTTGGAAAGGAGCTTCAGATCATCCGTTCCAACCCCCTGCCACAGGCAGGGACCCCTTCCACTAGAGCAGCTTGCTCCAAGCCCCTGTGTCCAACCTGCCCTTGAACACTGCCAGGGATGGGGCAGCCACAACTTCCTTGGACAGGCTGTTCCCATGCCTCACCATTCTCATAGCGAAGGATTTCTTCTTGTATCCAACCTGACCTTCCCCTGTTTCAGTCTGAACCCATCACCCCTTGTCCTATCACTCCAGTCCCTGATGAAGAGCCCCTCTCCATCATCCCTATAGGCCCCCTTCAGACACTGGAAGCTGCTCTGAGGTCTCCACGCAGCTTCTCTTCTCCAGGCTGAACAGCCCCAATGTTCTCAGCCTGGTTTCCACCAAAACGAAGATGTGGAGGAGTGAACCCCCCTGATTTTTCACACAGCACTGCAGTATCTGATGACTGAAAGTCACTCGGGGGGGGGGGGGGCTGGGGTTTGAATATCATGTGTTTAGAAAACCTGGGAGTATGTTAAAGTATTAACATGGCCTTTCCCTCCTTCCCTGCAAATGCAGGGTTTCAGGTTTTTCAGCTGAAAAGAACATTTTGTTACAGAAATTGCTTCCCTTTCTGCCTTAAAAAGCCCCAAATTGAAACAGTTCAGCTGCTCACATCGCCTTTGAGCCCAAACACTTCTCTCATTTCCCACCCAAACCCCATGATTTGCCAAAAAACTTAATAATTCCTTTCCATCCTAGAACCACCTCCCCCAAGTCTGGCCCCAAATTTAGGTGCTGTAGTTGGGGCTGTGCTTTGTACCTGATACTCCTGCAGCTTCTCCAAGTTGGAAGGGGAAAAAAAGCTCCTTTAAAACCAACCACTGCTGGAAGTATTTTGCTGCTTTTCATAGGACGCTCATCCCAGAACCACTGTGCTCACCCCAAAACAGCCCCAAGCAACATCTCCCATCACTAAGTGAATCCTCCCAGGAGCTATATAAATGTACAAGTGCATTTGCACAGATATAGCTACATATAAGACTGTGGAGAGGACATCTTCACAGCTGTATAAATAGGCTGATGACAGACACGGGGTGGATATAAATAAGATTAAAAGTTGCAGGCAGCCTGTCCGCAGCACTTTTCCCATCTCCATCCCCATCCCCACACATCTTGCAGTAGGAATGGAAAATACCATTGTCCAGCCTTACCCAAACCCCACTTTTGCACTAAAATGATGCTGCAAATAGATGAGTGAAAAGGCCTCAAAAGCTGCTCGGGACCAGCCTCATGGCTTAAGCTGGTGGGGGTTACATCCATCTTCATCTTCACCAAACTGATTTCCACCAAACAATGCAAGATACAGACAAAAATGCTCCATTTTTCACCGTTTTCCCACCATTCCCATGAAAACCCCACTAATGCTCAATCAAGGCTCCTCAGCCTTGAAAATGGGTTAAGAAAATAGTGATTTTAGGGTCTTTCTGTGATGCTGGCAGCCCTGCTGGACACTCGTTTCAACTCTTTTGCCCCATGGGATGGGTAGAAAAGGAGGAAATCACTATAAAAATGAGTAAATGGAGAAATCACAGCAAGGTGTGACCATCGCCTGCCTCTTCCTCATCCCTCCGTTTGAGACAAGGGGACATCGACCACACCAGGGGGTGATGCCCAAAACACTGTTGGCTTTTTGGGCATCTTAACCCAGTGGTGGCCAACGGACTGGGCACTTCCCAGATGTCACTGCGTCCATCCCATTGGCTCCATCCCTCCTTCAGCCCTTGTAAACTGGGGGAAGCCTTCTCTCAGCATGGCTGTGTTTCCATTGCAGCAACCAAAACCAGAACAGAACCCTCTGCTCCGTCAGTGCTTTGCAAGAAAATCATCCCCAAAGCTCAGAGTTTTGCAAGAGGAGCTGGCATGCAACCCTGCAGTGAGCAACTGCCAGGGGTTTGCAATGGCTGCAATGCAACCTCCTTGAATGAACAATGGGGAGTTCTGATATCTCCAACATCAGAAGGACATGGAGCTGTTGGAGCATGGCCAGAAGAGGCCACGAGGATGAGCAGGGGCTGGAGCAGCTCCTGTATGGAAACAGGCTGAGAACATTGGGGCTGTTCAGCCTGGAGAAGAGAAGCTGCGTGGAGACCTCAGAGCAGATTCCGGTGTCCGAAGGGGGCTGCAAGGATGCTGGAGAGGGGCTCTTCATCAGGGACTGTAGTGATAGGAAAAGGGGTGATGGGTTCAGACTGAAACAGGGGAAGTTCAGGCTGGAGATAAGAAATCTTTGCTATGAGAATGGTGAGGCATGGGAACAGCCTGTCCAAGGAATCTGTGGCTGCCCCATCCCTGGCAGTGTTCAAGGCCAGGTTGGACACAGGGGCTTGGAGCAAGCTGCTCTAGTGGAAGGTGTCCCTGCCCATGGCAGGGGTTGGAACTGGATGAGCTTTAAGGTCCCTTCCATAAAACCCAGTCTGGGATTCTATGAGTTTGAAACAGATAATCTTTCCTTGAACAAATAATGGAGGGTTTGCAAGAAAGCATCTCCCCAGCAAGAAAATAATGGGGGGTTGCAAAGTAGCATCCTTTCATTGAACAATTTATGGGGGGTTTGAAAGGAGAATCACCTTGGTGAACAAATAATAGGTTATTTGAAACAGAGCATCCCTCTAATGAACAAATATTGTGGGGGTTGCAATGGGGCATCCCTCCTTGAACAAGTAACAGGGATATTTACAAAGGAGCATCCCCCTGGTGAACAAAAATGGGGTGCTCACCATCAATATCCAACACCAGGAGGGAGGAGAGGGAGGGAATATCCTCCCCCGAGCTTGTCACCGTCTTTAGTGACTGGAACAAATCCGAAGTGTCGACTGAGACCGTGTTAAGCATTGAGGGAGACAAATGCCAGGCCTGGGAGTAAAGATCGGCTGCTCCCGTTTATTTCCATGAGGCAATAATAACCTGCACCTTTGCTTTATGCAGTCGAATTTGTTATGGCTGATGAGCTGTAAAAAACTGTGGGGTTGGGAAGGGAGGGGTGGCAAAAATAAAGGCTATAAATAAATATGTAATTTTAACATGCATTACCATGTAATTGAGAAGGTAAAGGATGGAGCTGGTGCTGGGTCAGAGCTACCTGCAGCATCTCATGGGTTTTATGGCCGAGCTACCAGCCCTAGGGAATGGATCCTGTTCTAGCTTGATGGTGGCTTCAGCAAGGCATGGAGGAGCCCAGGAAAGAGCAGGGAAAGGGGTAAATGATATTCCCTTGTTGCAACAGGGTACAATGAATGATTACCAAGAAAGAAGAGCCAAAGAGAGCCTCAAAGCTTCTGCACTGATGAGGAAGGTGGATTTGGGATTTAAACATAGATATCTATAATTTTGGGGCAAATTTATCCTTGGTATTCACTGAGGGCTCCAGGAGAGCAGCCTGTTCTTGGATGGGCATTAGGGGATTAATTGCTGATTGGGAAGAAGGGCTTCAAGTGCAGCCGTGGAGATGCTGGGGGTAAAATGGGACCAGTGCATGGCTGCAACATCCTTTGGGATGGAGGCAGCACAGGGAGGAGGGGTCCTCATCTTAATGGTCAGGGCCACTTTCCAGGGGAAATTCTCACTGCAAAACCAGAAAATCCCAGTTGCTGCTCCAGACAATGGGGAAAACCCCTCAAAGCATCTTCTCAGCCCCAAATCCAACCCATGCGATGTGTTTCCACCCTTAAGCAACAGCAGACAAGGATGGGCAGACACACAGAGAGAGGGAAAATCACCTTTTAAAGGCAGAGGGCAGCTCCCCACCAGCACAGGGCTGCTAGATGTGGCCAGAAGCCATTGGGATTTTACCGTATCTTGCTATAACACATACTGGGAGCATCTCCCTGTTGCAGCTTTGCTCTCACAGCTGCACACAGGGGCTGTTTGCTTCGTAGCTGGAGTGAGCAGCGACTCGGGGAGCGCACAACGTCCCTCCCATCACGCTGCCCACCTTCCTATCATTTAGTTTTACCAGTGTTTTATAGAGCTCTTTTCCCTTCAGGTAACAACAATGCCAGGGGCAGCAGAACCCAGCCCTGCTGCATCTCAGGCACGGTTCTCTCTGTTATTCATTTACCAGTGCCTGTCATCATTGTTCGCTTGCAAAAGGCTGTCAGGTCTTTTTTGCATCTTGCTCTGCCATGCCTGAGCTTGCTTGTGTTTCAGGGGGTTAATCTGGGCTTTATCCAACACAGGTTGGGGGTTTACAGGACGTTACTAGGTCAATAGATATATTTTGGAATGGAAAAGTCACTTAATACAGGAGCTGTGTCTTGGGGAATAAGGTGTCATATACCTTATACTGCTCATACCCTGAGCGGTGCTTCCTCCCCAAACAAGGACCAAGGAGGGATGCTGATGGCAACAGGAGCATTTCCAGCTCTGTCTGCATCCCTTTTTGACCTCAGCTCCTCCACAGATGCCCTAAACCTTGGGAAAAGCCAAGGCTGGGAAGGCAGGAGCTCACTGGGACCCAGCCAAATGCAATGAGACAAGGTCCCCTCCAGCCCTCGCCTGTCTCCCTGGCACAGCAGAAGCAGGGGGGCTGCTGGCTCCTACCTCCCCTTTCCTTATTTCCCTGCCCGTAGTAAGGCAAATACATCCCTGATAGATTTGCAGAGGGATATCCAGGGCTTGTCTTGGGGCAATCCTGGCTGGCACTGGGGCGAGCAGCTTCTCAACACTTCTCATCACCCAACTCCGCAAGAGCAAACAGCAGCCGACGTCTGTTTAAACAGAGATGCCGTCGGGTGCATCGCCTCCCTGTTTACACTCCTGCAATCGCAATCTCACCCAAGCCTCTCTCAGCTGTCATCTCATTTCACGTCTCATCCCTGCCTCCCCAATTCTCTTTGCATCCCACGTAGCGAGCTTTGCTTCCCTCTTGGAGCAGCCGCAAACCGAAGGGGTTCCAATTGCCCAACCTGACCTTTGCCAGGGGGAAAAGTGCATTTTCCCAACAAATTCACTGCAATTCCTATGCACCTCTGCTCCAGGACACCCTCTGGATTGACACCATCAGGACAGACCCACACCAGCTGCGTTACCCAGACCTTCCTCCTCCTCCTCGCTCACTCGTAGCATCCCCTACCCGTGCTCTGCTTTCATGCAGCTTTACCTCCCCAGCCCATAAATCTGCAGGCTTGAAGCAACAATAAATTTTTTACATATTGTCAAGGGAGCTCTTACAATGCCTCTATCACCTTGGGCACATAAGATGTTTTGTGGAGCGAGGAGCATCCATCCATCTCAGAAGAGAGCCTGTGTTTTCTGCTCTAGATGCTGACTTTAAGCACTGCCCATCACCCAGCAAGAAACAGAGATAATAGGCAACGCACACGGACACAAACAGCTGAAATTCGGGCACTGGGGAAGTTTGCGGCCAAGTTTTCCATTTATTTCCTCGCATTTGAGGCTCATTCCCAAAGGTGTGAATGGGATTTGCTTGTTTGCATGCCTTTCCCCCTGCCCAGCAGTAACATACTTGCTTTCTGCCTTGGAAAAAGGTGAATTATGCAAGCTCTTCCAGCAGCAGGGTTAACAAGCTCTGCTGCAAGCAGGAGACCAAAAAAAACCTTGGGTTTGACCCAAATTGAAGGCATTTAGGTTGATTCCTCAACAGCCAGGTAAGCGAGACAAGCCCTTGATGGGGCTTACAGCATCGCTTTAGTGCCTTCCTTCCCCTTGGTGACGAGTGGGTGAGGGAAAGGAAAAGGATGATTTTTGGCTCAAAAGCCTCAAAATGGGAATTTTGAGACAACTCGCCCCAAATTTCAGGATTTGGGCATAAAGTGGGACAAGAAGCAGCCACACAGGATGGGTTTCCTTAGGAAAAATGAGTAAAAGCAAGCTCTCTGACACCCCAGCACTGGACCCTCCAAATTCCTTATGGAACAGCTTGTTACTTACTAAATCCATACCAAAAATTAGAAGAAAAGTAAGCTTTTTTTAGGCAAGCCCAAGAGGACTCAATGGTTCATTGCTGCTGCACCAGAACATAGGAATTGCTGCCAGATTTGGGAAAAAACACCTCAATCTTCCGACCCCATTGGCTACCCATTGCCTTCACCCATGGCAGATGCAAAAGCAGCCAGAGGAAGAGCTCAGTTGCAAAGCATCAGGTGAAGCAAGCTCTGATCTCAAAGAGCATCCCATCACCACAGATGCCTTCCTCTTTCATTAAGGCAATGTTAAACGACACATTTCAAGCACAATATGAGTCTTTCAGGCTTCCAAAAGGGACCCTGAGTGTTTTCCCCGCTGCACCTCTACGCCTGCGCTGCCTCCAGGAGACTCCTTTGGGAGCAGCAGCATGGTTTTGCTGCTTGAGGTTTAGCAGGAAGGGGGAAATAACAGAGGAAAAGCAAGATCCTGACTCCTTGAGCATCCCTGCCTATTTTATCTCCAATATCTTTTAGCACTGGTGGGTTTCCCCCTCCTCCCATTGCTGCTTTGCCTCCCAGCATCATGAACAAGATGAGCAGTGTGGCTTGTGTATCCCACTAAAAGATATTTACTAACTATGCAAATCACTCCCCGCATCTCCTCAGGCAGGTAGAGGTGCACGAATAGCCTGTAGTTAAGTATTAAATCCATCCACAGCCAGGTACCTGAAGAGCAGCAGAATAAATCAGAGTGAATTTTGCATGGAAACAAGGTAAAAAATGCATCTGATCGCAATCAGGAAGCTTTTCTCCTTGAAAACAAATCCAATACACCTACCACAGCACCCACCAGCCCAGAGTTAAGTGAGTTGGAGGAGAAAACAGCTAAAATCACAGTATATAGTCTCATTACGGACCAGGCGCGTGAAATTCTCCTTTTATCAAGTCAAGTTTTCCCCACCGGGTTTTTGCAGCATTTCTCAGCCCTCAATTCCTCTTCCAGGACCGCCGGCGCCTGATTTCTCATCTTTACCCTATTCTGTATTTCCCAGGCCCATAATACCCTTCCTACCAAGCTCTCCTCTTGGATAAATAAGTCCAATCTTTGCGATCGCTCTTCAGAGACAAGTTCTTCTAAGGCAGGCAGACTTTATAAATGCTTCCTCCAAGGACTAAATCACTATTTTCCCCCCAGGCTAGCCAAAATAAATACACCACCGAGCAAACCTCGAGATGGGAACAGGCAGGCAAGTACCTGTTGGTGCCTTATCACACCGTGCTCTTGAGCCCGCTGCGGTTTTCCCTTAGTTTTCACCCCAAACCTCCCAAACCCAAGGAAAGCTGTCATCCATCTAGAGAGCAGGGATAGGAGCACAGCTGAGATTTGAAGCCAGACCATCAGTTTACAGGGCTGTTCCATACAAAGTTGAAAACCAGTTGCTGTACTCGGTATTTTTGCCCTCTAAATCAGTAGATTTGAGCAAGGGTTGTAAGAAATGCTTCCACCAACCCAACGTAAATGCTGGACTCCTCATCCTGTGAACTTTGTGACTGTGATCCCAATGTCTTTTTATTCCCCCTTTTCTTGGAAAGCACTGAGTGTTCCCTTTGCCAGCTACCTGCCCGCACACAAAACCCTGCCAGATGGCCCATTGCTGCCTGCAGCCAGCTCCTGTCCATCCATGCTGGTGCTGGAGAGCAGACCCATGTGGCCACACTCCCACCACATTGCTCCTATGGGAGCAAGCCTTAAAACCCACCCCAAATCCTCTAGAAAATCATAGAAGCAGTGATGCTTTGCATGGGGATGGACACACATACAGACATCGGAGTCAGCAGCAGTGTAGGATAAGCCACATTTTGAATCACAATGGGTAAGGACCCTAAAAGTGACCTCAAAATAAAGCCAGACCTTTGAAGAGAGAAAGAATGGTGCTGTCAAGACAGGAAGGGTTTGGTCAGTTGGATGCACAGCTCAGCATCAGCTCAAGCTGTGGTGCTGGCAGCCAAATATTGCAATTGAAAATGTATAGAGCTGACCTTAAATGGTGCAGAAGAGCAGCCAGGTCCTGTGCATCTCCCCATCATAGGAACAAGAAGTATCTGGGGTTTTGTTTTTTTTTCAGAGCAAAAGGGAAAATAAATGTTATTTTTCATTTTTTTTTTTTTTTTAAGGAAGAGAATGAATAATGATTTTGATGCCACTCGGAGCTTTCAGTCCTCCACTCACCCCGGTGAAACAGGAGAAGCAGCATCACATTCCCCAGTGCTTTTGAGCAAATCCAGCAATAATAAATCACAGCCAAGCACTGCAACTTGCTGTGGAGCAGCCAGGAGGCAAAAGGGAAAGAGCATGACCCAGCTTGCACAGGGGGAAAAGCCAAGAGGGGATGGGAACCAGGTGCTTTGCTCAAGCTGATAACCAAGAGAGAATTCTGCTTTTTAAGGCTTTTTTAAGCCCTTCAGAGGAAACCTTGCCCTCCTTGAGCAGTTTTATAGCAAGCATTGTGCTCGGTGCTTGTCTCAATTCTGGGCACATCCACAACCCCGGCCTGCACACAACTGTTTCCTTTGGAGACCCGACCTCAGTCTGTAACGGGCAGTTTTACGAGGAGGAAAAGCACCTTGAGGAATGTGTAGAAAACTGACTTTTAGCAGGGAGGTATCTCACTTCCCTTTCGATCTCGATTTATGAGCTCTTTGGGGATTTATCTAGACATTTGCTCGCGCAGGGGCAGCTTTGGGGGATGTTGTAACATGATGGTGAGCAAAGAGTCACTGGCAATGTCTGACCCAGATCCTTTCTGCTTCTTTACAGTAGTGACAGGATCCCTTCAAAATAAACCTTCTCCCAAGAGGATTTCCAGCTAAAGAAGTAGGGAGGGGGAAATGTTACTACGGCTGCTAGAGGTGAGGATGAAAGACA
Organism: Pezoporus occidentalis; assembly: GCF_034315485.1. Lineage (NCBI taxonomy): Eukaryota > Metazoa > Chordata > Aves > Psittaciformes > Psittacidae > Pezoporus > Pezoporus occidentalis. The sequence goes on from NW_026914448.1 coordinate 379,045, forward strand.
GAGCAAGAAGCAAGAGAGAAGCAGTAGAATTTTAATTATAACTTAAAAGAGGAGAAGAAAAAGCAAACCCAAACTCAAAACCTTGGGTATTTGCATCAAAGTGCCTGGCTGTAAGACTGCCAGGTTGGAAAAAGGCCACAAAAGGAGCTGCCCCTTTGCATTCCAGCACTGTGCATGAGTTACGGTGCGATTCCCGAGGACGCTGGGCTTATCACTCCTGATAAGCTGCTTTTTATAGGTCTGGCAGCGAGATGCGAGAAAGCAGTAATTAAATTTTCATGCAGAAGAAGGTTTGTGCTTTGCTCCCACATTGGGAGAAGTCAGCATAAAATGTCAGGGTGGGCCAACGATGGAGGGATCGCAGTTGCGTTTAGGGCAAGGCAATAGCACTAGGAAAATGTTACACATTTCAGCTCAGGAAACAAGTGCAAACTTGGGAGCACCTTCTCCCCTCCAACATCAATCCAACTGCCACCTTTTTACCAGAAAACACGCAAAGACACCCTAAGAAGTTAACGAGTGATGCAAACTCAGCCTCCGTACACCGAGCAGAGACTTCTAGTAGGTGGTAAAGCCAACGCGTGCCTGGAAATTGGCACGTGGTTAGACCCAAAATGACCTTGAAAATGGGTCTGTTAAAGACTTCCAACCCCTCTAGAGAAGCCCAAGTGCATCAAGGACATGGGCAAGCAATGGGACATGGTGACTTAGATACTCTAAGAAGCTGCCCATGGAGTCAGCCCATCAAAGGTACTACTTGGATGAGCCTTCACCAATACATGACGTTGTCAGATTCCATAGGTGACTTCCACTGAGTTGCTGTCCTGGTTGGTCCATGTCCAGGCACCCCACATAATGGGGGAAACTCCTTTCTCACAGCATGAAGATGAAAAAGAGGTCATCAAACACAGGGAGGCCAACATGAGAAAAGCAGCATCTCTTTCTAGGATGAAACACAACCCTGACATGAGCCCATTAGCTCCAAAGAGATGAAAAGCAGGGGAAGAAGAGGGGTAAAAAGCTATTTTCAGGTGGAAGATATAACGTGATGTCCTACTTAAACAAGTGCTTCATCAGCCAGAGGAAAGGACTTGACTTGTGTCTATTTTATGAGGTCTTGTTCTCCATTCTGTTGAGTGCTTCTCTGTCTCGAGGCTCCAGACTCCCAGTCATTAGAGGCAGTTATCTCTACACAATTTAATTAAAGTCTAGTGTTTAATGACACAATGTGCTGCTAATTATTTTTCACTGGTTGTCAGGAGGCATTTTTTTTTTGGTGGTTGCAAAGCTAAATTTAGTTATAGCAAAGAAAGCACCGGGTACCATCTTGAGGGCTTTTGGAAACAGAGAGCCTTGGGGTGCCCAAGTGGGGCATCCAGCTCTGCTCAACAAGGACTATGAGCAACAAATTGGGTAAGCTGTGGCTGCCCCATCCCTGGCAGTGTTCAAGGCCAGGTTGAGCTACATGGTCTAGGGTGAGGTGTCACTGCCCATGACAGGGGGCTGGAACTGGATGACCTTAAGGTCCTTTCCAACCCAAACCATTCTGTGATTCTATGTCAGTGCATCTTGGATTTCCATGCCATCTCTGATGCATGGCCTGTGGAGATGTAAATACCATGGCAGCAAGCAAGAGTTCTGGGGTGCCTACGGCATGCAAACAGGTTGGGTTGTTGCAACTCGTAGCATGAAAACAAGACAGTTTGAGTTTGTTCATGCAGAATGGGGCTCCTTGGATCAACACAGTAAAATACTGATTTTCCTCCTCAAAATAGTTTCCCACGCAGAAATTCAAGTCTCCCTTTCAAGCTGTCATTTCTGTGGGGAGAATCTGTTTGCATCTGAATCCATTTCTTCTTTCAAGCTGAATTATATCCCCGTTGGAGCCTGCGTTGTTCGTAGGCAACCAAACATATTCACCAGCAATTTTAGCTCTCCGCAGTTTCGCCTTGTCAGCAGAAGAGGGATTTGGGAATCCTGTTTTCCCCTCCCTGCCTCCAAGCCTTTGTCTGCTGGGAGATTTCCCCTCTCTAAGCCTCAGTTTCCCTGTAAAGTCGAGATAATGACACACACTTACTTTGCAAATTGCTTTGATCTCTAGTGTTGAAGGGTGTTCTGCAAGACTTAATTACATGTGTCACCACCAGCCTTTGCTGCACACATTAAAGTGGCTTAAGCCGCCTCGCAGTGCAGAGGAGATCTGTGCAGAGAGAATTAAATGCGCAACGTGCTCATCTGAGAGCAGAGTTTTGCAGTTTTGAAGAGGGCTGGGGAAGTTTTGCCACTGATAAGTAGCTTTGAGAAACTCCCCAGCATTTTTGCATGCTTTTATGATGGTTTTTCCTTCAATATTAAAACACATTCACTCAGCACCGCACTTAGAGTTGGCGCTGAGTCTAGAAGCAAGAGTTTCTCTTAGCAAGACACAGGCAGATCCCATTTTACTGCAAATAAACTCAGCTTTTGAAAGCTAAACCCCACTGGAAATTGTTGTTTTTCTTGAGATCTTTGAAGCACCAACAAGCTCAGATGGCTCAAGCAATGCGTGGTAACACCCAATAATCAGAGCTGGTGAAAACACAGAATTTCAGTCACAGGGAAATTATGACATCCTGAAATGTGCAGGTTTAGTCCAACTGATAGAGAAGATATCATTGCAAAATTGCCTGTGGATGCAGGGAGCCTGTTCTGGAGCAGCATCTCCAGGAAAACCTGGATGATGTTGCAAAGCACTTTTGATGGGGCTTTAATATTTTGTTGGCATGTGATGCAATAGTGGCTGAGACATTAGAAGTGCTGCAAAAGCATGAAATACTCATTAGTTACCCCAAAACCTGTGTGACTGAGGGTAAAAACCTGCAACAAGCCAAGCTGGATGATGCATTTCCCCAGCAGCACGACCTTGATGAGACGAATACTGCAAAGACATCCAATATCATTTGCATCCTTCTGCCCACGACTTTCCTCCTCACCAGCCATCTGCTACCCTTGAAGGGCTTGTGCTCTATAGGGAGAGGTTTAGTTTCCAAGCCTGAAAACAGCAAGAGGAGCTGGAATGAGAGCAGGAAACAGTCCAGAAAGAATCTGGAGGTCAAGGACAGAGCCAACGCAACATACTTCAAACATCCTTCTCCTAAGGGCTTGCTGCAGCCTTTGCACCCACAATTGCAAAGACAAAGGGAAAAGGAGAGAAAAGGCCCAAAATGCAATAAAAAAAAGGGGGTTGGGGGGTGGAGGGAATGAGGAAGGGAAGAGAAAAGCAAAGTGCTTCCCAGGGAAAAGCATCCCATTCCCAGTTCCCACCAGCATGGCAGTGGGTTAGAGAGTGATGACGGCAAAGGCTGGGCCAGAGCGGCTGGTGCAATTACTTTGGGGAGAGGAGCGTGGCTTGAGAAACTCGTTGCCACCTTTTGTAGATCTTTAATGAACCTTTAAACACGCCAGAAAAAGAGAACTAAAACAAAGAGGAAGGGAAGTGAAAAGCTCTCATTAACGCTTTTGGCAGATCTGATTAGTGGGTTTCGAGCCCTAAACAACCATTTAATTGGTAAATCCTCCGGCAGCCAAGGCAAAGAAAGGGCCAGGCACAAAAGCCGACTGTTGTCCTTGTTGGAGAGCTGCTCCCTTCCTCCCCAAAGAGAGGGCAGGGCTGGGTGACGCCATTGCCATAAAAAACCTGGATATCCAGCAGAAACTTCCCTTTTCTCCCTCTAACCCTGCTCTCGCCACGAGTGTTGCATCCAGCTCTCCAGTCCTGCCTCTCACCCAGCTGAGATGTTTCATACTGCAATAACAGAAAGGGCACTGAGCCATGAGCAACGACCTCACCTAAAAGGAAGGGTTTTAGTGCGCGGGTGTGATTTGGGTTGATGCTGAAGGCTGTGGCTCCATCCTTGGCCACTGCTTGTTTCAGGTCTTGTTTCCAGCTCTGAGAAATGCCACAGTAAAGTGAAATAATAAAAACCCCAACCAGAAATACCCGACGCGGAGCCGTGCCGACAGCTCAAACCCATCCCCTCGCACATCTCCATTAGGAGATCGCCAGTGCTTTCCTTCTCCTCTTCAGCTTTGAAACTGGGAGAAAGCAAACTTTTATAAGGCTGCTGAGCACATCCCTCGTGCTGTGATTCATCTGGCAGCCCGATTTAGCTGCTCTCCCCCACACACACCGTGTACCCCAGCACCCTGCGAGCTTGCCCCGTTTCCCTGTGACTCAGGATCACTCCGTGTTTCAGCGCTTCCTTTGTAACTCAACTCCGCAGCCCGGTGCTGGCAGCCAAAGCTGTTCAAGGTGGCTCTGAGCAGTGGCATGAAAGCTGGGTCATGGTGTTTTTGCCTGGAAAAGTGGGGTTTGCTGCCTGTGCCCTCTGCCTCCTTCCCAAATCACTCTAAGGCTGCAACAAAGGTGATGAATGCTCTGATTCTTTGTTATTTCAGCTTCAACTCCATCCTTCAAAGCCCTATTCCCAGCTCAGGCTGTGCATCCCTGCAAGAGGAGGAAACCCAGAGAGGGGCTTGGGACAAGGGATGTAGGGACAGGCCAAGGGGAATGGCTTTAACCTGCCAGAGGGGAGACTGAGATGAGCTCTTAGGCAGAAGCTCTTCCCTGTGAGGGTGCTGAGGCGCTGGCACAGGGTGCCCAGAGAAGCTGTGGCTGCCCCATCCCTGGCAGTGTTCAAGGCCAGGTTGGACACAGGGGCTTGGAGCAAGCTGCTCTAGTGGAAGGGGTCCCTGCCTGTGGCAGCGCTTGGAGCTGGAGGAGCTTTAAGGTCCCTTCCAACCCAAACCAGGCTGGGATTCCATGACTGTATAAATTCAAACCATCTTCAGTTTGGAAACCGCTGCCACCAGCACCACTGGAACCCAGGTACCCACAGGTTTGTGGTACTGCAGCTGGTGGGAGCACCAGCAAAGCACCATGGCTGAGCATCACTCCTCTGCTTGCCCTGGAAATATTTCCATGCAACCTGTACTCTGGGGAATCTGGGAACCCCATCTCCTCCCTGCCTCCTGCTACTTCAGTGCCTTGCTGCCTTCCTGAGCTAGAGTCCGTAACGTTGCAATGGGGATTAATTTGGCCTCGTGCCTTCATTTCCATCCTTGGCCTTGAATGTCCTTTGAGCTCCTCTTAAAAAGAGATTGATTAATATGAAATTACTCAAAGCCCTTTTAGCCTGTGCCAGTTTTGACACCGAGAAGGAAAGCGCAGGATAACGGTGCCCAAGTCAAACATTTGCCAAATTAATTCCTCTGCTAGAAATTGTTTCAGATTTGGAGTATTGTTTTAAGAATCCATCATGCAGTAATTCTTTAATTAGCTCAGTGTTTGCTTGGGTGAGGACACCTCGATCTGGTTTATGTGGAGGCAAAACATTAGAGGTAAATGCCTTTTTACACACATCCCAACGCAAAAGGGAAGGGAAAAACCACAACCAGGTGCAGGAGACCTCTGAAAGCTACAAAATGCCTCTTAAGCTTCATGAGAGCATGGACTTGGAGGGAATTTGTTCTTGGGTATCAGAAGGGATGGGGTATGGGATTGGGTATGGGCAGGACAGGCAGCAGTGCTGATGTCCGCTGGCTGCTGGCCACAGCCTTGGGAAATCGCATTAGGGCCACTGCTTCCCTGCAGAACTGCTGCTAATGCATTAATGCTCCATTTAGGATCAGAGCCCATCGATCCCTCATCTCTGAATAACTAATTCCAGCCCCACACTTGGAAATCTTCCCATCTCCAGCAGTTCTCTGCCCCTCCATCCGTGTGATGAAAGCACTGGGGCTCAGCACCCCATCTCCCCTCCGCTTCTGCATCACTGTCCTTTACTCCTGGCAGAGCATCATCACTGCTGCCAAGGGCTGGATGCTGAAAGCATTGAAGCCTCAAACCCCAGAGAGCCCCAACCACAGCTCCTGAGGATGCCGAATCAGCAGGACATCTCTCCCCTGCAACTCTTGCTCTCAATTTTGCTGTGGGTTAATTGAAAGAGGGAGAAGATCCTATTTTTGGTGGTCTCAAGTTAACAGTAACCCAAAACTCATCATCACCCCAGCACAAATCAGTTGCAAAACTCCACAAACTGCCTCAAATTTCCCACAGAATTCTCTTTTCCTGCTTTTCCACATTGGCAGCATTAACCCTATCCGTTCCCCTTGGTTTGCTGGGGATAGATTAGGACAGATCCTCCCACCCAACGCTACCCCAATACCCACTAAGTCAACAGAAACCTCTCTAGAACTTGCTTGCAGCATCCCAGCCACTCGCTGCATGCCCAGGAGCTTCCCACTCCCACAGCAATTCCTTTTCACTGGTGGGTGAAGCCATTCCCACCTCATCCAGCACTTTGGCAATCAAGGCATTATATAACACCACGATATTAAGATTTCTTCCAGCCCCCATAGGATGCCTATAAATAAAGGAGAGGGGAAAATAATCCCAGTGCAACCTGGTGATGGATATATCCACCCCCTGCATCCATGTGCAGCTAGAACTCCCCACGGGAAAAGAAATGGGAGTCCACGCTGGGCTTGAATTCAGGCCAGCACCTCAAAAACACACCCAGGATTTGACCATCATAGGCCAGGTAAGAAGCAGCTCCCCCCAAACCCTGCAAGCTTGGGGTCAAGCTGCCTTTCTGCTCCTCCAGGAGAGGTTGCATTGCCCACCCTACTCAGGAGCTGGTTCTGATGACAAGCACAGAAAAACCCACCGAGGACCTCCCCATCCCTCTCAAATCCTCCTTCCAGAGTCAAAGAGCCTCACTGTGAACCCAAAAAGCTGCTTTCTGAACCCAAAACCCCTCACTCAAAACCCAAACCTACTCTGATGTTGGCATGAAAAGTTGGTGGAGAGGCCACAAGAGAGAAGAGGTGAATTTGAGGAGGGGGAAAAAAAGATTTGGGGAGAAAAAAAGATGGATTTGGGGAGGCAAAAATAGAGGGATTTGGCCTCAGGGAGAGTAAGGGGAGAGGGGAAGAGGATGCTGAGGACAGCTTCAAAGCTAAAGTCTGCATAAATCGGGGCTGAGCTGAACCAAGTCCACAGGGACACACTCAAATATTGCTCTGCAGCACGTGCCTTCATTCTGGACAGTGAAATCCCATTTATCTCTCCCCTTTCTTTGCATTTCTTCGGGATTCATTCATTTAAGGCTGAAATCCCTAAATGGCCTTTTTCTCCCCCCCGACCCTTCCTGTCTCCTCCTAAGCTGCTTTAATTTCCCAACAAGATTTATTCCGGCTGCTTTCCCTCCTGTTACTGATGATCCTGGCTCGTGAATTGTCACTGGAGGATTTGCTCTCCTTCTACTGCTCCACAAGTGCAATGGGCATCAGGGGTTGGCAGAGGCAAAGAAATCCTTCAGGTTCTCAAAAATCCCACCTTTCCACAAATTCCCAATGTTTCTCCCATCAGAGACCTCAGAGGTGGCTGCAGCTGTGATTTTCCCAGTTTTCATCCACTATCTGCTTTTACATATTATTTCTGGTGATGATAGAACAGAAAACGCTCCCAGCATTTTTATCCCATAAAAACAAAAGTCACATTTTAAAGGCAAAGCATTAAGGCAAGGAGGAGGTTCAAATACAGCCAGCCCCAGCAAATCCTAATAAGAGAGACCCAACTTTGTCTTTCATGGGATGAAAAATAAACCACAAAATGGGAAAACATATTGGTGATAGAAAGAAACTAATTGGATGGTGTAAATGTTGTTTTAAGCCCAATTTTTGGCTAAATGTGTCCTCAAAATATTGTTGGTTTCTGCTTCCTAAAGCCCAGCTTTGCCCTGGGAGGATGGGAGATGGGACCAGGGGGAGCGGTTTCTCTGAAGGATATTGATAAATGCTTCTGCCCTGAACCGGGGCGGGGGACAGACTATAATCTCCAGGAAGTCTGGATGATGAAGGCCTTTAAAAAATGATCAGTTCAATCCATGCATTTCAATTCGGCTTTAACCACTTCACACTTTCCTCCTCCGCCCCTTGACTCTTTTCCCTTTTATTTTCCTATTTTTTTTCCAAGGAAAAAGACCTCAAATTTAAAACACAGTCACCTAGAAAAGAACAATAATCCTTAAACAGATTTGTTTTCATTTTCCCCAAGTTTGAAACCATTCTCCTTCAACCTTCAGTCTTCATCAGCTCCATCCTCCAACCTCATCCTGCCCCTGCAGCCGCCCGGGGTGACCATTGAGCCCATTAGGAAGCCATAGGCTGTAAATCATCCCATTCCCAAGTGCCTGGTCAAAAAGGAGGAAGACTGATGGAAGTCTTATTTAAATATTTGGAAGTCATTTGGAAGCATTTAAGTCTTTCTTCACTCGCCTGTCCCTCTTCAGCCAGCCGGGGGCATGAAAGGAAGACGGATAGCTGAAATAAAGCTTCTAATTGGCACCTTTTTCCCTGTCTTTAGCCACTTTTGAGGCTTAATCATGATGAATAAGATGATGACATGGTGCTGGCGCATGGGAGGAGGTGGTGGCATGGAAGCATCCCCCTCTTCATCCTAATTTCCTGCACTTCCATGGGCACCTGCTGCCTTTTTATCTGCCACTTTTGAGCGGGGATGCTGCATCCCGCTGCTGATCCCCATCTCCCAGGGAAGGAGATCTCTCTCCAGGCAGGAGTCAGAGCCTCCAAGTGCTTTTGCAAACTCTAAATCCCATTTTCCATACTGGTTTTTAACATGTCTCAGGCGATTCAGCCGAGCAAGCACCGGGAAGGACATCACAGCAGCCTCCATCCACCCAAAATCCTAAGGTGCCCATCTCTTGTTGGGATATTTTGGCATTTTGGGTTGGGTTTTTATGGGAAAAATGCAACATGTGTCACTATTTCCCAGCACCTAAACCTCATGCAATGAATTTCCCACATGGATTCAGGATTCAATTCCTAAAAATAAGCATTTTTACAAGCTTATGGCAGTTTCCTCCATCCATGGAGTCCTGCAGCTCCACCCTAAGAGAGGGAAGAGACAGCACATTAAGCATCTTGAGGCTAAAAAGAAGAAAATCAGGGCTGAAAGCTGCAGGAGCTGTTTCACCCAAAAATCCCATCCATTGAGTTTGATCTCAATTCCCCAAGGATGAGCTGAGGTTGGGATGAGATTTTGGGTTCAAACATCATGCTCGGTCCCTGATTTCTCCCCAGAACCCCTTCCTCTGACCATAATGTGCCAATGGACGGCCTTGGTCCCCCTTTATTTTGCTTTACTCATGGAGATTTGCATTGATTTTACAATAAAACATTATGAGTTCTGGTTGGGGGAAAAAATCATAATAAAAGTAAATACCGTTGATCTGCTGCTTAATTCAGGCCAGGATTTATGCTAAGGTTGCAAGAGCTCAGCCTTTTTATATGATATTTTTAGGGCCCTTTCTGAAATTACTGCCTTATGAAAGTTTCTGCTGTTTGGGAGCTCCCATCTCTCCAGGCTGTGCAATGGTTTGGGGGTTTTTTGGTGTATCTCCTACTATAGACACCAAAGGAGCATTTCAGAGCCCTTTTAGCCCAAATAACATCATTTACCATTGTATTTCAGCCTCAGCTGCACCAGTAACCTGATTTTAGCTGGGGTCCAGTGGTCCCTCCACTCCCCAGCACCCTTAGGAGGAGCACAGCTTCATTCAACACCCATTCGTGTCGCCCAGCTTCTGCAAGAACCAACTGTTTTAGGAAACACAAGATAATGCCCATTTTTCCTCCCTGTCCCCAGACAAACTACTATGAAACAGGGTGCAAAAATCCATGTAAAATAGCACAAAATCAGTCTGCTGTGAATGTAAATCCCCAAAGGTCCCATTGATTGACAAGGAACAACACCAACTTACACCCACTGTGAGAGCAGCCCCTCTGTATTTGCCGCCTGCCTTTGGCAGATCACATAAATATCATAGAATCATAGAATACTTAGGGTTGGAAAGGACCTTAGGATCATGAAATGGTTTGGGTTGAAAGGGACCTTAAAGATCATCTAGTTCCAACCCCATATTGATATATCCCAATATTAATATGGGATATTTATATCAATAAATCCCAAATCCCTAATAAATTAAAACAAGCATTAGTCACAGAATAGCAGACTGGGTTGAGAGGGGCCTTAAAGCTCATCCAGTTCCAAGGCACCTTCCACTAGACAGGGATGCCCCAAACCCTGCCCAATCTCATCCATTTCCAGGGGTTTGGAACTGGATGAGCTTTAAGCTCCCTTTCAGCTCCAGCCATTCCATTATTCTATATTACAACTGGGCACAGAGGAAACGAGCTCAGGAGCTGCTTATCTTTCCTCTAGAGAGGGTTTTTCCACCTCCCCCCTTGCAGGGTGACCTGTGCTGCTACAATAACCTCAGGGTACTTGTGATCTCCTGCATGCAGTAGGCAGCCTAAAGGAATCCAGTTGGGTTTTGCCCCGGAGGAGCAACACGTCTCCCGAGCAGATAACGGCCAAGTTCAGAAACTCACACCCTGCGAACGCGAAAATTGGATTTCACTGATGTCCTCACAGAAAACAGAAAAATCAAAGGAAAAATCCCGATTTCCCCGACTCTCCGGAGGAAAACTCCTCCGAAAGCGTCGGTTCAGGCTTCTCTGAAACGTCAGTTGGTGCATTTCAAAACCAAATTGAAACCCAACCGCTTCAAAGCGGAGCAAAGAAATAAATATAGCGGCTAGGTTTTGAACAACATGAAAGATGAAACAAAGCTTTTCTGTTCTCTCTGGACCTTTCTTCCCCAGACACAATCCTGGTGAAACCAGAAGTGGTTTTGCATCTTATGGAGATGCTGTTTTCTCATATAGATTATAATGCAAGCGAGATGCCTCCCGTTAGATGTACCAACCCTCTGTCACCTTCCTGGAAGTCTGTCACCAAGGCTGGATTTGATATGAATTGCCTGGGGACCCAAATGCATCTTTAGAAACCAGCTCTTTGATTTTGCAAATTAGAATTCTAATCTATTAAAGCAACCAAGTGATGCTTGTTATAAATGGGATCTCCTCACAGAGCCTGCATGAAGCAGGGGTGGGTCCAGTGACGGTGATGAGCTCCCCCCTTGCTATTTGGTCTGACCGTGCCACTCAACAGTGGCCCCAGTGGTGTCCGCCACCAATAAACACAATTTTGGGGTAGGATATGCTATTTCTCCTGCTGGCAGATGCCTATTTCCCAGCCTGTCAGGTGCAAATGAGATCTCCATCGCAACCTTCTCCAGGAACATCTTCTGGTGAGATGTCATTGCCTTGGAAACAGGCACCGTGCTGCTGTGACAGCAGCATTTCTCCTGGTGGAGAGTCCCACACTCTCCCCAGCTGCCAATATTCACAGTCATAGTAGCTCCACCAGGTCCCACAGCTACCCAAGTGCTGACATTGGTGTCCTCCAAACATGCGGGGACAACCCCAGACTCCTCAAGCTTTGACAAAGTTGGGTTCCTCCATGACCGTGTTTGGGGACAGGACGCTACCCCACCACAGGGTCCTTTGTGGGATGGGAACAGCTAAATTTTCCATGATCCAAAGGCAATATTACCATCAAATATCCCCAGGAGATGCCAAAATGCATGTCTTGGACATGCTCCCCCTCTTGAATAAGTACATGGCACAACGGAGATGTTCAACTGCTTTTTGCTGTGTCCCCTTGGCCGCACCAGATGTCCTGTGGGGCCAGTTATCTCCAGTTATAAGTAGAGGAGTCCTCCTGAGACGTTGATTGCAAAATCAATAGGTGTTTCATTTTAATTGGATTTCTGAGCCAGGCAGGAAAGCTGAAGCTGCTTCCACCTCTCCTCTTGCACCGCGTCTGTGGTGTAAGCAGAACAATGGACCGTTCCATCATAGTCAGACAAGCCAGTCCAGCCCATGGACTTGAGAGCAAGATGCTTATATCGGTGAGAAGAGCTTGGAATCACCCAAATCTCACTTTTGTTCTCCTGCTGTATCCAAACAGTCACCCAAATCTCAGTTTTCTTCTCCTGCCCCATCCAAATCCCACCTTCTTGCTGTTGCCACCAGCTTTAAGAACATCCAGAGGGTCTGGGTGCTGACTGAAGGAAGAGGGAGAGCTGGGGTAACCCATGGATTATGATTTGTGGGGACTACATGATTCAACAGATACAGGAGACCCAGGAGTCTCCAGCCAGTGGTGTATCCCTCAAATAACCATCATCGCTGGCTCTTGGCTCCAAAAGTTTCCAAGGAAACAGCCCTGCCTTTAGCTCTTGGTTGTGCCAAGGAGGTATTTGGAGAGGTGCATTTTTGCTTTCCTCATACAACCCCTGGAGATCACCCACCAGCATGCCCAAGCATCGTTGCTGAAGTTATTACTGGCTAAACCCCATAATTTTCCTGCCTGCATCTGCCTCCATGGAGCAGCATAGGGAATTTCAGATGCACAAAGTGGATCGATACCAGCTTGTTTGACCTCCCATGTTAATTTGCAATTTGGATGCCGAAGCTGCATGCACATTGGCAAGAAGAAGCTGAAAGCAGAAGAGGAGCAGCCCCTGGTCCTTTGAGGGTTTGAGAGGCTGGAGAGATGCGCACAGCTATCAGGGTAGACAAGCAAGACCCCAACTATACCCCAACCTTAACTGGGGCACTGGGCTGCTAAATGCCCCTGTGTTTTGGAGGAGGGTAACAGAGCTCTCCAGCCCTCCATCTCTGCTCTAATACCCACTAGTTCCACAGGACAAGGAAAACCAATAAGGAAAAACTCAGCACAAAGCAGCACTGCACCACTGCAGGCAAAAATGATGTGCAAATGCCCCTTTTGCTGCATTTTTATGTTCCCCACAGCACCCAACCCCAGATGCTGATGCAAAGCAGCTGCTCAATAGCAATTTTGGAGGACTATATATCACCCAAAGGGATATAATCTGATATCATCTCGCCTCTCTCTCCCCTTCCCAGGGCAAGCTCACCTCATCAGCACCTGCAAAACGGATGGGGTTTGGGTTTTTATTGCACCTCCAACCCCACAATCCCCATGAGTTCTGCCTAAAAGAAACCTATTTGCGCAGCAGAGGTGTCCCATTTGGACAAGCAAATATCCACCCTCAGGCTCATAGTGCAATTGGAAAATGCAGAGATGTGAAAGGAGGCAAACAGACCCCAAAATAAGGTTTAAGAACTCCATGAGCACAAGTTGTTCCCCATCCCTGAAGCAGATGTTCCTGTAAAGAGCTTTTTGCGGTCCAGGTCCCCAGGCACACGAGGCAGGGATTTTGGGGCAACCCCATGAACCTCACCCCAATTTTTGCCCCCCTCCCCATTATTTTAGAAATTAGGCCATTTTCTAATTGCTTCACCACTGCAGAAAACCCTTTTTTGCAGCAAACTTGCCAAAAATCACAAATTCAAGTGCTCCTGGGTATGGGAGAAGCCAGAGCGACTGCTGCTGGTGCCAGGCATTGAAATAGTTGACCCCAATACTTCAATTGCAGTGTTTTCTTGCTAAATACCCTTTCAGAAGGTATTTATGAGCTCAAGTCCCCAGGGCATGCTCCATGAGAATGAACGTTAAAGTAGGTCCCCCAGAACTACCAAATCCAAAGGGACTCGTGTGCGGAGGTGCCTTGGAAAGGGTCACCCATCCCCACGAGGACAGTGATGGGCACTGCAGCAAAACCGCTTCACCCCAGAAATAACGTAATGAAAGAAATAATATAATGACATTATAATTATAAGTTAATTAAAGCAGAAGAGATCAAAGACACTTTAGACAGATTAATGATATGGCAAGTGCCAGAAATTTTCTCCAGTTTATGCATCAACTGCATCACCAGTGCCTATTTTCAGGCTCTGGTGCTTTTGTGTGTGCCGGGCAGCTCTTTCATTCCCCTGCCTGGTCCCCCCCTCTTTTCCCTTGCCTCTCTTGATGGATGAAGGATTTGAAGTCCTAACAGCTGCAGGGATTTGTGTGGGGAAGAGAAGCGACATTCAAAGGATTATCAAGTGAAAAAATCAACTCCCTTTAAAAAAATAGAGGGATATAATAAAAAAGGAGAGGGTTGGAGAAATTGCAGGCACATGTAGGGAGATATGCGAGTATATATATATATATTTAGTCATATATTTAGCTATATATATGTTTAGTTTCATATTTTATACTTATTTATTTAAATATATATATATAGAAAGCAACCTGGTCTAGTGGGCGGTGTCTCTGCCCTTGGCAGCGGGTTGGAACGAGATGAACTTAAGTCCTTTCCAATCCAAACCATTCTATGATTATATATTTATATATTTGTAAATAAAATAGAGAGGGGTCAAAAGAAAAACAAGGATGGCAAGGTCAGGAATAAGCCAGTAAGCTACAAACTGGAGGGAAATGGCGTACTTTTAGGGATGCTGAGCACGGCGTTTTCCAGCTTTCAGCTCCTCACCCCTTGTTTTCTCTCCCTTGGCTGAAGATGATGGGTTTCTCCTTCTTTTTCTCCCCATGGGATGCTCTTCTCTGTGTTAGGGTGGTGCATGTGCCCATGGGACTATACGGAGAACTGGGGGGGGGGGGTATCTCAAGATCTCATTTTCTCTCTGCATTGCCTCCAAGGACTGTGTTTCCACAGGGAAAAGCAAGCTGAAGCCCAGATAGAAAAAGGAAAACAAACCTTCATAAACACCCCCAAACTGGCAGCCTAAATTCACATTTCTTGGGGAAGGATTAAAATTCAGCCTGGAAAACCAAAGGAGAGATGGAAAAATACTCCAGAACGCCTCAGAATGGGGGAGAAAGACCAGCAAAAGTCCCCTTTCAATATATTCTTACCCTCGTCCCCAAAGGACATCCTTCCATCACGGCATGAGCAAGGGCTGGGGGAAGCTGACTGCAGTAATTGCTGTCTCTAAACATCTACAGGCAAGGGCTTGACCAGGCAAGAAAAAACCTGATGTCAGGTTAACTGTCTTTCATCTAGGTCATTTAAAAGAAGAAAAAGGCATTTACATGCGATTTTAACTAAAAAAACTCGTTCAGATGTGCCAGTTAAATTGACTTGCTGGGAATTTCTTCCTCTTTGGTGTGAGCAGATTAAGCCCTAGTGTTCCTCTAAGAATTCCTCAAATCCAGTTACACATTCCAGCTGTTTTACACATTCCCCCAGCCTCAAAACACAGTAAAATACACAAACCAGAGCTGGTTTTGAACCACTGGCAATCTCACAGATTTCATTCTGTCTCAAGGATACTGCCGAGACGGGGGCTGAGCAACAGCCCTGGGGTTTTCAACCACATACCTTGAGCAGCATCATCATAAATCACTGCAAGCCATTCTTTATTCCCCTCCAAATATTGTGAGCAGATTTGATGTCACCTCTGCGTACCCGTCCATCACACCTACATAATCAGGACAGTTGATTGATGGCTCAGGATAAGGTAGATAAACAGATAGAGTGCAGAGAGTGCTTTTCATCCATAAAGTGGTTTTATATATCTCTATATATATAGATATATAGATATTAAGAAAAAAAGGACATGGAGCTGTTGGAACAAGTCCAGAGGAGGCCATGAGGATGCTCAGGGGCTGGAGCACCTCCTGTATGGAGATAGGCTGAGAAAGTTGGGGCTGTTCAGCCTGGAGAAGAGAAGCTGCGTGGAGACCTCAGAGCAGCTTCCAGTGTCTGAAGGGGGCTGCAAGGATGCTGGGGAGGGACTCTTCATTAGGGACTGTAGTGACAGGACAAGGGGTAAACAGGGGAAGTTTAGATTGGATATAAGGGAGGAGCTCTTTACTGTAAGGGTGGTGAGGCACTGGAATGGGTTGCCCAGGGAAGCTGTGGCTGTCCCATCCCTGGCAGTGTTCAAGGCCAGGTTGGACAAAGCCTTGGGTGACATGGTTCAGGGGGTTGGAACTGGATGATCTTAAGGTCCTTTCCAACCCTAACTATTCTATGATTCTCTATATATTAAATTGAACAAATAACACAAGAGTTTTAAGACACAGAAAACAGGGAAACAGATTATTCAATGCAATCCCCCTCCCGAAGCTGCTCTGTGTCCATCTCTGCCCCAAAACCAGCCAGTTCTCAGCAATAAGCTAGGCTGAGGGACAGTTTTCCCACTGAGGATGGAACACCCTCTGAGCTGTTCTTCTACAAGTGGCTTTTCCTCAGGGCATGCAAATAACAACCAGTGAAACATCTCAGAAGCTTTATAGGGGATTTAGATGTGAGACTTAGAGATGCACTGCAGTCTACCAGCATCAAGGCTTTAGATAAGCAAAGATGCATGATCTATATGCAGCTAGTGGCAATGGACAGGGTCCAAGGGGTGGGGGCAGGCATCATCCCAGCATCTCATTAATGTTGAGCCCTTTGGAAACCATCATCATGAGGAAGACTACCCCAAAATGAATGCATATCCAGCTGTGCCTTGCAGTTATCTACTGCTGCATCGCAAAGCAGCTGGAAGGACCCATAAGAAAAGCAATTGCAGTATTTCTTGCTGTCAGCTGCAAACACTTTGCATGGGGACACCATGTGAGCACAACTGCATCCTTCCAGAAGTGCATCAGCTGCTGATGCACCAGATCCAGCCTGAAGCCCAGAAACTGGGGATCAAGGGGCTTGATGAAGCCGCAGGGATGACCACAGCCTGTCCTTGCTCTGTAATTACAGTGTAGCTGCTTTGGAAACCAAAAACAATGAGCACAGTTCCCGGATCTTGATGGTCCACTGTCACCAGCAATTAGCTGTGAAATCTTCCAGCAAAGCAGGTCACCTTCACAATGATATTAAATAGCATTTAGGTCATTAAAAAAAGCAGGTTTGGGATCCATCCTTCTCCACCTGTCCAGACTTGGACATGAAGTCCTTTTTACTCAATATATACCTGCGTAAATCTGACTTACCAAACTCTCATCACCCAAACATACATCATAGATGAGACCATTGTGATCCTTGATGCTCAGCATCCTCCACTCTACCTTAGTGATGCTCGCACGATATGGCTTCACTTAAATGTCCAGAACAACCCAGTCTGGAAACAAAATGAACCTCCAAAGCTCCAGGTTTTGTTGCATCCCATCATCAGACCCTGACCTCATGGGTACCAGAGGGGTTTGCCTCACGCTGAAACATCCTGGACCTTCAGGGTGATATTTCCCTTGCATGGAAAAGCTGCAGAGGGACAGATCCTCCCCATGAAGAACAAAACAACCCAGCAAACCAACCAAAGAATTAGGGGCTGTCATGCGGATCATACATTATGTTTGTGTTCAGATAAACATGGAATTTGGCTCCCTGCCGAGGCCAGTGAAAGCTTTTATCTCCCAGGAAACACCAGGGACCAGGTGAACTTTAAAAAAGGAAGGAAAAAGCATCCTTTCCCACCTCCTCCTGCCATCTCCCTCCTCCAAGAGGAGCGTGTTGCTGTTTCTTTCTCTGTAACAAGTTCAGTGCTTAAAAAATGCCATTTTTCTCCCCCCACCTTTTTTTCCCCTCTCCTCTCCCCCTTCTCCATCCCCTCCCCAGTTCCTCATGCTAATTTATGGAAATCAAACGGCGCCTGTTCCCAGCCAGAGATAATAAAGAAGAGGTATTAAAAGAGGGAGGAAGCACAGCAAAGGGGGGGCTGTAAATACTAATTGTTCTATAAGGAGAAGGTGGTTTATTTTCTTGTTAAAGGGAAGGTTATGTTTAATTAAATCTGCTTGTTCTCTGTTTTTAAATGAGCTCTGAGCATCCATTGTTGGGGAGGGGAAGGATGCCTCAATGTGTCCTCTTTCCTGCAGTAACACAGAAGAAGGGGGGAAAGGCTTGTTGCAATCACATTGATGCATGGCTGAGCACCCATATGTCAAAGGGGTCAAATTTGATGAAGACATGGTTTTTGCTGGGAAACTCAAGCATTGTACCTACTTTAAGCACTGTATTTCCCAAACATACTGCTTTTGGACCGCTCATCGGGATGCAAATGCGTCCAAGGACCTCTCAGAAAGGAGCACAGAGCCAAATCCAGGAACTGGAGGAAAAGCTCCTTTTGCCAACAAATCTGGAGTGTTGCAGCCCATGAAAAGCTGGAGATGCTCTGTAGAGCCCCATTTACACATCTCAGTTGCTGCATCCCCGCTCAGCCCAGCATCACCACCGCAGATGATGGTCCCTCCCCTCTCATTCTCCTGGAGTCCAGATTTTGGAGGGGTTTTTCTACCTTTTACTCTCTTCCAGGTAATTAAATAGACACTGCTTGGTGCTGCGAGGCGAGGTGCTCCCGCCTGCTCTGATAACATCTCGGATCATTCAATTCTCAGTGCTCCAATAATCCAGATCTAATTTGCCGGGAGCCCAGCACTGAGTCTTTCGGCACTTCATTAGGGCGCGTGAGCAGCATTTCATTACTGCAACCCCCGCCATTATCCCCAGCAAATTTCCCTTTGGAAAAATCCAAAGTAAAAGCCAAATCTGCAATCCCCAGGAATTTGGTTGACTTCACAAATTGATTTTGCTGTTGCACAGAGAGCAAAGTTTCCACTACCCAGACCTGGATTTATTCTTCGTGCTCCCCAAGTTCAGGCTCATTTTAGCTTTTCTTGATGGATCCAAAAAATTAACATGCTTTCATCAGGGTGATTTTTACTTCTTGAAGCTTTACATGCTCAGCCAGACCCAGCAATTATTTCTGGAAATCAGTATTCCCATGGATCAAGGGACCCCATTCATAATCCATGTGCAGCATTCTCCTCCCAGTCTGGTTGAACCAGGCTCTGTTACGCACAGAAAAACACCATTACAAGCATTTTCCTTCAAGAAAAGCTCACTTTTAGAGGTATTTTTTGGGGTGGAAAAGCAGGTAGTTATATGGATGGGGGGAAAATCTTAAGGGAGGAGCTGCCCAGATCAGGGAGCATTGGGTTGAATAGAAAGTAAAATTAATCCTATGTACAAATTGATCATTATGAGGGTCTGGGGAGAAGACCAGGGTGGGTTATTCTGTGTATAATCCAATTGCAGGGTATCCCCCCAGATAGATGCAGCTGATTTAAAGGCTCATGAGGGTATTGAATAAGATGAGCCCCCACTCCAGGCTCTTACAGCATCTCCTCTCCGCAGGCAAAGGGACAGACAAGGCAAGGAGAAAGGAAGATGTAACGATATGAAGGATGGGGGGGAGCGAGCACGAGCGCAGGCTGGAGTTATTTATAGGATGTGGGTTTGTGCGGGAGGAGAGAATGATGCCAAAAAGAGATGGTAAAAATAATCCTGGAGACAGGTGCTGCTGCCGTGGGGAGAATCTGCTGCCAGTGACAGCTTGGGGGAAGTGCAAGGTAAGAAGAGAAGGGGGACAAAATTATATATATATATATGTGTATAAAGACATTTGCATTTCTCTGCATCATCCCTCATCCACACACAGAGAAAACCCATCTTTCACCAAAGCATCACTCCACTGAATAGGAGGCTGGACTTTATGGACTTCTTGTTATGAAATTGGGGTGGCCTCAATGCCTCTGGCTTCGGTTTTGAGGAGCCCCAAAGCAAAAGGACCCTGTGGAGGATTAGGCACTGCTGATTGACACCCAAGGGAAGGGTAGAGACGATAACACCCTGGATTTGACCATGATTCCCTGCACACCTTGCCCCATGGGTGGAAACCCCGAGTCCTGAAACCCCATTTCTGCAGCTACACTTCTGCTCAAAACTGTATTATTAATAAAAGAACTTTATTAACTTCGCTTGCAGAGCTCTTCCCCTCTCTATGGGGGCAGATAAAAAAGGAAAAAATCTTATTCTTATTGATGGCAAAAGATTCACTTTGCCATCAGCAGCCCTCCTTGAAGTATTTTCACCGCAGGTTTGACGTGAGCAAGGGACCACCCCAGACCTGTGTCTGTCCTTCCCCATCTTCACATTGCACGGATGCAGCTGGCACCAAAGCAGCTCTTGCTTTTATATATACATATATGTATAAATATATATATGAATAAAAATAGGAAAAGGCAGCAGAAGCACAGGGGGGGGATTAATCACACCGCACGAGGAGCGGGGAGGCGGCACGCACTCCAGCTCCGAAGAGCCACAATCGGATAATCAAGGCGAGCGCTGGCAGCAAAGTGGCATCTTGACGTCTTGTTATTCCTTTCATGACCTCCTCCCCTCCCTCCTCTTCCCTTTTTTTATCCTGCGTGAATCCATCTCCTCGCCCTCTTTTCGGAGCAGCTTTCATCAACTTGTCACCCGGTGACAACAAGCTGGGCTGCGAGTGTGACGTGAGAAAAAAAACCACCCCCGTGAGTAAGAAGAGGAAAATAAAATATTAATAATCTAAACCCACCCAAAGCTTGATGCTTCGTGCCAATAACGTGGAACTTGGGAATATATTCCCACATTGGCAGTGGTTTTGGCTGGAGGAGATGACGGCGGCTGCTCGCACCCAAGTGCGCAAGAGGAGAGATGAGCAAGAAAATGGGATGAGCATTGCTGCAAGCGCGCAAGGCACAAGGGGCTCAGCTTGTGCTGAGAATTAAAAGCCAAGCCAGGCTCTAGCATGTGCTGGGATGGAAAGGATTTTATTTGCAATATAGAAGAAAACCTCAAGTTGCTTTTAGTTTCCTTTCCCTGTTCGCTGCTGGCCTGGGAAATGCTGGAGGCTGAGGCCAGGAGGGATCTCCGCTGTGCTGGCTGCACGGTCCCACGCCTCGGCTGACAAGGGGAGGACAAATGAGAACGTTTAGGCAGTAATTAGGCAGTAATGACCTACTTGGAGGTCTCCACCGTGCAGGAAATAACCTGAGCCGGGAGCCGGGCGAAGCAAGCTTGAGTGTACTCAGCAATTTATCAGGTTATTGCCAGCTCATGGGAACCAGCAACTGAGTCATTAACCCCATTATGGACTCCTGCTTCTCACAGACACCCTCCTTGCAATAAAAAACCTTTCTTTAAAAGCCCAAGCCCCCAGTTTCTCCATACTGGGAACGGCTGGGCTCTTTTAGCCTCTCATAGCAAAGCAAAGAGGCATCCCCACGGGTGCTAGACAAGGCACAGCAGCCTTTACAAAGCCAGCGTGCAAGGAAAAGGGTGTTTAGCCCCAAATTTCCAGCCCTTAGAGGTTTTTCTTCATGCTACACTCCAAATACAGCCCTTTGAAATACTTAAGCATCTTCCCATCACTATATATAGATGTTTTTACTTAGACTAAAGGAATTGATCGTACTTTGGAGGGGAAAAACCCATATCTCTGTCCAAGTTTCATATTCATATACTGCCAAGCTCATGCAGTTTTAATATGGGTTTTGGCACGCCGGCTAAGGTGGAGTAAAACCGCATGCTCTCTTCTCCTCAGGTCCTTCTCTGCCAGGTATGGAGCTCACCGTGCTCCAACAGACCCCAAACCAAATTGGAGATGCTCAACGGGGCCCTGGATGCTAGTAAGGGTGTTGGATGGGATCCCATCTTCCTGCGATGGAGCTGGAAATAACATGAGCCATCTTGTGTGAGGTCTCTAGTAATCCTGGGGTGGTTCTTTTTTGGCAGGGAAGACTGCAAAGACAAACCCCCACACTGCGACAGAAGGAAGCGCTTCCAAGCCTGGCACCAGCAGCGCTTCATTTCTGCTTTGAATCCAAGCACAAGATTTTGCTTCCTTCCAGCTGACTTGTTCCTCACAAAGATGCCAGCAGGACACAGGCAGTTTACAAGCAGTAAGGAGAGCAGAACATTTATACATTGACTCTTTGGCCATCCTGGCATGCTACTGAAAGAGAAACCCAAGGCAAGCTTCACCTTCACCACCCAAGGTGCCTATTAGATAATCACATCTAGGCCATGACCTTCATGCTTTTAATAGTAAACTGAGAAAAAACAAGATGTATGAGAAAGAACTCAAAGAAAAAGGACATTAACCCAAGGTAACAGCACCCTAAAGGCACTTATTTCTCTCTGCTGATCCTTAAAGAAAGGTGCACAGCCTGTTCTGGTACCGATATCTTCACCCCAGGTACTAAACCCTCCTCCGGCAGCATCCCCCCTCCTAAAGCTTCAGGGATCAGGTCCTCACCTGGATTTAATGGCATGTGGCCATCAGAGATGCTCACAGCGCAGAGCATCCTTAATTACCACTACTCCCCATTTACTCTCCAGGGCAGTATCATCTTTGAAGCATCACCGCGATGCCTCATCGCAGCACTAACACACTGTGACTTACACGACATCTTCTCCGTGCTCCACGTCTGCGTATTAACGCAACTGATCCAGTCCTCAACCTGTCACGATGCCTTAAAATCAACAGTGGGACGACTCTGGGATGCACAAGGCAGCCTGCAAAGGGTGTGAATAATTCATGCTCAAGATGCAGAGAGCGATGCGACATCGCCAGCGCGTGTAGCAGGGATCCCATGGGGTCCGGCAGCAGTGTTGGAGCAGAGCATGGATGAAAAGCACTTGGCAAACAGACTATTTGCCAAAGAAGAAAGGAAGGAAAAGGTTAAAGAATGACAAATAAATCATAGAATGGTTTGGGATGGAAAGGACCTTAAGATCACCTAGGTCCAACCCCTGCCATGGGCAGGAACACCTCACCCTAGGCCATGTCACCCAGCTTGGCCTTGAACACTGCTAGGGATGGAGCATTTACCACTTTTGGGCAACCTGTGCCAGTGCCTCACCACCCTCACAGCAAACAGCTTTTTCCTTAGCAGGTTTTGGCTTGGGGAAGCATTCGCAATGGTTCCCAGAGGCGCATCCTCATGTTGGAATGCAGTGCTCTGGGATGAGCTTTCCCTCCCCACGCAAGGAAATAGCTGTTATTGTAGGATGCATTAGGTGCAGCATGGGGTAGTTTGCACAAAACAAGCAACTCCAACAAGCCACAAATGAGGGATGCTGCAGAGAGGAGAGACCCAGCACACAATGGGACAAATCCCCAGGCAGCACAAGCACCATACAGAGTGACTATTCTCCAAAAGCACACTTCACCCCCAATATTTCCTCCCACAAAACCATTTAACAGCCTTGAACGGGGCTTCACCTCATGCTGCTTGCACTCAAAAGCCTCCCACCTTAATGTTATTTTCCCTGTTTCTTGAGCAAATGCAAACAGGAAGGTTGCATATACATAAAATGTCCTTAATGATCTCAGTGCAGGTGGAGATGGGGTCTGCCTCCCATCCCACGAGCATCCCAGGGGGTACTTGGGCCCTCCTGAAGCTTCTGACCCTGTTACTGGGTTTGTCCATAAATTATAGAGGATTATTTCCCCCCTTCTTTCCTTTCCAGGTGCTAAATAGGAGGCTGAGCAAGAGAAGGAGACAAGCAAGGTCACCCAGGAGCCTTTCCAATGGTTGAACACTAAATCAACACTCTTGAGCTCAGACGCATGAAGCTTTTTTGGGATGCTGGGACCTTGGGGGCAAAACACAAGCTGGTAGATCATCATGTTACCGAGCTGCACCTTCCTCAGTGCCTGCAACATCGTAAAGAAGGTGGTTTCTGCTCTCTGAGCACCAGCAAACCTCTTTCTGCTGGAAAAGAGGAAAGGAAAAAGGATTCTCTGGGCAAAATCATGGCAGAGGAGGCAAGGGCATGGCTACCTCCTTGCCATGAGCAGAGATGTCCCCAAATTGGGAATAAATAACAGGGCTGGATGTGCAACCAGGAGGCAGCAGCTCCCCGCAGCCTTGCCAGGGGGTTCTTTGCTGACACTGCCATAAGGGAGACCAAAAGGCCATGAGCAAGCCACATCACAGCTTTTGACATCATGAAGACCCCCTTGGCACCTGAAACATCCTGAGAAAAAGGAAAGGGGTAGCTCCTGAGCTAACAGGTAAACCCAGACTTGCATTAAAAGACCATGATGGGCAATGAATTTGCATCAGTTAGAGGCACGCCAGCTAACCAGCCGTGTTCCTGCTCATTCCCCATTTCAATTTCCTCCCATCACCAGCTTTGCTTTCCAAAGCAAATAATTTGTAACTACAAAACTGCTCCATTTTGACAATTTCAGAACATAAAACCCAATTGCAATCACCCTGAAACGTCTTCAAAGCAGCGCTGCTGCCAGTCAATCACCCTTCCCGACCTCCACAATGGCACTCTGCAGAGAAAAAGTTCATCCACAACCACTGACAACGTTTAAGCTGCTTTTCTGTATCCCAAAAACATCTTTTATGGAAGCCGAGCCACTCATCAGTGTGTATTTGAGGTGTTTCTTTTATATCATGGGATCACTTAACTCTGTTGCCAAAGCTCCTCATCACCAAAAAGGCTAAAAATTACCCCAAAACCCCTGTGGTTTTTCCTCCTGATTATGTGCCACGGCACCTCAGCTCTCACTGATGGAGGGCAGCAATGGAAAACATGGGTCCCTGGAGCAGCAGGCACACAGGTGTAGACCAGGCTGCAAGCCGAGCAAGTCACAACCTATTTAATCTTGGGTATTTTTTGTGTAAAAAACCCCATGTTCAGTTAAAATTTGTGCAGAATTGGGAACCTTCCACACTTGTAATTACTTACTTTAATGTGCTGTTTGACAGCTCTCATGATTACTGGAGTTCTAAGCCTCCCAGCATCTCATCATTGCACAAGTGGCTCAGGCTTCGGGAAGAAAAACACCCATTTCTCCCCCTTGTGATTGCAAAGAAAATGTTGGGAATTCAACCCAAAACGTACCCCAGCTGGAAGATAAACAGGGAGACCCTCCACGTGCCACGATTCCTCCTTGTTATCTCTAAGCCCAGCTAATTCCCACCAAGCTGTTAAACCATTTACTGCATGAAACGCCACGTCCAAAGGGACTGTTTAGTTCTTTTCCCTCTAACCAGATTAGGCAAAGCAGCTCTTCAGCACACCAGTAATCCCATCCAGCATTCACCATGGCCAGCACCTCCTGGGCAAGCTGGTGACCCACAGCTGAGAGCCCATTCTGGGTTTGGCAGGGGATATTTAAGGTTAAGAAGACACGTATGTATCCCCAGTGCTGAGCATCAAAGCCAAGAGGAGCTTCGCAATATATTCAATGGGGCACCCAAGCTCCCTTCCCGAGCCACCCCAGACCTCAATTCCTCCATCCAGATGGATAGAAAACCAAGCCTTGGTGTCCACCACTTGGGTTCAACCCTTCCAAAACCTTTAGTTCCTTATATGCAGAGCGCCAGGAAAACCCCATCAGGGGGCCAGCAAGGTGGAGCAGTAAGGAATATAGAATCATGGAATGGTTTGGATTGGAAGGCACCCTAAAGCTCATCCAGCTCCAACCCCCATGCTATGGGCAGGGACATCTTCCACTAGAGCAGGTTGCTCCAAGCTATCCCAAAGTAATACAGCCCCAGCTGTACAGGACCAGCAACAGCTTCTTCTATTGTAATCCTCATTCCCCTTCCCCAGGAGCACACAGACCTTCAAACAAAGACCTTTTCATGTGTAAAAAGTCTCCTTTGCCTTGCCTGCAGTTCTCCTCCTGATAATGAAAATGTATTTATATGGGTAGATTTTAATATAATGAAATGACATTTCCTTTTCCCCCCTTAAAAGCCTGGTTCTTGCATTTATTTCCTGCCATCACCTGGTAACACATGAAACAAGCAATTCAACCAGGGAACCGAGGACATTAGTATAAAACACTTATCCTACAGGTAGGGGGATGAAAGCAGACAATAATAGAGGATTGCAAGTTAGATGGTACAAGCAAGGGAATGCCAATAGAAGTGCTGGCGGTCAGGGATGAGATGAGAAAGCCTGTCTATAAATTAACTCCATCTGTATCTATATATACACCTGTGCTGATCTAGCAGCAAACAAAGTACAAGGTTTTCTGCTGAAATGAAAGAGAAAGGAAGAAGAGAAAGGCACAAAGGGTATAAATGGGCAGTGAGGGAGGAAAATGGGATAGAAACAGGTCCCAGCATCTCCCAGACCCAGGGGGGAGTGCAAGGATGGGAAATAAAGTGAGAAAACAGCTTTATAATCAAAAGCAGATTTGGCAGGTGGAGAAGATGGGAGATGCTTTGGGCACAAATAGGCTGTGCCTATTTTCCCTGCACAACCTAAATATGGGGTCTGCAGCACCCCTGTGGACACAAATATCCAGCTGAGGAGCTGGGAAGCTGAGGCATTGGAAAGGCATCCCCCTGTTCATCCCTTCTTGTGCTTGGAAGAAGGAAAATTGCACCACAAAGCTAAACTGTAACCCAGCAGAGTGGGAGGTCGATGAAGGACGCAGAGACAATACCATAAAAGGATGGTTATTCTTACAGAAAACCAGGGTTTTCTCTCAAATTATTGCCCCATATCCAGCCTGTGGAGTTCAGATGTTTGTGAGCTCTCCTAACTCACGCCCCATTCAATACACCAACTTTACAGCTATTTTAAGGGGAAAAAACAGCCCGATTTCCCTCAAGTCTTAAATGAGCCCATTGTGCCATAACCCCTCCATTAGCCAGCTTACATATCCCTCAGAATTATCCCATTAATTACTCTTTCCTCCCCACTATTTCATTGCTTTCCATCTCCCTTCACACCCATTAGCAGAACAAATTCAGCTTTTAGCCCTGACTCTAAATGACATGACCGGCTCCAGTCCATCTATCTATTCCCTGGGATGTTTTCCATTTAGGAGGAACCTAAGTTTGCAGGAAATGCAGCATTTTCCCCCTTTACAGCCCAATTCAAGCCTTTACTGCCAAAACCTAAAGGTTGCATGGAACCTTTCTTTCCTTACCCTGGGATGAGCTTCAGGACACATTCAGCTTTGCTCCACTAAACCTCACCCAGCACTGATGTTTCACCCATGTTCAAAGTGATGGAAATGGGGCAAAAAGGGCTGATTTAAAGTTTTTTACCCAAATCTAGGGGTTTTTTGCACACACTGCAAGAGGGAGCTGGTGCAATGCAGCACGATGGTGCATGGGAGGCTGCATGCAGGAGATAGATGAAGGGGTGCACAGCCCTGGGATGTGATGTATCCTCATAGAGCAGGCACCGAGCAGCATTCCCCACCTCCCAAATAAATGCCCTAATTACAGAGCTCACTAATTAAACTGCTTCTTGGACCAGAGGAAGGACAAAGTAGAGTGGAGGTGAAAAACCAGGACACTGATGTTGTGGGGGGGACCCCATAAAGCAGGTCTGGACGTCAAACATGCCCGCAGGGATGTGTCCCCTATCCTATGTACTCAGCTGAAGTGTTCCAGAAGCTTGGAAAAGATCCAGGCCAGGCTGGGATATATGGAGCAGCTCAAGCAGACGATGCAAATGCCTTCTTGGTAGGACACGCAACCGGTGCTGAACCCATCACAGCGAGGAAAGCCCTCGAGAGAAGGTCAAACCACCACCTTTCTGAAGCCCACGTTCTCCAAAATCCTACAAAGCACAAGCCTGTATGTGCCAAAAGACTTCATAAAATAACCTCCTTAAAAACCATCATTTCACAAAAAGCCAGGATTTAGGAGAGATACCTTTGGTGCAAGTGAAGGGCTGCAGGACAATCCTAGCTTTCCTTCTCCAAAATGAGCATCTTGGTTCTTCCATGCACAAGCCCACAACCAGGGCAAAGCAATGTGGTGAGGATTACGCTTGGCAGAACTACTTTTTCCCTAGTTTGGGGGTAAAAAAGACTGAGAGGACGAGCAGCAAGAGACCACACAACCTCTCCATCCCAGGAACCATCGAGATACCATCTACTCCTGATGAGCCACAGCTGATGTCCCACCTGGGGCAAATAAGGCCCTGCCTCCCACTGATATTTGGCTGTAAAAATAAAGGGGAAAGTGAAAAAATAAGGGGAAAATACAAAAATTACAGGGAAGCTACAAAAAGCTGCTGCTTCTCACAACCTTACAAATGCCCCTTGAGGATTTCCAGCTCCTTCTGAGGTCAAACCCAGCATCTAAATCCAGCCTAGGCTAAACGTAGCTCCTTGCCCTCCTCTTCTTGCCTTTTCTCCTGCTGCAAAACTCTTCACCCTTATTGCACTGTAAACCAATGAAGTTTAAAAGGTTAGGAAGGTGGGAGCAGCATGGCATGACTCGGTGTACGTGTTTGAGGTGCCCATTGCAACTCTAAGGGGGTCAAACCTCAGTACGATAAAGGGGAGCAGGGAAAAGAAAGAGTTTTCTTGCAATAAATGGGTTTTCTCCTTGGGTTTCAAACCTCTTGCAAAGCAAAACACACCATATTGCAATGTCTTGCTGAAATAAAGACAAGGTTTGTCACAGAACCCCGGCCATCCTCAGCACTCCCAACACTCTATTAATAAGAGAGTTTCCTTTTCATTTCCCCAGGCTGACTCTGACTCGTGTCACTGCCTCGGTGACCCCGATGCAAATAGGAAAGGGATGCTCTTGTAGTGCAATGGAGAGAAACAAATAGGTCAAGCTGTAAAACAAGGACCAGCTGTCACCCGGGCACAGGGACTTGCTCCCATGGTCCTTGCTTCATCCCACAGCAGCTTCAAATGGGATGGATCCAGGCAAAATTTAGGCATTGACTCCTTGCTAATCACTGCAGTGGTGTTGGCATCCCCACAGAGGTACTTAAGTGCTTTGCTGGCTGGGTTTGAGGGGCATTTTGCTGCATTTATGTGTCTTTTGGGAATCCATAGGTTTTGTGGGTTTTTTCCTTGTCTGTGTAATGGGAACATTACAGATGGGATACATATAGGGACAATTTAGAGCAAGACATTAAGCTGAAAAGTCTGTCAAGTAAATGAATCTAGAGCAGGGGAATGAAGGAAGGGAGGAGCCCAGAGCAAGGCAAGGGAGATAAAACAGGCTGGATGCAGGCTGAGATACCCGCCAGCTACTAAATACGCCCCCAAAAAGAGCTTATTTCATTTCATCACAGCATCCCATCCATTGGAATTTGCAATGTTCCATCTTGGACCATAGAATCCCAGAGTGGTTTGGGTTGAAGGGACCTTAAAGCTCATCCAGTTTCAACTCCTGCAGCTTGCTCCAAGCCCCTGTGTCCAACCTGGCCTTGAACACTGCCAGGGATGGGGCAGCCACAGCTTCTCTGGGCACCCTGTGCCAGCACCTCAGCACCCTCACAGGGAAGGATTTTTATAGATATTATATAGATACATTAGTCTACAGGGATATTATAGACTTAGAGAGAGGAAAAAAAATGACCTTTCCCATTCCTTAGACCTTTCCTTTTGCTCCTGTTCCATGTTCCTGGTTACAAATGTACTCAGGAGGAAGGTTATTTCTTTGCAGAGGACTGGCCAACTTGTGAGCACAATGGAGAACCTCAATAGCCCATCTTTGAACCCACGAAGGGTTAATCCAGATAAGAAAGGAAGAGGAGAACATATCCAATAAAGCTGTTACATCCCATCCCTATCCAGCCTGGAGAAACCACTGTTGGATAAATAGAGGAAAATTGCAAGAAGGTGCACAACAACCCCGAGTGATTTCCGAGTGATTATGGAGGATGACAGTTATTACAGGCAAGAACAAGGAAGGTCAAACGACCTGATCCTGGTGCAAAGCAGCCTTGCTGCTGAGCTTAGTGCTCTGCAGCTCCTTCCATGGGGAATGGGGAATTTGAACCTTTGAAAACATCCCTTCGGTGAAGAGGAATTCCCTAAACCAGTGTTGGTGAGGGGAAAAGCCAGCCTGGGTGATGCAAGGGGGAAAATTGCCTGAATTAGGGGTGTTTTGGGGCTTGCAGCACTGGAAATGTACGACCATGGAGCAATGCTCTGCTACAGCCTTCTCTGTGTGACCCTGGGCATGTCCCTTTGCCTCCACTCAGGCCCTGCCTCCAACACTTCCACAAAACCCATCATTTATCTTAAAATCCCTTTTCCTGCAGAACAACCCAGCAAAGGTGCCAGTTTTAAACCTTTCCATGGACAAATACCTGGAAAACCCACCATATCCAAGCCTGTGGAGCAAGGTGCTGGGAGGACATGGGGATGGGATAGGGATGAGCAGGGAAACAAGGGAAACCAAGTGAGGTATGAAATATGGGAGCACCAACCTCCCTCCCTGCTCCTGTCGATGACACGTTATCCAACTCTCCCATGAGGGACATGAGTTTTTATGGCGGAGCACACTTGTCTCCCTATTACAGGAATAATTTAATTAACTTGGAGCAATGTAATTAATTTTAATTGTTCATGATAATTCATTGTTTAATATGATATTAATAATTATATAAAAATTCCTAATGCCCAGGAACTGGCCTGTAATGTGCTAATTAAACTCTCATATAGGAAGCACTTAATTTAAAGCATTGGGAAATTGTTTCTGGTCTCCAGAGCCTGAATCAGCAACCCAAGAAGATGAAGGGAAGCAAGAAGGGAGGTAGGGCTGTGCCTACCAGCCCCTGAACCCCAAATCCACCTGCAGCCATTGCATTGAGTGGTGATGCACCTGAATATTCCTTTTTCCTGGGATGTTTGGCTTCTTGTAATGATCTGTGTGGGGTTGAAATGATGTGTGGGGTTCATCCCCCTTTTCCAGCAGTCCATGCACCCCAAGAGCAATGCTCTGTTGAACTTTGCAGGGTGGAAAATGCTCATTTCCGTGTCCTCTGCTGTTCTCATAACTATCTCAAGTACTTGAATATACAATTTCCATCAAGGAATTACATGCTGCTGGCAGCCTGTTAAACCAGGCAAAGGACCCCCCGTGGAACTGTTTGCTTTCTTGGATTGGTATCATCTTCAGCGAAGGATTTGTCCTCTAATTGCACCATCTGTGTGTTGGGAAGATGCGATTGCATCCCTTGGTTTGCTCGTTTTTTTCACCCCCTCTATTTCCTGACTTGATTGCAAATCCCAGTGTCCCCCCCAGGTCCCAGTGTCCCCCAGAACTTGGATACGCAGACCTACCAGCCAAAGACTTCCATCTCCCTTTTGGTGTAGGTCAGTGGGAATTACATAATGAGCACCAAAGCAGCACCCAATGGGGTGTGAGACCCTGCTGCACCAACTGTCCCCCCTGCCCTCATGCACATCCCTGGGTCATGATCCCCCCTTGTCACAACAGGACAGACCCACAGTCCCATAGAGATGCTTCCAGGGCCAAAAAGGGGCCAGAAGCAGCAAATTTGTGGCAAGGATGCCTGGTGCTGGCTGGACACAGGTTTGCTCACAACATACCCAGCACATGATGAAGATGGAGGAGTTGGGGGGCTTTGGAGCACCCGGAAGAGTCAGTGCTCCTAAAAGCATCACCTAAATCCTCACTGGAGGTGACAAAAAGCATCTCCATCCTCCCTCACCCATAGCAGCAAAACTGTGTTTCCGTGAATGATGTGGTTGTGACCACATCAAAAACCTGTTCTTTTTTACCTGTTAAGGGCTTGATTT
Source organism: Pezoporus occidentalis (assembly GCF_034315485.1). Lineage (NCBI taxonomy): Eukaryota > Metazoa > Chordata > Aves > Psittaciformes > Psittacidae > Pezoporus > Pezoporus occidentalis. The sequence continues at coordinate 410,284 of NW_026914448.1, forward strand.
CCAAATATCCCTTGCCAAAAGAGCCCCATGAGGGGGGAAAAGACCCTCACATCTCTTGCTCTACCAGTGAAGCTTCAGCTCAAAGCCCTAGCTAAAAATACCTCTGCCTGCTTTGATGAGGCAGGAGACAGCGGCTCCCCGTGCCTTCAGCAGCCATCATTAGCAGCTCACATCTGCCTGGCTGGCAGCAAACGGCTCCTTTTCCATGCAGAGGTGCTAAAAGAGAGGAAAATCTATTAAAAGAAAGAAACCTGCGCCATTTGCTTTATTTGCCAGCCCCGGAGCAATGGGAGATGTGCTGCAAAGCAACAGTTTGCTGCTTTCCCACCTCCCTTGCAGGTGGGTTTTACACTCTTTGGGGAGGAAAAAGAGAGTGTGGGAAAAGAGAGAGCTACCTCCATGCAAAACAGCAGGGATGGAGCTAAGTAAGGGGGGGAAACCTCTTAAACCAAGTGGGATGGTGGAAAAGCAAGACCTTTGTGTTTCTGCCAGCTGGAAGAGGCTCATTGACATCACCCAAGTCTCCATCTGTGCTTGCACAGGGAATAAAGATTAGATTTGATGGACTAGACCTGAAGCATCTCCCCAAGCAATCCCCCATCCCAGGCTGTGAGCTAGGTATTTATCACAAGGACAGCTTTGGCAGGGCAGATCCTCATGGGCAGTTGACCCGAGAGGACCAGCTGCCTGCAGAAGGCAGTTGTCCCCCTAAACCATGACAGCACCTCCCCATCCCACCGGCACATCGCGGGCACGAGGCAATTAGTGCCAAAAGCAGAAGTAGTCTCGCTGTAATTAGCGTCATTTACCTAAAACACTCGACCTTGAGGAGGTTTTACATCGATCTCAGCTCAGGCGTTGGAGGATTTGACAGCAGCAAATTCTCCCACGTGCATGGAGAACCCCCCCCCACCCCGATCTTGCTGCCCACCCCACAGAACCATATTGAGCTACACTTGGGTCTCCAAATCAATGAAGGGGGTTTGGTTTTCCTTGGGAAACAGGAGGAAAGCGGGAGCAGACTGCTGCTGGCCAGGCACCAGCTTCGCAAAGGGGACTCGAGCTTTAATTACTCCTTTCTCTTAACCTCATTGCACCTTGAGGTATTTCAGCATCCCTGGTGCTGGCAGTGGGGATTGATCGATCGCCTCTCCTTTGGCATCCTGACGGCCTGATGAATGTAAAACTAACCAGTTGCTTCCAACCCTGGGGAATTAATCACTTAAATGTGGGAATTACTCAATAAGCCGTTCAAACCCCCAATAAACCAAGCCATTAAAAATTAATCACTTGACATCCCTGCCATGTAAACATAGCTAATAAGACTAAGGTAGGGAGCAGAAAGGGGGGAAATGGTCCTACATCACCTCTGGTTCCTCATTCTTGCCCTAAAATCCTCAAGAAGGCCATTAAGGGACCGAGCTCTTCCAGCCACATGAGCAGACTCAAGCGAGCCAAGGACTGGCAGCTCAATGCCTCTGAACAAGTTTCATTTCCCCCAGGAGAAAGGCAGGGGGTTTTATTTTAAATCCCTTTCCTCCCATAATACATCTGACACTAATCAGGGTTCCAGCCCCATGGGAATCAATGATTAATGATGTTAAATATAGCAGGAGATTGCGAGGGTAAAATTAGGCGCCATGCATAAAACATCACAGCTCCTTGTTAGATAGTCAAATTAGACTAATGGTTTGATGTTCACGCGGGCTCTGGCCCTGTAATTATGAATGGACCAGCTAACCTCCTCCCCAGCTGCACACAGCTTGGATGCTGGTGCTGAGAAATAGCCTGGGCTTGAGCATTAATGAGAACACAGCCATCATAATTAGTGCACAAGGATGGGGCTGGTGGTGGACCTGGATGTCCTGAAGGTCAAGGGTATGGTAGGGACAACCTCATCTCACTGGCAGGCTGCTTTGCATCCCTGAGGGTCTTGTACCATGGTGGGGCGGTTGGGGTCAGCATCATTGGGGGTTTGTCATGGGGTCAGCATCACTATGGGTTGGCTTTGCCCAGCAGCATGGACTTAGATCCAACATTCCCAAGCTTGGGGTGAGGACTTGCTGCAGCACATGGCCCTGTACCCCAGCAGGGTGGTTGGGATCAGCATTGTTAAATCCCATGGGATTGTTACGGGTTGGCTTTGCCCAGCAGTGTGGCCATCACTCCAACATCCCGTGTTAGCTTTGCCAGAGCTGTTTGCTCAGCATAGTTTGCTCTCTGCCTTCCAGTTTTACACCATCATCTTCCACCCTCCTCATCCCTAATTAGCTCCAAGCAAAGTTATTAAGGAGCCCAACAGTGGGGAGAAGAGGGGAAATGCAAAGCCATCAACTCATATAACCAGTTCCTCCAAGCCCAGAGCAGAGAACACAGATCTGGCTGCAATTAATCTCATTCTCAAAGGAAAAGAGAGATGTGGAGCTTTTGAGTGGCTTGAAAGGGTTGTCAAAAATGGGGGTAAGGGAGGGATAAGCCTTTGGGAGAGTTTAAGCTGGGACAGCCACCAGCCTTAAAGCTGGTTTCGAGGGAGATCAGAGCGACAGGGAAATAAAGACGGGAGGAAACCAGCCTGGAGGAAACTAATTCAATAACATCTTATTCCATGGCCCTTTTGCTTAAGAAGTAAGACAAAAAATAGCCTAAAAAGACCAAAAAGGCTGCTTGTCACCACCACCATGATGTTGCATCCTTTGGAAAGCCCAAGGAAGGGGCCAGGCACGGAATGGGAGCATTTTCGACTCAAAGGGCCACATCCTGCCCGACATTTCTGTGCTAGGATGCAATCACAGCATCCTCCAGGAGAGGTATTTTGGGGCAGGAGAGCTTTTCTCAGCAAGCCAAAAGGGGTGAGAATGGATTCCACAACCTGGAGCAGGGCTTGGAGCTGGCATCTACTGACTGATACATCCAAAACCATTATAAACCAGTTAGCCAATGGATGCATTCACCCTCCCTGGGCTGCAGTGAGCATCAAGACCCCCCAGGAAACAGCTTATTTGGGGGGAAAAAGAGGAAAATTCTCTCTCCCAGCACCAGCAGCAGCTGGTGGGAGAGAAAAAGCCCCCCAAAGTTGCAGATGGCTATTTTGTGCTGCTGCGGAGATTGTCAATTGTTTGGAGAAGAGGAGATTATAGCCTGTCAGGCAACCTGAAACGGAGCCAGGCAGGATCTTTGCAGTCTTAAACCCCCCAAAACGAGTCAGCAGATTAAAAACAAGCAGTTGCCAAAACAAAACCACACTTTTTTCCCCTCCCCTGGCTGCAGAGAAAGGGGAGATGCAGCCCCAGACCCATGCTGGGGGATGAAGGCCAGCCTGGGTGAGCTTCTTCCTATTGCATCAGCACCTTTGTTTGCCCCTCTGGTTTTAATTAGAGAGGGCTGGAAGGAGGCAAAGCCACGATGCTCAACCCTGGGTTCAAGCTCCCATTAACCTCTGTCCCGATCATGGGTAAATAGGCAGCAGAAGGTGCAGGGGATACAACCCAAGCATGCTTCACCCCTGGACATGGGCAAAGCATCACCATTAGCAGAGAGCAAAGGACCTGGCAGCTCTCAAATGAGGGCTTTTCCTCCCCCTGAGCAGGATTTAACCTTCCCAGGCTTCAAATCCCTGCTGAGGAGGTGCCAGCCCTGCTGCATCCCAACTCCGCCTGGGCACATCCTGACCCCCTGCTCTCCTGGGGATTGCTTTTTTGACCCCCCACAGCCTTTTAAATCCTCTTTTACCCCCAAATTCCCACCATCCAGCATGACCTGGTGTTGCCAGCAGCTTTTTGCACCGGTGAAAGTGTTCAGCACCAGCAATGGATCAAAATGGCTTTGTCAAGGGAAAGGACGTGTCCACTTGACAGATTGGGGTTTGTCAGAGGCAGGTTTTTGGCTAACAGCCTGAGGGTTGTCATTTCTGACACGGACTTCAAAAAAGCTCTGACACAAAGAGCGTTTAAGCCTTGTTTCTGCGAGAGGCTCCTGAGAGAGCACTTCTTTGCAGGCTGCAATCCTATTAGGACGGGTTTCATCCCTGAGCCAGGGATGAGCCCACAGTGAGCAACTCAGAACCCCCAAATCCACACCCAAGGGGGTTTCCCTCATCATGCAAAGCATTTTCATCCCCATCCCACCCATCCCATCTTCCCTGATCTTTGCTCAAACCCCCAAAGCTCTGCACCCCCTTGCAGCAGCACCAGGATACGAAGCCAAGGCACCGCTGCTGGAATGTGATGGCATTCCCTGGGGACACCTGTGTCCAACCCAGCAATGAATTCTTAATAAGAGTCCAATAATGGATTGGAGATTGCAGCTTTAGGTACTTCCCTGCATGGCTGGGGTCAACCACATTAGGAAAATGTACTTAGGCTAATAAATCCCAGAGTTATCTTTTCCTTCCTCATTGGGATTCCAGGAATTCACCGAGCCTCCTTAGTTGGTGAAGCCACAGGTCCCTGTTGCCAGCCAGGAGAGACTTGGCTTGGGTGGATTTAAGCCCTCAAATCCTGTGGTTGGTGTTGCAAGCTCAGCAAAGAGGGAGCCCAGTTCTCCAGTTTTACTGGTTCTGTTTTGGACCATCCGTGAGTCGGGTTAAAGCACAGAAGCTGGTCCTGCACAGGATGCAACCAGCACTGTTGTACGTCACCAAGCATCCTTCCACCTCTTTGGAGGAGACTGCCAGGACCCTGAGTCCCATCCAAGCAATAGAGGAACTGAAGACAACACTTGGCTTCACCCTCCCCGTTGCCTCCTTTCCCCTTTTGCCTGTAGCAAAGCTCCCCAAAGGCAGCAGCCACTTCCCAGCTCGCCCAACTTCTTCTCTTGGCACCCTTTGTTGGCAGAGCCCTATCCCCAGGAATAGCAATGCATGCGGAGGTCCAGCTCTAGCAAACAATGATGCCTGATTAAGGCAGCTGCCTAACATCCTATCCGCTGGGAAGGGGAAACTCTTCCCAGCAGCTCCAGCTCCCGTTGAAACAAGACGTGAAGCATCTCAGGTCCACCTTTCCCTTCCCTGCATCCCAGGAAGGTGCTTGCATGGCAAGTGAATCCTCCAAAAGTAGGACAGCTTCACTCAGCATCCCCGTGGCGCTGCTCAAAGAAAACCAGGATGAGGCCATATGAGTTGCATATGCTTTGGCTATTGCACCACTCTCCCACTCCCTCTTTGTATGGAAGGAACTGAAGCAAGTGCTTCATAGAGACATCATGAATCAGCCTTTCATCCAGCGTACGTTGCATTATTTTTAGCCAGGGACACTATTGTATTGTGCTTGTGCACAGGAATCAGACCATGAAATTGGCTGGATGCAGACTAGTTGTGTTTGTCAGCATGAACGGGCAAACAAGCAGCTGAGCTGTGCCAGGGTGAAATGTTAAAAGCATTTAAGTGCCATTTAATGGCACCTGATATTAGGAAACTGGGCGTTGAATAAAAAGCCCTTGTTGTTAAACAGCATCCTCAGCATCCAGCCCTGCTAGACCTGATCAGGAGTGAGTGTTGCCCCAAAATTAATCTGCCAACCCTAATTCAGAGCCTGGCAGGGCACCTATAGCATCTCTGCACTGAATAGGAAAGGCAGCATTGCCCTCGTAGCAAAATACGGGCAGCTACAAGTGCTCAGGCCCTAGCTCAGCACACATGGGCATTGCAAGCAAGGAGGGGAACAGAAAAACTGCTCTTTTAGGGTAATATAAGCCCCTGGGGCTGGGTCACCCTCACTAGGGCTGCAGTGGCTCCAACAATTACAAGTCACTCAATCCCAAGGATGCTGTGAGAGGCATCCCGCAGCCCTGCAAGGGATAAGGCACAGCGACATTTCCCGGATGAGCATCCAAGATGGTCACGGTGGCTTTGGAACCTTTATTTATTGGCTAAAAAGGGAAGAAACTGGGGGCACTCTCCCCCCATCCCCATGGTTTTGGAGGAAGAGGAATCAGAAACTGAAATCCTACTTGGAGGGCATCGAGCCAGGAGGAAAAACAAACCCATCCAAGCTATCTGAAGAGGGCAATCACGGCTCTTCTCGCAGCCCAAATTGTTAGTTTAGCAAATTACTTTTGAACAGCCCGTGTTTTGACATTTCTCAAGTGTTTTGCTTCCCTTCTGCCCAACTCAAGGTGACTGTTTCCAAGCCAAGAGCAAAATAAGAGCTTTGGAGCTTGGCTTTCCCTTGCTTTGAGAAACAGCCAGTGGAGGCATCAGGAATTATGCTAATAGGGATAACCCCATCACCTCCCTCATATCCATCCCTTCCTTGGAGCCACTTATGGGGCTGCAAAACCCATCTTACATGGAGCAGGAAAACCAGAGGAGGATGTGCAGGATGGGAACTCATTTCTCCCTCTGCTTTATACCCATCACTGCACTTTATTAAGCTAAGACTGAAGCTGCAGCAGCTGGGGAAGGGTTAGTATTGGTGGTCAGGTGTCTCTAAAGCAAAAATCAATGGTGAGTGATAAAACCAGCCCCATCAGCTGAGGTTGTGCTAAAGATGCTCCTTCAATCCTTTATTGATGGCAGGAGTCAACTGAGAACAGAGGTCAGGTCTGTCCTGCTGCTCCAGCATTAGTCACTTCATTAAGGCTTAAATACAACTATTGCACTGCAGAGGCAATTAGCAAATGCTATTTATTTTACCTGTGCTGCATCACTCCTAGCTGAAAAATGAGGCAGAAAATCAGGATTTAACATCCAGAGCCCCATCTCCATCCCAGGTGCTGTGGCAGCGGATCTGTATGGCAGCTTTGCTATACCTGAACCCAAACTCAGTTTCAGCCCTCTCAAGAGCATATTTCCTCTGCTCTGCTGCTATATTTGACATCTCACTCATCAGCTCTCCAGGGTCAGAGCCAGGAGGAAAGCTTGTGGATGAGCACGGATGTCTGGAGGTGTTTTATCATCGCTCCCAGGGCTGAGGCGGCTGCTCTCTGTGCTGGAGCCGTGTAGCTGGGCTTTGATAGCGGAAGCCGCATCCCGGCAGGTCGCTACCTCCCCTGCTTGCTTTAGAAGCCAGACACAAAGGTACCACAGGGGATGTTTTACATCTGCGTTTGCTCCCGGCGATGCCTGCAGCTGGGTTCTGTGGCTGTCAGCGCAAGGAGAGAGTGTTCAAGCTGCACTTGGCCTTGCCTTAACCCTAACAGCAGGCACAAAAAGCAGGGAGAGCTGTCAAAGCGTGGAGCAAAGCTCCAGGTTGTCCCTCTGCAAAGGGGGACGTCAGTGTTCACAGCAATGGGGCTTGCAAACACCAGTGGTAGCGGTTATCTCTGAGTAAAACCCCTTCCAGCCTGGCTCCAGGGCTCTGGTCCACTAAAAACCAGGCTCTGCTTTTGCTCCTTGCAGTCTCCCACAGAGCAGTAATGTAGAGAAACCCCCATTGCCATGGGGAGAGAAACTACAAGGTAAAAAGCTTGCCTTAAACTGGCTTTGGAAATGTCCCAGGCAGGGCAATGGCAGGATGAAGAGCCATTGCCGTGTCACAACCACATTAAAGCATAATACCTTGCTGAGGATGCTGGCAGGGGTCATAGCTTGATGGGGAAGGTTAGTCCATGTTTTCCAATGTTCCTAGGGCTATCCCTTTCCCCCCCCCCTTCCCAACCCTTTGTTTGGGTTAAAACCCCCAAACCCAGCCTTGGGTGAGCCCCAATTGCTTTTGTATCAATGCAGGTGGCACAACTGAAGGAAATGAGGCATACCGGGCAGGCCTAAGCTCCTTTGGAAGAGCAAAGCCCAACTCCAAGGGGAGGATAAAGACAGTTTCAAGGCAATCAGATTGAGTTGAGCAGGGTCTCTATGCCATTCCAGCTAGGCCAGGCAACAGGCTGGCAGCCAAACCCCAACCAGGTTAGCACCAAGCCTCAGTGTGGCTTTGGCAAGCCCCCAAACACCTCCTAAGGTGGGGTTGGGGGATGAACCCCAAACCCCACCTCCCTTTGCTTGTCCCCTTTGCGATGCCCAACAGCCCCCAACCACACTGCATGGCTCGTGCTGCAGCATCTGTGCCCTTCAGTTCTTGCAAAGGTGAGAAACTGAAGGTGTAGAGATAGAAATTGCTCCCTGTTTGGTCCATGTAAAGAGAATCCTTGGGAACTGCAGCATCCCACACAGCTCCCTTCTGGGAGCAAACTAAGATACAACGTGCCTGCACTGGAGATGCCCTGGGCAGGGGAAAACCCTCCTTTGCCAGGCTGAGGATGCAGCCAGCTACGGGCTGGTTCAGCTTTTGACAGTGCTGGGATTATTACCTGCCGTTCCGTTGGGTTTAATCCTTCCAAATTGCCAAAGCAAAATGCACTTGGAGGAATTAAAAGGGCATGGATATTGCCTGTTAGCCGCAGGAGGCGGCTCCATCCCACTGCTCTCAGTGCTATCGGTGTGTGTCCCCCTTCCCAAGCTTTGTTTTCCTGAAGCCTTTCTGTGCAAACACCCTGAGAGATCTTAAGTTCTTACTTAAGCTGACACGATGCAAGCCAAGCATGGCCCGATGTGTGCACATGTGCAAGGGGAGACAACCTGGAGATGCAGCTGCATCCTTTAATATCCCTCTTGTTTTAGCTGCAGGGTAGCAAATCGCCCTGCAATACAGCTGGCTTCAGCACCCAGCCTGCACCAGGCTCTGCACCTTGGCACCCATCCTGCTGCATGCAATCCTTCCTCCTGCTTTACAAAGGCTTCACGGAGCATCCAGCCGCCCTTCTGGGGTTCTGCATGTTGCTACCTGCTCCTGTAGAGCAGGACGGGGTTGGGAAGCAGCTCTGCATCCCATCCTTTCTAAGCAGGCAGCTATTTCTCCACCGGGAGAGCATGTGAAGAGCTGCAGGCATTAACCCTCTGCGTCAATGAACAGGGGGGTGAGGATTTGCACATCCAACCCAGCAGCTTCAATCACGTCAGATAAGGGATGAGGGAAGGACGCCGGCTCCTTGAGTTGTTATGAAGGGAAATAAGATTCAGGGGATGGAGCGATGCTTGTGGGCACGGATTGCAAGCTCCATTCCCAAAAGGTGCTGCATTCCGAGGGAGCCCAGAGCTGCAGAAGCATCCCAACACCCAAAACCTCCTCCAGCAAGCTGGAGCAACCCATTCCTTGCATTCCTCCACACTCCACACTAGGATAGCCATTCCCGGTGGGATTTTCCCCAGAATTTAGGGAATGTCCCTTCCAGTCAGTTCAAAATAGATTTTTTTTTTCAGGCTGATAAGGAAGGATGTAACCTTATTTAAAAGTCATTTTTCCTTGTAATGGAGGCACTTACCCCTTGAATACATCATTTGCTTCTTATGGGTTTTATTGCAGTAATAACTCCCGGAAAACCCTTCACAGATGGAAGTTTGATTTGGCTAATCATCATGCTTTGAGCTATTGTGGGGAAGGTGCTGTTGGGGGGTCAACACACTGGGGTTGCAACCCCCCAGAAGAGCAGGGTGCGGGTGGAAAACAGGGATGCTGCAGCTTTCCCGACCTGTTTTAATGGCATTAAGGAAGAGGGAGAGGAGAGGAAATGCCATTTCTCCTCTCTGGCAGAGCTCCCATTCCAGGGAAAATAAGAAAAAAGGGATTTGATGTTTTTTTTCCCAGTCTTTCTGAGCTCTTCTCCCTCTGAATGACAATTGCCAGCCTATTCATTTGTGCATTATGGTCATGGAATATATATAAGTCTATATATAGGGGGAGGTAGTGCTGCATAAGCCTCTCTAGTGCTGCTTTACACGTGTAACCACTCCTAGGATACGCTTTCCTTTTAAAACCCAGGGTGATTCCCATGTAAAGTGCTACAAATCCCTGTTTTGCCATAGGGAACATGTGTGTGACGATGCCCTTACCCCTAGGGCCACTGCAAAAAGCACGTTGGAGCCTCTGCCACCACAGAGCCTGGCTTTAGGGGGGTTTAAGGGAAGGATCCTGAAGGATTTGCCCTAAATTGGGTGAATTCTGGAGGAATATGTCCCAAATATATAAATATATATATAAGTAAGTATATAAATATATACATAATTATAGATGCGTATATACTGGCTCCAGGCTCCTTGCACTGAGCAGAGAGGGACTGGATGAATACCAGACCCAAGATGAATTCATTGTTGTAATTGTGGTCTAAGTAGTGCTAAGAGATCTATAGAAATCAAGAGATGGGGTCACATCCCCCAAAAGCAAAGGGATGGGGGGAAAGTGCCCTATAACCCAGGAAGGGGCATGCAAAAACCAAGCAACACTAAAAATAACCAAAAAGGATAATAATCCTTTTAATAGCAAGGATTTTAAGCCCTAAATCCCTCCCATGCCCAGCAAAGGGGAAATATCCCCCTGCAGTGGTGATTGCACCCACCAACAGGGAAGGAAAACTGTGCCCAGGGGACTTCAGTGCTTGTTGGGGCAGGAAAACATTCCCAGATGGGGTCTGGTTTGATCAGTATTAAAGTTCAGCAGGGTTGGTTTTCCTCCTGTCCAGCCACTTGTGCTTGATGGAATAACTTCTACATCGAAAGCTAGCCAGGAGACACGGCTCCTCAGGGCTTTATAACCAAATGCCTTCAGAAAGACCCTCAAAGACTTCATCCCATGGAAGCAATGTTCTCCTTCCCTGCTTCATATACATATATGCAAGATTATATATATGCAAATATACACGATATATATGCAAAATATATATATTTGCATACATATGTATATATCTAAAGCACATGATGCATCTACATGCAGCATCTGAGTGCTCCTAAAGGCTGAGGAAAGATGCAGTGCCCAGCGTAACCCCCAGCCCTCTCCATCCCACCCCATCTCCTGGACCCCGCTCTTCTGCAGCAATTTAATTGCTTTCCTCTTTTAATTGCTCCTTTCAAGGCAGGTTTCTCATCCCAAATCTCAGGCGAGCCCATCTTCAGAGCGGGGCCTTGCCTTTGGAGCTCAAAGCAATTTCTTCTTTGCTCCTTTCCCCCCAGGCTCCCATGCTGCTTGTTATGATGATGATTATTATTATATATTTATTTCTATTTCTTTTCTACCCATATCTTGCAAAGAGGAAGGAGGGGGGGGAGAATCCAAGGGGAATCAAACCAGCTTGATTAAAGGCAACAGAGGGGGATGATGGATAAGGAGATAGAGAACCAGCTTTGCCTGCATCTTCTGGGGTAGAAGCAGAGGGGAAGCACCGCAAGACTGTTCTCCCCTTGCTGGACCACATCCCCCTCCTAGAACCCTCTCAGATTTGATTTCCACTCCCAGATTTCAGGGGATAAAGGAAATCTCTCCTCTCCTGAGGCTCAGGAACCTCATAAATGCACCTTATCCCCCACCCAAGCACTGCCTGTTTGAAGGACACAGTTGCTTCAGCCACACTTCTTTCTCTGCAAAGGGACGTGCAGTGAGCAGAGCAGGGCCTTTAAGACAAAGAAAGAGCCACAGAGATCCCACTGATCAGCCACCCCAAACCAGGAGGAGCTTTTCGATCACTCAGAGGGGCTTTGGAACAGGGGCTGCTCCTGAAGCCATCGCTCTCCATCCTCTGCAATACGGATGAGGGCCTGGCAGGCTGTTTGCCGCCAGGCTATGGGCAGCACTTGGTGGAGACCAAACAAGATGGAAGAAGGTAGGAAAGGAGAACTCCAGCTGTGTACAGATGGGGAAAGAGCCTGATTTGGGTGGAGGCTCCGCATCCTCAAGGCTTGAAAGCATGATGGAAGAAGCTCCCAGTTACCCATAGCTGGCAAATGCCTCCTCTAATCCTTTGTGAACAACTGCAAATGCAACCACAAGGATGCTTGCGTGTGAGATGCACCATGCACAATGCATCCCCACGGGATAAGGGTTCTGAGCCTGGTCCTCCTTAAAGAAAAAACCAACACACCCCAACCAGTTCTAACCCTTCAAGGCAGCAAAAAAGCTCTATTTTAAGCCCAAACCCTCCTCCTGCAAGCTCTCAGAAGCTAAGGGGCTGCCTGAAGCCCCTCAGACACCCCCCACCCCAGGCAATAAGCAAAGAACTCTCTTTTCTAAACCAGTGTCCTGGGGTTTTATCTTCCTCTGCCTGCACAGTCATTAAAGGAAGGCTTCTGCTTAACAGCATTTGCTGGGTGTTTGCAAACAACCACCTGCAACAAGCTCACCAGCTGCCCTGGCACGTTAGCATCCGGGTGGGATGATGAGGCTGGGAAAGGGATCGATACAGAGAATATCGAGAAGAAAAAGGGGGAATAATGAAGAAAAATGGAATAATAAAAAGCAGCAGATTGGGAAGATGAGCACTGGGGCAGGACACACAGCTTGAATGAGGGGAGAGGGCTCAAGGCTTGCAAAAAAAAAGCATCTTCTAAAGGATACCAGCATAGAAATAAAGATATATTTATAATAAAGATATATATTTAATGAATTAAATGCCATCTGTGGTTAAACCAGAAGAGGTTTGCCTCCCGTGCATAGGAGAAGGTGGTGACCCTGCCCGAGGCTGTCCCCCAGTGGGGTGAGGTTGGCGTAGGACCACACTTGGGTTAATAACGTGGCTCATTACGGTGGCAGCAACAAAAGCCATTGGCTTTGGTGATGCCCCTGGACTTCTGGGACAATACCCACCACTGGCAGGCAGCACAAGAAGCACCCTCATTAACTGAAGGATATTAACTTGGAACGAGATAAAGAATCCAAGGTGGTAGAGAAGCTCCAGTGCCTGAAGGGGCTGCAGGAAACCTGGAGAGGGGCTTGGGACAAGGGATGTAGGGACAGGCCAAGGGGAATGGCTTTAACCTGCCAGAGGGGAGACTGAGATGAGCTCTTAGGCAGAAGCTCTTCCCTGTGAGGGTGCTGAGGCGCTGGCACAGGGTGCCCAGAGAAGCTGTGGCTGCCCCATCCCTGGCAGTGCACAAGGGCAGGTTGGACACAGGGGCTTGGAGCAAGCTGCTCTAGTGGAAGGGGTCCCTGCCTGTGGCAGGTCCCTTCTAACCCAAACCAGTCTGGGATTCTCTGTAGCATCCTCATTTTGGGGTATTTTAATTGAAAGTACAGCTCAGGTGGCTGTTGAGCACACAGAGACAGCATTTGGGATTCCACAAGTTGTTTTTTACAATGTCCCCCTGCTAAATCAAGTGCAAACTCCATGGTTTGCATTACATACAGCGCTGCAATAAGTATGTATGTATTTAACTCTGCAATTGCAATCACAGAGCATGAAAACTCCCTCCTAACCATGCCACGGGTTGATATCCCTTGAGAACCAGCTGCTTTCCCACACACCGACCCCAAAGGTACCAAAATTGCAAAGGAAAAGAGAAAAACAGATGGGAAAAGCCACCAGCTCCTTGCCACCCTTCCCATGGGCATCACGGATGCTGACGAGGGTATTCACGGTCCTTCGGCTGCAACCACGGCTGGTCCAGAGCCTTCACCACCCAATTTGTGCTGGTTCATGCAGCCGAGATGGGGGAAAAACTTAATCAGAAAAGACTTTAAGGGCAAAGAAAGAAAACCCCAGCAAAGCACATTTGATGGCTAATTAGAAAACGACTGAGATCGGTGCGAGGCGGATAATCTCAGTTCCCTGGCAGCAGGAGCCACGCGGTCCCATTTCAAGGTTGAGCAGTCAGGAATATCAATCTGATAATTGTTATGCTACAAATGAAAATCAAATTGAAGCCAGTTAGAGGATGGCATTATAAATTGATTTAGTCCTCAGACAAGTTTCCACCTCCCTGGCCCTGGGTTTCTCCACTATGGATGGAGCGAAGTCTGGGTACCAGGGATGGAAGCGATGGGGTACATCCTTCTCCCCATTTTCCCCTCTATCCCACATCATTTCTGCAGGGAAAAAAAGGCATTTGGGGATTTCCTATTGCTACTTAGCTCCAAGGATCTGCACATCCTCAAATGTGAACATCTCAACAAGCCCTTGTGATGCTGTCGCTGAAACAAGAGTAAGAAAACACTTGCACCAAAAGCACTGCAAAGAAACACACTGATTCCTATAGGGTTTATTTCAACGCTCCCAACATTTCCGTTCCTCTGGAAGCCACTTGTACTCAGCTCCCAAAAGCAGGGGATTTCTAACAAATATCCTCAATTCACAGTCAAAAAATGCCTATTTCAGCAACAGCCCCCATTTTGGCGCAACCAGCACCCACTGAGTGCTCCCACCACTATTTCTGCATCTCCAGGTGCCCCAATATATACAGATTCTGTCTTTATACAGGTAATAATATACATCATATTTATATATATATTTATATAGAGAGATATTCACACGCAGACACACAGACGCCTTCGGCAGAAGAACCGGCACCTCCAAAGCCTGCAGGGAGGTCACCGTTCCCACCGTTAAAAACTCCCCTTCCAGAGCTGGATTTTTGGGGGAAAAAAAGCCCATTTTTCAGTTTTTTCCTCTTTAAAAAACATCCAGGGTGATGCCCCCAGGGCAGGACCACCCCCGGCAGCTTTTGGGTGGCTTTTTGAGGTAGGTGCCAGGTGGAGGGGGCCGGTCCTGGGGTGCTATAGCATCAATGGGACCTGCCAGATGAGCAGGGTGCTGTCGGCATCGCTGCCCCGGCGCGGCGATTCGGCGTTGAAGTTACGGTAACCCCGGCCCCCCGAGATGATGGCCACGGAGGAGATCTCCTTGCGGGGGGTGTCACGGGCACAGGGTCTGCTCCGCACCCACACATCGGGGTCATCGGCCATCTCATAGATGGAGCCATCCTCCTCAGTGTGTGCCGGCGAGCCGCCGACCGGCGCTTCCCGCACGGACAGCAGCTGCCCCGGGAGGTGGGACGTGGACCGGAGGCGATACTGTAATAAAATCCCTTTTTTCCTCATTTCCCGAGGAGGGGGTCCATCCAGTTCCGGGGGTTTCTCTTCCTCGCCCTCCTCTTCCTCATCTTGGTCACCCTTCAGCACATCAGGTGCCAACGTGCTCAATGCCACCGCTAAGAACTCCACGGGGCCACCATGCCCGTTGAGGGACACCATGCCTTTTCCTGCCAACGAGAAGAGGGAGGTTGCTAAAAACAAGCCCCTAAATCAGGTTGAATCCATGTCGGGTGGGTTGTTTGGGTGCTCACCAGTGATTTTGGGGATGCCCTCCAAGCGAGGCACGGGCAGCAGCACAATGATGCCCTGGTCAGTGCCGACCCAAAGCGAACCCTGGCAGATGAGGAGACTGGTGACACGGACGTGTTTGTGACCTGTGGGGATAAAAAGGAGGATGAGGGATGCCTTTACCGCAGCATCTTCCCAAATAACCCATCACCAATGGGTTCTTCATGGAGAACATACTCCAGAGCCCCCTAAAACCAAGCAGTGCCTTTGGGTGAAGGTCTTCACACCAAGGAGAGCGTTCCAGGTATAAATAAATCAAAAGAAGAGGAGGAAAATAATAAAGCAAGATTTCTAATGGCAAATGAATATTTTATTGCCAGGACTTAAGGCTGCACGGCGTCAGCCTCGTCAGAGCAATCTATCTGTGGAGATGCAACTCTGGTTGCTCTGGGAGGACTTTATTAATGACCTGTCGAGTTAAAAAGGATGAGGGAGAGCAAGTTCAAAAGCGCATTAATAGCTGCGCGCACTCGCCCAGCAAGAAAAGGAAGTGATAAATATTTTAACAGGCCCTAAAAAGCAAGAGGAAAAGTGACTGTACAGGAGTATCGTGCTCCTGACTAATTACACAATTATGGAGCTGGAACAAGGAGGGAGACAAGCTTGTGAGCCCGGCAGGGGTGAAAGCAGCATGGGTGAACGCAGCTGGGAGATGGTGCTGGATGGTGAGTTAGAGGAAAGAGGGGTGCTCAGGGCAACGGCAGTGGGGTTTGTGCAGGGATGCATGTATGGGTGCAAAGATGCATGTATGAATGGAAGGATGTGGTGCAAGGATGCATGTATGAATGCTAGGATGGGGTGCAAGGATGCGCACATAGGGATGCAGATGGGACAAGGCTACATGCAAGGATGCACACACGGTCTAAAGATGCGGTATGTGGGTGCATGAAGGGTGCAAAGACGGGGTGCATGGATGCACACACATGTGCAAGGATAAGGCGCACACAGAGGAGCAAAGATGGGGTGCAAGGATGCATGCACAGGGATGAAGATGGAGCAAGGCTACATGCAAGGATGCACACATAGTCTAAAGCTGAGGTGCATAGATGCAGGCAAGGGTGAAAAGATGGGACGCATGGATGCACACATGGGGATGAAGATGGGTGCAAAGATAGGGTGTGAAGATTCATGCAAGGATGCTCCCAAGTGCAAAAGACGGGGCACAAGGATGCAAGATGGGATGCATGGATGCACACACATACGCAAGCATGGGGTGCACAAATGCAATGATGGGATGCACTCACATGTGCAAGGGTGGGACGTATGGATAAGAAGCATAGGAGCACGGGTGCAGACTGGATGCATGGAGGTACACATGGGTGCAAAGATGCCACCAGTTCCCTCGGCAGTCAGTGACAGACTGGTCCAAGCTTTACACCATTAACCAGGTCAATTCCTTGCACAGTTCCTCTGCAATTCAGCACAGCCAGAAAGCAAAGCAACATGCCTATGGGGTGATGCCCCAATATGCCCATTCGTTGCAGTTAAGAGCCAGAGGGAAAGGGGAGCTCACCTGGGAGGACAAAGGTGGTCCTGGTGGCGATGTTGATCTCCTGCAGATGCTCCAGTGTCTCAGTGTGGAAGAGGCGGATGGAGGAGCCCGAGGAAAAGGCCATCCAGACCCCACTGCCTGCCTTGATCATGTGTGTGACGCTGGCCTCTGTGTCCGGATGGGCCTCGAAGGTTTGCTGCCAATGGGGAATGGCAAATAGGAAATCAAAGGGTTGTTCCCTAAAATTGCTGCTGGTTGGGGCTGTGTCCAGCTTTAGGGCTACAAAGCTGCATGGGGAGGGGTCCAGAGTGACTTTGAGGTCCCATCCCAGCTCACCAGCTCTGGTTTTGGCCAAGGACACTGAAAGCAGCTCATCTCCAAACCCTTCTTGGGTGATTCTGGGATAAGGACACAGTCATTCCCACCCCTCCAGGGTTGGTTTCTTCTTTAAAAGATTCATTTGCCAGACTAAATGTACTTGTAAAACCCATCCCAAGATGCGACGGGACCTTCCTGCTTCCATCATCCCTGGAGACATTCCAGGCCAGCCTGGATGTGGTTCTGGGCAGCCTGATCTAGATGAAGATGTCCCTGCTCTTTGGACTGGATGAGCTTTGAAGGTCCCTTCCAACCCAAACCATTCTATGATTCAAACCCCAAAAGTCAGCGATCAAAGGCTCAGCCCTTCCACAAGAGCTATGTGGGGATCACAGACTGATCCGTCTGCTTCCCAAGCTCCCTGCCTGAGCATCTCCCTGTCAGATACAGGATACAGCCTGCAGGAAAACCACCTTTTCCACATCAAAAATCCCCCCTGCTGCAGCCTGGGCAGGATTGAGGGATTGCCCATTGTAAAAACTCATGTTGGCATCAAAGAATTAAACCACTGAGGGAGAAACCTGCATGGAGCAACTTCACCTTCCTCTCTCCTATGGCTTTGAGACGTGGTTTTGCTTCAGGATTTAAAAGCAGCAGCAAAACCAGGAGCTGGCATTGATCCCCTGGACCCAGCATACAGCATCCCTCTCCCCACCAAATCCTGCCCAAAACAGGGGTGAATAGACATCTTTAACATACCTTAAAGTCTCTATTCCTCCTTGTTCCCCACCCCACATGGGTTTTACCCCCTGACGGCTTATTCCCAAGTCACCAATCCCATCCAGGCAGACCCAAGACCCTATTCCCCAGCTCTCCATCAAACACTATTTACTCCTTCCCCCTTCCCTAGTTTTGCCTCCCCCCATCACTTTCATTCTGCAGAAATTCCCACCTGTCATAAATAAAGCCAGAGACTGGAAACGAATCCAGCCCTCGATGCATTATTCATCCCCGGCACCGCCGTTAGGCTGGATTTACGACAGCTAATACATGCAAACTAAATTTGGGCACTAAATGTGAAAATTAAAGGTGGCGAAAGAGGTTTTTTTTTTTTTAAAGCAAAAAGCAACTATTCAGCGTTCCCTGATTATGCAGCTGCGGGAGACGTCTCAGCATCCTCCTCCTATGACCCAGTGTGGGAGAGAAGGGACCCAAAAGTGATGAAAACCAGCCCAGAAGGGTTGGTTTGGGCATCACACAGGCAGGGATGTGCCCATGCACGTGCATTAACCCAGTGTGACTCCCCCCCCAAAGCCACCCCACATGGATGTGGCACAGGGGTCCTGCTGATGCTCCCTACCTGGGTACGGAGGCTGGTGGCATCGAGGACAGTGACCTGATTGGCACAGCTGGCCCAGAGGGTCTCATCCAGCGTCAGGAGAGCTCGCACGGGGCCGGTACCCACAGCCAGGCGGGTGGGCTGCTCCGCCGGGTCCCACAGCCCCCCTGCAGCAGAAATGAGGGGCATAAAATGATCAGCAAAAGGGAAAAAGCATCTTCAAATGCAGTTGAAACCACCCTCAATGTCCCCAGTGTCACCCAGGATGCCTCCGAGCATCCCAATGCCACAACCAAAAGGATGAGGGGAGTTCGCAGCCAAAGCTTCAACCCCCCCAAAACTCCTTTGCCCCCATGCAAACAGCTTTTTAGCAGCAAACAACTGGCCACCTGCAACACTTGGGCATGTTCTTTGCAGGAAAAGCCAAAAAATCCCTTTTTCCCCTTTAAATTTAGTTGCTCTTGAAGTGACTCTCCAGAGCCGATTCATCCGGGACCGATCTGGAGTGTCCCTGTGAACAGCATCCAACCTGGATGCGGATGAATTCACCACCACCAGTGGCTGAGCAGCTTCAATAGATAATTGCTCTCATTTTCTTAGCTCCAATACAGTTTTTCTTTCTCTAAATCCGTAAGATCTGAGGGATAAAAGGGCCCTTTTGGGGCGCTCAGACCTCTGCTTCCATCCGCAGGGGGTTGCAACCGAGCCGCCTTTCAGCACATCCCAATTCCCATCGTCAAAACCAGCTATTTTGGGAAAGCTTTTGCTTTCCAAAAAGATGGGGATAAGATTAAAACCTCCACCCCGCAGCCCTGCCAGCCGCTTGCTGCCTTCAATGTGCATTTACGCAACCCAGATTAAATGAAAGCCGCTTTAATTGGTGGGAAAGGGGATGAGCAGCACCCCAAAATGCAGTTTAAGTGGCTTTACTGGCTTCGCGTTGACTTGGGTGCTGCTCGCTGCAGGTCCTCGCAGCTCAAATGAGGGGTTTTGTCCAAAATTAGGCCGGTGCAGCACAAGATTTGAGGCTCTTTCCTACCCTCTAGTGATGAAGCAAAGGTACTTAACAGCCCAGGAGCCCCTGCAAGCTGCAAGCCTCGGCCTGAGCTGGAGCCGGGGAAAACAAACCCAATGTGAAGCTAATAAAGGAGAGGGCTTTTGTGTGGATGGGGTTTGGAGGGGCTCAGTTTATAGCACTAAAAAGGTGGGGGTTTAAAGCCAAAAGCTCTGAGACCTTGTTCATCCCATTGTTAGACTCAGCCTGCAGCCCCCTCGTGCAGCCACCCTACAAGCAAACCCTTTGCTGCCACATCAAGCCCTTGCACCACAACTGTTTTCCATGTTCTCCCCCAAAACCAAGCCCCTCTTGCATTTATCATGGCAATGCAAAATACCTGGGCTATTATTTAGCATGGGCTGCGAGGAGAAATGAAATAGAGGGGAAAATACATTAAAACCTAAGATTTAGCACTATTTAGCAGCCAGCATCTCTCACTAGCATGAAGAACCTCCCGTTCCCTGTTTTTTGGGTGTCCCACCAAGAAGCCTGCTCCAAAAGCACACTCAGAGGTGTCCTCACCATTGCTCCTGGGGTATGCAGCCACGGTCCCATCCTGCAACCCCGCAAACAGGTACTCAGGGCTGTGTCTCAAGCAGAGGACGGGTTGCAGTCCTGGGCTTTTACAGGTCAACAAGCACGGTGTCCCCGTGTCCACGCTGCCATAGACTGCGATGCTGGGGAGGGAACAGGGGAAGATGCAGGAGATCATATGCTGGTCCTCAAGGTTCGGTGCTGGTGATGGCACCCAAGACGCGGGCTCACCTGCCATCCTGTAACCCCAAGCACACGGTGGGATGCGGGGATCCAGGGGGCTGCTCGGTGCTCAGTCGGGGTTCCTGGGTTCCCGATGGGTCCCCCTCGCCCAGCTCAGGGATGTACTCCATGCACAGCACCGGTGATGCCACCGGGAAGGACTTCACCGTGCGCGGCACAGCGCGGTTGAGGGAGAAGATCTCCACTTGCCCCCCTGCGCCTTCCTGCCCCCCTCCAACCTGCGTGGAGCGGGGAAGGGAGGTTAGCACCAGCCACCAGTGCTGCAGAGAGGGTCTGCAACTAGAGTGACCCAAACCGAGCGGGTTTTGGCCCATTTTGGGGTGGTTTTGCTTACCCAGAGGTAGCCCTGTGGCAGCGAGGTGCTGACGGCGGAGAAGCCCAGCAGTGAGGACTGCACCGGGTTGTGCACCGCAGCGCTGAGCTGCAGGAGAGAACAGGATACAGGGGGCTGTAGCACCCCCAAATTACCCCAACACATGCAAGGTATCAGTGTGTGCCCCAAAATCTGGGATCCAGCCACAGCATTTCCAGTTTTCCAGGGTGGATCACACCAACTTCTGCCTTTGCAACCAGCATGGCCACCCCATCCGGCCCATCCATCATGGGATTTCTGCCTTTATGTCCCAAAATGCTGGATGTAAAAGGGAAAGGAGGTACTGGAGAGGGTGGAGAAGAGGTTGGCCATCGCTCCTACCTGGAGGTCGAGGGCCTTGGAGAAGGCAGGCATGTGGCAGGACAGGATAGGGCACCAGAAAGGAGCTTTGCTCTTCTTGTCTTCATCAGGACAGAGCCAGCCCGGCTGGTTCTCCTCCCCTGCGGCAAGCAAAGGACATCAAGGATGGCCAAGACACCCCCCAGCATCCCTTCCCTCCCTGGTAGGACCCCAAAATGAGGAATTTTATGTGCAAGGCTCTCATCTCCAGCCCCAAATCCCCATCATCTGTGGACCTGGGGTACATCTCACCCCTTTCCATCAACAACTGAACCCTACAGCAGCACACAGCCAAGCAACCACCTTGAGCAGCAGCAGAAAAAGCCCCCAAAACCCAGATAATGTATATGCAAAGGAGGCGGGGGGGGGGGGGGGGGAAATCACCCTGATGTGTTTCTTCACATTAGGCTTTAATGTGTTTTCATTTCTAACTCACGGCTACAGGATTATCCCTGAGGCATCCCAGATTAAAGAAGAAAACAAAAAGCCAAACAACACATAAACTGTTTAAACCAAGAGAATCAAAAATCATTCCAGCCTGGAGGCACCCGAGCACTCAAATAGGATTTCAAAGGATTTATTTTGGTCTCCCATTAAACTTATCTCTCTTTTTTTTTGCTGCAGTGGCTGGTGGAGTTAAATAGGAATAGGGATAGGGAAGCTGCAGGAGGGATGGCTCCTCCCTTGCTTATTCATAGAAGCATAGACTGGTCAGAAGGGACCCTAAAGCTCATCCAGTTCCAACCCCTGCCACGGGCAGGGACACCTTCCACTAGAGCAGCTTGCTCCAAGCCCCTGTGTCCAACCTGGCCTTGAGCACTGCCAGGGATGGGGCAGCCACAAGTTCATCCTATTTCATGGAAAACAGGTCACCCTGACACCATTGGCATGAGAGCCAACAGAAATCCATCACTGTGATGCCAACCTGGAGATGCCACCCAACAGCAGCAAAATGCGAAGTATTTTGAGCCAGAATGAACCAATCCCAATGATTTCCAGTGTGCAAACCCCAAAATGCTCTCCATCGCCTTGCTCTGATTCTTCCCCCCACCCCATTTTGCATCTGGAGGCTTGAAGGGATGCAAAGCTCCCCCCAGCTCCCAAATTTGGCTTTCCAAAGCAAGGGTGATGCCCACAGGGCTACTCACGTAGTCCTATCTTGGCCAAGTGCAGGCGGTTCACCCAGGAGATCTTGCTTAAGGGGTTTGGAGTGATGAAGACCACCATGACACTGATGGGGCGGCCAGATCTGCATAGGGAAAGCATCACCAGGTTGATCTTCAGCCTCCTCCTCGGGATGGGAAGAGCCCACCTATGATCCACAAACTCACTTGTCCGGCTTCCCAGGCAGCAGGAGACGGAGACGGCACTTGTTGGCGGAGTGGATCTCCTCCTCCTTCACCTTCATCATCCTCTGCAGGGCCAAGCACCAGTCTTGGGCCACCGTCATGTTCAGGTTCTAAGGGAAAAGCCATAAACGATGGAAGTGCCTTCAAAACAAGCCTGAACCATCCCCAACCTTCCATGGGGCTCAGGAGGATGAAGTGTCCAGTGATCTCTGAGGAACCACATGGTTACTGCAAAGCATCCAAGCTCCGTTCTACCCAATCCACGAGTTCCACCATGTTTTGGCATGTAGATACCTGGTAGGTGCCATGCAAGGTGCTGATGAGAAGGGTGATCTGCTCCACCACCGCCAGGTCCTTCTGCAGGTCCTGCAGCTCCTGGAAGAGCCGTGGTGGCCCCAGGTAGACTTTATCTTGGGTGGAGAAACAGAGAAATGAGGTCTGTGATGGATGCTGCATCCCACCCCATGGAAACCAGCCCAACACCGGCTCAGAGGATGGGTGCTCACTGTGGGAAGCCTGCCCGGCTGGAGCGTGCTTCTTGGCACCAGCGTTGTGGATGACAATGTTGTCCTTGTCATAGGCACCGCTCTCCTGTCCCACCTCCACCACCTGCACCTGCGGGAGGGCCGTGCTCCACTTCACCACGTATTTGGGACCCAGGGGCATCAGGCTGCTGATTTCCAGTTGCCCTCTGCCAAGGGAGGATGCAAAGATACACGTAAGTAAACCAACAGACACCATGACTCGTCCTGAAAGCCCTCACAAAATGCACTGTGCAAGCCAAGCCCCATTTGCAACCCCACACCATGCCTGAACCCCCAGACATGGGGCACGCAACCACAGCAGACCACGCTCAGCACCTACCCTCGGTTCACCGGCCTGGAAGAGGGAAAAAATGATTAATAAAGAGGTATTATGGGGAACTCAAAGGTTTCCCCCTTTGCAGCATCAACCTCCACCAAGCCCTGAGGTCTCAGCAGGCTCCCAAACCCCACACCAGCTCCAGGACCCCACAGCACCAGGGGATGGAGGCTTTGTGTGGATGTATGCCAAAAATGGGGGGCAAACAACCCCCAAACCAAGTGAGTTTCCCCTCCAAAACAAGGTTTGACATGGTTTAGTGATGGTCTTGGTGGTCCCTTGGGTAATGGTTGGACTTGATCTTAAAGGTCTTTTCCAACCTGGTCGATGCTGTGCTTGTAAGGTGAAGTGGGTTTACAAGTCCTTTGGGTAGCGCTAGCAAAACCCATGTTGGTGGCTTTGCAAAGTGATTCTGGGGGTCTGGGGCCACCAGCACGTACTTGAAGTTGATGTTGGCGCAGACCAGCATGTCGTTGAGCAGGAAAACCTTCCTCTCCTTGGACTTGATGAGCTGCCCGCGGTCCCCATACACCGTCTCCGTCAGCGTCTCACAGAGCAGGAGCTGCCGCTGCCCCGAGCTCAGGAGCTGCAGAGGGGATGGAGGGTCAGCTCGGGGGCTCTTGTGAGGCTCCTGCCCCACATTTGGGTTGCCTTTCCCCTATTGCAAGGGTTTTCCTCCAACCAGGAGCATGCACATCCCTAAGCTCCACAGGGACGGGTGTGCAACATGCTCTGAAGCCACAAGATGCCAAACTCCTTTGCACCCTGGATGTCCAACCACCAAGAAGGCAGAGCCATGAAAGACCAACATAGCCCTTTTTGCAGCCCCTCTTGAGTCTCCTTTCAATCCCCAACCCTAAATCCCGGTGCCAGGATGAGCTCCACGGGTGCCCCGCTGTGGTTTTTGCCACCAGGGCAGTCCCCAGCCTCAGGATGTGTCGCAATAGTTTCATTTAAGGGACTTCTATTCCACCAATGGTTGCAAAACCAAGCAGCTGGTCCTTGCTTTTCCGTGGAGAGGAATTTCCCTGCACCAACCTCAAGATTTGCTTGAGCTCAACGCCCTGCTGGAGAAAACAGGGGTCCCGGCTTCCTGAAGCCCCCGACACGGAGAGGAAGGTGGAAGCAGCAAAACTCAACCACCAGCTCCAAAATCCACCCAGCAGGAGGAGGAGGAGGCGAGGCTGAAGGACCCACCTTGTTGAGGCTGCTGCGGTCGCTGATGCTCTTGCTGAGCTGTTGGATTTCGGCAACTTGGTCGGCCAAGCGCTTCTGCTCATTGAGCTTCTCTGCCAACGTCTCCAGCTCGGTGAGGGCCAGCTGGAGGGACAAGCGGTCTGCGTGGCCCTTGGGGGTGTTCTTCAGCATGTCCTGGAGCAGGGAAAGGATGGGGGACAAAAGCCACCCCAGGAAAATCAGCCCTGTCGAGGACGCGATGACTGGAGGCACCTTCAGCACCTCCAAAATCAAAGCGTGGGAGATGATCCTTGGGATGGTCCCCGAAGACACAACCAAGCTGGCAACCCCAAAGCATATCCCTTGCTAAACCCTTTCTCACAGCACCCAGGCTGCAAAACAAGATGTGTGCAGGAACCCATCACCTGTACCTGCAGGAGCAGGATGAACTGAGGGAACCTCTGGATGGGCTTCACCATCAGCCCATAGAGCGTGACCCGGTCGGCACTGGCCATCTGCCTCTTCTGCAGGGGGGAAAAGGCAATAGAGAGGAGCTGTCACCCCTAACGGTGACCAGCAGCACCGTGCACCCACATGTGGGTCCTGCTGACCTTGAGGAAGTCAAGGAAGGCGGGTTTGGTGAGACAAGCCTTCTTGATGAGGGACATGGCAGTGGTGAAGTTGTTGACGTAGTCACTGTAGACGTCCAGCACCATCGACTTGGAGAACTGGGGAGAGGGAGGAGAGCTGTGATAACGTGGAGCTCCCCAAGAAATGGGGGTTGGCAAAGTAGGGGATTCTCATCTATTTCTGGAGTGAGCCCAGAACTGATGGGAGGGCTGGAGCAGCTCTGCTCTGGAGCCAGGCTGAGAGAGCTGGGCTGGGGCAGCCTGGAGAAGAGAAGGCTCCTGAAGGGGAGACCTGAGAGCAGCTCCAGTGCCTGAAGGGGCTGCAGGAAAGCTGGAGAGGGGCTTGGGACAAGGGATGTAGGGACAGGCCAAGGGGAATGGCTTTAACCTGCCCGAGGGGAGACTGAGATGAGCTCTTAGGCAGAAGCTCTTCCCTGGGAGGGTGCTGAGGTGCTGGCACAGGGTGCCCAGAGAAGCTGTGGCTGCCCCATCCCTGGCAGTGTTCAAGGGCAGGTTGGACACAGGGGCTTGGAGCAAGCTGCTCTAGTGGAAGGGGTCCCTGCCTGTGGCAGGGGTTGGAGCTGGAGGAGCTTTAAGGTCCCTTCCAACCCAAAACATTACATGACTTCATATATATATATATATGTATATGCATACACACACATATATATGATGCTGAGGATGCTGGTTGTACCCCACGTTGTGATTGCATCACTTAAACCCTGCAACCCATCCCGCTATCATTGAGAGCGGTCCAGGGGGAGGTTTAGCAGTGGTCCCCCAACTTTCCCTCCTACCGAGGCCACAAAGAGGTCCCCGATCTTCTCTGCTGAGTCCCACTCAGCCACACGGGAGGCGAGGGCGATCTGGAACATGGAGTGGCACTGCAGGATCTCCTTCAGGCGGAAAAACACCACCTGGCACTTCCTAGCACTCAGCACCTTCGGCTCCATCTCCATCAGCGGGTTCCTGTAATCCTGTGGGAGATGCCGGTGCATCAGCATCCCTGAGCCCCTGTGCTCCCCATCCCAAACAAGGGGTTCTCCCACCTGCAGGATGCGTTTCAAGGAGTCCACGTAGCTCCGCTCGCTCTGCACGATGGAGCCCAGGATGTGCCTCCGGACCACCTACAACAACAGTGGGGCTCAGCCGCTGTGCCCCCCCTCCCCGGCCAGCCCCAAACAACAGGATGGAAGAGGGGAATGTGGGCGCAGCGTGCTGCAGAAGTGCTGACACAGCAGCATCGCTCTCTGCTGACTTGCCCTTTCCCTGGTTGCTCAATCATGGGACCAAGGGGAAGCCGTGGTTTACCCTCCCAAAGCTCCAACCCGCCCCACACAGACCTGCTGCGGGCTCAGCCCCTCGGGCATGGGGCCCAGCTCCGGTGGTGGGTGCTTCATGTCAGACACCGTGACCTCCAGGAAACCCGTGTCCTCCTCCTCCGAGTCCCCTGCAGGGAAAACACCCACAACCACACACCCAATAAACCCCGGTTTAGCCCGGTTTGGGGTCTAAAGTAAAGCCTGCAGCCCCATGAGCTGCTTCGGCTCGGGATGCGTCCGGGTTTGGAGATGGACCCAGCGTCCTCCCAGCATCGCATGTCCCTACCCAAGGCCCGGCCACTGTCACCGGACACCAGCATGAGTCAGGCTGCGAGCAGGGACCGAGCCAGCTCCCTGCAGGGAGGGGACAAAAAGGCTCCTTGTCCCCAAAAGACCACCCTGGATGGAGGAAGAGCGCCCTCGTCCTCGCTCCAAGGGTGGGTGCAAGCAAGGAAAACGGGGGGGGGGGGAAGGAGCCAAGAGCAGCACGCAGAAGGAAACACGGAAGGAGAGAGGTGGGTGCCTGGTGCCCGGCACGGGGACCCCTTACCCGAGGCCGAAGCAGCCGAGGAGGAGGAGGGTGAGCGGGCCAGGGCGGCATCGCGGTACAGGGACGGGCGCTTCTTCCACATGGCCCCAGCCGGCCGCCCCGGCCCCATCCCGGCGCCTATAAATAGCCGGTAACGGGGACGACCGGGCTGGAGGGGAGGGCGCTGGTGCCGGGTGACCTTTTTCCTTCCCTAATTTTGGCAGGGAGGATCACTGCCCTCGGCTCCACAGAGATCCTGCCCTGCAGCTACCTGCCAGGGGGCTGGGCTCTGCTCCCGAGGAACAAGGGATGGGACAAGAGGAAACGGCCTCAAGCTGCACCAGGGCAGGTTTAGATGGAGCTGAGGAACAATTCCTGCCCCAGAGGGTGCTCAGGCATTGGAACAGGCTGCCCAGGGCAGGGCTGCACGCACCGTCCCTGCAAGTGTTCACATAGGCTTCCAGTATCTGAAGGGGGCTACAAGGATGCTGGAGAGGGACTGTAGTGATAGGAGAAGGGGTGTTGGGTTCAAACAAACAGGGGAGGTTCAGGTTGGAGATAAGGCAGAAGCTCTTCCCTGTGAGGGTGCTGAGGCGCTGGCACAGGGTGCCCAGAGAAGCTGTGGCTGCCCCATCCCTGGCAGTGTTCAAGGCCAGGTTGGACACAGGGGTTTGGAGCAAGCTGCTCTAGTGGAAGGGGTCCCTGCCCGTGGCAGGGGTTGGAACTGGATGATCCCAAGGTCCTTTCCAACTCTAAACTACTCTAGATTCTAAGCCATATAGACAAGGCCCTTAGTAACACAGTTTAGTGGTAGACTTGGTCCTGAGCTTAAGGTTGGCCTTGATCTCAAAGGTCTTTTCCAACCTTATTGATTCTATGATTCTGATTCTCCCCATTTCCATGCCGTGGGGACAGAGCATTCCCACGCCCTACAGCACTCTGGGTGCAAGATGCTCTCCAGCATCCCAGGGACACCAAAAGCATTTAATCTAAGCCACGCTGGGGTCATGCAGCAAGGCTGGGACACACACACACTGGATACCCTGGGCAGCCCCAGCCTAGCCATGAGGCTGCCCACCAGGATCCTACCTCCCCTGTGATGCTCCAGGGAGACCCTTGAGCTCCGGCGGTGCTTTTCCGCCTCCACCACCCTCCTCCTCCGCTCCCCATCCCCTACACGACAGCAGGAGGGTTAGGAAAACACCCCCCAAAAAAATCAGGGTTTCAGGGCAGATCCTGCTCTGTGTCCAAAGGGGGCACCCATGGGTGCTGCGTGGAGGGGTCACTGCCTTGCTCCCGAAAGGACAAGGGTGTTTGGAGCGAGACAAACCAACCAAGCTTGCATGGGGATGGCAAAGAGTGAAAAGATATCAAGTAAGAGCTTAAAATGCCCAGAACAGGTCAGCAAAGATGAAAGCAATAGGATTTGTAATGCGTTTTTTTAAGAAAATACCCTCAAAAAGGGAGTTTTTTGGCTCTCAAAAGCAAGGGGAGGGTTATCCCACCTACCTGGCGCTTCTTTCCGGTGCAGGAATGTCACCTTCCTCATCACTGCAATCTTGGTCTTCTCCAAACCATCCTTGGTGCCACTTTTGGCTGCTTTCATCAGCTGGGTCATCTAGGTTAGGGGGATGAGAGGGAGCAGGAGGGCTTGAGGCAGCACCAGAACCCCATTTTAGGTATGGGTACAGTGGCATCCCTTTGGGAACATCCCCTCTGAGCATCATTCTTCATTTTGGGTCCAGATACAGTGGTACCATCCTCCTGGGGACATGCTCACCGAGCATAGTCCCCCATTTCAGGTTTGGGTACAGCAGTACCATCCCTTTGGGAACATCCCCTCTGAGCATCATCCCTCAGTTTGGGTCCAGATACAGTGGTACCATCCTCCTGGGGACATCCCTACTGAGCATCATCCCTCAGTTTGGGTCCAGATACAGTGGTACCATCCTCCTGGGGACATCCCCACTGAGCATCATCCCTCATTTTGGGTTCGTATGCAGTTGTTACCATTCCTTTGGGGACACCCCTTTCGAGCATCATTCCCATTTTGGGTTCTGATACAGTGGTATCATCCTCCTGGGAACATCCCCTCTGAGCATCATCCCCATTTTCCCATGCAGCCCGATGGGGAGGAAGATGAGGCACGTGGCTGAGGAAGGAGGATGGCTCCAGCATCTCTCCTCCCTCTGCAGGGACACAACTGCAAGCAAGCAGGCATGGGCAAAGCATGAGCATGCAGCAAAAGCAAAGAGGAGAGAGGGAAGGGAGGCACAAGTGCATCCATCCCCTTCTACTGGCTGGGGTTTTATGTGGGAGAGAGCAAAGGCTGGGGGTGTTGGACTTTCACACCTCAAATCAGAGCAGGTTTAGCCCAAGCTGACATCAGCGTCTCCTTCCCAACCCCAAACTGGCCGTGAAGTACCAGCCTGGATGGTTTGGGGCTGGGAAAGGCTCAGGAATCTCCTTTCCCACCTGATTTCCACCCTGTTATCAGGGGGAAAAACCTTCTCAGATCCATCTATCCCACAGGAAACCTCGCTTGGTCCAAACGCCCCTTAAAAGAAAAAGACAAACACCCAAAAAGCAAATGGTTTGGGCAGTTGCAAGACAGATGGACACGAGAGGCAGCTCTGTGATGTTTAACTCAAGGGTCTTCTCTTCTGGGGGATAAAATGGGATGAATTCAGCCTGGATAATCTCCATGAGAGTGTTTTCCCGCCCCTGGGAAGATTTGGGGGACAAGGGACAGAGGAGGGACAGTACCTTCCAATCGTACTTCTGCTTCAGCTCCTGCATGTCTCTCCCCCCAACTCTTAAAGCCAGGATGTCCCTCTTAGTCCTGACGTATCTCTCCTTTAGTCTATTCAGGTCTGGAGAAAGCTGAGCCCAAAGCAAACCAGGCAGGAGGAGAAGGCAGAGGAGGCAGAGAAGAGATCCAGGTAAGCAGCCAAAACACAAAAAAGAGGAGAAATCATCCCAAAGCAGCACAGTACAGGCAGATCTTCCCCATAATCCAGCTTCGCTCGAGCAGGGAAAGGAGGAAGCGCAGGGAAAGGGCAGCAGCCACGCTCCAGCAGTGCCAGGATGCGGAACCAAAGGGAAAAAGAGTAAGGGAAGGAAGAAGAAACAGAAAGAAATGAACCCCCCAGGTTTGAGGCTGGCTTCAGACCGGCTGAGCCGGGGAACTGCAGCATCCTCTGCGTCACCATCAAACCTGGCTGTTCCGGTGCCTTCATACAGCAAACCCAGGGGAATAGAAGGGAAACAATCACAGTAAATAAAGTCAAGTGTTACCTTGGGCTGGAAGGACGCCCGCTGCTTGGCCGGCTCAGCCTCTGGCTTGGTTTCCTCGCCTGAATCCTCACTGTAGCTCTCGAACTCGCTGGAGCTCCAGCCCAAGTCCTCCCCCAGGCGCGTCCCCTCGCCGCGCTGCACCTCCTCGTAGATCAGGCTGTGCTCCGTCCCCAGGCCTGGCAAGCAAACACCAGCTCCTTTTCCATCCAGGAAGGCAATTCCCTCTCCCCAGGGACCCCAAATCCTCAGGGTCTTGCAGCCCTGCTGGTAACACTTCTGCCTTCATCCCTCCCAAACCCCAGTGGTTTTCCCGTTGTTATCCCCCTCAGCATCCTCCTTTAGGATGTGCGTCTCCTTCGCAGAGCATGCCTCGGTTTTCCCAGCTGGAAAATGGGCTCGTGTTCCCACGGGAACCCACAGAAAATGGGGAATAAAGGTGGGGGGATAGGTCTGTCCCTACCATCCTGCTCAGCATCGAGGTTTTCACAGGGGACATCATCGTAGATCACATCATCCTCCACCTCCGGGAACTCAAAGCGCACACCTTTGGGGGGACAAATCCAACCCCAGAGACTCAGGTCAGCGCCCAAGGATCAAACCAGGATGGAGAAACCTCTCCCAGGCCTCGGCAGCCTCCTTTTCCCAGCATTTTACCCACCTTCGGGGCCGCTTTTCCTCTTCCAGGTCTGGGCACCGATGTGGGGGTCTCCACCAGCCTCCCCATTGCTCACCCCCACTGGCAGCCTGCAGGGAAGGGGTCAGGGAGCCCCTCAGGGTGCAAATGGGGTGCACGCAAGCCCTCACCCCCCCATAACCCTCTATCCCTATTATTGGGGTTCACAGGCACAAGATAAAGCTTGTATTTGTGACACCCCCCCCCAGCTGCATGCCTCCTTCTTCATGGATTTGGGGGGGCCTGGGTTGCAGGCTCACAGCGGCTTTTTAAGTAGATCCAAGCATCCCACATGGGAATGACACAAGACCCCAAAATAGCTTTTTCAGTGTTGTTTGCTGCAGGGCAGGAGGATGCATCAGCATCGGGGAGTGCAGGGAGAGGGTCCCCCCATCCCTGGTGGGGTCCCCCCCCTCCTCCTGCACTCCCATGCATGCTGCAAGCCCTCCTTCCAGCCAAATTTGCATCTTTCTCCCCCAAAACCCCCACATACCCTTCCTGGGTCTCCAGCACCAGCCCATCTGCAGAGAGGGAACAGGAAGAGAAATGGTGTTGGCACCCAGGCTTGCAGCAGTGCCACCCTGGGCATCCGAAGGGGACATGGTGGGGACATTGAGGACCCCCCCGGCCTGTGTTCCTCACCACCTCCAGAGCTGGTTGCACGGCGCCTGCGAGGGGGTGCCCGGAGGACAACTTCACTGCTGGGATCAGCCGCTGAGTCCTCCTCTTCCTCCTCTTCCTCAGTATCCTCAAAGTCAAAGGCTTCACCGAGGTCCTCCTCCCCGTGGGGCAGGGGGCTGGGGGTCTCTGGGGCGAGATGGTCACCTGTGAGCAGAAACCTTGTCACTTGTTGTCCCCCTGTGGGGACGCAGCGATGGAGGGCTGCAGCGATGGAGGGCTGCAGCGATGGAGGGCTGCAGCGATGGAGGGCTGCAGCGATGGAGGGCTGCAGCGATGGAGGGCTGCAGCGATGGAGGGCTGCAGCGGACAGAAAAGAGCATCATCCCCAAAGCATGCAAGATTCAGCAGCCCTTCAAGTTTTCATGATCCCCAAAGGCTCCAATGGGGATGTGGAAGGTGCCCCATGGTGATGCACCCTGTATCTGCCCAAACCTGGGTGTCTCCCCACCAAAATCACCCCAGCTCCCATGGGCTGACAGTACCTACTGCAGGGTGAGGGGACAGCTCAGATGATGCCATAGCGCAGGGGGTCCAGATGCTCCACCTGGGCCCTTCCCTGAGGCTTTCCTGTGGGAGAGAAGGAGAAATGGGTTGTGAGGGAGGATGAACACCCCTAAATCCATCCCTGCAAGAGGAGTCAACATGGGGAGACTGCGAGTGTGGTGGAACCAGCTCCAGCTGCTGCAAAACCTTGCAAGGAAGCAGAAGAGTCAGTCCCAAGTCGCAGTTTTCACTGCGAATCCAGCTCATGTGCAGCAAATCCACCCTGTACACAGCAAATCCATCCCCTGCATGGCAAATCCAGCTCCGAGCATCAAGCTTGAAGGTCCTGGAGGCTGGGAAGCGCCACGAATCCTCCTTGGGATCGATGGCTCATCCGCTCCCGTAACCAGAGACGCCTGGCATGAAGGTCACCAAGAGGAAGAGGAAGGACAGAGCTGGGACCCCCATGCCCAAGGGAGGATGCAGTGGAGAGAAATGACCCTGAGAGGGGATGCAAAGAACCAAACTCTGCTGACTTGTTCCTACTGGAAGCAGGAACTGGTGCACGATGGATGCCACTTCCCTGCTGCAGACAGCCTGACCCCCAGCAACCATTTCTCCCTTGCCTGGACCCTCATTCCCTCTGGGAAGTGGATACAGGGGATGCACTGACCCAGGATGATCCTTAAGAAAAGGATCTATTTATTCCCCCTGTACTGAAACCCCTTAAAGCAGGTAGGGAGGTAGAATGCATCCACCCCTAGAAAAGGGGTAAAGCCCTTGCAATCACTGCACATGCACAAGCTGATGCTGCAACCCCAACCCCATCCCACTGCAAACCCCCCAAAGCATCGAGCTAAAACTCATCCAACCCTTGCCCAGACACCAAACAAATTAAAGATAAACCTCTTCTTCCCCTCCTCGACCCGTGTTACTGCTGCAAATCCTCTTCCAGCCACCCTTGCAACGAGCCCATTGCCTCCACAAACACATTAATAGGGATTTGCTTGGGAGGAGGACCCAGGGACACTTATTTTTCCTCCTTGAACGCTGTTGCCTGCCCCTCGAAGCAGAAAGCAGCTGGCAGCCAAGGCTGCTCTCAGGTGTCACCTAACCTGCCTCCCATGAGGGTGGGAGCAGGCCATTCCCTTCACCCTCCCTTTCGCAAGCTCCGGGTTTTATCCCTATGGATGCGACGCCACCCAAGCCATAAACCCACCACTGTGAGGGGCACTATTCCCGCAGCAGTGCCTCCAAAAGCAAGAGCAAAGCAAGTTAAAAGCATTAATAAATGGGTAAAACAAGCCCAGCAGAGGGATTCTGATGGGCTTCATCCAAAAACCAGTTTGCTTACTGGTTTCGGTCACCCTTCCAGCAACACGATGGCTTCTGCGTTCGGAGAGGGGAACAGGAGGACGAGGCACAGCCAGGCCCCTGCAGCTCGATCCCGATTTGATCCCACTAGCAGGGCAGGAGAAGGTCGCATCCCATTTTGACAGTTGACATAAGCTCCCATCAGCCCAATTTTGTCCCAGGGCTGGTTATTTTCATGGCTGCTTCCAAGGAGAATCACCAGGTCTCCAAAACAACCCCCATGACCTTTAGCTGGGGCTGGCTAAATTAAGAGGAAAAGGGTTATTTGGCATCATTTGTCACAGCAAAAGTGCTAGGAGGGGCAGGAACATCCCAGTAGTAAAATGCATCCCATGGGATGGGGAAGGGTGGGGGGAAAGCTGGTGGGGTGCCCTACATCAGCGAGCTGCTCCAAACCAGGCTGAGATAGCAAAAAGGGGATGCAGAATAATGCGAGAAGGACGTGGGGATGCAATTGTAACCCAAGAAGGATGTGGGGATATGAGATCATCCTCGGAAATACGGATTTCAAGGCAGCAGGAGCTGCTGGGTCCTCACCCTGTCGCCAGCAAGCTGGAGGCAGCATCACGAGCCCTGGTTCAGCCCCGTCTCCCTCCCAACCTGGGTGGGGAGGGAAAATAAATAGATCCCGGTCTAAATAAAGCAGAAAAGCAGGAGCATGTGCAGAGCCCAGCGACCAACAACTATTTGGCTTTAGTTTGGTTATATTTAGCCACCAGGACAGAGCGACAGGTCCCAACTGGTAGGGCTGGGTGCCAGCCCCGAGGAGTCATCCCCCAGGAAAGCATCTTCCCACCAAATCCCCTTTTTCTTTAATAAAGGGGCTCCCAGAAGACAAAACAGGTTCAAAACCCCATAAAATCAGAGCAGGGAAACACAGCAGGATTTACCCTGGGAATGCCCCCTGCTTCTGTCTGCATCCCTGCCACGTTAATCCCTCCTTATAAATAACCCTGGCGCTATTTATAACAGATGGGGGTAGGAAATAGAAATAAGAATTAGCTTTTTTCTCCCCAAAGTTTCCCCCAATTCCTTATAATTTCTCCAAACGATGATCCCACATCCCAATGGCAGCTTCAAGGCTTATTTCCCCATCTGGATGATTTTCTACCATCACCTTATCCAAAGAAGAATATAGGAATAAAGAATACAGGAGTAGAGACTATAGGAATAGAGACTATAGGAATAGAGACTATAGGAATAGAGACTATAGGAATAGAGACTATAGGAATAGAGACTATAGGAACAGAGACTATAGGAACAGAGACTATAGGAACAGAGACTATAGGAACAGAGACTATAGGAATAGAGACTATAGGAATAGAGACTATAGGAATAGAGACTATAGGAACAGAGACTATAGGAATACTATTTGGATGATTTCCAGCACACAGGGTGCCAGGGAGAGCCCGGGTAAAGCAGGAATGTTTTCTCCCTAAATCCCAGTCCTTTACATTAATGATTTTAAATAAGCCAGCAAGTATTTGCTCCAAGGTAAGTTGTTTCCCCAGCCCACGTGGGTCTGTGCGGCAGCGTTATCTGTGTTCCAAGGGCTGAGTGGTTTATTTCCCAGTTTCCCAAGGAATCAGTTGCGGAGATTTGAAGTTGGCACAGTGGGAATGGGGGCTCCAATGAAGAAAAGCCATCCTCAATCCCCCAATTGGGCATTTTGATGCGGTTGGGGTTGGCAGCGATAAGGGATGGCTCAGCAGGTGGTGGGAATGAAACAAGAGCAAAGTGATGGGGTTTTTCCCCCCCAGATAAGCCAAAAGATGTTTTTTTTCCTCCCTAAAAAAAAAGGGGGTTATCCAGAAAAAAAAAAGCCAAAAGAGGGAATTCCCCCTAAAAATACTCCATGAAAATTCAAGATTCAAGGCAATTTGTGATGATATCTGAAAAACTCCCACCAAAAGGCATCATCTTCCAGGAAGAGCTTTTCCTCAACACGGTGTTTCCCTCTTTCACCTCAAAATGGTTCTTCTGGGCAAATACTCCAACTAAAGACCCAAAACCTGGAAAACTGCCACCGTTTTCCTCCTGATTTTCCTTTTCAACATCACTGATGAACCGGAAAAAATCCATCCCTTGCCCAGCTCGTGCCGTGAGTGCAAATGCAGGGGAAATGGGGGGAAAAAAATCAGTAAAAATTCAGAATTACAGCACTTAAATAAGAAAAAAGAGCCCATTCCACAAATATTTCTTATCAAGAAACCCCAAAAGCAAGAAAAAGCCTAATTTAGTGCCAAAAACCTCCCCAGTTTGATGCTTATCCCAATCTCCGCCCTTTAATGCTTTGCAAAGCAATTGCAAAGTTCACCCAGTGCAAAACTATCCTGGAAAGGAATTTGGAAGGGGAAGAATTTAAACAGAAACAACAACAAATGCATAAAAAATGGGGTTCCCCCCCCCCCTTATTAGTGCTTCCCAAACAATTCCTAACACTTTGGGGTCTGCTTTATTGCAAAGCACCAAATTAAAAGGTTTTGCACCCTTTTAAAGTGATTTTAACTCCTCCCGCTGCTCAGGGGTCACCTTCTTATGGCTAAAAAGGGACACAAAACCCAGCACCAGGCATTGGCACCACCAGATTTGAGCTCATGGACCCCACTATGCTTCATGTCTCACCCTGTTTGGCAGAACCCCCTTCTGCTTGAACTATCAAATATTGCTTTTTTCACCTTCAAAACGCATTTGTGCCCCTTTTTAGGCGGTATTTCGGGGCAAAATCTGTTCTTTGCAAGCTGCCATCTCCCTAAACCACATGTAATACATTACAACCCCCTTGAAACAGATGGGAAATGATATTGCAGGCACTTCACCCCCTTTGCAACCTTCCAGCAACGCAACCTTGTGCCCCAGTGCAACCAATATCCAAATAAATCACCAAAAAGGGGGAAATTCCCATGATTTGCCATCAAAATTATCCAGGAGGAAGCTCAACCCCCCGCCCAAAATTGTGTTTTCCCGCAGGTGCCGCAAATCCCAGCTGGGGGAAAAACCCAGGAGAGATTTGCACCCATTGCAGATTTGGGGTGAAAAAGCCCAGGAATGGGTGTGGAATTAGGGTGATGCAGCAGGAGCCACCTCCTCTCTCATTGCTGCTGCTTTGGGCTTAGGTATTTAATAGCAATTTAACAGATTTAAGGTCTTTCTATAGAAAACCAAAGCCCTGAAGCCTCGGCGGCCGAGGGGAGGCAAAGGGCGACCTCCTCCTCCTGCAAGAGGATGTGAGTCCCTATAGATATGAGGCTTATGCATATGGAGAGAGGGCTTTATGGGCAAGCAGGGGAGGGGAGATGGGGTTTGGCTGACCTGGGAAGGCCGCGGCTCCTCCGGCTTTGTATCCGCATCGGCCGAGCAGGCCCCCGGCGGGGAGGCAGCGTCAGGGAGAACAAGGAGAAATCCCCCCCTGGATAGGGATGGATCCCACAGACCCCTCCAATGGGGTGCCCAGGGTGGGTGACACCCAACCGGTACCCACGCACCCACCCCAGCACCCCCAAATCCCAGCGGCCGAGGGCTCGCAGCCGGATGGCAGCCGCGGTCCAGCGGCTGCACCGAGGGATGCCGGGATTTTGGGCATCTCCCCCCCGCCTTCTCCTCCTTCCCAACCAGCTCTGATTTACACCCCTGGTGTTCCCTATCCTAATAAATAACCCCCAGCAGGATTCAGCCCCGTCCTTGCCTTTTAACCCCTTATACGCCAGAGCAACCCGTTAACCCTCTCATTGCCAACAGTGCAAAACCAGCCTGGACCGGGGGGGGGGGGGGGATTTTGCAGCAGGAGCTTCCAAAATGGTCATGAAAAGAGGCATTTCCCCGGGATATTTTACACCAAAGCCATCAGCTGCAGGGCTCAAAGTCCCGGAAGGTGCCTCCACATCCCCATTCAGCTGCATTTCCCCCACACCACTAAGAAAAGACCCCAAAATACACTATATATTAAATCAGCGCAAGGACCCCCCGTTTGTATGCACTTAAAGGCAATATCCCGGCTACAAACTGCCCCCACCTTACCTATTTCATCGGTGTTTGGGGCTGTTTTCCCCACTGGGAAAGGAGTTTCCTGCCGCTGCCAAGGCCAGCACACCCCAGCTGCTGTTGCCCAGCCCTGCTGGAAAACACCCCTGGCAAACACATTCAGTAGCTGTCAGGTTTATTCCGGCTTGGAACCAGCCAAACAAGCCAGGCAGAAGTAAGCAAATAAATATATATATATATATATATATATATATATATATATCCCTTTATCCTGGTGCCCTTCGCATGGCTTGCAGGCAGCCGGAAAAGCCCACTTTTTCCTTTGGGATTGCTGCTTATGGAGGGGCTGAGCCCTGCCAGGAAAACCTCTTTGCCAGAGGGAACAGCACCCCAGCATCATGGTGGAGAGGGCTTTATCCCCTTTATCCCAATATCTGGAAAGGGGAGGCCCTCCACAGACCCTTCTGGGGGTCTGGGTAGCAGGAAAAGCATCTCAGTGGCAATGATTGATAGAAATTGAAGCCATCAGTTCTAGGTTTTCAGGTGGCATTTGAATCTTGAATCAAGCCCTCCCAAAGGAGCAAAGGGAGGGGGATTGCACCCTAAACCAGCTCTGCACAGGCAAAGAGGAGGGAGCAAAGAACACCCAAAGCGCCCACCCCTTTTGCAGGCAGAAATGCATCCATGGGGTGCAGACAGCACCGAGGAAGGTCTCAGTGCACCCACAGCTCTACATAGGGACCATGTACGTACAGATCCATGCGGACATACAGGGACTGACCCTCCGGTGAGTCACTGCTGCCTGGCAATTACTCAGTTTGCCACCATGGTTGCATTGGCAAAAGGGGTGAGTTTGTGCATGCACCGAATTAGACTGCATCCCCCCCCACACCTGGGTACCCTACACCCGCAGCAGCACCCTGCAACCCCCCTCACCAGGGTGCACCCTGGTGCATTCACCACCCTGAACCCCCAAACACTCACCCCGTGCCCAGCAAAACTGGGAGCAAGTTGGGATTTGGGTGCTCACAGCCGACGTGTGGGTGCCTGGGAGCACTGAGTCAGGCAGGGCTGGGTGCCAGTGGCAGCAGGGCTGGGCCACCCTAGGGTGCTGGGAGCTGAAACACCCCCCCAGAATAAACCCCTTCCAAATCAAAGTAGATTAAATATAAACCATCACCCTGCAGAGCATCTCCTCTGCGAGCCAAGGGGCTCGGACCAGCAAAGAGCCCCATCAAACCCCACTTGCGGGGCTGCATCGTTGCACCCTACAAGGATTAAGGGTGCTTTTCCAGCTCCTTGCATGGAAGGAATCTCATGCACCTCCTGCTTATACGCAGAGCAACCTCCTTTGAGCCAAAAGAAGTCTATCAACTCGGTTTTATGCATCCACAAGACACCAGGGATGGAGGTTGTGGGGCTGGAGTCACCCCCAGTGATTTACCCCTGCCTACCAAAGGGTGCTTTTTGCATCAAGGACCCAAACCTTCACCCCTCCAGGGACGGCTCCATAGGAGATTTAGGCAAGCAAACAGCTTACACCCATGCTCAGCCCTTAAATAAGCATCAGCCTCCTCCCTCTTTTGCAGTGATGCTGATGGAGCCCAGCTGATGGACCCTCATCCTGCCCCAGCTGCTGGTTCCGGGTTTAAAATGCAAACCCCATGTAAATTACCCCTCCTCCCTCGCTAGGTTCACACCCTCCCCATAAAGCTTTACAATACCTAGCAGAGGAACCCAATAAACCTGTTTTTATGGGTGCGAACAGAGGCTTTTTCAAGGAGCTTGAAGTATTTGGTGTTTAAATATCCGCTGGAGCGCACTGGGTGCTGTGTGTGACTCAGGTGATGTGCATGGAGGGAGGTGGTGGCTTAAATGTAATCAATCCGTGTGAATACATACATATATATATATATTTATAGAGATCGATGTAATTGGGGTGATGGAGCCGGTCCAGGGATGCCCTCTGCTGGCATCCTCCCCTGTAAGGCTTTGGGACACCTTCTCCAAGAGGTTTCCCAGCTTCTCCAGAGCTTTTTCCTTGGGAAAGCCTTGCAGGGAGGCCCCAAAAGCTGCTGCCCATGAAGGGGCCGGAGCTCTCGGTGCATGGCACAAGGATGCAGCAGAGCAGCTGGGCTGGTTCTCCCACCGGTGTCCCAGGAAAACCCCCTCAGAGGTGCACAAACCCGCCTTGCAGGGCGTGTGGATGCAAGCTTGGGAGCACGCACTCATCCGTTCAGCCCATCCCTTGCTTCCTCCACATCTCCCAGCCATGCAATGCCCAGCAAAATCCTCCTGGAGCCCCATCTCCCGTCAGCATCCCGCTGGCCGGAGGCAAACCAGACCTTCAATTCCCCTCTCACACTAAGTGCTCGGGGTGCGCTTCACCCGGGGGATAAATCCCCTTCCAAAGCACCCAAAACACTCGTTTAAAGACCTCGGCGGTGCAAAAGGAGTCTGGAAAGGGACCTGGATTCATTGCAGCACCTCCCATGGGATGCACCAGCCCGTTTCTGGCTCCCTGGCTGCGGGCAGGGCATGCAAATACCCCTGGATCCCATTCCCACGCCGCACCCTCTGCCCTGGACAGCGGGATTCCTGCAGAGCTCTTGCTGCAAACCCCCTTTTCCCCTTGCTGTGGGCGCATCCAAGCATCCCCATCCCCAGGGATACCCCAAATACCATTGGCTGGGGATGCAAACGCGGCCGGATCGGGGATTGAAGAAGGAGAAACAAGGCCAAGGTTACCCAAGGTGAGTCGCTCCCCACCCCAGACTCCCTTGGGAATTGACAGGTAAGACCAGTTTTTCCTTATCCAAGTTACAAACCAGTTTAACCCGCAGCCTGATGCAACCGCCTCCAAACCTTCCCATCCACCCTGTCCAACCCAGTGGCCATTCGGGGGGGGGAATCCCATTTTTAGGAACAACAGCCCAGGTTGCAGCACTGGCAGCGTTTGAGTTACACCATGCTGCTATCGGTGTCATGAGAAACCCCTAAATAAAGCAAGTCCCCCATCTGCTACTTGGGAGCAACGCTTTTAAGTTTCTTTTTTTGGCCAGAATTAGGGCTAAAAGCTGCCAAGTAATTCCCAAAATATCCCAGATTTTCAGGGAAAGGGGCAAGGAGGTGCCTGGGAGGGGAATTTGGCCGGGCGCTCGGGCTGCAGGCTGCAACACATCCCATAGGTGAGAGGCATCCTCACCACCAAATTACTCCTCAGCAGCAAAAACCCTTTTAAATCCACCAGGTTTTTTGGGATGCTGAAGGTCTGAGGCGCCTCTTTCCCTCCTTCCCTTGGGAATACATCCCAGATTTTACCCCATCCAACCTTTGATCTTCCCAAGCCAGCCGGAGCATCGGAGGTTGCCGCGCTGAGATGCTTCGTGGATGATCTGGTGAGTAGATGTTCATTTATTTCTCCCCTTTAAAGCACTGAGGAGGTTGTTCTGTTCTGAAGTCACACCAGGCTTTTCCAGCAGTTGGGAATTTCAGGGTGGGATTCGCAAATGGTGCCCACCAGCATCCCGTGGGCCTGGGCCTTCACGTTTGAAAATGCATCACAAAGTGTAAATGCATCAAATATCCATCCTATGGATGAAGGTTTGGGATGAAGGGAGCTTAAGGCTCCTCCAGCTCCAACCCCTGCCACGGGCAGGGACCCCTTCCACTAGAGCAGCTTGCTCCAAGCCCCTGGGTCCAACCTGGCCTTGAACACTGCCAGGGATGGGGCAGCCACAGCTTCCTTGGAATCTTCCCTCGCTTTGCAAGGAGATGAATGTGACTTTGCTCCTCTAAAACAGCCTCCAATAAAGCAAATCATGCAAAATGTGTATTTCCTGGGGGAAAAAACACTCAGCAATAACAGCAGTGAGTGTATTTATTTATGAGGGGGACACTCTGCAGTAAAGGCAAAATGTCCATTTCTTTCATAGGGAAAAATCAGTGCAATAAAGACAACATGCCCATTTATTTCCCAGGGAAGTATCAGTGCAATAAAGGCAACATGTCCATTTATTTCATAGGAAAAATCAGTGCAATAAAGGCAATATGTCCATTTATTTATAAGGAAAAATCAGTGCAATAAAGGCAATATGTCCATTTATTTCATAGGGAAACTTCAGTGCAATGAAGGCAATACGTCCATTTATTTATAAGGAAAAATCAGTGCAATAATGGCAATATGTCCATTTATTTATAAGGAAAAATCAGTGCAATAAAGGCAATATGTCCATTTATTTATAAGGAAAAATCAGTGCAATAAAGGCAATATGTCCACTTATTTATAAGGAAAAATCAGTGCAATAAAGGCAATATATCCATTTATTTATAAGGAAAAATCACTGCAATAAAGGCAATATATACGTTTATTTATAGGGAAAAATCACTGCAATAAAGGCGACATGTCCATTTATGTCGTGGGAGAAAACCCC
This sequence comes from Pezoporus occidentalis, assembly GCF_034315485.1. Classification (NCBI taxonomy): domain Eukaryota; kingdom Metazoa; phylum Chordata; class Aves; order Psittaciformes; family Psittacidae; genus Pezoporus; species Pezoporus occidentalis. The sequence goes on from NW_026914448.1 coordinate 451,838, forward strand.
TTTGCACTAGGGGCAATGTGCTCATTGGGGGGGGGTGTGAAATCCCTTTGCAACAGAGCCTATTTCCCCCTTCCAAACCCACTCCTGCGCTTTCCCCTTTGCGAACCCCCCTTTTCGCTCTCTTTCCTCCTCCGCTCTCGTCCTCGCCGAGTCTTCCTGTCCTAAAGATGGAGCTGTGCGTGCCGCGCCGGACCCTGCAGCCTCTTCCTTCCCTAAAGCAGGGCGATTTTTGCCCCCCCCTTCCCTTTCCCCTTCCCCTTCCTGCCCGTACATGTGTTTCTGTTTTGTATCGCAGCGTTTTGCGCTGCAGGCTCGTATTTACATTGCAAGTGCATCTGGTGGGTGGGCGCTGAGGGAGGGCGAAGGGGGAAAAAAGGGAAGGCGAGGGGAAGATTTACCTCCTTTCTCTCTACGGCAGGAAACACCGCCACAAACATTGCCGAGGCGCCGAGTTGTTGCTTGCTTTATGCTGCGCCCATCGCCCTAAAATCAGGTTTGGAATTTGGGGGGGGGGATAAGGGGGGATGGGAGGAGGAGGAGGAGGGGGAAAAAGGGATGGGGGATGGGGTAAAATCCTGGGAAAGAAAAGGAATGGGGAAGAAAGGAGAAGGAAGGCGGATCCACGTGGTGCTGGGGCCAGACAGGGATCCCATTGTTCCCGGCGATAATAAAGGGGAAATCAAAGAGTTAAAGTAAAGGGGGGGGGGGGGGGGAGGAGAAAGCGGGGCCGCGCAGGGGCTGCGATCCGGTTTGGACCCCCCCCCCCAAACACCAACCCCTCCAACCCCCCCCTCCGCCAACCCAAGCCAATAGCAAAGGGCAGCGGCAGCCGGAGCACAAGCGGGGGCCCCCCCGCGAGCAGGTGGGGTTTGGGGGGAGCGGGGACCCCCAACACCACCCCCCCCACACCGTGCACTGTTGGGGGGCGGGATCGCTGCCTCCGGGACGTTTTGTTCCCCCCCCCCCCTTTACAAACAGGCTCCTTGCCCACCCCCCCGTTAACCCCCCCATCCCCTTCCTCCCAGCGTACCCCCAACCCCCCCCTTTGCCCCCCAAAATCCTCCGTTCCCCCCCCCCCCCATTTCCCCCCCTTTCCACTTCCCCCCCAGTGCAGTTGGGGTCTGGGGGGGTCCCGTCCCCCCCTCCCCTCAGTTCCGCAGGGCCTGGGCCGGGCCGGGCCTGGCGGTGACGGCGGCTCCCGCTGCAGGCTCCATGCCCCGCAGGAAGGCGGCGGGGCCGCCCTGGGAAGCGGCCCCGGGGAACGGGGCTGCGGCAGCGGGGAGGCGGCGGCCGGGCCCGGCGGCGGGAGCGCGGCGCAGGCCGAGGCCTGAGCGCGGCGGCGGAGCAGGAGGAGGAGGAGGAGGAGGAGGCGGCAGCAGCGGCGGCAGCAGCGAGGAGGAGGCGCCCCGGGAGCGGCGGCCCCGGGACGGGAGCCCCGGCGGGAGGAGGCCCGGCAGGCCCGGCGGAGGGGCAGCGGGAGCGGCGGGACGGGGACCGAGCGTCGTCATCTGCGAGCCCGAGCACAGCAAGGAGCGCATCGTGAGGGAGTCGGCACCCCGGAACCCCCCCTTGTCACCCCGGAACCCCCCGTGACCCCCGCACCCCCCTTGTGACCCCCGGAACCCCCCTTTGTCACCCCCGGAACCCCCCTTTGTCACCCCCGGAACCCCCCTTTGTCACCCCCGGAACCCCCCCTTGTGACCCCCGGAACCCCCTTGTGACCCCCGGAGCCTCCCCGTGACCTCCGCACCCCCCCCTTGTGACCCCCGGAACCCCCTTGTGACCCTCAGACCCCCCCTTGTGACCCCCTGGAGCCCCCCTTGTGACCCCTGGAGCCCCCCTTTGTCACCCCCGGAATCCCACTTGTGACCCCCACACCCCCCCTTGTGACCCCTGGATTCCCCTTGTGACCCCCGGAACCCCCCCTTGTGACCCCTGGAGCCCCCTTGTGACCCCCTGCCCCGTCCCTTGTGACCCCCACACCCCCACTTGTAAACCCCTGCCCCCCCCTTGTGACCCCCGCACCCCCCCCTTGTGACCCCTGGAACCCCCTTTGTGACCCCCGCACCCCCCCTTGTGAACCCTGCACCCCCCTTGTGACCCCCGCACCCCCCCCTTGTGACCCCTGCACCCCCCTTGTGACCCCCGCACCCCCCTTGTGACCCCCGCACCCCCCCCTTGTAACGTCCCCTGGTACCCCCATCACCCCCCATTGTAACCCCTCCTTGTACCCCCTTAACCCCCCTGTACCTCCCCTTGTATCCCTGGTACCCCCCCTTGTACCTTCCTGCACACTCCTTGTACCCCCTGCATCTCCCCCCCTTGAAACTCCCCCTTGTACCCTCTTATACCTCTTGTGTCTCCCCTTTATCCCCCCTGTACCCCCCATAACCCCCCTTGTACCCCCCGCACCCCCTTATACCCCTCTGTACCCCTTTATACCCCATTGTACCCCTTTGCACACCCCTAATGCATCCCTCTTCTGTACTCACTAATGCACCCCTTAGCACAGCCCCCCTTGTACCCCTGCATTGCAGCCCCCCACTGAAACCCCAATACGCTTTCCAATGCACCCCCCCATTGCACCCCCTAATATCCCATATGACACCCTCTTAGCCCCCCCGGTGCACCCCACCATTGCATCCCACCACTGTACCCCCATCCTACCCCCCCATTGCACCCTTTTATAGCCCTCCCCTAGAGCATCCCATGATGTACCTCCCCCTGCACCCCCATTGCACCCCGTTAACACCTTCCAACACCCCCCTAATGCACCCCCCCTTTACCTGCCTTCATCGTGTGCCCCCAGCCCCTCTCCCAAGTTGCACCCCCAAAGTTGCACCCCTTCTTTTGCACCCAGTGCTCCCCCTTATTGAGCCACTTCATTGCCCCCCACGAGCCGGGGTTGCAGAGGAATGGGGTGCCCTGGCTTTGGGGGTGGTACTGCAGAATGTTCCCCCACCATGTCCCTACATCCCCCATGTCCACAGCATCCTCTGCATCTGCCTTGTCCCCAGTGTCCCACATTTCCCCCCATGTTCCCCACATCCTCCACATCCCAGATGTCTCCCGGTGTTCCCCACATCCTGATGTCCCCCATGTCCCTCAGATCCCCAGTGTCTCCCATGTCCTTGATGTGCCTCGTGTCCCTTCTGTCCCAGATGTCCCCTGCATCCTCTTTGTCCCCCACATCCCTGATATCCCCCATGTTCCTCCACATCCCCAATGTCCCACATGTCCCTGATTGTTCCTCATGCCCCCCATCCCTATTGTTCCCATGTCCCTACCCCCACATCCCTGTGGTCCCCCATGTTCCCTTCGTCCTTGATATCTCCCATGTTTCAAATAATCCCCATGTCTCCCATGTCCCCTACATCCTTGATGGTCCCTCATGTCCCCTGTGTCCTCCCAGTCCCCCATACCCTTGATGTCCCCCACATCCCTGATGTCCCCATGTTCCAGATGTCCCTCCCATCCCCAATGTCCCCCATGTCCCCTGTGTCCTCCCAGTCCCCCATGTCCCTGATGCTTCCCCATGTCCCTGATGTCCCCCCCATCCCCAGTGTCCCCCATGTCCCCTGTGTCCTCCCGGTCCCCCATGTCCCTGATGCTTCCCCATGTCCCTGATGTCCCCCCATCCCCACTGTCCCCCATGTCCCTGATGTCCCCCCCATCCCCAATGTCCCCCATGTCCCTGATGTCCCCCCATCCCCAATGTCCCCCCATGTCCCTGATGTCCCCCCATCCCCAATGTCCCCCATGTCGCTGATGTCCCCCCATCCCCAATGTCCCCCATGTCCCTGATGTCCCCCCAATCCCCAATGTCCCCCATGTCGCTGATGTCCCCCCATCCCCGATGTCCCCCTATCCCCAATGTCCCCCATGTCCCTGATGTCCCCCCATCCCCAATGTCCCCCATGTCCCGACGTCTCCCCCATGTCCCGATGTCCCCCATGTCCCGATGTCCCCCATGTCCCTGATGTCCCCAATGTCCCCCATGTCCCTGATGTCCCCCATCCCCGATGTCCCCCATGTCCCCTCTCCCTGGGGCACTGATGGTTTCCTGGTTCCTTGCAGAAGCTCGAGGGCTCCAAGAGCCGGGGGCAGCTCCTCATCTTCGGGGCCACCAACTGGGACTTGATCGGCCGCAAGGAAGTGCCTAAGCAGCAAGGTGAGGGCTGTGCCTTGGTCCCGTTTCCCAGCTCACTGTTGTTAATTGATGGTTAATTGTTACTGAATTGATACCTGGGGGTTGTTCCCGCTGCAGTCAGGGCCAGCACTTGGGGCTCCTGCAGAGCAAAACGGGGGCGTTGCTGCTTCTTGTTGCCTTCATAGGGAATTCTTTGTCCTGTTCATTTCCAATGTGCTTCTATTTAATTGCTTTTATTAATTAGCATCTTGGAGGGGCTGTTTTACAGCTGCAGCCTAAGGCCAGAAGCTGAGGTGCGCCACATCCCCTGCAGCGTGAACTAAAGGCGCTGCTCGTTTGGGGGGCATTTCTAGTTCATTACTTTTCCTGCTGCATTTTAGTGCAGTTCGGTTGCATGTCTTTGTTTCTGCTTATTTTTAGTGCATTTAATTCCATGATTAATTAATTGGGAGGGGAAGTTGCAGTTGCATGTCATAAGCTGGGCCACAACTTGGGGTGCACCCATCTTCTCCAAAGCCGGATGAAGGCGCTGCTGGTTTTTGATGCGTTTCGATTGAACTGTACATTCCCTGCTCCTTTTTGATGCGCTTAATTGGAATTATTGTTTCGTTAATTAATGGCTTTGGGGTTGTTTTGGGTTCCCTTTGCAGTTGCCTATCGGAATCTGGGCCAGAACCTGTGGGGGCCGCACAGGTACGGGTGCCTCTCAGGTATTCAGGTGCGGAGCGTGGTGTCAGGACCCTGCGCTGCTCACAGCCTGCTCATCACCACCGAGGGCAAGCTCTGGAGCTGGGGTGAGCACTGGTACCCCAAAACCACCCCGAGCTTCCCCTTTGGGCACAGCAGGAGGCTTCGTCTTCCCGTTTTGCTGCAAAAAACACTGATTTTGGGTTAGGTCGCAATGAAAAGGGGCAGCTGGGACATGGGGACACGAAGCGGGTGGAAGCGCCAAAGCTCATCGAGGTGCTGGGGGGTGAAGCCATCGTGCTGGCAGCCTGTGGTCGAAATCACACCCTGGCACTCACAGGTAAGGAAAACCCTCTCATGTTTAGGATCAGTTGGCTGAAATCAGCTCATTTTGCCCCAAACACCTCTGCTTTTTGGGTGTTTAGTTGGGTTTTTTGCCTTGCAGAGAGCGGCTCCGTGTTTGCCTTCGGGGAGAATAAAATGGGGCAGCTGGGGCTGGGGAACCAGACAGACGCCGTGCCCAGCCCCACACAGGTATCGCTGCCCCTTCCTGTGCTTTCCCTCACCTTTTTGGGTGAAAAGACAGCAGATTTGGGTTTTTTTCTGCTGAAAAATAGCCTTAGCAGAGGCCAACCCCCTTTTGGGGCATCCCACTGCGGGAGAGATCCATTTGCAGTTGCAGTTGGAGAGCAAACTTCAGTAATTTAAAATAACTCCCCAAGGTTTGAGGAATTTGGGGGTTTCTGTGTGGAAAATCAGCTTTTTGCCTTTCTCTGCTTGTTTTTCCTACCCTCTTTTCCTGGCTTCTCCCGCAGATCATGTACAACGGGCAGCCCATCACCAAACTGGCCTGTGGTGCTGAATTCAGCATGATCATGGATTGCAAAGGAAACCTTTACTCCTTTGGGTGCCCTGAGTATGGGCAGCTGGGTACGGTGCTCTTTTGGGGTGGGGTTTGCTAATTCCTTGGGCTATTACAGGGTTGGGAGAGGGGGGAAAAGCTCCCCATCTGGGCAAGCAAAGCATCATTCCTCCCATTCACCCCCAGCAAAAGCAGTGGGGTGGGAGCTGCGAATAAAAAGGGGTTTGCAAGAGAAGGGGATTAATGCAGCTGGTTTGGGAGTAGTGGGATGCGGGGTTGGGGATACCCCGTGTTCATCCCAGTACTCATCCCCCCCCCCCTCCCCAGGGCATAATTCCGATGGGAAGTTCATTGCCCGAGCGCAGCGGATCGAGTACGACTGCGAGCTGGTGCCGCGCCGCGTGGCCATCTTCATCGAGAAGACCAAAGATGGGCAGATCCTGCCCGTCCCCAACGTGGTGGTGCGGGACGTGGCGTGCGGGGCCAACCACACGGTAGGCATTGGCTGCTGCAGCACTAAGGGATGGCATGGATAAAGGTTTGCGGCCTGGATGCAAGGGGAAACGCTTGTGGGAGCCTTTAGGGCTAAACGTTAGCAGAGGGCATGTGAGGATAAAGATCCGCAGGGTGCATGGGAGGATAAAGATCTGCAGCACATACTTGAGGCTGGAGATCTGCAGCGTGAGTTAAGGAGGAAGTTCTGCAGCAAGCATGTTAAGGATGAAGATCTGCAGTTAAGGGTAAAGTTTTGTGCTGTGGATTTATGGATAGGTATTGTAGGGTGCTTTTAAGGCTTAAGATTTGCAGGGTGCGTTCAAGGGTCGAGGTTTGCAGCCTGCATTTAAGGATAAAGATTTGCACTGTGCATCTATAAAGATCTGTGTTGAGCATATAAGTGTAAATACTTGCAGCGTGCATTTCAGGATGAAGATTTGAGGCCTGCATTTAAAGATTGAGATTTGCAGCTTGCATTTCAGGACAGAGATTTGCAGCATGAATTTAAGGCTGAAGATTTGCAGCATAAATTTAAGGACTGAGATTTGCACCCTGCATTTAAGGATAAAGTTTTGCTGTGTGCATTTATGGATAGAGATTCGTGTTGTCCATATAAGTATAAATACTTGCAGCCTGCATTTAAGGACTGAGGTTTGCAGCCTGCGTTTAAGGACTGGGATTTGCAGCCTGCGTTTAAGGACTGGGATTTGCAGCCTGCATTTAAGGACTGGGATTTGCAGCCTGCGTTTAAGGACTGGGATTTGCAGCCTGCATTTAAGGACTGGGATTTGCAGCCTGCATTTAAGGACTGGGATTTGCAGCCTGCATTTAAGGACTGGGATTTGCAGCCTGCGTTTAAGGACTGGGATTTGCAGCCTGCGTTTAAGGACTGAGGTTTGCAGGCTGCATTTAAGGACTGGGATTTGCAGCCTGCATTTAAGGACTGGGATTTGCAGCCTGCGTTTAAGGACTGAGATTTGCAGCCTGCGTTTAAGGACTGGGATTTGCAGCCTGCGTTTAAGGACTGGGATTTGCAGCCTGCGTTTAAGGACTGGGATTTGCAGCCTGCGTTTAAGGACTGGGATTTGCAGCCTGCGTTTAAGGACTGGGATTTGCAGGCTGCGTTTAAGGACTGGGATTTGCAGGCTGCGTTTAAGGACTGGGATTTGCAGCCTGCATTTAAGGACTGAGGTTTGCAGCCTGCATTTAAGGACTGAGGTTTGCAGCCTGCATTTAAGGACTGGGATTTGCAGCCTGCATTTAAGGACTGGGATTTGCAGCCTGCATTTAAGGACTGGGATTTGCAGCCTGCGTTTAAGGACTGGGATTTGCAGCCTGCGTTTAAGGACTGGGATTTGCAGCCTGCATTTAAGGACTGAGATTTGCAGCCTGCATTTAAGGACTGGGATTTGCAGCCTGCATTTAAGGACTGGGATTTGCAGCCTGCATTTAAGGACTGGGATTTGCAGCCTGCGTTTAAGGACTGGGATTTGCAGCCTGCGTTTAAGGACTGAGATTTGCAGCCTGCGTTTAAGGACTGAGATTTGCAGCCTGCATTTAGGGACTGAGATTTGCAGCCTGCATTTAAGGAGGACTGGGCATTTAAGGACTGAGGTTGCAGCCTGCATTTAAGGACTGGGATTTGCAGCCTGCGTTTAAGGACTGGGATTTGCAGCCTGCGTTTAAGGACTGGGATTTGCAGCCTGCGTTTAAGGACTGGGATTTGCAGCCTGCGTTTAAGGACTGGGATTTGCAGCCTGCGTTTAAGGACTGGGATTTGCAGGCTGCATTTAAGGACTGAGGTTGCAGCCTGCATTTAAGGACTGGGATTTGCAGCCTGCGTTTAAGGACTGGGATTTGCAGCCTGCGTTTAAGGACTGGGATTTGCAGCCTGCATTTAAGGACTGGGATTTGCAGCCTGCGTTTAAGGACTGGGATTTGCAGCCTGCATTTAAGGACTGGGATTTGCAGCCTGCATTTAAGGACTGGGATTTGCAGCCTGCATCCAGCCCTTGCCATACTCTGCCGTCGATGCCGTTTGCTGTGGCTGCCGCAGCTTTCCCTGCACCGAGCCGGTTGGGTCTCAGCTGCTCACGCTCAGAGGTGATGTTTCTCCATCCCCAGCTCGTCCTGGACTCTCAGAAGCGCGTTTTCTCCTGGGGCTTTGGGGGCTACGGGCGCCTGGGCCACGCCGAGCAGAAGGACGAGATGGTGCCTCGCCTGGTCAAGCTCTTCGACTTCCCAGGGCGCGGAGCAGCGCAGATCTACGCTGGGTACACGTGCTCCTTCGCCGTCAGCGAGACAGGTCAGGCCTCGGGGGGGTTTAAAGCATCAATCTGGGGTGGTTTGGGGGTGCGCTGACCGCTGATGTTGGGGTTTGCAGGCGGCTTGTTCTTTTGGGGTGCCACCAACACCTCCCGGGAGTCCACCATGTACCCTAAGGCTGTGCAGGACCTCTGTGGCTGGAAGATCCGCAGCCTGGCCTGTGGGTAAGTCCAGCCCCCTCCCAAACCACCCCAGCTGCCTGGGATTTGGGGGTGTGGGGTGGAATGGGGGGGACACGGGGTCACCTTGCCTCGGCTCCACTGCAGGAAGAGCAGCATCATCGTGGCAGCGGATGAGAGCACCATCAGCTGGGGGCCCTCACCCACCTTCGGGGAACTGGTGAGAAGGGTTTAGTGGGGACCCCCCCACCCCCTTGATCCCCAACCCCCCCCCTCAGCCACTAGTGGGAGGGACTGGGTGCTTCCCACAACTCCTGCATTGATTTTCCCCCCTCTCCATGGGATGCACTTGACAGGGCTATGGGGACCACAAGCCCAAATCCTCGACGGCTGCCCAAGAGGTAAAGACCTTGGATGGGATCTACACAGAGCAGGTGAGCAGGGGGAGCCCCCAGTAAATAACTGCAGTGGCTGAGGCTGTACATAACTCATCACACCCATGGGGTGCTGGAGAGAGGCTGTGTGAGTCCTCCCCTTAAATAAACACAGCAGCTGAGGCCATACACAGCTCCTCACACCCATGGAATGCTGGAAGGAGGGCACATGAGAGCCTCCCCTTAAATAAATACGATGGCTGAGGCTGTACACAGCTCATCACACCCATGGGGTGCTGAAGGGAGGGTGTGTGGAGGCCTCTCCTTAAATAAAGAGAAGGGCTGAGGCCGCACACAGCTCATGACACCCATGGGATGCATTAGAGGGTGTGTGGGGCCCCCTTTAAATAGCTACAGTGGCTGAGGCTGTACACAGCTCATTGCACTCATGGGGTGCTGCAGGGAGGGTGTGGGGGGGCCTCCCCTTAAATAAATGTCATCTGAGGCTGGAGACAGCTCCTCACACCCATGAGGTGCTAAAGGGATGGCATGTGGGAGGGCTCACCTTAAATAAAGGTGGTGGGTGAGGCCGTACACAGCTCATCACACCCATGGGGTGCTGGAGGGGAGGGCATGTGAGAGCCTCCCCTTAAATCAATACAGCAGCTGAGGCCATACACTGCTCATCACACCCATGGGGTGCTAAAGGGAGGTGGAGGGGGGGTTCCCATTAAATGAATACAGCAGTTGAGGCAGTACACTGCTCATCACACCCATGGGGTGCTAAAGGGAGGTGGGGGGGGTTCCCATTAAGTGAATACAGCAGTTGAGGCAGTTCACTGCTCATCACACCCATGGGGTGCTAAAGGGAGGTGGGGGGGGTCCCATTAAATGAATACAGCAGTTGAGGCAGCACACTGCTCATCACACCCATGGGGTGCTAAAGGGAGGTGGGGGGGTTCCCATTAAATTAATACAGCAGTTGAGGCAGTACACAGCTCATCACACCCATGGGGTGCTAAAGGGAGGTGGGGGGGTTCCCATTAAATGAATAGAGCAGTTGAGGCAGTACACTGCTCATCACACCCATGGGGTGCTGAAGGGAGGGCACATGGGAGCCTCCCCTCTAAGTAAATATGTCGGCTGAGGCCATACACAACTCACCACAGTGATGGGGTGCTACAGGCAGGGTGTGTGGAGTCCTCCCCTGAAATAAAGAGGGCTGAGGCCATACACAGCTCATGACACCCATGGGATGCATTAAAGGGAGGGGGTGGGGTGGGGTGGGGGGCTTTGAAATCCATACAACAGCCAATGCTGTATGTAGCTCATCGCACCCATGGGGTGCCGGAGGCAGTGTGTGGGAGCCTCCCTGTACATAAACATGTCAGCTGAGGCCATGCACAGCTCATCACAGCGATGGGTGCTCAGCCATGGCCCTGGATGGAAAGGGGGGGGCAGGAGGCCGTGGCCCCGTGCCTCAGTTTCCCCGTTGCCCTCCCGCAGGTGGCCATGGGCTATGCCCACTCCCTGGTGATCGCCCGCGACGAGACCGATGCCGAGAAGGAGAAGCTCCGCAAGCTGCCCGAGTACAACCCCCGCACCATCTGAGGGACCCCAGACCTGCCGGGACCCCCCCAAACCCAGCCAGGACCCCAAACCTCACCGGGACCCCCCCCCCAAACCCCGCTTTTCCAAGCCAGCCACGGATTTAACTACCTGTTATCCCATTCCCAAAGCCTTGGGGGGTTTATTTCCCCCTTCCCATGGCTTTCTGCGTTCCCGACCGTAGCAGGATCTTTTGGCACATCCAGGCTTAGTTTCGGGGGGGTTATTTTTTTTTGTTTTTTTGTAATTATTTTGATTTTTATTTGTATTTTTCCCCACCTTTTTTTATCTTCCCTTTTCCCAGCTCCACATTCCCTGGCTGCGCCACATTCCCTGGCTGCGGGCTCAGGATACCATTGGGGACCTGAAGAGCAGCAGCAAAACGCTTCTTTCCCCTCCTCTAATATCCCAATCTTTTAGCATTTTTCCCATATTCCCCCTGCTTTGGGTGCTTTCATTTTGGGGGATTCCCCCCCCTGCTCTTCCAGCATCCCTGTTCCCGGAGGGATTCAGGATACGGATCTCACCCCCCGCAATGGGTCAAACCCATCCCCAGCATCCTTTTGGGGCTCCCCTCCAGCTATCGCAGCCCTTGCCCACCCCAGGGAGATCTCAGGTATGAAGAGGGGAGCCCCTAAAAGCTCGTTCTTGGCATTATTGATTCATTAGGGTTTAATTCCTGTTAACTCTGCCTGGTCTCAAGCCCAAAGCCCCTCCTACGACGCTGTGCACTGTGCTGGAGAAACGAGGTGCCTTTAGCAGAGCCTGGCTCTGCCTCCGCGCAACCCAAGGGTGATTTTAACTTTGAGTTCTGTCTTTTTAGGGGTTCTTTTGAGTTATTGGGAGGGGGGGGTGTCAGGGGCAGCATTTGCCCTGTTTGGGGAGTTTTACAGTAAAGCAAAGTGTTTTTTTTTTCATTTTCTTTGGGATTGGGGGTTGTTTTGGGGGGGGTTAGAGAGCAAAGATCCGGGATTGGGATTGCAGTTGGGTGGAAAAGTGAAATATTCCACTTTTTTAGCAATAGTCATTTTTAGGGGCTTGTGGCACAAGCGGAGCCACAGCCCCAGTAAAATGGGGTGAAGAAATCACCCCAAACCCCAATTTTACCCCTCCAAAAAACATCGTTTTGGCTCCATCCTGCCCGACGGCAACATGGTTTTAGCCTGGTTAAACTCCCCTTTCCGGCCACGGGTCGGAGGAGGCTCCGGGAAGGAGCCATGATCCCAAGGCAGGAGGATGTGGGAATGCCGCGTCCTTTAGCAGCAGGGCCTGGGTTAGTGCTGGAATTGTCTTCTTCATGGTTTGGTTTTTTATATTTCTTGGAGGAAATGTTTAAATAAAGGCTGTCATTGTGTACACCCCCTGCTCCCCCCTGCTTGTGATAGCAGAGCTCAATGGAGTGCATTGAACCCAAAGGACACGGGCAGGGGGATGCCTTTTCTTCCCCAAAACCATTAGAGGGCATCATCCTGCTGCGGACAGCACCCTCCATCCCAAAATACTCCCTCCCCATCCAATATTCTGTATTGCCCTGTAATATTACATGGGCAGGATGCAGACACATCCTGCGCACACAGCTGAGCATTGACATGCATGCACGCGTGGTTTCGTGCATGCATGTGGCTTTACACACATGTACATGTGCGTGTTTCTGTGCGTGCCTTTGGCTTTAGGGCACACAGGCATGATTGCATGCATGCATGCATGGTGGGTTTGCATGCACAAGTGATTTCTGCATGCCTGTAGCTCTGCATAGGTGCAGAGGTGATGGTATTGCATGTATGTGAGCTTGTGCATACATGTATGTGTGTTTCAGCTCATGAACATGGATCTGCGCACGCATGCATGTGCATTTTGTTGCATTCACATGGTTTTGTGTGCACAGGCGTGTGTATTTCTGTGCATGCGCATGTTTCTGTACACATGCACGTGCATTTGAGGACATCAAACATGGGTTTGTGCACATTTCTGCATGAACATGGTTTTGTGCACCCATGCACATGCTTTTTGGTGCATGGACATGGTTTTGTGCACCATGATCATGCTTTTTGGTGCATGAACACGGTTTTGTGCACCCATGCACATGCTTTATGGTGCACGATCATGGTTTTGTGCACCCATGTGCATGCTTTTTGGTGCATGAACATGGTTTTGTGCACACGTGCATTTCTGCATGAACATGGTTTTGTGCACCCATGCGCATGCTTTTTGGTGCATTAACATGGTTTTGTGCACCATGAACATGCTTTTTGGTGCATTAACATGGTTTTGTGCACCATGAACATGCTTTTTAGTGCATGAACATGGTTTTGTGCACCCATGCATGTGCATTCTGTACATACACGTTCCTGGCATGCACGCAGCCTTGCACACATGTGTTGGGACATACCCATGTGCACTCTGCACCTGCAGCACCGCAGCAGCACCCAGGGCACCCTAACCCCACTCTCCACGTTTCATCTCCCCCTTTAACCATCCTCACTTCCTGGCTGTACTGGGAGCGCGATGCCCAAGTGCTGCACCACCACCAAGAGTCACCCCAGGAGCACACCTTCCCCTTGAGGCCCCAGCTGCAAACCCTGCACCAGCAAGAGGAGAAACCTGCAGCCCTGCTTTATTTTGGACAGGCCGACGGCCACCACCGCTGAAGGCACTTGTGGGATGGGGACGGGGATGCGGGGGCTGAAGCCACCTCAAGGCACCATGTGCCACCATTTGAAGGCAAAGGGCTTACGGCGGGCGTTGGTGCCGCAATGGACCTCCCCAGAGAAGACATGGTAGGAGAAGTAGTCATCGATGAAGGTGCAGGTGAGGCCCAGGGGCTCCAGCAGCGCCCGCACCCGCTCCTCCAGGCAGCACTGCCCACCCACCTGTGGTCCAAAGGGCTTGGGGATGCCCAAGTGCCTGCCCAGCACCAGCATGTTCACCTGCAGCCAGACCAAAAGCCAGTGTTTTCCACCCAAAAGGGGTGTTTGCAGCAGAGAGGAGGGTGCTGAGGGTCTCACCATGTCTGGGAAGAAAGCTTCAGCGCCATGGGCAGTGTCACCTCGGAAGAGCTGGGGAATGTCGAGGATGTCCGGCTCAGATAGACCCAGAGACCGCTTCAGGATGTCCCTGTTCCAGTTGATGCAGCTCTGATGGGAGGGAGGGATGGACACAGGGATGGAGAGATGGAGGGACAAAGGGATGGGCAGATGAAGGGAGGAATGGGTGGACAAAGGGCTAGAGGGAGAAACAGAGAAGTGAAGGGATGGATGGATGGATGGATGGATGGATGGATGGATGGATGGATGGATGGATGGATGGATGGACGGACAAAGTGGAGGGAGGGAGGGATGGATGGGTGGATGGATGGATGGACAAAGATGGAAGGATGGATGGATGGAGGGATGGATGGATGGAGGGATGGATGGATGGAGGGATACAGGGTTGGAAGGATGGACATAGCGACGGGTGGAAGAATGGAGAGGTGGAGAGAAGAATGGGTGGAAAAACGGAGAGATGGGATGGTGGAAGGACAGAGGGATGGACAATAACGAATGAGGGGATGGAGAGATGGATGGAAGGATGGGTAGAAGAGGGAGGGAAGAACGGAAGTATGGACAGAGGGATGGAAGGACACAGAGGGAGATAGGGATGGGTGGAAAGGAGCCCCCTGCTCCCATTGCTCACCTGCACGTAACTATTGAATTTCCGGAGCCCTTCATCAGCCAGGATCTCGGTTATGGTTGTCCTGGGCACCCCTTCCAGCCCTGCAGCACAATAACTGGGCAGGAATTCCTCCCCCAACACTTTGGGATGAGACTCCCGGCTCTCATCCAGGAGCTTCCCCCATTTCAGGGTCACTGTAGTGAGTTCCATCCCAACCCAGGACATCAAATCTGTGCAGCTTTATACTCAGTTCTGTCCCCATCCTTGCTGCTGGCAGCACTTCCCACCCATCAGATGGGTTTAGGGGGGTTGTGCACCCATCTCACTGCACATTGCAGGAAAAAGGGAAAAACGAACCCACTGAGCCCTGTTTTCCATCTTCCCCTACCATGGAACATCGCTGCCTCGCCGAAGCCCTCCTCTTGCTTCTCCTTGAGGAGCTGGTAGCAGGCACTGGGGCTGGCCAGGAGCAGCCGAAAACCCTGAGGAGGGAGAAGGGATGAGGTTGGGGGGGGATATAAAGGTTCCACCCCACTTCTTCCCCATCATGGGACTCGTTACCTTCCGATCGGGCGCAGGGATGAAGCTGAGGAACTCATCCACATGGCCAACAGCGAGCCAGTCCGAGAACAGCTCCACCGGCGCCTGCACCTTCTGCGCAGCGAGGAAGTCCTTGACAGCCTTTGCCATCCTCCTGCCACCGAATCTGGGGGGGCACAAGGAGGGAGGTGACATTCTGGGGTGCCCAAGGGGATGCTCTGCTTGTATCCAACCTCAAACGGTCCATAAAAGTCTTTTTGGAAGCTGTTTTTCCTTTGCTTTGACCCCCTCATCCTGCATCTCACCTGGGGAAGCTGCTGCCAATCAGGATGCGGCCCAAGGGGTACTCCTTGCCCTGCACTGTCACGGGTGGGCTCACCTCCAAATTCCCAAAGGAATCCAGGCTGGAAGAACCCTCCGGTGCTTGCCGGGCCACGTAACCAAAATCAGGGCCCTGGATAGGGGGGAAAAAAGGTGATAAAGGTTAAAAGGAAAAGTCTGTAAGCATCCAAAGTGCATCACTCCCAAATCATCCTCTGTGTTGGCTCTTCCCTTCCCAAAATTGCCAGAAGAATCGAGATTTGTCACATTTTTTTAACGGATTTGCAAAGCTTTATGCATTCTGGGAAGGAAGAAGGAAGGGATCAGGTACCAGGATGCTCTTGACAGGGAAATCCTTCAGCCCCCGGTCACGGGGTGAGTCAAAGACGACAGGGAAGGTCTTGTGGGGAGCTTGCACGTAGCCAAATTCAACTTCATCCTGGAGAAGGAAGGGATGGAGAAGATGGGCAGGAGCTGCTGCAGCAGGGCTGGGGCTGGGCATCATCCTGCACCCACCTGGATCCAGCGGTCCTGGCGGTTCTCCAGCGGCGGGCACACGGTGAGCGGGCACTTGGCTTTCTCGGCCACAGCACCCACAGCCGCCACGAAATCCTCATTGTTGTCCACACTGGGAAGGGAAACAACATATAGGATTGATCCAGCATCAGGCAGGATGCGGCCACCCACCCAGCACCCACCTGCAGACAAAGACCTCCAGCGGTGCTGCAGTGTTGGGGGTCATGATCCACGGAGCCATGCGGAATACCACGGTGTCCGTGAAAATGGGAGTCTCCAGCAGCCCCTGCATGGCAGAGGGACAGTGTTTGGGCTCTGCTGCCTCCACCACGGCTCAACCCAACCCCACCACTGCTGGTACCTTCTCCGGGCTCTCCAGCAGTGTGACATGGAAAGCCACCAGCCCTGAAAAGCCAACATCAGGGAAGGCGAGTCCCTCCACGTAGAAGATGCTCTCCTCTTGATGCCGGCTGGGTTTGATGGTGTAGGCGAGCTTTGAGCCCCCCAGGACGTGCTTGTACTCCTCCAGTGCAACACTATCTGTGGGTACAACCCCTTTAAGCAGCTGAACCTCCTTTTCTGTATGATTTTAGCACTATTTTCCTTGCTAAAACCTTCCCAAAAGGGTGTATCTGATCCCAGGGAGCAATGCACAGTGGGGAGCATCACCCAGTGCATCAGATAAACCCAGCATGGGATGTAGGATGAATGCTGCAGAAGTGGTACCCACTCTGCTGCAAGGATTTTGCTTCAACCCCAATAATTAGGGGTGTTTCCCCTCCCCAAACCCCAGTGTTGGGCACTCACTGCCACCGTAGAAAACACCGACTTTATCAGCATCGCTGTAGTCCACGTGGAGGACGAGGCGGTGGCCGGTGAAGATGGTGCGGGGCCCTCGGGTGCGCAGCACCATCTGTGACATGTCCTTCAGGTCTGGGGTTGGAAAGGGGTGTAAGAAAGGGAAATCTGGGGGGCAAAAAGTAGGAAAAGGAGGTTTGTTTCATGGGATGTGCTGGTACCGTCGTAAGAGCGGATGGCGGTGTCGCTGTTATCCAGCATCTTGGCTGTGGGATCATCTCGGTCGCAGTTCACCAGCAGGATGGCCCCGTGTCCATCAGGACCCCACGTCCATGTTGTCTGGCAAAGGGATGGGCAAAGCAGGGCTTGGGGGGTCAGTCATCACCTTCCCCATGCCACAGCAGTCCTTGGGGCCTCCCAGCCCGCTTTGTACCTTATCCAGCAACGTCCTGCTCACCGTACCACCACGGGTGGTGTCAGCATCCAGCGAGACCTCTGCAGAGAGAGGGGTGCTGAGGGGGCACATCCCCACCAGCACCACAGTTTGGGGTTCCCCACACTCACTTACCCACGCAGGTGAGGTACAGCATGGCTCTGCCCACGGGCACCCCGCCGGCCTCCCCGAAATAGGAAATCCTGACCTGCAACAAGGAGCATGATGCTCAGCATGATGCAAAGTGGGGCTGAATCCTGCGGGGGCACCAGCACCCACCTTTTCATCACCCACGTCCTTGCTGAGAGCATCCATGGACAGCAGCACCTCGGCACCGGCAGCCAAGGGCCAGCGGCTCACGCTGGAGGGCATCTTGACGCTCTGTGTATCATGCACCACATAGACCTTCACTCCTGGTGTTCCCTGCACGTGGAAGGTGACGGCGTCTTTGGGTGCGGATCTGGGGAGGGAAAAGCAAAGTGAGAGCCCCACATGGGGCACTGAGGGAATGCTGCAGTGTGCGACCATCTGCAGGTGATGCAAATCCTGCCACAAGCAGGAAATACTGCACTAGGTAAGGAATCCCACAGAGTAACCATTGGTGAGGGGCTTTGGACAAGGGCCTGTAGGGACAGGCCAAGGGGAATGGCTTTAACCTGCCAGAGGGGAGACTGAGATGAGCTCTTAGGCAGAAGCTCTTCCCTGTGAGGGTGCTGAGGCGCTGGCACAGGGTGCCCAGAGAAGCTGTGGCTGCCCCATCCCTGGCAGTGTTCAAGGCCAGGCTGGACACAGGGGCTTGGAGCAAGCTGCTCTAGTGGAAGGGGTCCCTGCCCGTGGCAGGGGTTGGAACTGGATGAGCTTTAAGGTCCCTTCAGCCCAAACCATTCTGTATTCTACGACTCTATGAAACCCTTCAATAAGCAGCAGATCCTGCAATGTGCAATGGCAACAAGTCATGCAAAACACAACTGCAACAAGTTCTTCAACACACAACACATCCTGCAACAGGCAAGTGCTCCAAGTCCTTCAATATGCACCAAATCCTACAGAACGTGATTACAACAAATCCCGCAAAAGGCAACTGCAACAAATCCCAGCAAAGGGGATTACAGCAAATCCTGCTGGAGGCAACAAATCCTGGAGAGCAGCAAATCCCACAATGCACACTGCAACAACCCCTGCGACACACACAGGACCTTGCAATATTCAACTGCATCAAATGCAACAACAACTTCCAATGCAATTCCAACAAATCCTGCAGTTTCCCATCGCAGGACCTTGGAGCTGTTTGGGAGTTGGTTTTTATGGCATTGGCCTTCCCAAATAGTCACATTTCCATGCCCTGACCAGTTGCATCCCCTTAAGAGCAAAGCAACGCTGCATGGCCGCGCAGGCTGCAGCTCGCATGGCTCCTCCCCGGTGCAAGAGACCATGGGCGATGGGCCAAGGAGCATAAATCCTGACCTGTGAGGAGGGAAGCATGGCAAAACCCACCCCAGGGGCAGCGGGAGAGGATGGGAAGCTGTCAGCAGTGGCGGCGCAGTGGGTTTGGATGTGTTAGAGGAAAACTCAGACCTCAAACTGGGGTTTGAGGAAGCTCGGGCAGGGCTTTAAGGAAACAAAAAGCAAAGCCAGCTGCTGAAAAGCACTTGAGCTTGGGCTGGAGCCAGTGAGGCAGCTGAAACACCCAGTGCCGGGAGGTGACACCCCGGCCAGCAGCTCCATGGTGGTTTCACCCCATGTTCCCCAGAAACAGGGAAATAATTCCTTATTGCAGGAGGCCCTGGGGCTGGGATGTGAAACTCAGCTCGAGGCATCACTTCAAGCTCCCAGGGAGGTTTGCACCGCAAAATCCCCCTTGGAGGGGTCACTGCTTGGTGGATGCATCGCAATTCTGAGCATCCCTGTATTCCCAAAGCTCAGCATCCCCTGAGAAAAACACCCCATGCAGGAGCATATCCCCCCCCCCCCCCTTGCCCTGAGCTGATTTATCAGCTTGATTAATGGGATAAAAGCAAAAGGTTTTAATGTGTTTCCCCCCTCCCAGCTTACCCGCAGACATCCAGGGAGAGCTCGGTGCCCAGCACGCAGACGGTGCTGGTGGGACGCTGAGTGGAAAGCTGGACACGGCGCTGCTGCGCCATGCTGGCAGGGCCCTGGGGCACCCTTGGGTGCTGTGACGGGTGGCACGAGGGGATTTATAAAGCCTGGCTGCTGGGAGGAGATCAACCAAAGCCTGGCTTAATCCCACCTCCAGGCTTTCAGCCTCCGGGCTGGGTGTGAGCAATGCCCGCCCGTGCTTCCCAGTGATGGAGCATGAATCAGTGCAGGGGGAAAAGCACCCCAAGACACCCACGAGGGGAGGGGGGGGTTGCTTTTATAAGAACCTCGGGGGTGTGTTTTTTTTTTCCCCCTCAGCACAAAGAGACACTGATGTGACCAACCACCCATAAACCCACGCTGTAAAATATTCAGTGTGACACAGGAGCCGAGCTGGGGCCGTGCCAGCGCCAGGCTCGGTTAGGTTTTATTTCCCTTCCTGAAGGGCTGCATTTGCTTAGCTGGGAAATGTGGCTTTAATTCTTGTTTTAGGGAGGGTGGAAGGTGCAAGCTGGGTGCTTGCCCCATCCCCTGGGTGCTGCATGGGCCAGGGGGTGGGTAAGTCACCTGCAGTGGGGACAGCCACGGCTTTAATCGCCTTTGTTTTCATGAAAGTCTTGTCCTGGCGTGGGATGCCCTTTGTGGATGCAGCTGTCGCCCACCAACTCCCTGCAGGGTCATGCGCTGCTGGAATTCAATAGCGCTCCTTTGGGGCAGGGAAAACACAGCAGAGCCATAACTGCAGGGAAAATGGGGTTAGAAATCATCTTTGGGGCAAAAAGAGGGGCGTAAAGCGGGATGTGTGACCTTTTTTTGGGAACATTTCCCTCTCCATCTCCAGCATCCTTGTGGCGTCACAGCAGCTGGTGCAGCTGCGCTTTCACACCTCAAGAAAGTGCTGCTTAGAAAGAAATAGGCCCCCCCAAGCGTGGTTTTAGCCCTATAATAGCCCTCGGGGTTGCACAGGGCTAAGTGATGCCCCAGGCAGGGGCAGGTTTCAGTTCCTGGTGCTGGCTCCTGCTGGGTGAGGGCAGAGGGGCCAGGTTGGCACAGGGAAATGCTGCGCTTGGGTTGTGATGAAAAGGCAAGAAAGAGAAGTCAGGGCGGCTGCAAAGGGAGAAAATGTAAAAGGATTTGCACTAGGAGGGGGCTCTGCATCCCTGTCATGCTGGAGAGCTGGTCTCCCCTGCCGGAGGGGGATTTTTGGTGGATATAGGGGAATTTGGGAGGGATTGGCTACAAACTTGGGACTATGAGACCCTTTAACATCAGCATGGGGTCTCAAAACCGCAAAGCCTGCTGACTAGCATGCACCATGCTCCCAAAGTGCTGCCCCTACCCCATAAAACCACCACTCCTGTAAGAAAAGCCAGGTTACAAATGATGCTTTCAACCCAAGAGCAGAAGATAAAGGATGGGAGACAGGGAAGAGCTGCACCTTTGGTGTTAATGCAGCTTTATTGGTGAGACCCTCGATTTTGCTGCATCTCCTGATGCAGCAAATGCACCTTTATGCTCCAGTTGCAGGACCTGGGCCCGTTGCCAGGTGCTTCAAGGCACCATGTGCCACCATTTGAAGGCAAAGGGCTTACGGCGGACATTGGTGCCACAGTGGACATCCCCAGAGAGGACATGGTAGGAGAAGTAGTCATCGATGAAAGTGCAGGTGAGGCCCAGGGGCTCCAGCAGCGCCCGCACCCGCTCCTCCAGGCAGCACTGCCCACCCACCTGCGGTCCAAAGGGCTTGGGGATGCCCAAGTGCCTGCCCAGCACCAGCATGTTCACCTGCAGCCAGACCAAAAGCCAGTGTTTTCCACCCAAAAGGGGTGTTTGCATCAGGTGTGGGTGGAAAAAGAAGGGAGGAGGTGCCAGGGTCTCACCATGTCCGGGAAGAAGGCATCTGCACGGGAGCCCCTCAGGATGAAGAGCTGGGGAATGTCGATGATGTCCTGCTCACTCAGCCCCAGCTCCTGCTTCAGGAGGTCACGGTTCCAGTCAATGCAGCGCTGTGGAGAGAGGGGACCTGGAATTGCCACCCCTGGCCGCGCATGGATCCCTGTGTGCCCCACTGCATCCTGTTTGGATCCTCACTTGCTCCATCACATCCCACTCCTTGACCCATTCCCAACTCAAGGAACCTCTTTTTCCGTTGGTTTTGACATCTCTGCAGTCACCTGGGGCATCTCCCCTGATCTAGTTAAAGATCTCTCTCCTCCTTGCAGCAGGGTTGGACCAGATGACCTTTGTAAGTCCCTTCCAACCCAAACTATGCTATGATTCTATGATCTCCCACTGGGACAACGAGCTTGGGATGACCCAGCACCCAAGGGTGCCTGCTCCTTCATGGCTGCTCTTCTTGCCTGCCTGCTTTCACACAGCATGGTCCAACTCATGCCCCAGTTTCTTGCTATTCCCCAGGATCTCCCCAAATGCTCCCTGGATCCAGAAATTATCCAGCAGAAACATGCAAACATGGAGAGAGCAAATGCACCCAAATCCACAGCTGCAGAGACCCACCTGCACGTGCCTGTTGTCACTCTTCAACGGCTCATCTGCCAGGATCTCATCGATGCTTTTCCTCTCAGCATTCTTCAGCCCTGCATGGGGATAGGAGAAGAGAGGTTAGGGACATCAGGAAGGGATGCTAGTGGTCCCCACTGTACCACAGGGATGCTCAAATCCTTACCAACAAATAGTGTAGCTTCACCGTGGCCCTGCCTCTGCTTCTCCTTGAAGAGCTTGTAGCAGGCATTGGGGCTGGCCAAAAGGAGCCGGAAACCCTGTGGGAGGGAGTCTGGGAGTCATCACTTTGCTGTTGGTGACATATTTTATCCCACCACCCTGCTGAGAGACACCACACAGATCCCAAAGCCAGCCTCAGGCATCACAGGCTCCATGGGGTGCTACCCAGGGAAGCCACCCCAAAAAGAAGGAGCATCAGCCAGCAGGAGGAGGGAAGACAAGCAACTGCAAAAGAGCTTTTTCTTTGCATTTGCAGGAGTAGGGATGGCTCCAGGGGTTGGTACCTTCCTATCATAGGCTGGGACGAAGGTGAGGAATTCATCCACGTGGCCCACACTCAGCCACTCCGAGTAAACCTCCACCGGTGCCTGCACTTTCTGGGCATACAGGAAATCCCTGACAGCCTTAGACATCCGCCGGCCAGAGGCCCTGGAGCAGAGGGAGGAGGAGAAAGCAGGGGGCCATCATACCCCACCCCAAGATTTACCCCCATCCTTCCCCCAAACATCACGCCATAGGGAGAAGGCGCATCCACACATCCCATTCCTATGGGAAACACCAGGAAGAATCACAGAATAACAGACTGGTTTGGGTTGGAAAGGACATAGAGATCATTCAGTTCCAATCCCCTGCCATGGGCAGGGACACCTTCCACTAGAGCAGGATGCTTCAAGGACCTGTGTCCAACCTGGCCTTGAACACTGCCAGGGATGGGGCAGCCACAGCTTCTCTGGGCACCCTGTGCCAGCGCCTCAGCACCCTCACAAGGAAAAGCTTCTGCCTTGTCTCCAACCTGAACTTCCCTGTTTCAGTTTGAACCCATCACCCCTTGTCCTGTTGCTACAGTCCCTGATGAAGAGCCCCTCTCCATCATCCCTATAGGCCCCCTTCAGACACTGGAAGCTGCTCTGAGGTCTCCAAGCAGCTTCTCTTCATCTGAGAAATATATCTTTGTATTACATATAATATCTAATATATATATATGTAATACCTAGATATATTAATAAGACAGATACCCATCTTAATACCTCTATTATGTATTATTATATTTATATTATGTATTAATATATCCCTGTATTATGTATTCATATATATCTAGGTCAAACACATCTATAGGCAATTGTGCCCTGTTCTGCTCAGGCTCCTTTGGGTTTAATGTCCCTTGTCCTGGTGCATCTTAACTCACTCCTGCAGCAGTGCTTTGCGTGGGGGCGAACTTTTCTTAGACAGACAGCAGCAGGCTGGGAAAGCATTAATTAAACCTCTGCTAATAAGGGATAATTACAGTCCCAGCAAGGCTGGGAAAAGACCATTTACCCTCCGCTGTAACCAAAGCAACCCCCCGGCTTGCAGAGGGGCCGGGATGGGAGCATCCCGTTTGTTATCCCGGCTCAGACCTCATTGATCTGGATTGGCCCCCGTTGTTATTTCTCTGGGAAAATAACCTCCTTTGTGGAGGATTTTGCAGGGTGCTCTTGTTGCTGCAGGGCTGCCTAGCACTGCCTGCCCAGAGCAAAACAATTTCCAGTTATTCAGGATTTTACCCTTTCCTGGATTTCCCTGCTTTTCCTTTTAATAGGAAATACAAAAATTAAGGACCCAGGTGCTTATAGTGCTGTAAGATCCAAGCAGAAGCACCAGCAGTTTGGGAAGGGGTAAACATCAAGGCTGTGGCATGATTTTTTAAGGGATAACAATGTGGTCTGCATGGTAAAACTGGGATTTGATGGGAAGTGGCCTCAAATTCCCATTTGGATGGGAATTGGCCCCACATTCCCACTCTGAGTGGTCCAACCCTTTCTCCTACAAGGATTTTTGGTGCTTCTCCACCTCCTGGGAGAAAGGGCTCAAGCCCCCTCACATCTCACCAGGGCAGGGGGCTGCCAATCAGGATCCTGCCCAAGGGATACTCCTTCCCTCGCACTGTCACTGGAGGGCTGACATCCAGGTTGCCGAAGGAGTCGAGGCTGGTGATCTCTCTCCCGGGGGGCTCACGGGTCACATAGCCAAAATCCGGGCCCTGGGGGAGAGGGGAGCAGTGACAGAGATGCCCGGGATGGGGGATTTTGTGGGGAGGAGGAGGGGTTGGCATCACAACAACACACCAGGATCTTTTTAAAAGCAAAATCCTTCAAGCCTCTGTTCCTGGGTGAGTCGAAGACGACGGGGAAGACCTTGTGCGGTGCTTCCACATAGCCAAACTCCAGCTCGTCCTGTTGCGGGAAGAAGAAGAGGAAGAGGAAGGCTCCTGGCAGGGTGATAGCCATCTCCATGAGGCATGTGGCGAGGGTGGAGCAGGAAATGGGGCAAACCTGGCAAAGACTGGCTCTTGCCCTTAACCCAAGGGGGACAGCTGCCCTGCTGTCCTGGGGGGTGACACCACAGTGCCTGGCACAAGTCACCCCTGGGTCTATGTCCCATGGAGTCTGTCTTGCAATAGGGTCCCTCTTGCAATGTCCCCATTGGGTCCCTCCTGTAGTGTCTCACGGAGTCTCTCTTGCACTGGGATCCCTCTTGCAACATCCCTGTCTGTGCCAGTGGCCACCACCACCAGCATTCCCCATGCTTTAGTTCATGGCTGCCTGGCTCATCTCTTAGTAGCTAGGTGCTTCCCTCAGCAACTCAGCCAGTCCCTGCCAGGACTGTCACCCCCATTGATGGCACCTTACATGCCCCAGGAGCCTGCAAAGGATCAGAAGAGCTTCCATATTACAAGCATCAATTGATGACCTGGATCCAGCGGTCACTCCGGGTTTCCACCTCCGAGCAGATGGTCAGTTTGCAGTTGGCTTTCTTCAGCAGGACCCTGAGTCCTTCCAAAAACACTTCATTGGAATCTGAGCCTCGCTGGATGCTGGAGGAAGAGGAAAGAGTGAAGGCTGCAATAGGGGATCATGAGAAGCACCCCAATCTCCAACCATGCAGCCCATTCCTCATTCCTAAACGTACTGGGCAATAGTCCTGCATGAGGTTAGACCTAGAGAGCATCCTCCAGCCTTTCTCCTTGGGGTTGCAATGAGTGCAGCAGTCCCTACCCAAATACTGCCTCCAGTATAACACGCATAAAGCCTGGCTTACCCTACAGCAGCTACATAGCAAGGAAGGGTTGAAAACTCCTCCTGGGAGAGTCCTCCAAAGCAGGAGAGCAGTGGGGTGACATCCCTCCTACCTGCAGACAAAAACCTCCGTAGGCTGCTGGGTGTTGGGCGTCATTATCCAGGGTGCTACGCGGAAAACCACCGTATCCGTGAAAATGGGGGTGCCTGGTGAATTCTGTGAGGGGTGAAACCAGTGAGGAGTCATGGTTAAAATCCCACCACGAGGGGACTTGGCAGGAGATGGGGCAGATCTCACATACCTTATGGGGGACCTCCAGCAAACTGGCGCTGAAAGAAACCAACCCAGAGAAGCCTCTGTCAGGGAAAGCCAAGCCTTCAACATAGAAGGTGTTCTCTCCACTGCCAAAGTGGTCCAGCACGTAGGAGAGCCTGTCCGGGCCCAACACGGGTATGTACTGGGGGTGTGAGTCAGTCCCTGGAGAAACACCGAAATACCCAACCCAAAATGGGGTGACCAACCTGTCCACCAGACTGGAAGGAGGCACCAGCAAGGAGGTGGCTGATGCCAGCATGGTTTGCAGAGGAGTGGGTGTGTCTTTTCTTCTCTGGGGAACACACTTGATCTTTCTTGTACAAAGAGGACTCTGTACCCTCAGGTCCAACCCTTTCAAGGTGCACGGCTTGAGTTAAGAATCTAATGATATACTTGGGTTCCCTGACCTGATTTTCGGCAGGGAGCTGCTGGGGATCCAGCTGCCAGGGTGTTCAAAGTCAAAAGGTGCTGCCTGACAAGATGGGCTGCTTTGGTGGCTGGGTCATTGCCCAAGACAAAAAGATGCCGGGAGCCACGTGGGAGTTATCCACCCCGTGGGAATGTCAAAATCTCAGCAAGCTCCTTGAGAAAAGCTTTATTTAACCCTTTTTCCCATATAACCCCATCTTCTACAACTGCTTTGGAGGTACACGAGTGTTTCCAGCAGTTGGAGGTGCCCAGCCCTTAGCCACAATGAACTTTTATTTCAGGGTTCGTCTGCTTCAGGGTCTGGAATATCTAGGATATCTACAGGGATATCTGGCAAGGAAGGAAGGAATACTTACGGATAGCATGGAAAACTCTCACTTTATCTGCATCCGACTCGGGGACGTGCAGAACCACCTGGTAGTCAGCAAAGATAGCGCTGGGACCTTGAGTCCGCAGCAGCATGACAGACATGTCCTGAAGGTCTACATTGAAAGGGAAGGATGAAGACAGAGACACCATGGAGGTCTTGCAAGGGGGAAACACCCCAGTGAGCCCTGCATATCACACCCTACCTGCAGTGGTCCGTATGGCTGCCTGACCACTGTCCATCCCCACCGCCCCTGGGCTGTCCCGGTCACAGTTGACCAGCAGCACAGCACCTTGCCCATTCGGACCCCACGTCCACTTGGCCTGGAGGAGAAACACCCAAAGGGAATGGAAGTTAGATTTCCCCCATCCCAACCACGGATGGGAAAACACCACCACCGCAGTCATGCTTGGAGGCCAAGCCACAGCATGCAGCTGAGGCTGGTGGGGAGACAGTAGTGATGCTTTCGAGCCACTGAAGTTCCTAATCTCAGATTCTAGTAGGGCCAGCAAAGACTGTTTCAAACAGATCTTATCTTCTAACAAGCCAGAAAGTACCTTCCAGGACTCATACGGACACTGTGCTGTTTCTAGAAATGCATCTCATCTGATGCGCTATTTGGTGCTGATTGGGCTGCAGGTAATTACCCGGGTGCAAGTGCTGGGGCAGATGCAGATCTGTTGCCAAAGGGGGAAAGCTCTGCTAAAGTTGCAGCTGACTCATTTAGTGGCATGTTTCAAGTTCAAAAAGGAAGAAGAAGAAAAGGAAAAAAGCAGACTGTTCTCTCCTACATGATCCCTGGGGCTGGATTGGAAATGTAGGAGATTATGGAGTAAGAAAATAACCTTTTCCTCCTCAATGTTTAGGTTGAGCATTTGTGAGGTTATTTGCCCTAATTCAGACGCCAGTGACACCAGCCAAGTCCATCTCCCTCCTGGAGGTTGTTAGGGAAGAGACTGCAAATGGGTACACCCAACACTGACCCTCTATACGTTGCTTACAGCAAAGCTTCTCATTACCTTGTCCTTCCCTTTGCTCTTCACTCTGCCATTACGGCTCAAGTCCACATCCAGGGATACATCTGAAATATCAAGAGAGAAGGAAGCCATTGGCAGGGGAATGAGCTCTTGGTGGCATTTTGCTTCATCCTTGGCATTAGCAACAGCAATCCCAACTTCACGCCCCAAATCTGCTGCAGACCTCCAAAATGCTGATAGGAAAGTCAAATTGCTGATAGAGAAGCCAACCTGACGGCTTTTTCATGGCTTTCCCCTTTGATTGCCAGCTGTCTTCATGCATCTTGTTTCACCAGCAGGGACATACCCACTTCATGGCATATTTTGTGTTTTCACCAATTTCATATTGACTGTAGTGTTTTTCATGAACCCAAAACATGGTGAAGACATGACAGTGTTTCCACCATGGGTGAGTGGGCACCAAAATTAGGCTTGATGCAATGTCTGAGAAGAACTTTTCTTTAGAGAGCTCTTCTTGCCCCAAATCTCTGCCTCTGCTGCAACAAAGTAGAGGTTTACCTGCAGCAACCTCATCCAAACCCTACCTAAATCTGTATTAAGCTTATCTTAATAGAGAAATTCCTCCAAATGGGCTCTATAGTATGTGGAAAACACAGGCATGGAAACTGAGGTTGTCTTTATCCTTGATACAGAGAGGAGGACACAGAGAACCTGGAAATGCAGCTCAACATCTAAGCAAGCAAAGAGCATTTATCAGGCAGAAGCCCTGCAGACAGCGGTGGCTCTGGATGAGCCCATCAGTCATGGGACGTGGGAAACCATCTTCGGGTGCAATTTTGGGAGGCATATGCATGACTTCAGGACACAGGTCTGTCTGCCATGTGAAAATCCCAAGTTTAGGGTAATTAATCCATCCAGGTGTAAGGCTCTGTATCCAGACTGGTTGTCTAGACTCCCTTTGTAGTCAGCAGAGGAAAATAGGCATTTCAAGGGAATGATTCATCTCTATCCTAAACTTCTAAAATAGGTCAGATGACTACACTTTGGTGCCTATTCCTCTCCCCTAACTGCGACACAGGTCAATGAGGAGGACACCAGGCAAAGTTGGGGGAGATGGTCCCCTTTGGCTCCTCTTCCGCTAACGCAATGGTGTTGGCAAGCAGAGGAGGATGCTTGGTGTGTGCACTGGGTGGGGACATGGCCCAGCCTCTGTCTCTTTTGCACCATGTAAGGCAGTATAATAGCTTTTTAATTATTTCCCTCTTGCTTGTCAGCATCAGTCAACACCCAAACCCTTCATTGCACATCACAGATGGGCAGCCCGCGCCCCCCACTTAACTCCCATCCCAGGAACCCAACTAGATCTTGGCATCCAAAAGTGTGGCTGGGTTTGGACAAGCGTTGCTGTAATACCTACCTACGCAGGTGAGGTACAACCAAGCCACTGAAAGCTCATTGTCTTCCCATCCGTAGTATGAAATCTTAACCTGTGAAGACACCACCAGATCATGACCCAAGTCCCATGTCCCGTCATGCTGAGTAGGTCTTTCCACTCATTGGGTTGACCAACCAACGCTATACAACCAGCTCTTGGAGGGTTCATCCAAGCCATTCTCCATTAATCATAGTTCAGCTGAACCATTTCTGCCTGCTTCAGCACAAAAACAGGCACAGAAAAAGCCAAGGTTGGAGTATTTTTCGCTGCCTGGCACAAGGTTGCTGGCAGCAGCTTTTGCAATCATGAAACATGATCTCCTTCTCCTTCTTAGTTTCTTTCTTTGGACACACTAATTACACAATTCTGTTTAAATTTGAGGGTTTTCCCTTGAAAATAAGCATGATGTTAACACTACTCAGAAGTTCTTGAGTCTTCCCATAACCCTCTTTTCTTTCCTAGGAAGCCTGACTTCAGTTTTAGTACATGAAAAACAACTAACCTTATTGTCATTGACAGTCCTGCTGATGACATCAATGGTCACTATGACCTCTATATCGGGATCCAGGGGCCATCTGGAGTTAATCATAGGTTTTGTCATGGGGCTGTGGATGATGTGGACCGTAACCCCAGAGGTGGCATGGACTTCAAATGATGCGGCACCTCTGGGGGTAGATCTGAAACAGAGAGCAGTGTGGGGTTAGAGACCAAGTTGTCCCTCCTGTTCTCCTCTGTGGAGCCAGATCCTTGAACCTGGAATTAAAATCCAGCTTTAACTGGATGGAAAGGACTCAAACCATCTTTGGGTGATGAAATGCATCGCCTGGATTTTATATGTATTATCTCTGTGGTGGTGTTGAGCAAGCAGAGCTCCCACTGGAGCTTCAGCACGTCTGGCCGTGGTTAAGCCCTAGATTGTGAATTGCTGAAGTTTGGACATCCAACCTCCCTCCACAACAGCAAGAAAACCCCCAGAATTTCAACACCCCACAACAAAACCCCAACAAAGAGCCAGGATGATTCTTTATGCCAGCTGTGCAGGGAGATGGGTATTGCAGGACCATACCCTGACCTGAGAGATGCTCAAACTGGAGCGAAGCCTGAATCCGAGCATGGAGAACCTGCACCCCACCTGCATGACATCCCTCGCCTTTGAAGTGCTTTCTACCTGCTCATTACAGGCCCAGTACCTCCATCCCAGGAGCATGAGTGCTCCGACCTGTCTGCCATCAGGAGCCAGCCGTGCAAAAAGACAGAGGGTGGTAAATTTTTACAGTGAGAATCAAAAACCACCCACACAAGAGATTTATTCCTGGTGCTGCCCTTGGCATGGGACTCCTGGTGCCTGCAGTGGCTTGTAAGGGGAGATTAAAATGTCATCTCGCTTGTTGCCCCGTGTATTGAACATCATGCAACGTCATAAATCCACCTGCACACTGTTGCACACCAAGACTTCTCCAGTTTGGGTCTATTTGCCCTGATTTTACAGCCTTCACACCTCAGCATCACCACCGCATTCCCACTGTACTCCATGATCTGCCCCAAACCAGCCCAAACTACAGTCAAAGCTTGACTCATCCAGCACCAAATTCCCCCTTGTCACTGCTCTCCAGGAACAAAATGATCCATTTCTTTTAGCTGAAAGAGCATCCTCTGTCTGCTTTTTTAGACCAAACCTCAAATTTGCTAGCAAGGAGCAAAATCAGCCCATTTTGGGGCTCAGGTTCCATGTTTGAATGGGTCTGAGCTTGCTCCAAGTCCAAATCCAGGGGAAATAATTGCAAATAATAGGGTTTATATATTCCCACCCATTAGATGGGAAATATAACACTATTTTAGGGCAGTTAAAGCTCAACGCAAAGCTCTTTGGGGGGACAGCAGCACATCCTGGCCCGGCTCCAACACACAACCCCAGTAATTGCCCCGCATGCTATGCCAACTGGCTTGTCCTGCAGTCTCTATCATTATAAATATGATTTATTAAATAATAACAGTGTAAGAGCAGGGTAAGTACAGCCTCCTATCTGGCCAATAAAGCAACCCCCAGATTTCATGCTGGAAAAACCTCTTTTGCTGCTGCTGGATTGCTTCTGCCTGAGCCACACATTTTATTCCTTACCCCGTTTTAGCTCTGTCCAAGTTGCTCGTCTTGAATGGCTCTTGCCTAATGTTTTCAAAGCCAGAAATAGACCTCTCTTAGCCAGGGTGTGCATGGGCTTTTGCCCACAAATCGTCACGGCTCGGCTACGCTTTGACACCTCCTGTGTGCCAGAGCCAACATCCCTTCTTTGGGTGCAGCTTCCCATGGGACATCATCTCCTAAACCAGATCCAGTGGGATATATCCACCACGCAACAAATGAGCTTGAGTTCATCCTTGGATGAACTTGTGATGAGGAATCAAAATGAGCTCCAGTTTTCCTCCTAGCACCCATTTCTCCTCCAAACAAAGAGGAAGAACACCATTGGGATCTCCCAAACCCCATGGATGAACTCATGATGCAGGCTCAAAATGAGCACTGATTTTCCCCCCAGAACCCATTTCTCCTCCAAACAAAGAGGGAAAACACCACTGGGCTCTCCCCAAACCCACCAACCCTATGGAAAACCATAGGGATCCCCCCATCCCAAGCCTTACCGGCGCATGTCAAGGAAGACCTCAGTACCCAACACGCAGACGCCATAGGTGGCATGGCTGGTGGACATCTGCATGACATGACGTTGGGGCATGATGTGCCGGGGACTGCGGCCGCATGTGAAGGAAGCTGCTGCCTGGCTTGGTAGGTAAACCAGCAGGACTGGATTAAAAGGCAGGGGAATTTAACTCCTCCTTCCCTCAATGACGGGGTTTAGGCAGGGGACCCTGATGTCTCCACCTCCACCACCCAGCAAGCTGCCGCCCCGCTCAAGGAGATGGAGGTGATAAGGCAGCCCCTGGAGGGGGGGGACAGGCAGCTTTTGGGAGGGGACACAGAGCAGAAGGGCAGAACGGGGTGGGTGACGTGGGATGCTTAGAATGGGGGATTATTCTCACCTTTTTATTCCCTTACAGCTCCATATAAGGACTCCAAAGCTTAATGCATTAAACATTTCCACTCCTCCTGGAGTGCAATATGGTTGTTTAGGGTTATTACAATACATGCTATCATTAATATAAAGCATTTTCCTTAAAACAACCCAAATTTTCCATCTGGCCGCTCTGCAGGTGACTCATGGCCTCAGTTATCCCATTAGGGCAATACCTGAATAAAGCCTAACAAAAGGAAATGTTTGTTCAGGTCAGTCCTTCCCATCATAACAGCTCCTGAGAGCACGACGGGCAGAAACGAGTGCAGGGAAAACTGGTTATTTGGCAGGCAGGGAAGGGGAAAGCAACAAACAACAAACAACAACACAACAAGAGCCTTTCAGTGGAAATTAAAAGTCCACAGTGTTTTGTTTGGACCTCGTGTTTCAGGGGTATTGGGGTTTTTGGGGCAGGCAGCAAAGCTCCCACGGGAAACATCCCTATGGCTGGAAGAGAAGATAGGCATCTCTCTCCAGGCCATCCCAGGAGGCTTTTCCTGCCTGTGAAGAAGGAAATCACGTGGAATTAATCTTGCTGAAGCCAGGAAAGAGGTCTTCGCTGAACTCAAAGATGGTGCAGCAGCAAAGATGGAGGGAAAAGGCAACACAGGGATGGAGAACACACCAACAACCCCATCACTGCAAGGTTCAGCCTCATAGCAAGGAGGATATGGAGTGACATGGTCACATCAGTGATGCAAGGGGCCCAAGAGAGCTGGAGCCAGGAGAATCACACTTTTGTGAGCAGCAGGACCCCTTGAAGATGAAAAGGTCAAGGCAAGCTGAGTGGAGCAAGAAGGGCTGGTCCCCACCACTGCACCAAGCTGCACGTCCTCAGCCAGAGGAGCAGCCACCCCCTGTGAGATCAAACCACCTGCTTTAAACATCTCCTGTCTACATTAAAGGGCTCCTTCCACCTTTAATTGCAGCAGGAAAACAAACTCAGCACTGTGTCTCGAACACGAGAACAGCTTTAATAACACTGGGAGCCTGCCAGAATGCTCCAGTGGGGAACAAGAGTGGCATTTCCAGGCCCTCCAGAACCAATCCTTGCTTGAGATTAAGATAAAAACCTGCTTCGCGAAACCCAGCACAAGCCAAACTGCTGATGTTCCTAGAGTTGGGAATTCTATTGGTTCTCAAGCCATACTAGGGGTGCACGAGCCTTCACACACCAGATAAACACAGAGCCTTCACACATGCCTCTGCTTCATCCCTAAGACCCTTCTGGGGTGAAGCAGAGCCAGCACGGTGGGTGAGGAGCTACCTGCATCCCCTCAGGAAGAGGCCGGACATGGCAGCATCTCTACCAAAGAGAGCTGCAAGTCGGATTTCCCACTCGTGGCTGCTGGTCACACTGGTTTGGACTGGGCATGGTGCTGAGCTTGCTGCCTGCTGTGATTTTAGCATTGTATCCTGCTTGGCTGGTTTGAGCCCTGTGCTGGACAGGGAACACACCTTAATCCTCACGGGGTCAGGCTGGTATGGTCTGTAATCTGGAGGGAGGTGGAGGATGGTGGTTTCGGGCTCTCAGCGAGCATGAGGGCTTCAGCAGAGGGTTTAGGAGCAGGTGCTTCTCCAAACCCAGACAGGATCACACCCATCCAGAACGGATGGAGACACAGTGCTGAAACCTCATCTTCATTTTGGGCTTGGGGTTTTATTTCGGCAAGTTTAGTCATGGCACATTTGGAGCCACCACGGTCACTGCGGATGCTCGCTCCAGCCCAAAGCACCTCATCTTCATTGGGTGGTACCTACACTCACCTCTTCTTCCTCCTCCACCTGCTATTAGCACCGACATGCCCACGCACAGGCAGAATGATGATTTTAAGTCATCTGGCCCATTCAGAGCTGAGTGTTTCTTCCTAATAACACCTTGTCCTGAGAAAGTTGCTATTAGATCCCTGGTACATGACAGATGGGACCCTGCCTCTCCATCAGATTGAGTGAGCTTGGTCAGCCTTGAGTTTGGGAGCTCTTTTCAGCTTTTTGTCCCCAATTTCAGCCTGTTTCTAACCATAATGGAGCAAGACTTGATGCCCCAGTGCTCCCCAGGAGCCCCACTAATAGGCCAGACCCCATTTGGGTTGTTCCTTCCTCACCCATCCTGTACCACCACTCTGTCAAGGAAAGTTTGATAGTCTCCCTAAGCTGATAATTACACCTTATTTATTACCCTGCATGTGTAATTGCAGGCAGGAACTTTTAAGAGCCATGTCAGCCTAATTACTTGCAATAGGACAAGGCATCAAACCAGTTATCAAGTCCCGCTTGGGTTTACATGAGGGTTTATTTGCTTTAGGCATGTAGCTGTAACAGCAGAGCAGGAGTATCCAATGCAGTTCCTTCCCGAGGACCTGCATTCGCCATCCCACTCGGAAGAAGGGCAGGAGATTAGTTTGGACCAGCAAAAAATGCTTTTAAAGCTGCTAAATGCAACAAAAAATCCCTTTTTATCCTTTCTTCTTCCCAAAATAAAGGTGTTTGCTTGCTGGAAGACTTCATAGCTAGCAATGCAAGAGCAATGCACCCCATAAAACTCCTCTTTCACTTGTGCTCCTCCTGCCCACATTCCCCCCAGCTTTTCATTAAATGTGCTGCCCTATAAATATCTGCCTCACTGAGGCGTGCTAGATGCCTCCTCCATAGAGAGCAATAAAGCCATGGATGGGCTCTGCTTCACCCAAGCTCCTTCATCCTCACCAGTGGGTTGGTTTCGCCTCCAAAACAAAGCCAACACAGGCAGGAATGGGCAGGAACGGGCAGTGCCTCGTGGCTCAATGAGGCCAGGCACCTGTTTGCACCTCCTAAACATGAAAGGTCAGCTTGAAAGGACTCCATAGGGGAAACATTTCCCTCCCACTCTTCGCAAGAAGGCACGTGCCTGCAAGAAAGGAGCCACAAAACAACCCCAAAACCTCTCAGCAAGCACCCATGGAGCTTCAAACCTGCATGAAGCCAGCAGCTTGGTGCTGCTTGGGGAGGAGATGTTGCGTGATGCGCATGTGAAAACCCTCAGGAAGCAGCTCGCTGGGGTTGTTTGCAAGCACCAGAGCTGGGATGAAATGAGGGCAAGCAGGGATCCATGAGCACAGGGCAGTTTCTGCAGAGCAGCTTGTCAGCTGCCAGATCTGATGTTTAAAAAGAAAGGGGAGAACTCCCCTGACCAGATTGACTCCAGCCATGAAACCACGAGCCTCCAGACATCTACGTGTGTGTGTATAAATATAGCTCTCTCTATACATGTCCTGTGATGGTTTACCATGGCTGATCTCCTACCTGATAGCATGGGGCAGAACCTGCATTGCTATGAGGCACTTCTGCCTCCTGAAAAATCCCATTCTTGCAGCATAAACCAAGGTTTATTTAGCAACACACAGGGGAGTCACCCAGGCTGTCATTGCAATGGGGACAGGCAGGTCCTTGCACTTGTCCCCAACACCAGATGGAGAGGATACCTCAGCTACCTCTCTCCTTCCTCCCCACAGATGACATTGCAATGAGTGGGTGCTTTGCCAAAGCTGCAGCAGCTCCATAGAGACCTCCAGAAGCTTGCAAAGACGCCAAGAAGCTTTGAAAGACCCCATACGGCTTGCAAAGGGCAAACCTGGTTTCCAAAAACCCCAGGAAGCTGGCAAAGACCTCATCTTACTTCCACACTAATGTCTCAAACACAGAGACCAGCGCAGTGGAGGGGAAATGGGCTCTGGCAGCCCCTTCCCCACACAGTCCAGCTCTCCTCCAATTTTCCCCAAAAACAGGGCATTCCCCTCTTCTTTGTTTCATTGTGTGCTCCCAAGGAGGTGCAGGTGAGCTCAAGCCTGGCTCCTCCCTTTGGGAATTTAGGGCCACCCAAAAATCCCGAGAGCATGTACGGTTTCAATCCCATTTTGCCAGCAGATAACACTTGCTCCACAGGTTTCCTCCTACTGGCAAGTTCCAAGGGGTTCTACCCATGCCAGCACCATCACACCAGCCAGGCCATGGGGATATAAATACACTTACATAGGATATATAAAACAACTCCCCAGTCATGCTGCTTTAGAAGTCACAGTGACCTTGGCATCTCTCTGTAAGATAGGAGGCATTTGGGGTTGTTTTTGAAGGAAAGAAGGATTTCAATACCATGTGTTTTCCTCACTGACAACTGAAAGACTAAACCAGAGAAATCAGGAACTGAAAATGGTCAAAAGAGAAGCTGCTTTTTGCTCATCTTCTTCCCAACGGATGGGTTTATACCTTGATTTCCCAGCCCACAGGTCCCCAGAGAGCACAGGGAGATGAGGCCTCCCCAGCCCATGCAATGCCAGCTGCTCTCTCTGCTTTGGGGTGAAAAGAGGGAAAATAAGGCTCATAGAGTGCTGGAAACAGAGCCTGCTTGTGCAAACGTTATCTGGGTTTGGTTTCATTTGGTTCTTTCTAAATTTCAATGATTTCTCTTCCTGGTTCCTCTTTCACCAGTGTTTTTTACTACTGGTGGTTTAAATAGGCAGTAAATAGATAAATCATGATGCTTCTCTAAAGAAGGAATACTTTCCAGCTAGATTATGGTGTCTAAACCAGATACACAGCAGTGATGCTGCCCTGACCATGATGTTCCATGGAAGGCACAGAGGTTTCTATCTTCTTCTATAGAAGAATAAAAGGTTAATAGAAGGTTTCTATTTTCTTCTGTTCCTCAGGGAGAATGGAATGGCCTTGACTAACACACACCCCATGCACCCCCCACCACTGCCCAAACCTCCATTTTCACATGCAGAAACCCAGCAAAACTGCCTCTTTTTGTGCTTAGCAACACAAAGTCCTCATTCACATTTGTTCAGGTCATGGCAAACACCCTCCAAAACCAACCAAACCCAATAAAGTAGGATCTGCTTCAGATGGGAAACAGGGTTTGAGTTTCCTTCCTACACCCCAGCCACAGAGGGAAGAGAGAGCACTAAGAGGAAGAGGGAAGAGAAGCCCAAAAGGGATATAAATAGGGAACATCAACCTGAACATTTCTGCTCCTCACTAATTGCTTGTGGCTTTCCAAATCTGGGGCAGAAGTTTGGGGTTTAAAATAAGTATTTAGCTTGATGTTAATATATAATGCAAAGGCCTGCGTGGGCAGCAATTGCTCCTGACGTGTGGAAAACCACCTCTGATTTCCCCACCTCAGCAAGTGCTTCCCTGCTTCCCTTTGCAAATAAGCAGGGAAAAAATCAAAAGGAGCGTCCTGCTCTAGCCTAAGGGCTGGAAAATTGTATTTCTTTCTTCCCAAGAGCACCCAGAGCTGCTTCTTAAAATGTATATAAAGAATGGATAACCCACAGGTGCAAACACCAGCCAAAGCACTGCAAAATCACCTCCGTGTTAGGCTGCTCGTCCCTGTTTGGAGTCAGGGAGATGCTGGAGGGGAGCTGGCGACAGCTGGGGGAGCTGCTTGCATAGCGCTGGGAGCTGGTTGGGCTTGGCTGCCCACCCCCTCCACCCCTTCCCTCCCCTTGGAGATCATTTTCATGGGGCTTTAGAGGGTCCAATCCAACTGCTTCTCTCCTTCGGAGCATGGTGGGGGCTGCAGAGTTGTCATTCCAAACTCTGAAGGCTCCCAAAGCAGCTTGATTTGCTCCAGGGTCACTTGAGGAGGAGGAGGGAGGCGTTGCCAAGGGGGAAGGAGAAGCAGCTGGGTGCTGCTGGGGGGCTCAGTGCCACACAGAGCAGGCGGGAAAGGGTGTGTGTGCCCATCGTCGGGGTGTCTGGGCGGCTGCAAGGGGAGATGCCGGGGGACCGCACGCTCCGGCTGCAGCACGGGAACCGCATAGAGGCCCTGTGTGTGCTGGGCACCTGCATCTCAGCTGATGTCTATGGGTGAGTGGCACACCCCAACCCCCCGTGTCCTCTTCCATCTCTGCACCCCACCTTCCTGCCTGTCTTCACCCCCCATTTATCCCTCTGCAAATCCCCCCTCCTCATTTTTCCTTCTGCTTCCCCAAACTCCACAGCCCCAACACTGTGATTTAATGCATTTTGTGGGCAAAATGCTCCCTGGACTTTGCAAAGCTGGACAAGACCCAGGAAAGCTTCAAGCATTAGTGTTTGCATGATGTGGTGCTTACCTGATGGTGATGGGTTTGAGCCATTTGTGGTCAACTGATCCAGTGTCATCTTGGAAAGCTGCTGCAGCAGGAGCCAAGGGGATGGGCTGCAGAGCAGGAGATGCAGCTGGGAGAGGGGAGGGAAACAAGATGTAGTTAGCGAGCAAGGAGCACCCCCACACCACCAACCCTGCTCCCCTAAGTCAAACCAAGCCCTCTACCTCCAGATATATTTCCCCCTCTCCAAAGGTTGTTTCTGGTCTTTGCTGCTTTTGCAAAGCTTACCCTCAATATTCAAGCCAAGCAGCACAGTTACAACTCATCTGGCACCTCTCCAGGTGAAATCTCCTCCCAGTGGGATTCCCAAAACCCAGAAACAAGGAAACCAAACCAGTTTTTCCATGCATAATTAAATGTAATTTAATAACTTCAGAAACACCCAGGCAGCAGCAAAGGAGCACTCAGATTTCCTCTCCCCACTCCCAGTGCAGGTTGGGGGGAGGGGGGCTGTTGGCATCCAGAAACCCAATAAATGATGCTGTAACAGTGATACAGTGTTAGCCCTTGGGTGTTGGGATCAAAGGGAGCCTGCACCTCATGAGCTGCAAATAACAACCCTGGAAAGATAGGGACATTAGGGAAAAGGAGCCAGGAGAGGAGAAAGAGATGTGCAGAGCAAGGGCTCATTGGACTGGGAGTGGTGCAACTCCTGCTTCAGGGTTGACCAAAATCACCCCCACAATTAGAGTTTCCCATGGTGAAGTCCAGCTGGGTTGTCCCACTGTCAGGATGAGCTGTTAAATGCTGGGTTTGTCTCAGCTGGAAAATAAACATGGATTTCTCCCCTGAAGTACAAACCCAAGGTCAGTTCCAACAGCTCTGAGTGCTTTGGACTGGGGTTATTACAGATTGTAATCTGCACCCGTGGCTATAAAATAGCCTCATTTTGTTAAAATAGCATGTTCTGTCCTAAAAAGCAAAAGTATAAAGACACTTGAAGCATTCCCAGGCAGGGAGAAAGGGCAGGAAGGTGCCAGCGGGGAGCGTGGCGACGCCAGCGTGCCCGGTCTTGGTTGTGTTCTGGGCAGTGGAATTAATTGCAGTGAGAGCCAGGTGATTTTGGTGCAAAGCACTTACACCAGCGTGGTTTTGGCAGGGCGGCCCCAGCCGGGGCAGTTTCCTTCAGTGTGAAGCACACGGAGGGGGTGAGTGTGGAGGTGAGATGCCAGAGCCCAGCGGAGGTCGGGCCAGCCCCTGGCAGTGGGACACGGTGGCCGCTGGACAAGGGGACGGTGCTGAGGCTCAGCATGAGCCGGGCCAGCAGTGAGGTCAATGATAACAAGGTGAGAAGTGGGGTGTTGGGGTGTGGGATCTCCAGAGGGAGAACTTCCTTCCCAAACCAGGGATTTGGGGGTTTGCAGGTAACAGTCAGCTTTTATGCAGAGGAAGGGCAGCCCATCAACCAAGCTGGGGTCTTCCTCACTGGCATTGGTGAGTACAAAGGCTTCTGTGGAGCAATCCATCTT
Source organism: Pezoporus occidentalis (assembly GCF_034315485.1). Taxonomy (NCBI): domain Eukaryota; kingdom Metazoa; phylum Chordata; class Aves; order Psittaciformes; family Psittacidae; genus Pezoporus; species Pezoporus occidentalis. Next base: position 490,810 of record NW_026914448.1, read on the forward strand.
CACCCCCTTGATCCCTTGGAGGAAGGTGCTGTGATGTGGGAGGCAGAGATGGACCCAAGTTTACTGGATCTGGGGAGCTCTTGCTGTACCCAACCTTGCTGTACCCTGGGATGAGGGTGAGGTCTCTGCATCCAGGGATCTCTCTGGACGTCGACGCGGATCGGGATGGCGTGGTGGAGAAGAACAGCCCCAATAAGGTAACTCACCCTCTTGCACTGCATGGGAAGTCCATGGGCTTGCAGAGCCTGAGCTCACTAAAGCCCAGTGAGGTGTTTCAGGCAAGCTGGACCTGGGGTCCTGAGGGCCATGGGGCCATCCTACTCGTCAGCTGTGACAAGGAGAACCCCTTCACTGTGGCATCAGACTGCGATGATGAAAGGGTGTTCAGCAGAGAAGGTAACTACAACGTTCTATGTACATATATATATAAAGAAGGTATCATAGAAAGCAAAAAATGCTATGTTATTCCCCCTCTTGAACCCTTTTGGAGGTGAAATCTTGCTTGGAAACCAGCTGTCCGTGAGCTGCTCTCTACCAAGCTGCTGAGTAAGCTTCCTACATGGGAATTCTCCTTGTTTAATGCCATCCAAACTAATTGCGGTCAAGCAGGCCACGAAACCCAGCCAGAAGCACAGCAGAGGTGCCACTGACAGCAGAGCTTGGCCCAGGGATGCTTCACACGGGTGAAAGGAGCTTGGGGCAAGGCATGAGGCAGGAACACACCCAGGTTCCTGGAAAACTCCAACCACACGGAGCCAATGCCCATCACCTTTTTGAGGCCAAGGACTGGCTGTGCCAGGGCGGTGAGGGGAGGGAAAGGGGCACTTGTTTCAAAGCACAAGCCCCAGGCTTTGTTAGCAGCTTGTTGTTCCAGCTTGCAAAGGCTGGTAGCAAGGGAAGAGCTTGGTAGGGGAGATGCAAAGCCCAGGAGGGAGGGTGCAGACCAGCCAGAGCTGCATGGTGCAACAATCCATCACCCAAGTTCCTCTTCTTTGCACCCAGATTTGCTGGACATGTCTCGGATGGTGTTGAGGACTGAAGGGCCCCAACGCCTGCCCCAGGGGTATGAAATCATTCTCTATATTGCTGTCTCCGAAGCTGATAAAGTTGGGGTCTTTTATGTGCAGAGTAAGTCCTTCCTCACCTCCTCCTCTATCCCTTCCTCCTTGCTTGTGGTGCTTTTGAGATTCCTGCAAGCCCTTTGCTTTCCATCTCTGCCCTTTCCTCTCCATGCTCTTCAAATGGCACTTCTGAAGGCCTCTGCATCCCTTTTCCAGTTTTTTTCCAGCACTGAATATTCTCTTCTCTACCAAATGGAAAACTGGACATGAACAAGCAGAGGCCCAGAGCCATAAAGCCATTTATCAAGCTCATCCAGCACAGGAGTAGCAGAAAAAGCCATGTGTCCTGCCACCCAGATGTTTTATTACGATCACAACACACTCTACAACACATTTCCCCTGCTTGTTCCTTGTTGTGGCCACAGTGATTTATCTCCTGTGACCAAAGCCCTCATCCAGCCCAGAAACGTGGGTCTTCTCCCTCCATGCAGAGGTAGTCCTTCATCAGGAGGGGTGGTGGTATTGTCAGTGGGGGCTGAAACAGCAGAAACCCCATGAAAACACCTTCCCAGCGACTGCTCCATCCAAGGAAAGGCTGAGACACTTCTTCCTCACCCTTCTGGTGCATGATTGCCAAACTGAAAGCCCCTTAAGGTTTTAAGGTCCTTCTTCCAGGTGAAGTTGCATCCACCCATAGAGGCAGAGAAGCTCCAGCACAGAGTGATCGCGGTACCTCCTTGCACACACTTGAAACCACCACAGAAACATTGGAGGTTGCCATCATCCCCTTTCTCCTCTTGCAGACCCCTTCTTCGGGCAGCGGTACGTGCAGGTGCTGGGCCGCAGGAAGCTCTACCACACGGTGCAGTACACTGGTGGGGCTGCTGAGCTCGACTTCTTTGTCGAGGGGCTCCGCTTTCCTGATGACACCTTTCCTGGGCTGATCTCCATCCATGTCAGCCTCCTGGAGACGCTGGCTGAGGTCTGGGGGCTCCAGGGAAGGGGTGAAGGTGGGAGGCTGCAACAGGGGCATGGAGAAGGGGATGGGGATCGAATGGAGAATGGTCCCCACTAATTTACCCCAAAAATGACCTCAGGGATTGGGTATTAGTATGAGGTGTCCCTGCCCATGGCAGAGGGGGTTGGAACTAGATGACTTTAAGGTCATTTCCAACCCTAACTATTCTATGATTCTATTCTATGATTCTATTTAGGGGGGAGAGTGGTAAACAGGGTATGAAAGCTCCCCAGTTTCTGCTTGCCTCCCCCAGGGTATCCCTCATGCACCAATCTTCACTGACACAGTCGTGTTCAGGGTAGCACCGTGGATCATGACCCCCAACACTTTGGCACCGGTGAACGTCTTTGTCTGCAGGTAAAGGCCAAGGGAAAAGTGGGGAGGCAATGGGCAGGGGAAAAGTCATCTTCATCCCCATCCTTCCTGCCATCCACTTTCCCAGTATGAAGGATAACTACCTCTTCATCAAGGAGATAAAAAACCTGGTGAACAAGGCTGGCTGCGAGCTGAAGGTTTGCTTTGGCTACATCAACCGTGGGGACCGCTGGATGCAGGTAGGTGGGCACTAGAGTGGGGACAAAGCTTTCCCAACCTGCTGATGTGCCCCACACAGGTTTTCCTCCCTTTTTTAGGATGAGATTGAGTTTGGCTATACCCATGCTCCCCACAAAAGCTTCCCAGTGGTGCTGGACTCCCCTCAAGATGGAGGGCTGGAGCAATTCCCCATCAAGGATCTACTGGTAAGAGCAGGACAGTTGCTTGTATTCCCTGAGCAGCAGCTGAGCCTATTCCACCACTCCTAAAACCCTACTTGAACTTGGCTCCTTGGAGGGCCTACAGTGAATTTGTTTGAAACATGAGAGTTTAACACCTCTGCATGGAGATACCACCCCACCCACTTCCAGCTGGGAGGATGCCAACAGCCTCAACCCCTCAAACCAAGATCAGAGCCTAACCCACAGCCCATCTGGAAAGCCTTTTATCCAGAAGGTGCAGGATGAGAGGGAAAAGGAGGCTGTCATGCCTCTGGGAATGAAAGATTCCTGCCAAGCTCCAGGAGGAGAGTGGATTTCTTCACCCTAAGTATCCCAGCAATGGGCTGGTTTTTCTTTTTCTCCTCTATGCCTGTGAATATACAGCAGCTCCCAAGCAGGAGAGGAAGGGAAAACACAAGAGGAGTCAATTTACTTCCTTGAAAGAGAACAAGATGCAGGCAGCTGCCAAAAACATCCCTGTGGGGCTGCTTTGCCAAGGCAAAGGGCCAGTCATGGGCAGAGTGTGCAAAGCAAGCTGCCTGGGAAAGCAGTGAGCATTCGGGGAGAGACCAGGAAAGACAAGCAGGGGAAAATGATGGATTGAATGATCCCTTTGGAATACCACCATGCAGAAAGGGCAGAGCATCCCCAGATTGCTGCCACATAGACCCAGCCAGGCAGCAGCAGTAAGGGGAGAAGAGGGCAGCTCACTTTGTGCTGCACACCACTTTGGGGAAGGTGAAGAGCTTTCTAAAGCATTGAAATGCATCATTTCTCATCCCTGAAATGAGTACACCCAGTCCCAGAACCATCAGGCAGGATGGGAATAGCACACTGATTCACTCCTATCCATCCTCATTAGGAATTGTTTTGCTTCATATTTAGGAAGCAATTTCAGCCTCTGGAGCTGCTAACACTTTATACTCCAATTGCTGCTCTGAAGGCTTCTCTAATCCCCACTCTTCTCTTTCCCATCTCATTTTCCAGTTAGGAATATTTAGCCAGACATGACACATACTTGTCCTGTCCTCACCCCAGCCAAGCCCAAAGCCGGTGGGACCCTGTGCCAGGGAAAAGGAGATGAGAGGGAATTAGCCCCTCAAAATCAGTCTGGAACTGATAGGACTTGGATGTGACCCACAAACCTGGGATGAACCAGGACCTTGACAGTTGAAACCATACCAGCTCCGTTGTTTATTACACTGATGTAAGCTCAGAGCTTGTGTTTCATAATCAGTCCCCCCTACAGCACCCAGGGAAAGGATTTAATCCTCAGACATGCACCCCAAAAATACACAGGAGGTCTTGGGGAAAGGCAATCCTGGTGCACTTTCCCAATCCCAGCTTCTCAAACACCTTTGAATAACAAAAAGCAACTTTTAGATCACCTTCAGCTCTCTCTGCTCATTTTTAGGAAGCTGCGTATCTGTTTTACCCCACAGAAACCCAACACTGGCAAGTGACTGGGACTTAATGCAAACTCAGCAGACACCTGATCTCATCCCAAGGCTCCTGGGAGCTCCAAACCCATACTGAGTTGATCCAGAGTTCAAGGACAGGTTCAAGGCAGGATTTTTGTCCCACCTCTGTCATTTTCACCCTGTTTTTAGCATTGCAATCTGCCCCTTGGGCATTCCAGCCACATCACCACAAGGGTTCATTACCCCTGCATGCACAACGCCTTAAACCCCAAATACATTAAGTCCTGAAAATCAGAGCTTAAGTAGGATTTAAGTGAAGTGCAGCCCTGATGCCTGGGGTGGATTTCCCCTACGGGGCTGAAGTTCCTCTAGCTCAACAAGAGCCACCCAGAAACTCAGCTTCAGGGCTACCCCAGCACCTAATTAGCTTAATGCAGACACAAAAACATTGGCTTTGGGACAGCAGAGACCTGTCCCACCTCTGCCCCTGGCATTTGCCACTTATCACTGAGCCCAGACAATCCAGAGACCGTTATCCTCTCACCTTTCCTCTATTCTTTGCCTCGTCTCTGACATTTTCTTGCCTCTCCCCATCCATGGACAGGCTTCTCTCTTCATGGTTTGTTCCTACTGGAGTAGGTCTGACCCCAGCACGAAGGAAAAAACTAAAGACATGGAGGCAGGGGAGACCCAGGGCAAAGCTCACAGTGATTTCTCTTCCTGCAGGGCCCTGACTTTGGCTACGTGAGCAGAGAGCCCCTCTTTGAAGCCATCACCAGCCTTGACTCCTTTGGCAACCTGGAGGTCAGCCCACCCATTACCGTGGCAGGGAAGGAGTATCCCCTGGGAAGGATCCTCATTGGCAGCTGCTTCCCCACGTAAGAGCTGGGAAACCATTTGGGAGCAAAGGAACCACAGGTACCTCCTAAACATCCTCAAAATCATGTTAATGGGCTGAATTAGCTATTCCCTGGTGAGCTGCACATGTGGTTCTCTATGGGATGGGTGCACTCAACAACCAGTGCTCAATCTCTGCCATCATATTGCACATTCCTTTCTCTTCTCCACCTCAGCAGTGATTTATGTGTACATACATATTAATGCATTCATATTTATCCCCCTTATCCCTTTCTCTTGGGGATATTTCCCCCCCTCCAGCTCTGCAGGGAGGAGAATGACCAGAGTAGTGCGGGATTTCCTCTGTGCCCAGCAAGTGCAGGCTCCCGTGGAGCTCTACTCAGACTGGTTGGCTGTGGGCCACGTTGATGAGTTCGTCACTTTTGTGCCCACCTCTGACAAAAAGGTACCCCAAAACCCCCACACCACTCTCTGCTGTCTCTTCTGAGATACTAGTCCCATTGGGACACCTCTAAGGAAAACCCCAAAGCACATTTCTTTGATAGACCCAGCCAGTATTTGCTTGGGGGTTCACTCTTGTCTCCAAAACTGAGGGTTCTGAAAGTAAAAAGGGACTTGCTGAGGTAATAATCAACACAAAGAGGAGAAAAAGGCACCTGCAAAGGCAGTCCGAGAAGTTTAAAGCTCAGGATCCACATGGGCTGGCCAGGGCTCTCAGCTGCTCAGCACCTCCCAGGTGTTCTGAGAAGCTCTTTTCTTTGTCACTGGTTTTAGTGTTTCTGATACAAGAATTTTCCACCTGAGGAAAAAAACCCACCTTGACCTGGATGGTTCAGAAAAGGAGTATTTATACACACATCCACCCCCAAACCTTCCATGCAAGCTTTTAGCCCTCCCCGGGACTGTACTAAGCCCCCATAAGAGATGCCATCAAGACTGCAGTAAGCAGCTTCTAGTGCTCCACTAAGGAGACCATTTACACTGGTAGGAAGCAAGTCAGGTCACACACGGCACTCAGACCCTACAAATCCATCATTCCTATGGGATTAGCTTAATAATGATTGTTGGCTTCTCCTGAGGAAGTCAGAGCCTGATTAGTCATTTGTTCCATCCTTCCCCCTGAACTGCAATGTCAGAAACAAGACACAAAACCCAGCTTAACAACAGCAGTGCTCCTCACCCTCAATCTCAGCCCACCCAAACCTCCACCAAACTCACTCAGGGGGTTTGCAAACCCCACTTGAGGTGGGCAGGATTGGACCCAGCTGCAGCCAGGCTGCAGTTTTCCTCCCTGCCCCAGCAGCAGTTTAACCCCTCAGGGTGTGATCTGGTCCATATTTGCCAACAGCATAAATCACTGAACCTCATTCCGATATAACCTGTCACCATGCATTAAAAAAAGACACTGAATAACATCAGAAACACCTGATTTTAAGAGTTTGAGCTCAGGTTCCTTGCAGAAATAAGCCCCTGAGGTCCCCGGAGTGAAGCCAGTTTTGGTGACTGCTCTCCCTCCCTTCTCTCATCCTCCACCCCAGCGGTTCCGGATGCTGATGGCCAGCCCTGCGGCGTGCTACAAGCTCTTTCGGGAGAAGCAGAAGGAAGGCCAGGGTGAAGCCACCATGTTCAAAGGCAAGGGGACAACGGGTGGCTTTGGCTGAGCTTTGATGTCAACTGAGACAACTGGAGCCTCCCCATAGAGCAGCCGGGCTGAGGGCGGCAGCGCCTGTCTGACTGCGGGGACTGGGGGACATGGGGACCTTTTCCCACCCCATTGTCCTTCACTGCTGGCAGGCGGGATGCCTGCCCACCATTCCCAGCCTCCTCAAGCCCTATTTTGGGAAAGCAAGTGGGATGGGAGGGATAAAGCCCTCTGCATGGAGGGGATGCTTGCTTGGTGGGATGGAGCATCTGTAAATGCCAGTACGGAGCAGGACGAGCACTCCCACGTCACTTGTCCTTCCCTCCCTGCAGCAATGACATTTTGGTCACCAGTTTGAGCACCCTTTAATTGTGGTTTTGAACATCATGCACCTGCAGTGGTGTGGGGAGAAGGTCTGCATACCTCCATGGGTCTCTCTGGGTCACTGCCATCCCCAAACAAGGAGCACCTCTGTGGAGGTGGCAGCTCCGAATGGAGCTGAATGGAGAACTTTAGCAGATTATGAGTCCTGTGGGATGACAGGAACTTTCCAATGCACTTTCCAACAGCCAAAGGTTTTCTTCCCACCCAGTTTCCCAATAAACTAAGAATTGGGACCCCAAGCTCAGGAAATAGGGATTCTGGGGACTTTTCCCATCTCTATTCCCCATTTTAAGCCAGAATTTCACTACCACCGCTTCATTTGAAGGGAGTTTGCCTTTGTAGGGTACTCAGGGACAGACACAAAACGAGTCACCATTAACAAGGTCCTTTCCAACAACACTCTGATGCAGCAAAACCAGTACGTCCAGGTAAGAAGTGATATTTCTGGTAAGAATTGCTATTTCTTGCAATAACTGCCCCAGGGGGGTGCAAACCCTTAAGGGAGGTGTTGAATTCTGGCTCTCCTCCTGTGGTAAGATGCTTTGGGGACCATATCTACCTGTGTCCCCCCTCTCCATCCCCTCCAGCGCTGCATCGACTGGAACAGGGATGTCCTCAAGAAGGAGCTGGGGCTGCTGGAGGAGGACATCATCGACCTGCCGGCCCTCTTCAAGCTTGACAAGCAGGGCAAAGCCGTGCCGTACTTCCCCAACATGGTGAGGGGGAGCCCCGCTCCTTGGGTCCTCTCCAAAACCCAGCTTTTCAGTCAGGATGAATCCCAATTTGTCCCCATAAAGCACAATATTGACACCTGCCTGGAAAGAGAAAATATCCTCAGCCAGGCCCAGATGAGTTCAAATCTGCTTGTGGTGGGGTTAAACTGTGTCATTTTGGGGTTAAACTGTGTCATTTTGGGGCAAAAAGAGGGGAAATCACACAGCATGGGGTGAGTTTAATGATAAAAAAAGGGGAAAACAACGTTGGGTTTGGAATCCTGGGGGAAAGCAGCTGCAAAGAGCGCTGTGGATGCCCCATTTTGGGGTGAGGCTGCCGGAGGAGGGTGATGAGCACCTTCCCTTCAGCTCCATCAGCGCCAGCGCCACCGGGGCCCCTCTCATGTCACCCCCGCAGGTCACCATGATCGTCCTGGCCAAGGACCTGGGCATCCCCAAACCCTTCGGCCCCATAACGGGGGGTGAGTGCTGCCTGGAGCGACAAACCCGCTGCCTCCTGGAGCCTCTGGGGCTGTGCTGCCGCTTCCTCGAGGACGTGTGCTCCTACCACGGCAGGCTCGGGGAGGTGCGCTGCGGCACCAACGTCCAGCGCCGGCCCTTCGCCTTCAAATGGTGGCACGTAACGCCATAGCCGTGCCGCCGCCTCCTCCTGCTCCTTCTTCCACCCCGAATGGCTTCTTCCGTGTGTGTTGCTTGCAATCCAGTTAATAAATGAATTTGCTGTGAGGAAAGAGGCGGGGAGTTAAAGAATAATGGGGAATAACTGTAAGGGGAAGGGAGGGAAGCCCTCGGGGATGGTGAGGTAGGGGGATGCCGTTTCGCCCTTGGCATGGGGTTGGGGCAGGTGGGGGGGTCTGAGCGCCTCCCCTGCAACAGAACGAGACTGGGAATGCACAGAAGGACGCACTGTTTTCCCACTTCCCAAAAACAGGTGGGATCTGGGAATCCCGGCCCCGCCATCCCGCCTCGTACCACAGGGCGCGCCGCGCTCAACATGGCGCCTCCCCTCAGGCCGCCGCCACTCCCAAGATGGCGGCGGGCAGCGCCCGGCCCCTCCTTCCCCGCCTGAGGGAGCACGGGCGCTTCCTTCCGCCGCGGAACTGCGCAGCGCCAAGATGGCGGCGGCCGTGGTGGGAGTCTCCTTGAGGCGCGGCGTCCCCGCGCGGCTGCTGCGGGCCGGGCCGCGGCCGGTGAGGGGGGGGGAGCTGCCGTGAGCAGGGCAGCGGGCGGGGGGACCTCGGTGGGGGGCGACGGGAGAAGGGGCTGAGGGCTTGGGGCGACAGAGAAGGGCCTGGGGGGCAGGAGGGGGTGCAGAGGGGTCTGGGGAGGAGCTGGGGGGCAGGAGGGGTGCAGAGGGGCCTGGGGAGGAGCTGGGGGTCAGGAGGGAGTGTAGGGGGCTCGCTGGGGGCAGGAGGAGGTGCAGAGGAGCCTGGGGAGGAGCTGGGGGTCAGGAGGGGTGCAGAGGGGGCTGGGGAGGAGCTGGGGGGCAGGAGGGGCTCAGAGGGGCCTGGGGAGGAGGTGGGGGGCAGGAGGGGCTCAGAGGGGTCTGGGGAGGAGCTGGGGGGCAGGAGGGGCTCACACGGGTCGGGGGAGGAGGGGGGGGGCAGAAGGGGGTGCAGAGGGTCCTGAGGAGGAGCTGGGGGGCAGGAGGGGGTGCAGAGGGGCCTGGGGAGGAGCTGGGGTGCAGAGGGTCCTGGGGAGGAGCTGGGGGGCAGGAGGGGGTGCAGAGGGGCCTGGGGAGGAGGTGGGGGGCAGGAGAGGGTGCAGAGGGGGCTGGGGAGGAGCTGGGGGACAGGAGGGGGTGCAGGGGGGTCTGGGGAGGAGCTGGGGGGCAGGAGGGGGTCAGAGGGGCCTGGGGAGGAGCTGGGGGGCAGGAGGGGGTGCAGAGGGGCCTGGGGAGGAGCTGGAGGGCAGGAGGGGGTGCAGAGGGGGCCGGGGAGGAGCTGGGGGGTAGGGGAGTGCAGGGGGCTCAGGGGAGCTGGGGGTTGTGAGGGGTCACAGAGGGGCCTGGGGGTGTTTGCAGAGGGGCCTGTGGGGCAGGAGCGGGTCCAGCACACAATACAGGGTGTGAAGATGGTTTGGAGTGGGTAGGAGAAGGGGGAGCTTGGGGAAAGAGGATGTGTTGGGAATGCTGGGGAAGATCTGGGGACAAAATAGAGTGGGAGCAGGGTTGGGAAAGGGTTTATGGGGAGATAGAGGTTGTCAGGAAATGGGGGTTCTGTGGGAGGCCCAGAAGGGGGTTGGGAAGAGATGTGGGAACAGGAGGAATAGGGATGGGGGGTAATCTGGAGAGAGGTGGATAGGGGCAGGTGGCCTGGAGTGGGAGTGCCGTGGGGAGGTGGTTTGTGAGCCTGGAGCTGGGTAGGGAAGTGACTGGGAGCTTCTGAGGGCAGTTTTGGGGCAGGAAGGAATGCCTGCAGGCACCTTGTTTTAGCACTGTCTCCTCTCCCGCATGAAGGAGGCAGCTGCATGCGCTAGGATCCAGTGCTGCAGCAAAGCCTTGCGAGGCTATCCCATAAACTGCCCAAATCCAACGCAGCCATGGCTCCTGCGGCTCTCACCCCAACCGTGTGGCCTCAGGTCCTTTTGGTGCCTGGCTAAAAGCCACCCGAAGGGACCTCAGGGCTGCTTTGCTTGTTGAATGCAGGTGTGCCGGGGAGCGCAGACGGCAGCCGCGGCATCGCCCCGTCTCAAGAAGTTTGCCATCTACAGATGGGATCCCGATAAGCCTGGGGACAAGCCCCGCATGCAGACCTATGAAGTGGATTTGAATAAGTGAGTGTGGCCCATTAGGGAGAAGCTTTGCTGCCAGGCAGACGTGCTGGGGCTGCCTGGGCACGCAGGTACCTGACAAGTGGTAACGGAGCAGCGCTTGAGCTGGCAGCTGAAGGTGTCAGGAGTCTCATTAAGCTTAAACCGTGTTGGAGTAGGCAGGAAGGTAGCGCCTCAGCTTGTGTTACAGGGCACCTTGTCCTCAGCACAGTTGAGATCATCGCTGTTTCCTCATAAATCTTACTAGCATCATGTGAGATGATTTCCCCTGCCTCATCTGTCAGTGCTGGGTGTGATGAATTCAGCTGTGCCCTGAAGGCCGGTGTCTCTAGCTGTCAGCAGTAACATGGTCACTTTGTTTTGTCACTTCCATGAGGTTTTTGCTGTGTTCCTGAGTTGTTTTGAAGGCTTGAAGGTGTTTGTGGCTTTGTTAAGCTTTATTTACATGGAAACTCTTGGGGTGTGTTTCATAGGGAAACTGGTTTATGTATAGCTGGCAGTCCCAAACCTGCAGATAAGATGGAAGCTTCATCCAACTCTTCACATAGTTTTCTTCCCACTTAGTTACTTCTGATACGTAGATCACATTGAACTTGCAGTAATGACCTGCACACCTTGGTGTGGCTGTCACCCAGAAAGCTCTTCTCTGTGGCCCTGTGAAGGGGTGCAATCTCATCTGTGGTGCAGACACCTTCACATGGGCACATGTGCCTTGATTTCCCTGCGCTCCAGTTGCTGCTGTGCCCCTGCCAGAGGGATTCCCCTTGAGTCCTTTCTGAAAGCTCCACATACAGAGCCACCCAGCTCCCTGATTAAGAAGCACATGGTGGAGAGCTCAAATTTTGGGGTGACTTGCACCAGTTAATCATTTGTGGGGGGTGCCTTCTCTGCTGTATCACGTAAGTTGTCTGGGAGTGTGTTTCTGTGCACAGCACTGCCTCTCGTGACCAACAAGGACAGGCAGACTTGTTAAAACCTCACCCAAAAGGACAGGACAGGTAGAGAGGTGCTCACTTTCCAGTTGTGCCCTGTGAACCCTCTGCAGCTGAGCCAGGTCTTCTGTGCATTGGCAAGAGAAAGGGCTTCTCTTCCACCAGAGGCACATGGGCATGTGCTGATCAAGAGAATTCTATCTTGATGCCTGGAATTGGAAGAACAAGTGTGGTTTTAATTGTAGTTGATAAAAGTGTTGCTTAGTTGGTGCCAGAGATCTAGCACTGAGGCGGGGAGGGGGAATTACACAGCTTCACTGACTCTGTTTTTTGTTGCAGGTGTGGACCTATGGTGCTTGATGCTCTCATCAAGATCAAAAATGAGATAGACTCCACTCTGACCTTCCGCAGGTCGTGTAGGGAAGGTAAGAAGGATTTTCCCCCTGCTACACTGGAGCTTGTCCTTGATTTGTTGTGACAGCACCCATGTAACCACTAGAAAAGTCCAGGGCAGATGGCAGTGTGCTGCTGTCCTCTTCACTTGCTGCATATGAAGCTCCCAATGAATGAAGTAGTAAAGTCAAAGCTCATCTTTGTAGGGTGTAATCACACCACACTGAGCCATGAGCAGTGTGTTTAGACAGCCCCAGTCCTTCCAGTTTGTCCTAATCTTGTTCATCTTGCTGCCCTCCAGTGACAGACTGCATCGGGAATTCCAGCCAGGGAGATGACAGCAGCAGAATTGGAGGGGCAGACATGAGTGGGATTGAATCCTAGGGGCTGCTGTGGCAATAAGGAAGGGTGTAACTGGAAGAGTACTTAGGACTTCTAGGAATAGCTTCAGGAATCTTTTTTTGGCCCTTTGACTAAGTGAAAGGACTGATTGAGGCAGAGGCCATCTGGTGGTTTTCCGTGGCAGAGCTGGTCCTCAGACAGGTACAATTCAACATGTCTGCTTAAACTGCATTAAAACTTACCTGTAAAAACTATCCCGATTCATGGGTAATGTTGGGAAGCTCAGCTTAAAATGCTAGCTGAGGAAGTGCGAGAAGGGAGGATTCCTTTATAGCTTGACTTCTGATTTAATTAGGTGGGGTTGGGAGTATGAGAAATTGAGGTGCAGTTGATGCCTTCAGATGTTTTGACTTGGATCTCAATGAAAAGCTGCTTTAAAGCAGCAGTTTCCTCTAGGATCTGCATAGCAGGTGGAGGAATTCCATGCAGTGTGGTTATTCTCAGAGTCTGATGTTGAGATAGTCAGCAGCTGACTTGCCCTGAATACTTTACTTTGAGAACCTGAAGACAGATTTTCAAGCTGGGCTGGTTCAATCTTGCCCCTTTTCTGCCACGTGGGGTTAAGAAAACCACCTGATCCCACATTCCTGTTGCATACTTGTGGGCCTGTGTCTGCAATCCCAATTCCCTCTCCAGTTGACTGGAAAATACTTGTAACCATCTCTCGAGTGGGAGGAATAACCTTGTTCAAGTGCCAGCCTTTAGCTGGCAGCGAGGGAAGGCCAGTGTGTCTGAGGCTCGCCAGTGTGTCTGAGGCTCATCAGTGTGAGGAGCAGTGGCATTTCACTGACTCATATCAGTTGATATGTGGCAAATCCCCTGAAATTAGAATTTTGCCCTTTCGACATTTGTCTTTCTTCTAATATGATGATTTAGGCATTGATTGGAATTGGACACCCGAGCTCCTGACCTGAGCAGTATCTGTGACAGTTCTGGGGTGCTGCTTTTTTCTTGTAAACCTTGGCCTTTCCTGGGCTTCATCTGATCCTTCTGTTACTGGGAGATCATTATTGGTGTCATTTAATCCATTTGTTAAGCTATTTATATGCTGTTTGTTCTGGTGAGTGTCTGTCCTCTCACCTCTGAGAGTTAATAAATACAGTTTGTGACACTGCTCTACCCTGCTACAGAAGGCACAGAGAGAAGCTTCTGGCTTAGAGACTTTATCGTATCATAGAATAGTTTGTGTGGAAGGGACCTTAAAGCTTGTCCAGTCCCAAACCACTGCCACAGGCAGGGACCCCTTCCACTAGAGCAGCTTGCTCCAAGCCCCTGTGTCCAGCCTGGCCTTGAACACTGCCAGGGATGGGGCAGCCACAGCTTCTCTGGGCACCCTGTGCCAGCGCCTCAGCACCCTCACAGGGAAGAGCTTCTGCCTAAGAGCTCATCTCAGTCTCCCCTCTGGCAGGTTAAAGCCATTCCCCTTGGCCTGTCCCTACATCCCTTGTCCCAAGCCCCTCTCCAGCTTTCCTGCAGCCCCTTCAGGCACTGGAGCTGCTCTCAGGTCTCCCCTTGAGGAGCCTTCTCTTCTCCAGGCTGCCCCAGCCCAGCTCTCTCAGCCTGGCTCCAGAGCAGAGCTGCTCCAGCCCTCGCAGCATCTCCATGGCCTCCTCTGGCCTCGCTCCAGCAGCTCCAGGTCCCTCTTGTGCTGCTGCCCCAGAGCTGGATCAGAGCTGCAGGGGGGGTCTCCCCAGAGCACAGCAGAGGGGCAGGATCCCCTCCCTGAGCTGCTGCTCACGCTCTGGGGGTGCAGCCCCGCACACAGGGGGGTTCTGGGCTCAAGCACTCACTGAAGCTGGGTCGTGGGGAGCTTCTCACTGACCAGCACCCCAAGTCCTTCTACTCAGGGCTGCTCCATCCCATCTCCCCCAGCCTGTAGCAGTGACTGGGATTGCCCTGACCCACATGCAGGACCTTGTGCTTGGCCTTGTTGAATTTCATGAGGTGTGCACAGTCCCTTCTCTCCAGCCTGTCATGATCCCTCTGCCTGGCATCCCTTCCCTCCCTCCAGCGTGTCAACTGCACCCCACAGCTCAGTGTCATTGGCCTTGTTTTATGTTCCTCACCTTCAGGGATGCTTTAGACCATCACTGTAGGGCAGATGGGGACTGCACCTGGTTCCCATGTTATAATCTTAGTGTTTGCTGCTTCTCATCGATACAAGCTTGTGCTTCAACCTGTGAATGAAGCCGAATGGTTTCTCCACCCTAAGTAGCACGTACAGCTAATGAGTGATGCGAAAGGGATGAGGTGTCCAAGCTACTTGTTTTCTGCTGTGGAAGAAAGCTCAACACTGAGAATGAGTTTTGGCTTTAATGAAAGTGACTCCTGCGTTTGTTCTTTATTTAAGTAGCAACATGTTTGGGCCAATGGCAACTTCTGGCGTTTTCCTTGTCACGTACAGTTTCCTGAAGACAGCCTGGGGGCGTGCTTGGGGCCAAGGAGATCTTTCTTGAGTAGGATAAGAGGGTAAATATCTGATGCTTTACTCTTTTTCTCCCACACAGGCATCTGTGGCTCCTGTGCCATGAACATTGCTGGTGGAAACACGCTGGCCTGTATCAAAAAAATTGACCCTGATCTCAACAAGATCACTAAAATCTACCCTCTCCCCCACATGTATGTGGTGAAGGACCTTGTCCCAGTGAGTATCTGCCTCCTTCAGCTTGCCACCCAGGATGGTGCTGTTCCAGGCAGCATGGGGTTTGGATTGGGTTGGAAAGGGAGGTGCCAACAAGATCAGGTCTCACAGTTCACATGTTACTCCTGTTTTCTGGCTTGGGTGGGTCGGAGCCTCACAGCAGTGACTAAGTCTGGCCTCACTTGGAGGAATGTGGCAGGTTGAGGTTGAAAATGCCACCTTCCATTGGAGGGGTAGCAGATGTTCAATGTCATGCATCAATTTAGCTTAATAAATGTGACCTCTTTTGACTTCTAGGACTTGAGTAACTTCTATGCACAGTACAAATCCATCGAGCCTTACCTGAAGAAGAAGGATGAGTCGAAAGAGGGCAAGGAGCAGTACCTGCAGTCCATAGAAGACCGTCAGAAACTGGTCACTGCTTCTTTTCTACCCTTGAAATCCTTTCCAGATGAGACCTGGGTTAAACACTTAACATGCAGTAGCTTCTAGTTCCTTTAATGACCAAGCTGTCTGGTGCAAAACGCCACGTGGGTGGAATCTGCTCCTGAAATGCAGCATCCTGGCATGCTGATGTTGCTGAGGATAACATCTGCTAATGAAATGCAGTCATGGTTGTGATGGGGACTCTGATCTCATTTCCACTGTCTGTAAAAACACTATAAAAGCTACAGGCTTGTAATATCCTAGTGGAGATAAGGCACTGCAGTTCATGCTGGTATGCAGGCTGTCAGGCTTGGCGCTCTCTTGTCTAGCTGCAGCATGCTAAGCAGTGCTTTCATGTTACTGCTTGCTGGGTTTTACCCTAAAAGCAGTTTTACCCTAAAAACTAATGGCAAACAGCTAAACCCTTTTGGATGTGGGGCACAAGCATGATGTGTTTGTGCATGAGTTAAATGTCTGGCCTTTGAGGGGATTTTTCTGGAAATAGAGTGGTGTTGATCCAAAGCTTCTGCAGAAAGCTGAAGGGTGTCTGAGGAACAGCTGAGACATAGCAGCCTTTTTAAAAGGCTGATAGTGTGGGTAAGTTCTTGTCTGGATTTCCTTGGCTGCCCCAGGAGGTAGCAGTAAATCAGCAGTTTCTCTTTTGCCTCTGACCTGTCTTGATCCATCGCCTCACAGATCAAAGCTCAGCCTGTCGCTGCGTAGGCACAAAGCGGGCAGGCAGCCTCCGTTTTGGCAAGTGGTAAAAGGTGAATATGAACAGCAGAGAGGAAGGCTGATGAAAGGAGATGCAATAAAATCCATGAGCTGCAGTCATCTTGAAGGTTTTCCGTGAGGGGTGTGCTTGCTGCAAAGCTACAGGGCAGTGAATAGACCCATCATGTGCCCCAGATGTCGGCAGTGTCATGAGACTGGTGCTGTGACATTCTCAACAGCCACAGGGTTTTACAGTCTGAAAGAATCTTTATCTGAGGGCAACAGATCGTTCTCCTGCACCACTTCATGATGTTATCTGATCTGTTTTATCTTGTTGCTGAAGTTCCTCTTGCTGTGAGAACAGTGCAGGAGAAGTGTGGATACAGCTGGAAAACCTTCACCTTTTCCTTTGCATCATCAGTGATTTGAAATATTACAGTGAGAAATAAGACACATTTGAGGTGAGAAGGTAACTCTGGCTTGCAGAGTTCTGGCAAAGCTTTCTGAAAGACTAATGCAGGTGACTTGTTAAAGCTCTGGGAGTTCTGGCATCAGGTACTTTTCTAAGCTAAATGTAATGATCCTTTTGTCTGAAAAACAACATTCAGGTACATAAATTAAGCTGGACTGGACTCTGGCTCTTACCCTGGGGGGTTGATTGAGCTACTAGGAGGCTTGGGAGAGTTTGTGTTCTGCCCAGTGTCACTTCCGTGTAGGTCTTCAGTGCCTTCATCTCTGTATAAATGATGACATGGCTCAAGGCTCGCACCATTCCCATTCTATAAGTGCTTGGGGATGCCCTTGAAGCACATGCTAACCTAGAGCTCTTCTCCCTGAGGCTGTGGGGCAGACGGTGCTCTTTTCTCTTCTGCAACACAGCCTTGAATCATTACTTGGTAGCACATTTATTCCTTTCCTCAGCCACTCTCTGGGACAGGCTGGAAGGATGAAATGTGAATGCCAGAGGATGAAGGATTCTGTGAATGCCAGAGGATGAAGCAATTTCCTCAGTTTTCTTCACTTTATGCTTTTTCCCCCCTGTTGTCACAAACCCCTGGTTTATTATATGGGTTCAGTTGGGAGGATGGAACGTGGGGAGGACCTGCACGTAGGAATTGCTTTCTTCCAGCAGCGCTGCTTCAGTGTAAGGTTTTCAGAGCCACTCTGTTGCACCAAGTCACTAGGGGGGAAAAGTGGCGAGGGAAGCACATGCTCCTGTAAATCCCCTCTTTAAAAGGGCTTTGTCATGGGTTTCTGGAGTGACTTGGCTGCGGTCTCCTACCCCATGCAGGACGGGCTCTACGAGTGCATCCTGTGTGCCTGTTGCAGCACCAGCTGCCCCAGTTACTGGTGGAACGGGGACAAGTACTTGGGTCCTGCTGTGCTGATGCAGGTAAGGATGGATCCTGTTTGTCACATGGGGCTGCCTAAAAGCAGGACAGATAGGTGGGACAGTATTGCACAGTCCACATTTTGGGCTGGAATTCCTGAGGGAGGTGTTGCTTTTAATGCTTCCCACTGGTTACAACACCTTGAAGAAGCATTTGGTGTGTCAATGGCTCTGACTTCCAGGCCTATCGCTGGATGATTGACTCCAGGGATGACTACACAGAGGAGCGTCTGGCTCAGCTTCAAGACCCGTTCTCTCTCTACCGTTGTCACACTATCATGAATTGCACAAGGACTTGCCCTAAGGTATGTGTGTGTCCTGTCTGTGTCCCTTGTAGGGTTCCTGGATTGTTTCCAAGCACCCCGCTTGAAAACCAACAGGGAAACACTCACTTAAGCTGGCTCTTTTTCCTCAAGCTTGCCTTGGCTTGTTCAGCCTCTTGGAACACAGCAAGTTACCAGCAGCTGTGCTTACAATAGTGGCTGTACAAGAGGACATGGCAAAGTTTGTATTACACACTGCAAGAACATCTCTTCCTTGTGAGCAAGGCTGTGACTTCTAGAACCTGTTTCCAGGCTTTAGAGTGTGACAATAGGGTGCTGGTCATGAGAGGGACACTGACAGAAATGGTGCAGGGAGGTTTGTGCTGTGTGGTCCAGTCAGTGGTGTGAGCACCACAATACTCTTAACCCTCCACAGTGCAGCCTTAAACTCCAATAGCAGCAACTATCCCTGGTGTATTGTGCAACTTGCGTAATGGAGAAGGCTACAACAAGCTTTCAACACCTCAGAGGGACGTGTTTTATGCTGACATCCTGCTGTTAGGACATTTCCCAGATGGTCTGGTTCTCTGGTATTTCTTTTGAGAACTGAGTAAGCTTTCCCAAACCAGAGTGTGCCTCTTCCTCATCTTGCAATGACCTTGTGCCTGTTGTTGGGCAGATTATTGAGTTTTGCTTTCCTGCCAGTTGTGCTTTGCACAGCCTTTGCACCTGGTGGTGGAGTAATTCCTGAGCTGTGAACTAATACGAAGGTAAATATTTGAGCAGATGACAGATGGGAAGGGGAGGTGATTGAGATCTGGGCTGACACGGTGCATGCTCATTTCTCTGTGTGTTTCTCAAGTGATGCCCTGACTACAGACAATTCCCCCTTTGTAAAGGGAGCTAGCTCCTGATCAGTGTCAGCTGTTCAGCTGAAGGTGAAGGTTCAACTTGAAGATCTGGCTGTATGTAGGAATGTACACAGTGTGAGGAAACAGCTCTTGGCCTTCAGTTTGAGACACCTTTGTGGTTAATAACACACTGCCCCTCACATGCTCTAATCCTGTCAGTTGTCTTCATCAGCCCTGACAGACTGCACGGTGAGCTCTGCACCAGGGGCAGTTCCTGTTCCATTCTCAGCCATATTCTTATCTTGAGATTAGCCATGATCAGTGTGGTAGCAGTGCTGCAGGATGAAGGGCCTTTGTGACCTGACGTGTCTATACTGTAGGAAAACCTCCTTAGGAAAGCTTGGCTGGCTTGTGTGGGGAGCATTTACAGCTGGCAACTTTGTTCTTGCTCACTTCCCCAGTGTTCTCCAAAACAGTTTTATTTCTGGTAAGGAGAAAAGCCGCATCAGCTTTTCCCCATCTCAGCCTGGAGAAGAGAAGCTGCATGGAGACCTCAGAGCAACTTCCAGTGTCTGAAGGGGGCCTGCAAGGATGCAAGAGAGGGACTCTCCATCAGGGACTGTAGCAATAGGACAAGGAAACAGGAGAGTTTTAGGTTGGAGATAAGGCACAAGCTCTTCCCTGTGAGGGTGCTGAGGTGCTGGCACAGGGTGCCCAGAGAAGCTGTGGCTGCCCCATCCCTGGCAGTGTTCAAGGCCAGGTTGGACACAGGGGCTTGGAGCAAGCTGCTCTAGTGGAAGGTGCCCCTGCCTGTGCAGGGTTTGGAACTGGATTAGCTTTAGGCTCCCTTCCAACCCAAACCATTCTTTATTCTATGGTCTCTTGTACCATCACTGTCAGGTTTTACAAGGCGGTTTCCTGTCTCCAGAACTCATTATAACCCCTATAAAACTGTTGAATTCCACCCTGCTTAAGCTTTGTTAGAAGTTCCTGTCCCTCAGCTGCTCACTTCTCTTTGATCCTCGCGTTGCTGATTCAAAACCAGTCCTCCAAAGTCAAATGAGCAGTGGGTAGTGCTGCTGGCTCAGCCTGCAGGTAGAGGAGGTGAGCTCCCAGCGCTGCTGCTCTACTCCA
Organism: Pezoporus occidentalis; assembly: GCF_034315485.1. NCBI lineage: Eukaryota > Metazoa > Chordata > Aves > Psittaciformes > Psittacidae > Pezoporus > Pezoporus occidentalis. The sequence continues at coordinate 510,601 of NW_026914448.1, forward strand.
CACTGCCTTTTACCCTTGTAAATTGAGCTGGAGTGCAGCAGACCTGCAGCAGCGTGCTGAAACCCATGGCTCTACGTGCCATGGTGCCTGGCCTGCCTGGAGCCAGCTCTTCAGAGCTGCCTCTCATTATGCTTTAACCTCCCAGCATTGAAAAGCACAAGATTAGGCTGGACTCCAGCTTTTACGGGGGGAAAAAGGATGCTGAGCACCTCCTCTGCCAGTTATTTGTGTGAGTAGCAGCACATTTGTGACCTTACCATGACTTAGATTGGGGTGAAGCAGGAGGTGGGGGCTTTAACGTTCTGATTTTCCTATTTTTTAGGGTTTGAACCCTGGTAAAGCAATTGCTGAGATCAAGAAGATGATGGCAACTTACAAACAGAAGGCAACTGCTGCGTAATGCTGCTCCCTAACTGGAAGTGGAACACACAAACATGCTTTACCTGAAAGGAATTTATACCTGATTGAGCAAGAGAAGGTTCCAGCAGGCAGTTTGGTGTTTTCCCTATAGGTTTGCACGTACAATAAATACTGTAAAGAACAAAAAAGAGCTGTTACTGTATTAACAATATTGAACTGATGCTTCTGCCTCTGGTGTAGCATCCCCAGGCTCTCTGGGATGGGGTTTTGAGTGTGTGAGGAGTTGGGGTCACCTCTGGGGCTCTGCTGTGGATGAGGATAGGAACGTGGCCCCATGGCAGAGATGAATGGAGACAGGATATCTGTGGTGACCTTGATCCCATGTCTTGAAAGCGAGTGCGTGTGTGGGGAGAGACCTGCAAGTCATAAGCCCTGTGGCGATGAGCAGGAAAATGATGGAAGTGGCTGGGAAAGGGGGATGTTGGAAGAATCTCATCCTGTTCTGGAATCTCCTGGGAATCCCTTGGGCACCTTAGTGAGGATCTGGAGCTCCCAGGGTCAAAGGCCAGTGGTAGTGCTGTTAGAACAGAGGTGTCTTGCCACTGCACTGCTTGTTGGGCTTATATTCCAGCTCCTGGAGTAGATTTATTAGGGTTGAATCTTCCTCTTTGCTCCAACACAAGTGGTTTTGTAGCTCCTGATTGCCCCAGCTTGTGATGCTCAGGGTGGGTTGTTGCTTGAAGCAGCAGTTTTTGGTCATAGGGGAGTGGAGAGAGGGGAAGTGCTTTGTTTTGCCCTCCAATAGATAAATTTGTATCTAGATGGAGTAAACGCTTCTGGAAGTGTCGTGATGCTGCTTCTGAGATGTGCTGTGCTCCCCAGGATGCTGCCAGTGGGCAGCAGATGAAGACACAAGTGGCAGAAGAAGCTGTCTACAAGGTTTACTCCCCAAATGACCGTGGTTGTTCCCTATAGCTATCTATCCCACAGCAATGGAACCTCCTGGCTGCCTCAGGAAGCTCAGCTGATGTTGCTGCCTTCATAGTTGTAGGAATACTTGGGGGGCTGCAATTCTGTGTCACTGAATTGCCCATCTTTTCTGTGTCTTGAATGTCGGAGCACCCTGCTTTAGTGGAAGTGTCCCTGCCCGTGGCAGGGTTTGGAACGGGAGGAGCCAGGGAAAACATTGGCTTTATCTCCCTTCCTGGCACAGAAACCAAAGCTCCCTTGTGTAGGGATGGGGGCACGGCTGCATTTGGGGTGAGGGGGTCAGAGCAGCCCTGCTTATAGCATTGGTTTGCAGTGGTTGGAGCCCCACAAGCAGAGCTTTGGCTGGGCGGGGGGGTGCTCTGCTCTAGGGAAGCAGTTTGGGGCTGCACCCAGGTCATGGCTTCAGAATCTCCCTTGGAGCAGCTTTCCAGGAGGAAACCCTGCACCAGTGTGCAAATGAGTGGAGAGAAAAGGGGGGGGCTGCAAACCCCCTTTTGGGGGCATCCTTATATGGGGGTGCAAGCCCCCTTTAGGGGCACAGAACTCATTGTCTTTCCTCGCAGGATATGGGGGTGCAAAGCCTCATTTGGGGGGCAGAGCCAGTACATTTCCTTGCAAGATGTGGGTTACAAAGCACCCTTTGTGTGGCAGCCTTTTGCCTTTCTTTGCAAGATATGGGGATGAAAACCCCCTTTTGGGGGGCAGAGCCAGTGCATTTCTTTGCAGGATATGGGGGTAAAAAAACCTTCTGGGGGCAGAGCCAGTGCATTTCCTTGCAGGATATGGGGGTGAAAACCCCTTTTTGGTGTGCAGAGCCTGGTGCATTTCCTTGCAGGATGTGGGGTTTAAAAGCACTTTTGGGGTGCAGCCCTTTGCCTTTCCTTGAAAGATGTGGGAGTACAAAGCCCTTTTGGGGGCAGAGCCAGTGCATTTCCTGGCAGTATCTGGGGTCAAAGCCCTAAGAGGAGTTAATCCCAGGTTATGTTGGGATGCTGCTTTGCTTTTGGGGGGGGGGGGGGGGGGTAAGTGACTACAAATCCCAGCATCCCACATGCTCCGCCCTTCCGGGGCTCCCGCCCGTGTCCGCCCGCCATGAGCTCAGGTCGGGGGGGGGTCCCACGCCGGGTGTTTGGGGGTGCAGAAGGGATGTAGGGACACCCCCCCCCGCCTCGCTTACCCAATAGGGGTTAGCACATCGTGCGTGGCTCCGGGGTTGCACTTTGCTGTGCGGGTGCCTTGGGTTGTGTGGGTCGGGGATTGCATTAGGGTGCAAGGGGGGAGCGCACCCTCACTCTATTCGGCGTTATTTTGCCTTTTTTTTGGCCTTATTTTGCAGCAGGGGGAGGAGGTGGGGATGATGCAGAGCGGGGTGCAGCCCCTCCCCGCATGGATTTGATGAGGGGGTCAGAGCGAAGAGAGGAGCGCAGCATCACCCCCGAGGAGCCTTTAGCGCACTCTGGGGTGCTGTGGGTCTGGCAAGCGCGGATCCTGAGGTTTGGGCTTGTGCTGTTACGGGGGAGCTGCTGCTGCTTTTAATGGGTGCTTCCTTACTGCAGAACCGGTTTGGCTTCACATCCCGTCGGGACACGAGCGCGCAGCCCCGCTCCGGCCGGCACCGCTCCATGGGACCGTGTGGAGAGGCTCCTGCTGATGAATCCACCCGGAACGAGGGGAAACGAAACCCGAAGTGACGCTTTCGGATGCTCCGAAAGCCTGCGGCTGGATCCCTGCGGCACAGCGGGAGCCGCTTCCCTGCCAGCGGGTTATTCCCACTCGGTGTTAGGGATCCTCCGAGCTCGCTGGGACCCGCAGCTGGAGCGGAGGAGCCTTTGGTGGGATCATCGCGCAGACGAGGTGGATCTTGAGGTTACAAAGGACCGCGCTGCCTGGCTGACCCTGCGAACCGAGCACCCCGGGGTTGTCTCCTGTCGGGAACGGACGTAATGCAATGTCGGGTGAGTGAAGCCTCAGTGATTGGGCTGGCTGTGGCTTGACTTTACAGCCAAAAGACCCTTTAGAAGGTGGGGAAAATGCACCCAGGTGTTCCGAAGAGGCTGGGGAATGCAGTGTTGAGCTGGAGGAAGCATCCTTGTGTCTCTGGCGTTTCTCATTCCATGTAGAACCAGTGGAGCCCTTCCGACCTTGTTTCCTTTTGAATTTGCCCTGGTTGACATGGAGGAGCGTCTGAATGAGAAAGGAAGAGCTTTGTGGCAGGAAAGGGAAGAGGGCAGCACCCGTTGCAGATCTCCTTGGGTGCCTGGCTGTGCTATGGCTGTGGTCCCTGCCACCGTGGTCCCTGCCACCATGGTCACTGCCAGTGTGGCCACCCCACTTCCAGCCCCTCAGACCCCCTTTGCCCCATCTTTTACTCCAGATCCACAGCATAGCAACACTCGGGGGGGTTAAACCTCAACCCTCTTAATCCCAGACTGGTTTGTGTTGGAAGGGACCTTAAAGCTTTCCCAGCTCCAACCCCTGCCACTAGAGCAGGGACCCCTTCCACTAGAGCAGCTTGCTCCAAGCCCCTGTGTCCAGCCTGGCCTTGAACACTGCCAGGGATGGGGCAGCCACAGCTTCTCTGGGCACCCTGTGCCAGCGCCTCAGCACTCTCACAGGGAAGAGCTTCTGCCTAAGAGCTCATCTCAGTCTCCCCTCTGGCAGGTTCAAGCCATTCCCCTTGGCCTGTCCCTACAGGCCCTTGTCCAAAGCCCCTCTCCAGATTTCTCAAGGGGGCACCTGGGTTGAACGCTGCCAGCCACAGATGCTGGCTCCAGAGGCAGGAGATGCTCTAATCCTGCCTTAACATTCCAAAACAGGGGTGCTGAGCTGCAAGGAGCACATCCCTCCTCTTCCTCAGTGTGATAGAGCCCTTTATTTAACCAGGATAGGGGGAAGACGTGGGGTTTGGCTCTAAACAACCTCTTGCTGCATGGCCAATGGTTGCTGAGCGAGGATGCTCCCTGAAGCACTGAGTGCTTCTCTTTGGCTTGTGCCATACAGGGAGGTCCTGCAAGCCTGGGTAAAGAGAGGTCAGCGTGATCCCTGCCCAGCGTGGGGCAGAAACCTGCCTTGCTGGAAGGGTTTGACCACATTACACTGCTTTAGCTGGTGGTGTCAGCGTGTGGTGAAGCAAACGCTGGTTGTGCCACCACCTTCATCAGGGACTGTAGCAATAGGACAAGGGGTGATGGGTTCAGACTGAAACAGGGGAAGTTCAGGTTGGAGATAAGGCAGAAGCTCTTCCCTGTGAGGGTGCTGAGGCGCTGGCACAGGGTGCCCAGAGAAGCTGTGGCTGCCCCATCCCTGGCAGTGTTCAAGGGCAGGTTGGACACAGGGGCTTGGAGCAAGTTGCTCTAGTGGAAGGGGTCCCTGCCCGTGGCAGGGGTTGGAGCTGGATGGGCTTTAAGGTCCCTGCAGCATAAACCATTCCATGAGTCTATGATTCCCTTCAAATCCAGCCAGGAGCCAGTTTGAGGTGAACAGAGCTGCTGGCTGAGCACTTTCCCTACAAGGACTTGATTCCCTCACCCATCTCCAGGGCTGGATGCATGAGCACAATTCCCCTGGGATTACTGGTGACGGCAGAGCCCGAATCTCCCTCTTCCACATCCCCACCTTGCATGGAGCCATGTCCTTTTGCTTCTCTCAGCCTTGGGCTGTTCCCGCTGGTGGCTGCTGCCAGGTCCGGGTAGGACCAGACCTCCTGGTGGAACACGTTTGCTCCGGCTCTGGCGTGTTCTCATCGCTTGGCTCGTGTGGATGAGTTAATGCTGGCTGGGTGTGAAGGGCAGGAAGATCAGCGCCATCTCATCCCAGCCCTCCCTGGGTCTGGGCATGCCCCTGCCCATGACGTCTCCCATCCCAGGGGAAAGCCTGAAGGCTGCTCTGGAAGTTCCTCATGTTGCCCTGCAGGACCCAAGCACAGTTCTCCTTTCTCCGTCCTTCCTTCCTTCCTTTTGCTGTGTCTCCAAGGGCCCAGATTGACCTTGCCAACCCTGTCCCATTGATCAGGCAGCACCATGTGGATGGAGGGATGGAGAAGGATGAATGGAGGATGGTGGATGGATGGATGGATGGATGGATGGATGGATGGATGGATGGATGGATGGGTGGATGCATGGATGGATGGATGGAGAATGGATGGATGGATGGAGGATGGATGGATGGATGGAGGATGGATGGACGGATAACGCTGCTCATTATGGAGCATCGAGCTGGGAACAGAAGAGCACAGGGAGATCTGGGAGTCCTTTTGGGGTTTGTTTGCTTCAGGAAAGGTGTTTGTAAAGGGCTGTGGCTGCAAAGGGAGCTTGTGGAGAAGGTCTCTGTGACCAGCACACATCTGCTTCCAGGATGGACATGCTGCTGGGGAGAAAGGCTGCATCTGGGGGCAGAACCCTGGGGCAGGGACCAGTGCCGGTGTTCACAAATGGTCCTGGGCTGGGGCTGCTTTGCAGGAGGTGTTCAGTGCCATGAAATGTGTGGTCTCGAGGTTCCCAGCTCTGCTTGGATGCCAGTGCATGTGCTACATGTGAGGGCATCACAGAATCCCAGACTGAATCACAAGGAAGAGTTTCTGCCTAAGAGCTCATCTCAGTCTCCCCTCTGGCAGGTTAAACCACTCCCCTTGTTCTGTCCTTGCACACCCTGATGGAGGTCCCTCTCCAGCATCCAGTTCCTGGCTCCCCTCTTCCCTTTGCAGCCACTCCTGGCTGTTGTATCCCTCTTGATCCCTGCTTAGCAGCAGAGGGAGCAGCAGATCTTGTCCCAGGGCTCTCCATAGAGGCTCAGCGAGTGCCCTGCGCTGTGTTTGCCCACGAGGTGTGGCCTCTGCTTCAGGATTCAAACCGGTGGCGTAGCTCCTTCCCGGGTGCTGCCCGGGTGCACGGATCCCATCCCCGCATCCCATCCCAGCCGCGACGGCTCCGGTGCAGCCGGTGGGGTGAGTCAAGGCAACAGCCCTATCGCTCGCTGTGCTCTAGGGAGCACCCGGGATGGGAGCAGGAGGTGAGGAGCCCGATGGGGATGGGATGGTGCAAGGATGGAGCTGGCTGCGGCTACCCCTAAAGCTTTGCTGCTTGTAAGGTCTTAAAGTGTTGGTAACAGCAGAGTGCAGGTGGAGACGTGGCTGTGCTTGGATTGTAGAATCATGGAATGGTTCGGGTTGGAAGGGACCTTAAAGCTCCTCCAGCTCCAGCCCCTGCCACAGGCAGGGACCCCTTCCACTAGAGCAGCTTGCTCCAAGCCCCTGTGTCCAACCTGGCCTTGAACACTGCCAGGGATGGGGCAGCCACAGCTTCTCTGGGCACCTTTGCCAGCCCCTCAGCACCCTCACAGGGAAGAGCTTTTGCCTTATCTCCAACCTGAATCTCCCTTGTTTAAGCTTAAATCCACCCATCCGGGGTGGTTTTCCCAGCACAGCTCCCAGCTGGCATGTGACTGGTTAATCCAGTCACCTGGAAACAAGAACCTGCCCCAACCAGGAAATTATCCACATGCTGCAGGCCTGGGAGCTCGCTCCTGGGTTGGTGTTTGTGCCACGTGTTATCTCCCTGCTGCTGCTCTAAGATCCCAGAGCTGGGACGCCACAGCTCGTAATCCCATGTGGATACACGGATAATGAGCAAGTTCAGCTTCATGGCATGGAGAGTAATGATTAAAATCTACCTGGGATAATCCCTGCCCGTGGCAGGGGGTTGGAGCTGGATGCTCTTAAGGTCCTTTCCAACCCAAACCAGTCTGATGATGGCGATGCCTCCAGCGATCCCCATCTCCCCAGCTGGGGTTCAGCAGCAATTGGAGGTGCTGAGCCACTCTGAGCATCCTTAAAACTGGAAAACACCAATGTTGTGGCCACCTCCTCCATGCAGGGAGGAACACAAGGAGCAAACAAGCATGAAAAGTGCCTGAGAGAGCTCTCCCTGAACTTGACCTGGCTCTGGACCAGCCCCGCTCCCTTCCCCTGGCTTCTAAGCCACTGGGTTTGTGCCAGCTTTTCTCCTTGGGCTCCTTTGACATCGTTCGTGTGACCATCACATGCCACAGGCAGGTGACTGGGAGGTCCTGGGATGCCCCGTGCCCGCAGCATCCCCCTCCCAAAGCAGCTTTGCCGGGAGCGCGGATGGAAGAGGGGACACGGAGCCCAGCCACCTCCTGGGATTGATCCAGGGATGTCATTGCTGCAGCCGGGAGCCCATCACCGTGGCAGCTCCTAAATAACCCCCGGGATCAGCATCTCTTTATTTCCCCCCCTCCCTGTTCTTTGGCTTTGCAGACAGCAGCAGGCTGCTGGGGAACCAGCGGCCGGGATACGGGACGCTGCAGACGGACACGGACACATCCCGCATGGTAGGTGTGGGCAGGGAGGCAGCGCCCTGCTGGGCTGGCACCAAAACTGGGTTTGGGTTCAAGGGAGCTTAAAGCTCATCCAGTTCCAACCCCTGCCACGGGCAGGGACACCTTCCACTAGAGCAGCTTGCTCCAAGCCCCGTCCAAGAAGAGCTTCTGCCTAAGAGCTCATCTCAGTCTCCCCTCTGGCAGTTAAAGCCGTTCCCCTTGTCCTGTCCAACACCGGCACAAGACAATGGTTTTTCAGCCCCAGATTTACATTGCTGTCACCTGCCTGGTGTTAAACCGTGCCAGGACTCAGGGCTTCCATCAGTGCAGGATGCAGGTGCTTGCTGACCTTCATTTCAGTTTGTTTTATGAACAAGCATTCCCATACAGGTCTCCTCCTTTCTTCCAGGAGGTCACGGGCTACCAGACCACGACGTGGCGGGTGGCCCTGTGCCACATTGGCTCTGTGCTGACAGCAGGGCTGCTCCTCGTCCTCTTCCATTGGAAGCCAAGCCTGGAGGTGCAGGTGAAGTGCAAACCCTGTGCCCTCAGCCAGGCCGACTGGGTCATCATCAGAGTAAGTCCTGGGAAGGTCTGGGGTTGGGCTCTGCTGTTGGCTTCCCAGGATGTGATGTCCTTGGGCTTGTTCCTTCCTGCTTTCCGCAGCCACCAGCCTGGCCTTGTGTTTCTCTTCATTGTCCCTGCAGCCCAGTCAGCACCTGGGAATGGGGCTCCCTACCTGGGCCGCTGTCCCTGTTTGCAGGAGCAGGGGGGATCCATGGGGAGCTCCCCCATTCCCTCTGCTCAGCCCCTGTGTCTTTGTTGCAGGACAAATTCGGACAGTGCTTCACCACGCGTGTGTGCACAGAGGCGCTGGGTGAGGGCAGGTGAGTTGGGCTCACATCTGGACATGGCGAGGGGCTCACATCTGCATTTGGCTTCCAGAGAGCGGGGCCGTTTACAGCAGAGCTGGTGGGATGGGGAAGGCCTGACCCTTGTTTTCCATCCCAAGCAGCCTGGAGCATCACCCCGGGGCCAGGCTGGAGGACCGCAGGACCAGCATCGCTATCGGTGTGTCGGAAGAGGAGGAGAGCCGGGACACCATCCGGCTCCATGAGAAGGAAGAGGTAACACCGGTGACCCTTCCCACCTCTGCCTTGCAATGCCTCTCCCTCGTGTCCTGCTGACACCATGTGCTCATGTCCTCAGAAGAACATCCTGCGGTACTACCTCTTCGAGGGCATGCGCTATGTCTGGATCGAGCGGCGGCAGATGTACTGCAAAGTCAGGTACTCCCCTGTCCCCTTTGCCACAGCAAAACTCCTTGCATCAAAGCTGGGATGCTGGAGAGGGGCTCTTCATCAGGGGCTGCAGCGACAGGACAAGGGGTTAAGGTCTTTTCCAGCCCAAACCAATCTGGGATTCTGTGATCTCTCTGCTGCTCCCTTTGGCCCCTCAGCCCCCTCCATGTGGTCCTGACCCATCCGGAGGTCACACAACCACTGGGGCTGGAGCTTTTCTCTGCACTGCAGAGCCTTTGGCAACCATCCCAGGGTGCTGGGTCAAGGAAGCCGCTGCTGTTCCCCCGGTCTGTTGGTGCTGCCTGTCTTTGTGGGCAGAGGAAACCAGGCAAAGCACTTTGGCAGCTGCCCCGTGCTGGATGCTCTTCTCTGAACTGTGCCCTTTTGTTCCTGCTCCTTGGCACCCGCATGCTGCAGCAGGGGCCGAGGAACAAGATCCTCTCCCGTTCCCAAAGGGTTCTTTTCTGTCAGCAAGGACTTGGACGTGGTGTTTGTGTCTCTGGGCCAGGCTCCTGCTGGTTTTGACTCCGTTTCCCTGTTTTCCTTTCCCCTGGTGCTTGCCAGCATCTTGGATGAAGGCTGGACCTGCGCAGATCTGCACCTCTCGCAGGCTGGGCTCAGCCAACAGGACCACAACACCAGGTAGGGATCTACCAGTTCCATGGGCCATGTGGGGAGCAGAGATGAGGCTTTTCCAGGGGCCAGCAAATCCCGGAGCCTGGGTTCTTCCTGCATTCAGACCTCAAAGCAGAAGTGGGCTGGATTGCCCTGGCTTGACTTCTCCATGTAACCAAGCTCCCAAGGAGGTCCGGGCAGTGTGAGGGTCCCTCAGCATGGAAATGCAGCTTTTCCTAGCGTGGATTTGCTTTCCTGTCCCCTTTGCAGAAGGAAGATCTACGGCGCAAACCTCATCGAGGTGCCGGTCAAGTCCTACGCGAGGCTGTTGGTGGAGGAGGTGTGTGTGCATCCACAGTGCTTCCAAAGAGCCTCTTGTCCCAGGGCAGATCCTGCTCCAGGTCCCTCCCTGCAAGGGCTTTGCAGGTCCTTCCTCTTGGGTAGGGAGGAGATCAGAGAAGACAGAGCTGGTGGAGGGGACCCATCCTGCCCCTTAGGTCAGACAGGAGCATCCCAGCTGGCTGCAGAGGTGGCTGAGCATCCTCAGGATTATCAGCCATAAACCAGGCCAGGGAGGATGGAGGGTTTGCAAGCAGTCAGCTGGTGCATCCCCAGCCCCAGGGAAGGGCCAGCTGCTCCTCTGCATCAGCAGCTGGTCCTCAAGGAGCTGGAAGTCTCACAATCATCGAGTCATGGAATCCCAGCCTGGTTTGTGTTGGAAGGGATCTTAAAGCTCTCCCAGTCCCAACCCCTGCCGCGGGCAGGGACGCCTTCCACTGGAGCGGCTTGCTCCAAGCCCCTGTGTCCAACCTGGCCTTGAACACTGTCAGGGATGGGGCAGCCACAGCTTCTCTGGGCACCCTGTGCCAGCGCCTCAGCACCCTCACAGGGAAGAGCTTCTGCCTTATATCCAGCCTTAACCTCCCCTTTTTCAGTCTGAACCCATCACCCCTTGTCCTATCTCTACAGTCCCTGATGAAGAGTCCCTCTCCAGCATCCTTGCAACCCCCTTCAGACACTGGAAGCTGCTCTGAGGTCTCCACGCAGCTTCTCTTCTCCAGACTGAACAGCCCCAATGTTCTCAGCCTGTCTCCATACAGGAGCTGCTCCAGCCCCTGAGCATCCTCGTGGCCTACTCTGGCCTTGCTGCAGCAGCTCCATGTCCTTACGTTGGGCACACCAGCACCGCACACAGGGATGCAAGTGGGGTCTTACGGGAGCAGAGCAGAGGGGCAGGATCCCCTTCTTCAACAATGAGCTGGAGGAAGCTCTTTCCCCAAACCCTTCTCACCTTCCTTGTTCCCTTCTAGGTTCTCAATCCCTTCTACATCTTCCAAGTGTTCAGCATCGTGCTGTGGGTCTGTGACGCCTACTACTACTACGCTGCCTGCATCTTCCTCATCTCCACCATCTCCTTAGGGCTGTCCCTCTACGAGACAAGGAAGGTTGGTGCTGGGCTTATTTGGGACCAGCAGCTCTGGTGAAACAACCTATTCTCTGCTGCTGGTTGACCTCTGTGCTGATGTTGAACTCCCTCTGAGCCCAGCTGGGTGAGGACAGCCCATGTTCCCAGTGGTGCAGCAGGTTTCCTTGTCCTTCCTCTGTGATCCTGAGCCTTCCAGACCTGTTTTATGGATGCTTTGCTGTGCTTTCTGAGCTGACTGCTCCCTCCCTTGCAGCAAAGCACCACGCTGCAGAACATGGCCAAGATGGCAGTGGGTGTCCGAGTCCATCGCTCCGGCGGAGGTGAGTGTGATGCCTGCAATGAGTGAGGGCTCCCGGCATGGATTTGGGATGGGGATGATGTGACACCTGTTAACAGGGGGTTCCTTGAACCCTTTCTGTTGGATCAGCCTGTCAGTGTCACAGTCTGTCCACAACCTGGTGTGGGGATCCTACTGGACAGCCCATTGTGTCGGGGGGGGGGGGGGATTCAACCGACCTGTTGGGACCTGCAGTGACAGCGTCACCAAGTCCCTTATTTCAGTTCTTCAAATCTTTGGAGATTTACACAAAAAAGGGCTTCAGCTGAAGGATTCTCTTATACAAAAGGCAGGTTTGTGACAGGATGAGGGTCAATGGTAGCACATGGACTGTGAAACCAGCCTGGAGCAACAGGCAAGCAGACTGTAACCACTGAAGAGGGGCTTTGGTCAAGGGCCTGTAGGGATAGGCCAAGGGGAATGGCTTTAACCTGCCAGAGGGGAGCTGAGATGAGCTCTTAGGCAGAAGCTCTTCCCTGTGAGGGTGCTGAGGCGCTGGCACAGGGTGCCCAGAGAAGCTGTGGCTGCCCCATCCCTGGCAGTGTTCAAGGCCAGGTTGGACACAGGGGCTTGGAGCAAGCTGTTCTAGTGGAAGAGGTCCCAGCCCATGGCAGGGGGTGGAGCTGGAGGAGCTTTAAGGTCCCTTCCAAACCAAACCTTTCCGGGTTCATTCCAGGACAGCTGCTCTGTGGTTCGTCACCTGCATGGTACCATCTGGTTCCCATTCCTGCAGGGATTACACCAGAGCCTGGCTGTGGGGTCTCCACTCCACCCTCTATTACTCCTCTTAGCATGTGCTAAGGTGTAGCTTGCATTGCCTGGAGAGCTGTAGTGGAGCAGACAGTGTGTGTGCCAGCACCCTGGAAGCAGCAGCTCTATTTCACCCTCACAAAGTCTTCTTAAGGCTCCAACTTCCATTAGGTCCTAGTTTTCCCTAATGCCCTCCTCCAAGTCCTTTTCCCAAAGGTGTCTGAGTGTGGCCATTGCTCTCTTGCAGAGGAGGTGGTGGTGAGCTCTGCAGACCTGGTGCCGGGCGACTGCATCAGCCTCCCTGCGGATGGGATGCTGGTCCCTTGCGATGCTGCGCTGCTGACGGGCGAGTGCATGGTCAACGAGAGCATGCTGACGGGTGAGAGCTGGAGCTGGGGGCACGGAGCAAGCCCTGCATCTCCTTGTGTCCTCCTCCATCCCTTTCCCATGCAGGCTGGTTGGATCCTGACCCCCCAGGGTGATAAACCTCCTCCTATGATGTTCCTCTTCCCTCCATGATGTTCTTCCTCCCTCCATGATGTTCCTCTTCCCTCCATGATGTTCCTCTTCCCTCCATGATGTTCCTCCTCCCTCCATGATGTTCCTCTTCCCTTCCATGATGTTCTTCCTCCCTTCCATAATGTTCTTCCTCCCTTCCATGATGTTCTTCCTCCCTTCCATGATGTTCCTCCTCCCTCCATGATGTTCTTCCTCCCTTCCCTGATGTTCCTCCTCCCTCCCTGATGTTCCTCCTCCCTTCCATGATGTTCCTCTTCCCTTCTATGATGTTCCTCTTCCCTTCCCTGATGTTCCTCCTCCCTTCCCTGATGTTCTTCCTCCCTTCCCTGATGTTCCTCCTCCCTCCCCTGATGTTCCTCCTCCCTCCCTGATGTTCCTCCTCCCTTCCATGATGTTCCTCCTCCCTCCATGATGTTCCTCCTCCCTCCATGATGTTCCTCCTCCCTTCCATGATGTTCCTCCTCCCTTCCATGATGTTCCTCCTCCCTTCCATGATGTTCCTCCTCCCTTCCCTGATGTTCTTCCTCCCTTCCCTGATGTTCCTCCTCCCTCCCTGATGTTCCTCCTCCCTTCCATGATGTTCCTCCTCCCTCCATGATGTTCCTCTTCCCTTCTATGATGTTCCTCTTCCCTTCCCTGATGTTCCTCCTCCCTTCCCTGATGTTCTTCCTCCCTTCCCTGATGTTCCTCCTCCCTCCTCCTCCCTCCCTGATGTTCCTCCTCCCTTCCATGATGTTCCTCCTCCCTTCCATGATGTTCCTCCTCCCTTCATGATGTTCCTCTTCCATCCATGATGTTCCTCTTCCCTTCCATGATGTTCCTCCTCCCTTCATGATGTTCCTCTTCCCTCCATGGTGTTCCTCATGCAGGGGAGAGCGTGCCAGTGATGAAGACCCCTCTCCCAGCTGGCAGCACCATCTATTCCCCGGAGGAGCACCGGCGGCACACGTTGTTCTGTGGGACACAGGTCATCCAAGCCAAGTCCTATGTGGGCAGGGAAGTGCTGGCCGTGGTGACCCGCACAGGTAAGGGGTTAAGGGCTAAAGCCGGGATTAAGCTGCGTCCTTTGGAAAAGGGACCTTTGGGGCCAGAGGAGGGCAATGGAGCTGGTGCAGGGCCTGGAGCACAAGTGTGATGGGGAAGGGCTGAGGGACCTGAGGAAGCCCAGGTTCAGTGTGGAGAAGAGAAGGCTCAGGGGGGACATGATGGCTCCCTACAAGTGCCTGACAGGAGGATGGAGCCAGGAGGGGCTGGGCTCTGCTCCCAAGGAACAAGGGATGGGACAAGAGGAAACGGCCTCAAGCTGCACCAGGGCAGGTTTAGATGGAGCTGAGGAACAATTCCTTCCCCAGAGGGTGCTCAGGCATTGGATCAGGCTGCCCAGGGCAGGGCTGGAGGCACCATCCCTGCAAGCGTTCGCACACCCTCAGTGCCATGGGTTAGTGGTGGCCTTGGCAGTGCTGGGGAATGGTTGGACTGGATGAGCTGAAAGGGCTTTTCCAACCCAGTTGATCCCATGATTTCATGATTCTATTCTATGCCTTTGCCCATGGTTACCTCCTGCCCCTCTCCCACAGGGTTCTGCACAGCTAAAGGGGATCTCATCAGCTCCATCCTCTACCCCAAACCTGTGAGCTTCAAGTTCTACAAGGATGCTGTGAAGTTCGTCCTGTTCCTCGCCGTCCTGGGTAGGTTGAGCGCAGAGGCACGACCAGGAGCAGCCAAACTCCTCTGCCATGGGTGAACTCACCCTTCATCTGCTTTGCTTTGTAACCAAGCCCATTCTCCTCCCTCCTCCTGCACAGCTTTTATCGGCACGCTCTACAGCATCCTCATCTTGGTTAAAAACCAGGTAGGAGCTTGGGAGTCCTGGAGCACAGCCTGGGACCATCAGCACATGCAGGTGGAGATGGGTGAGTGCTGTCAGGATGCCCACCCCTCCTCCTCCTCACCTGCCAGGTCCCTGTGGGGCAAATCATCATCCGTGCCCTCGACCTCATCACTGTCATCGTGCCCCCGGCTCTCCCGGCTGCCATGACCGTGGGCACCATCTATGCCCAGAACAGGCTGAAGAAACAGGGCATCTTCTGCATCAGCCCTCCCCGCATCAACCTCTGCGGGAAGATCCGCCTGGTTTGCTTCGACAAGGTGAGGCCTGAACATCACCACGGGGCTGGAGTTCCCGTCTCCAGGGGCTGCTGTGGACCCTCCATCCTCATCCCCACAGACAGGAACCCTCACGGAGGAAGGGCTGGATGTGTGGGGGGTGGTTCCACTGGAGAACAACCACTTCATGCCCATCGTCCACGAGCCCCGCTGCCTGCCCGCTGGTCCCTTGCTCTACTCGCTGGCCACTTGCCACACGGTGTCGGTGCTGCGGGCACAGCCCATCGGGGACCCTGTGGACCTCAAGATGTTGGAGTCCACTGGCTGGGTAAGCAAAGTGATGGGCAAGGTGCCTGTCTGGAAAGAAGGAGGTGGGACACAGCAGGAGAAGGGGTGTTTGAAACCATCCATGCGGTGGATGGCGTCTCTCTATCTCAGCATGCCTTGGGTTTCAGCGCCTGGAGATGATGGAGGAGGAGGAAGGCGAGCTACCTGCCTCCCAGCAGTTTGGGATGAAGGTCTTGGCTGTGGTGAAGCCTCCACCTGAGGAAGAGCAGCCACGGGACAGGGTACAGCCCATGGAGCAGTCGCTCCGGTTCCCCACACAGCAAAGGGTGGTTGTGCTCCGCAGCCCCTGGAGGGGGGTTGTACCTCCCGGAGAGGGTCCTGCCTGGCCCTGACACCTTCTCCCTCTCCACAGAAGCACCAGTTACCTGTGGGGATCCTCCGGCGATTCCCCTTCTCCTCCTCCTTGCAGAGGATGAGTGTCCTGGTGAAGCTGCCCAGTGAAGCCTCAGCCCATGTCTATGTCAAGGGTGCTCCGGAGATGGTGGCCAGCCTCTGCAGGAAGGAGACTGGTACGTGATGGAGATGGGGGTTCACTGTCACTGCCCTGGTCCTGCTGCTCCATCATCCATCTGCATCCCTGCAGCTCACCCCCAAAGGGAATTCTCCTTGGTGATGCTGTGGGGCAGTCCCCAGAGGCACAGGGCTTTGGATTAGCTTCATAGAATCATAGAATGGATAGGGTTGGAAGGGACTTTCAGGACCCTTAAAGACCTTCAGCCGCATGGGGGGAAGAAAACAGGAGCTAGAAGATGGGGACTGGAGGCTGGATGAGCAGCCAAAGCCCTCCAGTCCTTTGGGAGCTTGAGCCCTGGGTCCACACAGCCCAGGTTCATCCAGGAGCAATCTTGACCTTGGTTTTCCCCTCGTGGCTGGCAGTGCCCGTGGATTTCTCCCAGATGCTGCAGCACTACACCACGGATGGGTTCCGGGTCCTGGGTCTGGCTTCCAAGCCCCTGAGTTCAGTGACCACGTTCGAGGAGGCCCTGCAGCTCCCCAGGTTGGTGCCAACAACTTCTGTCTCCATTTGGACCTTGTTTGCGCCAGGCATTTCGTGGGATGCTCCATCCCAGCAGCCCGCAGGGAATTCCTTCCGAACCCACCTGGGTTTTAGCTGTTTGTAGCAGTTGATGCTTGTGTTGAAGGTGGTGTTGAAAGGGCTCCTTGTGTCCACCAGGGAAGCTGTGGAGAGCGGCCTGGGCTTCCTGGGCTTCCTCGTCATGAAGAACGTGCTCAAGCCGGAGTCTGCACCAGTGATTCACCTCCTGCGCAACGCCAACGTCCGCCCCATCATGGTGACAGGTGACCCTGCAGGGGGAATGGGGACACAGGGCTCGGGAAGAGATGGGACATGGTCAGCCCTTGACGTGGTGCAAGGGGCGGAGGGTTCTCCACCAGGAATCACGGAATGCCAGCCTGGTTTGGGTTGGAAGGGACCTTAAAGCTCCTCCAGCTCCAACCCCTGCCACGGGCAGGGACCCCTTCCACTAGAGCAGCTTGCTCCAAGCCCGGCCTTGAACCCTGCCAGGGATGGGGCACCCCCAAGCCCTTCTCCTCAAGGCTGCTCCATCCACTCCGCACCCAGCCTGTAAGGAACGAGCTGTCCCCCAAAACACAGGGAAGCGAAGGGCTCCCTGGGAGAGGGGCCGTGGCAGGTTGGCAGGGACACGGCTCGCAGGACGCTGCGCAGCAATCGCTGCTGGTGCCTGCTCAGCGCCTGGGTCTCTCTCTGCCAGGAGACAACATGCTCACAGCCATCAACGTGGCGCGGAGCTGCCGCATGGTGGAGCCCAAGGAGCGGGTGATCTTCATCAGCGCCTCCCCTCCCAGCCACCACGAACCCGCTGCCCTCAAGTTCATCCCGGCCGAGCATTCCCAGGGCGAGGAGCAGTCGGAGGTGGGTCCCGGGGCAGCGTCTCGGGAGGGGGTTGTGAAGCCCAAAGCGCCCGTGAGCTCGGGGGGCGCTTCCAGCATCCCTCAGAGCTGCCCCTTAAAGCCTCCGTTAGGAGATGTCCTGCTCCTGTTTCTCCCTATGGGCACATCATGGTTGAGCTGATGCTCCAAACACTCAGCAGAAGCAGCCAGCGCCTCACATGAAGGGCTTGCTCCCACGAGCTCTTTATCCCAAATCCCATCATTTATATGCCTGAAGTGAAGCTTTAAGAGACACTGCTTTACCTGCAGTTCCTTTACCCCCTGCTCCGTGTGCATTGAGGATGCTGGTTCAGAGCCTTGCCCCGGGGCTGGAGCTGTAGGAAAGGAGTTGTTTTCCCCTGCAGGGTCTGTCCCAGCCAAGGGATGGATGTGTCCTGCAGCCTCAGCCCTGCCACTTCGCCCTGAACGGCAAATCCTTTGCTGTGGTTTGTGAGCACTTTGCTGAGCTGCTGCCCAAGGTGAGTCCCATGGCTGGGAACCCCCCATAACTGAGTGCCATGGGGGGGTTTCCTTGCTGGTGCAAGGTACCTCTGCCCTGCTGAGCTGGCGAAGCTCAGGATAACCAGGATGGGCAGGGATGAGGATGCTGTGGGACAAACACAGAGCGTTCCCGTCGTTGCAGATCCTCATCCAAGCCACCGTGTTCGCCCGCATGTTGCCCGAGCAGAAGGCTCAGCTGGTTTGCAGCCTGCAGGAGCTCAAGTGAGTCCCCCCATGGATGGAGGGAGAGGGGATTAGCAGCAGTCATGGAGGGGATCCTGCCCCTCTGCTGCGCTCTGGGGAGACCCCCCCTGCAGCCCTGATCCAGCTCTGGGGCAGCAGCACAAGAGGGACGTGGAGCTGCTGGAGCGAGGCCAGAGGAGGCCATGGAGATGCTGCGAGGGCTGGAGCAGCTCTGCTCTGGAGCCAGGCTGAGAGAGCTGGGCTGGGGCAGCCTGGAGAAGAGAAGGCTCCTGAAGGGGAGACCTGAGAGCAGCTCCAGTGCCTGAAGGGGCTGCAGGAAAGCTGGAGAGGGGCTTGGGACAAGGGATGTAGGGACAGGCCAAGGGGAATGGCTTTAACCTGCCCGAGGGGAGACTGAGATGAGCTCTTAGGCAGAAGCTCTTCCCTGTGAGGGTGCTGAGGCGCTGGCACAGGGTGCCCAGAGAAGCTGTGGCTGCCCCATTGCTGGCAGTGTTCAAGGCCAGGCTGGACACAGGGGCTTGGAGCAAGCTGCTCTAGTGGAAGGGGTCCCTGCCCGTGGCAGGGGTTGGAGCTGGATGAGCTTTAAGGCCCCTTCCAACACAAACCAGTCTGGGACTCTGGGATCCTATGCTTAGTGCAGAAGCTGTTGGCAGCTGCGGATCACATCCTGCCCTCTCCCAGATGTGGGGTGATCCTTGGGGGGTTCAATCTTGCAGCCCCAGCGCTTTTCCCCCATCCGCTCATGATCCCTTCTCACCACAGCTACTGCGTGGGGATGTGTGGGGACGGTGCCAACGACTGTGGGGCTCTGAAGGCGGCCGACGTGGGCATCTCGCTGTCGGAGGCAGAGGCATCAGTGGCTTCACCCTTCACCTCCCGTGTGGCCAACATCGAGTGTGTGCCCACTGTGATCCGGTGAGCTGCTGGGACCCATATGTTGGGGGATACAGCCAGGGTGGGAGGTCTCCTGAGTGCCTCCGACCCCTCTTTGGGACAGCTCATGGCAAGGGTGCTGTGCCTGGTGGGTGAATCCCTCTTTATCGCTGCAGGGAGGGCAGGTGCTCACTGGTCACCTCCTTTGGTGTCTTCAAGTACATGGCCCTGTACAGCCTGGTGCAGTTCGTGTCCGTCCTGCTGCTCTACACCGTGAGTCCTGTGGTTGCCCAAATGCCTTTGGGTCACCTCGTCCCACCTGGGTTTTATCCTGTCCCTTTCCTATCCCCACACTGAGACCTGAGCTTTCTGCTTCCCAGATCAACACCAACCTGAGCGATTTCCAGTTCCTCTTCTTCGACCTCATCATCACCACCACGGTGGCCGTGCTGATGGGTCGGACCGGTCCTGCCCAGGAGCTGGGAGTGGAGCGTCCCCAAGGGGCATTGATCAGTGTCCTGGTGCTGGGCAGCCTCCTCCTTCAGACAGCTCTGCTCATCACCGTGCAGGTCCTCAGCTACTTCATCACTGTCTCACAGGGCTGGTAAGGGACCCAGCTTCACCTGGCTTTGGTGATGGGAAGGATCACAACGAAGCCCAAGTGGTTGGCCTTGGTTTTGGCATCAAGGATGCATCCAGCCACGCTGCGTGGCCCTGGCTGACCCTCTGCCTTGTCCCCTGCCTGGCTCAGGTACGTGCCACTGAACAGCACGGTGACAGCTCCCCAGAACCTGCCCAACTACGAGAACACAGTCCTCTTCTGTGTCACGGGCTTCCAGTACCTCATCCTGGCCGTCGCCATGTCCAAGGGGTACCCATTCCGGGAGCCGCTCTACACCAATGGTGAGGGTGATGATGGTCATGAGGGTGAAGAGAGACATCAAACCTTCATCCTGCTCCTCAGCCCTCTTCTTTCTCCTCCTCAGTGCTCTTCTTGGTGGTCCTCATCCTCCTCTTTGGCCTCATGATATGGTTGACCCTCTACCCGTTGGGCTTCCCCAAAACCCTGCTGAAGCTGCAGGGCATCGATGACTTGAACTTCAAGCTGCTGCTGCTGGGGATCGCTGCCCTCAACTTCTTCGCTGCCTTCGTGCTGGAGGTAGGTGGGCACTGGGCACACAAGGGACAATGTCATCCCTTTGGATCCATCCAAGCAACCCCTTTTCCAGGAGCCATGGAGGGAGCCAGGCTCACCTTGCCATCGGCTCTGCTCTCCCTTTGGCATCCCCAACGCCTGTTCTCCCCCCCATGCTCGCTGCAGACCGCCCTGGACCACGGCCTCCTCGGCTGCCTCCGCAGGCTGCGCCGCAAGAAACCATCCAAGAAGCTTTTCAAGCGGCTGGAGAAGGAGCTGAGGCAGCAGCAGCCGGCCTGGCCCCCCCTCAACCAACCGCTCTTTGCGACACCCAAGATGTCCATCGCCGTGAGATAACACGGGCCGGGTGCTGCTGCCCTCAGCCCATGGACGCTTGATTATTTATTTATCCTGGTAAAGGGAGGGATGCGGCAGGAAGGATCCTGCGGGAAGACCCTCGGCATCGTGGCTGTGGGGAGGAGATGGTGGAGGAGCAAACTGGGGGAGAAGGTCCAGAAGAAGAAGAGAGGAAACCATCCCCTCTCATCCCAGCTCTTCCTCCAGGCCCTCTCCTGCTCCCATGGACCCACCTCCCCACACTGGGCACCAGTACTGTTACACAGGGGGATGCCACCTCCTTTTCCCTCTCCTGACTGTCCTAAACCACCAACCTGATGCTCTCGTGGTGAGGACACCCACTGCAACCTCCCATCTGCTCACTGTGACACAAAAGCCCTGCAGCCTCCCCAAGCAAGCACCCTGGATGTGTAGGAACTGTTTACAAAGCCCCCCCCATCCCCAGCTTGCAAAGGATGCTGCTCACCCCCAGGACCAGCCGTGGGCCCCCTGCGCTTGTGATGCTCCCACAGAGCAGTTCTGCTTTTGGGTTATTGGACCTTTGTAGCATTAAACCCCCCCGAATCTCTGTATTTTTTAACTCTCCTGCGGTGCATTGAGGTGTGAGAGCAACGTTCGGGTCTGGATGGTGCTTCCTGAGCGTTCTCCAATAAAGTAACACTATTTTCTTGAGCACTTGCTTGTGCTGCCTGTGTGAATGGGGCAGGGCAAGGAGTGGATGGGGGAGTGGAGAAGGTGAAAGAGGTTTTGAGGCCCCCCCCATTCTCCCTCTGGGCTGGAAGATGCGGTCCTCGATGCCCCAAAGCAGAGTGAATCCAGAGCCGGCACCGCTGGGATTGCAGCAGCTCCGTCTGCGTATAAACAACCCCCGAGCCTGTTTCCAGCTTGAATTTCCTAGAAAACCATCGTAATTGCTGGAAAAACCCAGGTGTCCTCGCCAGGGCTGCAAAACCTCGCTCCTTCCAGGGCGGAAAAGCCAAGAGATGGAGATGCCGCATCCCAAAAGCGGCCGAGCCGAGCCCCTGGGGTGCCTGCATCCCCCTTCCGAAGCAGGGGGTTCAGCCTGGCTCTTGGATCTAGGGCTGGTTCTTGCAGGGAGTCTCCTGCATGGAAAGTCGAAGCCCCTGCGAGCGCCAGCGGCGCCTCTGCCCTCCGGGAGCTGGGGATTAGATCAGGAAATGAGGCACAAGCAGAGGTAAGAGGTTTCCTGACAGCCCAGCCAAGGCTGCAGTTATTAAACCAGGCTGCCTGAGCTTGGAAACGCGCACAAAACACACACAGGCCCCCGAGCCCTGGGCTTGGTCACTGGGAGAGCAAAAGGGGACCCTTTGCCCCCCTGGTTTTCCCCTTGCCCTGGGGTGTTTTGCTTGGCTGCTCCTGCCCGGGGGGTTGCAAAGTCTCTTTGATGATTAACAGGCAGCTCCTGCCCTTGGTTAGAGGTTAACAGGGCTGGGGACAGGGACAGGGCTGGGGTTCGGGACAAGCAGGAGCTTTATGGGAGCAGCTTTTGGGTGTTTGGAGTCTTTGTGGTGGTTTCATCCATCCTCCAGCCTGGAAAACCAGGCTTGACAGGAGATGGGAGCACCCTACCCCCCCCCCACTTCTAGTCTGAAACTGGTTTTGGAGCAATCAGATCCCCTTTGTGCTCACACCTTGGCGTGAGTGCCTGTGGGTGCAGCGGGTGCAGCGGGTGCAATCATCCTCCCCATTGCTCATCCCCATCTCCAGAGATCCTCTCCTTCCATCCCAGCCCTCGAGCGCTCTGTTTGCCCCATTGCTGGCTTATAACTCCCTAAAATGTGCAGGATCCCCCCCCCCCCCCCCAGTGCTGGTTCTGTTCCCCCCCCCAGGATCAGGGGGTTTATGGAGCATCCCTGGCCTCACTGGGATGCAGCCGGCATCCTGTGTGCTGCGGAAAGCCGCCAGCAAGCCGGGGGAAAGAGGGCCCCACGGTCAGCAGTGCTGGCTCCAGCACCACACAGGGGCTGCGGATCAGCTCCGGCATCCTCCGACGGGGTGGGAAAACAGGGAATTCTTGAGTTATTTTCCCTTCATCCTGGGATAAAGCTTTAAATCCGCTGCGGGGTTGCAGCATCCTCGCTGCTTCAGTGGGAGATGGAGCGCTAATGCCAAGCGTGGAGTGAGGAGTGTTCTGGGGTGCCGGTATCCCAGTTTTGGGGGTTTATCTCCATTTCCCCCAGACACCCGGGATCATGGAGCAATGCTTTGACACGACCCCTTCATTCCCTCCACCCTACAGCAGCACAAAACCCAGCCTAAGCTGTGCTCGGTGCTGCACAAAATCCTCCTCCCTCCTTGCTTTCACAATCAAAGTAGCATTAAATCCATTTCAAACTCATCCACCTGGGAAAACCCAGTCCCTATCCCTGATGACCACTGCATCCCTGTGCTCTTATTGATCAGTTTGGTTTCATTCTTATCCCCCTCCTTCACAGGCAGCCGTTGGGGCGGAGGAAGGGGCCGGCTCAGGTGTGGCATTAGGACCCAGCGGATCCCCCATGTTGGAGGTAGGAGCTTTGCTTTTTGGGTTGTTTTTTAGGCTTTTAACTCATTTCGGAGTTTTGGGAAGCGCGAGAAGGGACCCGGCCGAGGGCAGAGCCAGCACCGACACCGCGAGAGGTAAGGACCAGGCGAGAGGGACCCCCCCATCCCAACCCCTGCATCCCGCATCCCCCCAGCACCCCACGGGACCAAACCCCATCTTTGGGGCTTCTGAAACCGCCTTAAAACTCCATCAGCGGGGCTCGGAAAAGCTGCTCCAACCTTTTAAGCTCATACAAAGCAAACCCACCTCATTTTTGGGGTGCTAAAAAGCCTCCAGCCGGGGGGGGGGGGGGGGGGGGGGGGGGGGGGGGGGGGGGGGGGGGGGGGGGGGGGGCATTTTTGCAGCCTGACAGCTGATGGAGTAGATTTTTAACCACTTCAGTCGATTTTTAACCGCTTCCCAAAGTTTCAAACTCCCACAATGCCTGAAGGGAACGGCATTTTTCCTCTTTCCCTCCTGGGATGAGGCTGTAGGAAAGGGATATTTCAGTATTTCCATGTATTTTGTGTGTGTGCCCCGGGTGGGAACGGGACCCAAATGAAACCGCGATGTGTGAAAATGGGAATGGGGGGAAAGAAGGGCTGGGTTTTACCTTTGGTTAAAGCCCCCCCCCCCCAAAGTGAATCCTTTTCTATTCCCTTTGTTCTCCCACCCTCTGGCAACTGGAGAGCTTGGGGAAAAAAAAAAAAAAAGAAAAAAAAAAGGAAAGAAAGGAAAAAGGGGAAAAAAAAGGGAGCTGGGGGAGGGGGGAACGGCTGGGGGGAGGTGGGGTTTAGCAGAATGAAAGAGCGAGGCTGTGGTGTTCTTTCTTCGGGGCTGATTGTTCCCAGATGTGCAGTTGCAGCAACATCTGGCGCGCTTGGAGCCGCTGGACCCCTGCACGGAGGGGAATGGGGCTGGGGAGGGGACCTGGGGCATCACCCCCCTCCCCTCACTGGTGCTGGTGGGGGGGGAAAGGCGAAGGAGGGAGAGGAGGAGGAGGAGGAGGAGGAGGAGGAGGAGGAGGAGGGAGGAGGTGGCCCCGTTGCTCTTTGGGCACTCGGGGGGTGAGGACGGTGTTGGTGACCCCCAGCATCGCTGCCGAGGGGCTCTGGGGGTGGTGCTGGGTGCTCCGACGGCCTCAAGCAGGAGGAGAGGAGGCCAGGGCAGACGTGACCCGACTGTCCCCGCTCCCGGCCAAGCCGTGCGGGCTCGCTCCAAGAGCTCCGTGTTTGGGGGGAATTCAGGGGGAATTGGGCCTCGAGAGAGGGTGCGGGCGCTGCAGACGGTGCTGGGGAATGAAGGGGCTGGGGGGGGGGGGGGGTTTGATCCTGAGCTGTGGGGCTGCATCCTTGGAGCCTTGGCTCCGGGTTCTGTGCCAGCACCCCATTGCTGGCAGTGCTCAAGGCCAGGTTGGACACAGGGGCTTGGAGCAAGCTGCTCCAGTGGAAGGGGTCCCTGCCCGGGGCAGGGGTTGGAGCTGGATGAGCTTTAAGGTCCCTTCCAACCCAAACCACTCTGTGATTCTGTGAGCAATGGAGTGATGGGAGGATGATGTGGGACGCCTCCGGAGGTGGGCATCCATCTGCCCCACAGCCTTGCCCCAAGCTATCCCAGTGGGATACATGGCACCAGGTGATTTGGGGCTGCAGGATGTTGGTGCCAGCATCCCTTAGGATTCCAGTATCCGGACACCCAGCAAAAGCCAGGATGGGCATCTGCATCCCTTTCTGGCACCTTGAGGTAGCCCCAGGCTCCCCTGGTTCCCTGTACCCATCCGATCCTGGCCAGGACCCAGATCCAAGGCAGGATCTAAGCAGCTTGATAAAGCCTCCAGTCCCTTTCCAAGCACCCACCAAATCCAGATCTGTGCCATGATCCCACTCATCCCTGTGCAATCCCTTTAATCCCAAAACACAATTAGCCTGGCTTAAACCCGGGTCTGAGGCTTCCCTTGCAGTGGGAAGCAGATGGAGCTTGCAGGGTCCCACATCCCACCACGTTGCAGCCATGGGTTGGTGTTGGAGGCAGGCTGGGTGCTTTGGTTGGCACCCACCAAACTCTTGGTTACTGTACTCCTGGTTATCAGATCCCAGCTCAGGCAGGGACCAACCGTGTGGCTTTCCCAAAGCTGGGAAGGGTCTGGAATCAGTTGTCTGGATGGAAGAGGATGTGGTGCCCAAAAGATGCAACTGTGGCAGCTGCATTTTACCATGGGTTAGTGGTGGCCTTGGCAACGCTGGGGTAAAGGTTGGACTTGATGAGCTTAAAGGGCTTTTCCAACCTGGCTGGTTCTATGGTTCCATGCTAGAAGGTGCTTTGGTGATGGTGAGGATGCGGTGGCTAGAAGGTGCAGGACAACGTCCCTAGAAGATGCTATGCTTTGATGATCTCGAGGTGCAGCACTGGATAATGGCTCAAGACGTGGTCACTAAAAGATGCTGCCTTTGGTGATGGTGAGGATTGGTCCTTAGTGCAACGCCACGGTGATGGTGCAGGACAATGTCCCTCGAGGATGCCACACTTTGGTGATGGTGAGGACAGGAAGGTTCTGTGCCTCGCTGATGGTGCAGGACACGGTCTCTAGAAGGTGCTGTGCTCTGGTGATGGTGAAGACCTGGTCGCTACAAGATATACTTTGGTGATCTTGGGGACATGGGGGCCAGAAGGTGCGACACTACGGTGATGGCACAGGATGTGGTCCCTAAGAGGTGTTATGGGATGGCGATGGTGCAGGATGTGGTCCCTAAGAGGTGTTACGGGATGGCGATGGTGCAGGATGTGGTCCCTAAGAGGTGTTACATAGTGGTGATGGTGCAGGATGTGCTCACCAGAAGGTGATGGTGAGGACATGGTCATAAGGAGCTGCCATGCTCTAATGATGGTCCCACTGACCCCACCTTCCCCAGGGTGGTCTCAATCCCAGCAGGGATGGGGAAGCCACATTCCCCTCCCGGATGCTGCATCCAGCTGGGAGCTGGTGGGATCCGGGACCCTCCTGATGCTCCTCCCAGCACCAGGAGCAAGACACCAATGGATACCAATGGGTTTGGTCATGTCCACCCGTGCCTCAGTTTCCCTGCTCCCGGGGGGGGGTGCCGGGAGGGATTCTCCATCCCGGCGCAGCAGGAAAGCCGCCTTGCTCCATTCCCAGCAGCCAAACACGTTCAGTTGGATCTTAAAGAAGCTTTGTGGGAGAAGTTCTCCTTTTTCCCCCCAGTTTTCCCCCCTGGAGCTGGTTTGGGATGATGGGAATTGCGCCGGCGTCCCCACCAGCCACCACTGGGACCGGGGTTCCGGCACAGCCGGCTTTGGTCCGTGCTCCCGCCAGGGCAGACAGACCTTGACATGGAATCTCGCTTGGGAAGTGCTGGGAAGCCGCAAGCAGCCAAAGCTGCCACCCCCAGCGCGGGATTTCTCTTGAAAGCGGGTTTTTCCCTCCCCAGATCTCCACATCCCATTGGATTTAGGGCATTCCCAAGCACACAGAGCATCCCCCAGCACCGGGGACCCCCCGGATAATCCCTTTCCCGAGGAGCAGGGCTGAAAATCCCGGGCATGGAACCCCAAGTGACTGGGGGGGATCCAGACTCCCCCCCCCCCTCCATGGCAGTGATTCAGACATTCCAGCATTTCTCATCCCCCCTCATGCTGCCTGCGGGATGTTTGAGGGTTTGGTCCTTGCAATTCCCGCGGGAAGCCCGGTTTTGGGGAGGTTTCTTCATTTTCCTGGGGTTTGGGTGGGTTTTTGAGCCAATCCCCGAGGACAACGGGCCGGGAGGGGGGGGGGGCTGCTATAGGGGATGGAGACTGGAGGGGTCTGGGATCTGTGTCCCCTGTTCCCTAATCCCTTTGCTTGTCCCCTCGGCCCCATCCAGACTCCGGCTGCATCCCGGCCCGCGCTGCCCCTCCATCGCTGCTGTCAGGATGAGAGCGCTCGGGCTCTTCCTGCTGTGTGTGCCAGGTGAGTGTCCCCAAGGTGAGGCGACCCCAGGGGCCACCCTTGGGCGCTGCAGCCATATGGGGCAAGCATCGCCCCATCGCCTCCTGCACCCCAAAACTAGCCCCAACCCCCGGTTTAGGCTCCTCTTTATGCTTCAGGGTGGGGGGTACCGGGGGTCTGGCACCAAGCGCATCCCTCCTGCTTGGGGACATGGAGGTGGCTGGGATAACAGCCAGAGAAGTGGTGATTGGTGACCCCCGGAGGGGCTGGCAAAGGCGGGATGGAAACAAGGAGGGAGGCGACGGAGCCGGGAGCCAGGAAAGCTTTGGGTGAAACCATCTCCACACAAAGGGGAGGGAGCAGATGGAAAACATTAAGCAGTTGAGGCCGAAGGAGCCTAGGAAGGAGGGGGCAGCATGGGGGAGAGTGGGCAGAGAAGATAAGTCCCATCCCAGCATCATTCCCACTGCTGATGGATGGAGGATAAGGAGGGATGCGGCATCTGGATAGACCATGGGGCATCCCTGCCATGCCCTGGGGATGGGAGTGACCTGATCCCCGCTTCCAGCAGCACTCTGCTTGTGTGATCCCATCATCTCATGCACAGTGGCCTCTGAACACCACTTTCCCCCCTGGATCCATGGCTGGATTAGCTCCCAGGGTCTCCATAAGGGTTACAGGGGATGCCCGGGGTGTCAGGAGCATCACTGGGGTCAGCTGGATGCAGGATGGGCAGGGTCCTGGTACCCAGGTGCTGCAAGACATCGGGATCATCCCCAGCTGTGCCTGGACAAGGCAGGAATCACAGCTCCCCCATCAGTGAGCATCCCACCTTCCTCTCCCTCCTCCTCTCCAGGCAGCGTGTCCCTAAGGACAGCTCTGGGATGGTATTTGGGGGATGATGCAAAGGAGGAGAGGTGGAGGCAGAGCAGGGAACCCCCATCCGGGCTGGGGGTGCCTGTGCCCCTCTAAGTGATGCTTCCCCCCGGCTCTTGCATCCCAGCAGCGCTCCTGGTCCAGGCGCAGTACAGCAGGTTTGAAGGCATCACCTACCCCGAGCCGGTGCAATATTCCCAGTACGACCAGCAATCAGGTTAGAGCTCCCTGACCCGGGAGAGGCTTCACCCACCTCCCTCCTGCTCCTTTTCCTCCCTCTTTTTGCTTCCTCTGGCTAACGCCACCAATCCGATGCCTCTTCAATGCTCTTTGCTCCATCCCTTTCCTCCTGACACTTCCAGCCTCCTCCCAACGCACTCCCACCTCTCTCCTTGTAGGTGTTCTTCTCCTGTCCCCTTCTACCAACTATTCATTAAGGCTTTATTTTTAACCCCCTGCCGTGGGATGTTGCCCCATTCCTGGGGTGGCTGGGGGGGGTTCTCCCGTCACTCAGACTGGCTGAAGATACGGGGGGAGGCTCATGGCTCAACTGGCCCTGATGGGGGGTGTTTTGTCCCTAAATCCCACCCTCAGCCTCTGCTGTTTTCCATTTTATTCCCCAGAAATTCAGGATTACTACGACTATCACGGTAAGTGGTTTCCCTGCGGGACGGCGGATGGGGGGGAGCAGGATTTTGGGGGGTGCCCGCACTGTCCATCTCCCTGCAGATGTCACCCCCCGTGCCCCTGAGGAGCAGTTTCGGTACCAATCCCAGCAGCAATCCCAGCAGGAAGTCGTGCCGGCTCCAACCCCAGGTGGGTACCACCATAAGGATGCTCCAGCCCCAAAACCCAGGCAAAGATGCTCTGCTCCATCCCTAAATGTCGTGTCCGTCCGTTCCACCCCCCCTTCAATCTCCCCACAGCTGCTGTCCCCGAGACTGAGCCCACGGAGCCAGGACCCCTTGGTGAGTCCTTGTCCCCCCTCCCTGGTCCCCATTTGGGGGGGCTCATCCTGCCTTTCATCCCAGCTGGGGTAAGGATGCGCTTCCAGTGCTCACACCCCGGCTTGAAGATGAGGACTGGGAGAACACTGGGTTAGAGTTGAGTGGATGCTGAGCCCGTCCCCAGGGCGTCAGGCCTCATCCCTATGGATTTACCCTTTTCTCCTTGCAGACTGCCGGGAGGAGCAATACCCCTGCACCAGGCTCTACTCCGTGCACAAGCCCTGCAAGCAGTGCCTGAATGAGATCTGCTTCTACAGGTGAGCAGGGATGGGAAGGGGTGGGGGGGGAGCTTCCCTAACCCCTCTATTTTGGGGACCCCCCTGTTCACTGACACCAACCCCATAACCCCTTCATCCAGCCTCCGCCGGGTTTACGTGATCAACAAGGAGATCTGCGTCCGCACCGTGTGCGCCCACGAAGAGCTGCTGCGAGGTAAGGATGGGCTCATTCCCATCCCGATCCCCTTTTTCCCACGGTGATGCGGGCTGGACAATCCCAACAACCCCACCAAATCGCACCCCATGGGCTGCATTATCGAAGGGGCTCCCCCCCCCCCCCCCGCTTTGTGGGCTATGACATCCCAATGGGATGCGCGTTGTTTTCCCACCATTCCCGGCTGATTCCCCCTCTCCCGCAGCCGACCTGTGCCGGGACAAGTTCTCCAAGTGTGGGGTGATGGCCACCAGTGGGCTCTGCCAAACCGTCGTCGCCTCCTGCGCCCGCAGCTGCGGCGGCTGCTGAGCTCCGGGACCCCCCCCCCCCAATCACCGGGACCCCCCGAAACCCCCTTCCCCATCCCTGGATCCTGGTCTCCCGGGTCCCCGTCCCGCTCCGGAGCCTCCTCATATGGTGCTAACGAAACGGTGCATGAAAGAACATAAGAAAAGGTCCATTTTTGTGCACATAATAAGGAAAAAAAAAGGGGGGGGGGATATTATTTTTATGACTTTCTTTATTATATTGTAAAAGGGGGGGCGGCGGCAGCCCCCGTCACCCCGTTTTCTATGTAGAGTATCCAAGAGATAAAGCGGAAGGGTCACTCGGCTCCAGACTCCTTACTGGGGGGGGAACCTCGTATTTTGGAGTGGGGGGATCTGATTTATTTGAAGGAGGGGCTGGTTATTGCAGGGGGGGGTCCAATTTGATGGGGAGGGTTCAGTTTTGGGGGAAAAGGCTCTGATTTGGGGGGATTTCTGATTATTTTGGGAGCATTCCTGATTTTTTTTTTGGGGGGGGGGATTTCTGATTCGAGGGACAGATTTCTGGTTGGATTTGTGATTTGATGGAGGATTTCTGATTTACTTGGAGGGGGTCCAATACTGGGATCAAAGGCTCGGAGTTTGGGGTGAATTTCTGATTTTGGGGTGAATTTCTGATTTTGGGTTGAATTTCTGATTTTGGGGTGAATTTCTGATTTTGGGGTGAATTTCTGATTTTGGGGGAGGATTTCTGATTTTTTGGAGGATTTTCAATTTATTTGGGGGGTGTCCATTTTTGGGGGGGTGATGGCTCCAATATTGGGGTAAAGGGCTCTGATTTGGGGAGGATTTCTGCTATTTTAGGGGCATTTCTGAATTTTTGGCAGGATTTCCAGGCTGGGGAGGGGAATTCCTGTATTTTGGGGGGGATGATCCAATTCTGGGGGCATTTCTGGTGTTTTGAGCAATCCCAACCCTGTGCACAGGAGGAAGGGCTGGGGACGTGAGTTTGGGGTGCTTTAGTGTGTTTTGGAGCATCTAAAATGAGTAATTTTGGGGGCGTTTGGTGGGGAAATAGCACCACTTGGAGGGGGCTTGGTTTGGTATAGGTGTGTTTGGGGCACATTTCTGAGTCTCTTAGACCAAATAGGGGGTGTTTGGGGTTGATTTTGGGGTGCCATCAGTTCCCCCGGAGCAGGGTGGTGTGTGGGGGGGTCTCTGTTTGGGTGTTTAGGGTTTGGGTTCCCCTATAGATGGAGGGTGGAGGTTGGGGTTCAGGTCACTTACAGGTACTAGTGTGGGCAGCTCTTCATGTACAGTGTGTAGGTCTTATATAGCATGCAGCTCTCATATATAGCATGCAGCTCTTCATATACAGTGTGCAGCTCTCACACATAGCATGCAGCTCTCATATATAGCACATGCAGCTCTCATATATATAGCATGAAGCTCTTCATATACAGTGTGTAGGTCTTATATAGCACGCAGCTCTCACATATAGCATGCAGCTCTCATTCACATAGAGAGTGTAGGTCTTATATAGCATGCAGCTCTCATATATAGCACGCAGCTCTTCATATATAGAGTGTAGGTCTTATATAGCATGCAGCTCTTCATATATAGTGTGCAGTTCATATATAGCATACAGCTCTTTATATATAGTGTGCAGCTCTCATATATAGCATGCAGCTCTTCATATACAGTGTGTAGGTCTTATATAGCACGCAGCTCTCATATATAGCACGCAGCTCTTCATATACAGTGTGCAGTTCATATATAGTGTGCAGTTCATATATAGCATACAGCTCTTTATATATAGTGTGCACCTCTCTTATATGCCATGCAGCTCCTATATAGCATGTAGCCCTCTAACATAGCTTGCAGGTCTCATAGCATGCAGCTCATTTCTACAGTGCATAGGTCTCACACTGCATGCTGCTGTCTTATGCAGTGTGCAGCTCATCTATAGGGTGAGCTCTCTTACACAGTGGGTAGCTCTCAGATGTAGTGTGCAGCTCTCTTATTCAATGCATAGCTTGCTTATATAGCCTGTAGCTCGTATATGCGGTGTGCAGCTCATACACAGTTCATAGCTCTCAGATCCAGTGTGTAGCTCATATATGCTCTTATATATAATCTAATATGCACTCATATATAGTCTTACATATGCTCTTCTACAGTGTGTAGCTCTATTACACAGTGTGCAGCTCATACGTAGTGTGCAGCTCTTCTATAGAAATTAGTCCAGGGGGGTTCTGCATTGAGTTTCTCTGTCGTTCTCCCCCATCCCATCCCATCCCATCCCATCCCATCCCATCCCATCCCTATCCCCATCCCTATCCCTGCACAGCTCACGGCCTCAGAGGCACAAGAGATTCATCCTTCTTTGGGGCTCAATCTTCCCCAGAGGCTTAAAACGAGAGGGAGGGCAGCAGCGCCCCAAAGGATGCTGCTTAATGGCTCCAGTGCTTCTCTGCAGCTCCCCTCTAATGTGGGGGTGCTCATGGTAATAGTAACAATAATAATAGCAAAATACTAATTATTATTATTTATTAATGCATCTTATTATTTATTATTGATTATTATTACTTATTAAGGACCTGAATCAATCCCACTCTCCCAATGGACATCCCTTTGGGCATCCCAAAACACTGATGTCCCCCCAAAAATACACCCTGTTGGGCTTCCAATTTGGGGGTCTCCACATTGAATAGGGACTGACCAGGATCAGGGCAGGGGGGTTTGGGGACCTGACCTCAGGCCATCCGGTAGCACCAGTAAAAACCTCAAGCTCCAAAAATAGTGGTATAAAAATCCCTCTATTTGCTAAAAATCAGATCAAAAGCACCAACCTAGAGGAGTTTTTTGGTTAGAAAAAGGGGAAAATTAGGATCCAGTGAGTGCTGGGAATTATGAACCACCACGGATTGGGGGGCATAAATCAAGTAGCTTGGCTGGTGAAGGGACAGGGCTAAAAACCAGGAGTAATTCCAAACCTTTTGTTAAAAATAGCCATAAAAAAAATGGGAAAACCCACTCAATTTGTATCAAAAATACACAAGTGTCATCTTGTTGGGAAAGTGCCAGAAAAGGGAATGATGAGACACAAACAGATGTGGGGTTTGAGCACGGGGATGGGGAATGCTTCCTCCCTCGCACGTGCGATGAGTTGCGCCGGTCCCTGCGGGTGGCAGAGCATCACAGAGCAGTTTGGGTTGGAAGAGACCTTCAGAGCTCATCGAGTCCAACCGCCCTGCAACGAGCAGGGACATCTTCACCCAGAGCCACATCCCATGGATGGGTCCACGGAGGCTCCTTAGATGCTGGTGGGGTGACGGTGGAGCTCCTGCCCCTTCAGCAGCGCGATCTGGAAGGTGGGGTTGGGATGAGATGGGCACATGAGGCTGTGCCCCCCCCGGAGTGCCCCCAACTCACCTGCTCCTCCAGGCCACGGATGCGGTGGTGATGGATGCGCTCCCGAGCCTCCAGCTCCGGAGAGGGCCTGGAACTCGGTGGAGATGGGTGCTCCAGCGCCAGCGCCTGCATGGGGAGCGGTGGTGTCACCCCAGCCCCAGCCCAGGGCAAGCACCAGCATCTTTCCAACAAGGAATGAGCCCAAAGAGCCCAGCCACATCCTAGGGCAAGTACCAGCATCCCTGGGAAGCACCCCTAAAAGAGCCCAGCCCCATCCCAACAGAAGCACCATCATCTCCCCAGGGGGGAGGAAGTCCCCGAAAGAGCCCAGCACCATTCCAGGGCAAGCACCAGCATCTTCATAACCTGGGAAGCACCCCAGAAAGAGCCCAGCCCCATCCCAGTACAAGCACCAACACATCCCTTCATGCTGGGATGAGCCCAGCACTATCCCGAGGCAAGAACATCCTCTCCCCAAGTTGAAATAAGCCCCCAGAGGAATCCAGCACCATCCAAGTGCAAGCCTCAGCACCTTTCTTCATGATGGCATAAGCCCAGCACCCTCCCAGTACAAGCACCAGCACCTTCCCAGGCTGGAAGAAGCCCATAAAAGGCCCCAGCACCATCCCAGGGCAAGCACCAGCACCTCCCTTCATGCTGGGATGAGCCCAACATCATTGCAGAGCAAGCACCAGCATCTCCCCAGGCTGTGAAGCACCCCAAAAACAAGACCATCCCCATCCCAGGGCAAGCACCAGCACCTCCCTTTATGCTGGGATGAGCCCAGCATCAACCCAGAGCAAGCACCAGCATCTCCTCAGGCTGGGAAGCACCCCAAAAATAAGCCCAGTGCCATTCCAGGGCAAGCACCAGCATCTCCTTCATGCTTGGTTGCACCCAGCATCGTTGCAGAGCAAGCATCAGCATCTCCCCAGGCTGTGAAGCACCCCAAAGATGAGCCCAGACCCATCCTAGTACATGCACCAGTATCTCCCCAGGCTGGAAGAAGCCCATAAGAGGCCCCAGCATCATCCCAGGGCAGGCACCAACATCTCAGTTCAAGCTGGGATGAGCCCAGCATCGTTCCAGTGCAAGCACCACCATCGCCCCAGGCTGTGAAGCACCCCAAAAACAAGACCAGCCCCATCCCATTGCAAGCACCAGCACCTCCCTTCATGCCAGGATGAGTCCCCATCCCCACCCCGCTGCAAGCCGCCGGTGGGGCCGGGGGCTCCACACCAAGCGGGTGGGCAGCACCCGCTGCATGGCACCCACCTGCAGCATGCGCACGCGCTGCTGCGCCTCCGCCAGCTCCTGCTGTGCTGCACGCAGGGAGCGGTGCAGCCGGCCCTGCTCCGCAGAGAGCCGCAGCGAGGACTCCTGTGCCTCCAGCTTCTCCCGCTCCACCTGCGGGGAATGCAGGGGAATAGAGCAGTGAGACAGGTATAGGGACATGGGAATGGAGCAGTGAGAGATACAGGACATGGGAATGGAGCAGTGAGAGATACAGGACATGGGAATGGAGCAGTGAGAGATACAGGACATGGGAATGGAGCAGTGAGAGATACAGGACATGGGAATGGAGCAGTGGGAGATATAGGACATGGGAATGGAGCAGTGAGATACAGGACATGGGAATGGAGCAGTGAGATACAGGACATGGGAATGGAGCAGTGGGAGATACAGGACATGGGAATGGAGCAGTGAGAGATACAGGACATGGGAATGGAGCAGTGAGATACAGGACATGGGAATGGAGCAGTGAGATACAGGACATGGGAATGGAGCAGTGAGAGATACAGGACATGGGAATGGAGCAGTGAGATACAGGACATGGGAATGGAGCAGTGGGAGATACAGGACATGGGAATGGAGCAGTGAGAGATACAGGACATGGGAATGGAGCAGTGAGATACAGGACATGGGAATGGAGCAGTGAGGGATGCAGGACATGGGAATGGAGCAGTGAGAGATACAGGACATGGGAATGGAGCAGTGGGAGATATAGGACATGGGAATGGAGCAGTGAGATACAGGACATGGGAATGGAGCAGTGAGAGATACAGGACATGGGAATGGAGGAGTGAGAGATACAGGACATGGGAATGGAGCAGTGGGAGATACAGGACATGGGAATGGAGCAGTGAGATACAGGACATGGGAATGGAGCAGTGAGAGATACAGGACATGGGAATGGAGCAGTGAGATACAGGACATGGGAATGGAGCAGTGAGAGATACAGGACATGGGAATGGAGCAGTATATGGAGCAGTGAGAGGGACATGGGAATGGAGCAGTGAGATACAGGACATGGGAATGGAGCAGTGAGAGATACAGGACATGGGAATGGAGCAGTGAGACAGGTATAGGGACGTGGGAATGGAGCAGTGAGAGATACAGGACATGGGAATGGAGCAGTGGGAGATACAGGACATGGGAATGGAGCAGTGAGAGATACAGGACATGGGAATGGAGCAGTGAGGGATAGCAGTGAGGGATACAGGACATGGGAATGGAGCAGTGAGAGATGCAGGACATGGGAATGGAGCAGTGAGGGATACAGGACATGGGAATGGAGCTGTGAGAGATACAGGACATGGGAATGGAGCAGTGGGAGATACAGGACATGGGAATGGAGCAGTGAGATACAGGACATGGGAATGGAGCAGTGAGATACAGGACATGGGAATGGAATGAGATACAGGACATGGGAATGGAGCAGTGAGATACAGGACATGGGAATGGAGACAGTGGAGAGAGATACAGGACATGGGAATGGAGCAGTGAGGGATACAGGACATGGGAATGGAGCAGTGAGACAGGTATCGGGACATGGGAATGGAGCAGTGAGAGATACAGGACATGGGAATGGAGCAGTGAGAGATACAGGACATGGGAATGGAGCAGTGAGAGATACAGGACATGGGAATGGAGCAGTGAGAGATACAGGACATGGGACTGGAGCAGTGAGATACTGGACATGGGAATGGAGCAGTGAGATACAGGACATGGGAATGGAGCAGTGAGAGATACAGGACATGGGAATGGAGCAGTGAGAGATACAGGACATGGGAATGGAGACATGGGAATGGAGCAGTGAGATACAGGACATGGGAATGGAGCAGATGACAGAATGGAGCAGTGAGATATGGGAATGGACAGATACAGGACAGATAGCAGTGAGAGATACAGGACATGGGAATGGAGCATAGTGAGGACATGGGAATGGAGAGAGATACAGGACATGGGAATGGAGCAGTGAGAGATACAGGACATGGGAATGGAGCATGGATACAGGACATGGGAATGGAGCAGTGAGAGATACAGGACATGGGAATGGAGCAGTGAGAGATACAGGACAGGGGAGCAGTGAGAGATACAGGACATGGGACTGGAGCAGAGATACAGGACATGGGACTGGAGCAGTGAGATACAGGACATGGGAATGGAGCAGTGAGAGATACAGGACATGGGAATGGAGCAGTGAGAGATACAGGACATGGGAATGGAGCAGTGGGAGATACAGGACATGGGAATGGAGCAGCAGTGGGAATGGAGCAGTGAGATACAGGACATGGGAATGGAGCAGTGAGATACAGGACATGGGAATGGAGCAGTGAGATAGACTCACATGGGACTGTGATGTGTGAGATACAGGACATGGGAATGGAGCAGTGAGAGATACAGGACATGGGAATGGAGGGATACAGGACATGGGAATGGAGCAGTGAGATACAGGACATGGGAATGGAGCAGTGAGGGATACAGGACATGGGAATGGAGCAGTGAGACAGGTATCGGGACATGGGAATGGAGCAGTGAGATACAGGACATGGGAATGGAGCAGTGAGAGATACAGGACATGGGAATGGAGCAGTGAGAGATACAGGACATGGGAATGGAGCAGTGAGATACAGGACATGGGAATGGAGCAGTGAGATACAGGACATGGGAATGGAGCAGTGAGAGATACAGGACATGGGAATGGAGCAGTGAGATACAGGACATGGGAATGGAGCAGTGAGAGATACAGGACATGGGAATGGAGCAGTGAGATACAGGATATGGGAATGGAGCAGTGAGACAGGTATAGGGACATGGGAATGGAGCAGTGAGAGATACAGGACATGGGAATGGAGCAGTGAGAGATACAGGACATGGGAATGGAGCAGTGAGATACAGGACATGGGAATGGAGCAGTGGGAGATACAGGACATGGGAATGGAGCAGTGAGGGATGCAGGACATGGGAATGGAGCAGTGAGAGATACAGGACATGGGAATGGAGCAGTGAGATACAGGACATGGGAATGGAGCAGTGAGATACAGGACATGGGAATGGAGCAGTGAGAGATACAGGACATGGGAATGGAGCAGTGAGATACAGGACATGGGAATGGAGCAGTGGGAGATACAGGACATGGGAATGGAGCAGTGAGATACAGGACATGGGAATGGAGCAGTGAGATACAGGACATGGGAATGGAGCAGTGAGAGATACAGGACATGGGAATGGAGCAGTGAGATACAGGACATGGGAATGGAGCAGTGAGAGATACAGGACATGGGAATGGAGCAGTGGGAGATACAGGACATGGGAATGGAGCAGTGGGAGATACAGGACATGGGAATGGAGCAGTGAGGGATACAGGACATGGGAATGGAGCAGTGAGATACAGGACATGGGAATGGAGCAGTGAGGGATACAGGACATGGGAATGGAGCAGTGAGAGATACAGGACATGGGAATAGAGTAAATGAGAGACGCAGGACATGGAAAATACAGAAAATAACATATATAGTACATATGAAATATAGCAATTACATATAAATTTTGTATAATATAAAATATAGCAGATTGACTAATATATAGGAGATTATAGATACAGAATCACAGAATCATAGAATAGTCAGGGTTGGAAAGGACCTTAAGATCATCTAGTTCCAACCCCCTGCCACTTTGTATATAATATAAAATATAGTTGGTGATTTGTATCATATATTGCAGATAATATATGATATAAGCCACATAGACTCTATATACTATAAAATACAGCAGATTGCAGATTTAATGTTATATTTTATATGTGTATATATATTATACATACATTATATATATACTGTCTATATATCCATATATAGTATATATACATATATATTAATGTATTATAGATCTATAATACTGTATAGATCTATAATAATGTATATATCATTGCAATATAAAATAGAGATTATATACTAGACACTAGATAATATATATAAAATAGAGCAGATAACACATAAAATATAGATTATAGATAATACAAAAATACATTACTTATATAATATATAGCAGATAACATATATAATAAAATTGTAGCAGATTATATATATACACATGAGAATACATGGAATGGAATAGAGCAGACATGCGATAACACACATAATATAAAATACCACAGATTATATATATAAAATATGGTAGATTAAGACAGATATTTCACATATTTCATATATATAATACATACGTAAGTGCATACAGACCCTGTGCCTAGCACACAACATATATACAAAGCCCATTGCATATCTGTATAACGAGCTGGGGCTCGGGTTTGCCTTTGCTGCGCACCCAGCCTTGGCACATGGGTGCGTGTCCCGGCACCCCCATGGGTGCGATGCCCCCGAGGTGCCCCCTCACCTTGTCCAGGGTCTTCTTCAGGGCACCCTTGTCCTTCTCGAGGCGCAGGGCAAGGCGCTCGGCCTCCCGCCGCTCCCG
Source organism: Pezoporus occidentalis (assembly GCF_034315485.1). Taxonomy (NCBI): domain Eukaryota; kingdom Metazoa; phylum Chordata; class Aves; order Psittaciformes; family Psittacidae; genus Pezoporus; species Pezoporus occidentalis. The sequence goes on from NW_026914448.1 coordinate 548,907, forward strand.
CTGCGAGCGGGCCAGGGCCTGCTGCAGGCTGCTCACCCGCTGCTGCAGCCCCCCCTGCTGCTCCTGCAGCCCCCCGTGCTCCTCCTGCTGCCGCTGCAGCAGCGCCTGCGGGCCGGGAGCATGGCCATGGGCACGGGGAAAGGGATGCTGGGCTCTGGGGCGCTCCAGAGGGTAAGCAAGGGGAGGGGGAAGGGATGCTGCATGGGGGCAATAGGGTGCTGGGATGAGCAGCACCGCTTCCCTCCTTTCCTGGAGGGGTTCAAGAGGGTTCTAGGGCTCTAGAGGAGTCCACAGGGTGATGCAAGGGGGGACAAAAGGTGCTGTATGGGAGGGCAAAGGGGTGTAGGGTGCTGCGTGGTAGGGTTAAAGAATGCAGGGAGCTGTATGGGGCAATAGGGTGCTGCATGGGGAGGTTAAAGGGTGTATAGGGGAAAAGGGTGCGGGGGCTTTAGAGGGGTCCATAGGGTCATGCAAGGGTGGCGATGCAAAGGATGCTGCATGGGCGGGGGCAATAGGCGCTGCATGGGGTCAAAACAGGCTGGATGGAGCAGGCAATGGAGCTGCACGGAGGCAAAGGACAGCGAATATGGGGAACCCAGCATGGAGGGGAGCCCCCCCTCCCCGGCCCTCACCTCCTGCTGCTGCTGGATCTGCGCCTCCAGCTCATCCCTGCCCCGCTGCAGCTCCTCCCGCTCCTGCCGCAGCTCCTGCAGCTGCTCCCGCAGCGCCGCCTTCTCCTCCCTTGCCTCGGCCAGCGCCCGCCGCGCCACCTCCAGCCCCTCCTGCAGCGTAAGGACACGGCAGTGACCCCCCGACTCCCCGGCACAGGCACCCCGCGGGTACCCGCACCCAAGGGTGCTCACCCCACCTGCAGTGCCCGGCGGTCCTGCTCGCCCGCGGCCAGCGCGCTCCGCAGCTGCAGCAGCCGCTCGTGGACCACGGCGCCATCGGCCGCCGCCGCAGCAGCATCCTTGGAGCCGGTGTCCGTCAGGGCCGTGCTCAGGCGCTGCATCGCCTGCTGCAAGGTGCCGGCGCGGTGCTCGCTGTCTGCCAGCTACAGCCAAAACACCGAGAGCAGTGAGTGCACCGGTTAACGTTCATCTGTGCCATGGGGATTGAGAGGAACTGATGAGGAAGCCAAGTGTAAGGTCCTGCATATGGGTAGGAGCAGCTCCAGGCACAGCTACAGGCTGGGGGAGATTGGATGGAGCAGCCCTGAGAAGGACTTGGGGTGTTGGTCAATGAGAAGCTCCCCATGACCTGGCTTCAGTGAGCCCTTGAGCCCAGACCCCCCCCTGTGCTGGGCTGCACCCCCAGAGTGTGAGCAGCAGCTCAGGGAGGGGATCCTGCCCCTCTGCTGTGCTCTGGGGAGACCCCCCCTGCAGCCCTGATCCAGCTCTGGGGCAGCAGCACCAGAGGGACCTGGAGCTGTTGGAGCGAGGCCAGAGGAGGCCATGGAGATGCTGCGAGGGCTGGAGCAGCTCTGCTCTGGAGCCAGGCTGAGAGAGCTGGGCTGGGGCAGCCTGGAGAAGAGAAGGCTCCTGAAGGGGAGACCTGAGAGCAGCTCCAGTGCCTGAAGGGGCTGCAGGAAAGCTGGAGAGGGGCTTGGGACAAGGGATGTAGGGACAGGCCAAGGGGAATGGCTTTAACCTGCCAGAGGGGAGACTGAGATGAGCTCTTAGGCAGAAGCTCTTCCCTGTGAGGGTGCTGAGGCGCTGGCACAGGGTGCCCGGAGAAGCTGTGGCTGCCCCATCCCTGGCAGTGTTCAAGGCCAGGTTGGACACAGGGGCTTGGAGCAAGCTGCTCCAGTGGAAGGGGTCCCTGCCCGTGGCAGGGGTTGGGGCTGGAGGAGCTTTAAGGTCCCTTCCAACCCAAACCTGTGATTCTATTTAACTCTATGTCCCTGTTGGATACCTGTTTCTGCAGCAGCTCAGCATGATCCTGCATCGCCTGCACCTCCGCCTGCCGCTCCCCCAGGGCCGTGCGCGCACGCTGCAGCTCACCCTCCAGCACCTTCTGCTGCAGCTCCAGGCGCGAGCTCCTGCTCTCGGCCACCTCCAACCTCCTCTTGGCATCCTTGAGCTCTCCAGCTCGCTCCACGCTCACCCTCTCCTGCAGGATGGCGCGCTCAGGGATGGGGATGCAGGGCAGGATGCAGCCCGCACGGCGATGCTCACCTGCATGGCGCGGCGCTCGCCCTCGGCAGCGCGCAGGCTCTGCTGCAGCGCAGCCACCTTGTCCTGCAGCACCCGGCGCTCCCGCTCGCCCCGCGCCAGCGTCTCCTCCTGCAGCAGCAGCGCTGCCTGCGCGCTGCTCAGCTCCCCGCCGCTGCGGCGCCCTGCAGGGATGCAGGGCGGGGGTTACCCATCGCATTGGGATGGATGGAAGGTGCATGGGGGGGGGGGGGTCACCACTTTTAGTGGGGATGCAGGGATTTATAGGGATGCACAGGGGGATTTACCCATTTTTCTGGGGTTCACAGGGATGCAAAGGGGTTTATCGGGGTTTATAGGGGATGCATAAGGGGGTTTACCCATTTTCTTGGATTTATGAAGGATGCACAGGGGATTTTACCCACTTTGTTGTGATTTATGGGGGATGCACACGGGTTTACCCATTTTGGGGGGGATTTACAGAGTCTGCACAGAGGGTTTCACAGCTTTACTGGGCTTTACAGGGATGCAGGAGGGTTTACAAGGATTTATGGGGGATGCATGGGGGTTCAACCACTTTCAGTGGGGTTTAGAGGGATGCATGGGAGCTTTTACCACTTTACTGGGGTTTTAAAGGGGATGCAGGGTCGGTACTGGGATCTATGGGGGACGCACAAGGATTTTATCCATTTGATTGAGATTTAAGGAGTCTGCACAGGGAGTTTTACCGGCTTTGCTGGGGTTTACAGGGATGCAGGGGGGTTGTTCTGGGATTTATGGAGGCTGCATAGGGGGTTTACCAGTTTCTGTGGGTTTTACACTGATGCATGGGGGCTTTTACCACTTTTACTGGGGTTCAAAGGGGATACAGGGGCAGTTTCACCAGGGTTTACTGGGCAGGCATTGGGGTTTTACCAGGGTTCATGGGGTTTCCAGGGGGGGGACTGACCAATTGTACCAGGATTTTGAGGCTGTGCATGGAGGAAATCCCACCCATTCATCGCCCTCCCTGTGCCTCAGTTTCCCCACTCATTGGTGAGGCTCCAGCATGGAACAAATCACCCCAAACCCCACAGTTCAGAGGGGATCTCCCCCCCCTCCAAAACCCCATCTCCCCCATCACCTTCCTCACTCTCATCCACCAGCTTCTGGAGCTGCTGCATCCGGGCACTGGTGCTGTCCCGCTGCTCCTCTGCCTCTGCCAGCCGCCGGCCCAGGCTGCCCACCTGCACCCGCAGCTCCTCCTGCGGCAAGAAAATGGGGTGAAAAAGGGGCTTTTTGGGTGCGATGGGGAAGGGAAGGGGAGGAAAGGGAAGCGGAGATGGTACCCGCTCCCGCTGCGCATCCTGCAGCTCGCGCAGGAAGTCCCGCAGCGCTGCCCGCACCGCCTCGGGCTCGGATGCTGCATCTGGGTCCAGGGATGAGCCGGGGCTCAATGACCCCTCCAGTCCCCCACCTGTATGGGGACAAACAGGGTAGCATGGGGACAACGGGGGCAGCACCCAAGGGAAGGTGGCAAGCCGGAGTTGGATGTGCCACAGTGGGATGCACCCATGGGATACAGGGGTGTAAGAGATGGGTCCCCATCACCCCGCTGCTCCAAGGGATGAAGCAATGGGGTACGGGAAACCCCAGGAATGTAGGAGATGGAACAGTGGGGTGAGAGGGGAACCCCAGGAATGGAGCAATGGGCCCTGGGGGATCCAGGGGATGAGAGGATGGGGCAATGGGGTGATGAGGGACCCCAGGGATGAAGAAATGGGGTATGGGAGACCCCCAGGATTGGAGGGGACACAGCAAGTGTGATGGAGTGCAAGGGATGGAGCATGTGATGATGGAGATAGAGGAGATGGAGTGTTATGGGAAAGGTGTTATGGGAACCCCCAGGGATGAAGCAATGCAGCACAGGGAACCGCAAGGAAGCAGGGGATGGAGTTATAGGGTGATTGGGGAACCTCCAGAGATTCAGGGGATGGAGCAGTGGAGAACAGGAGACTCCCAAGAATGAAGTAATGAGGTATGGAGGACCCCAGAGATGCAGTAAACACAGCAACAGAATGATGGAGATGCAGGTGATGGAGCAACAGCATGAAGGGGATGCAGAGGATAGAGCAACAGGGTGATAGGGATGAAGAGGATGGAGCAAGAGGGCAATGGGGAAGGAGCAACAGGGTGATAGGTATGAAGAAGATGGAGCAACAGGGTGAGACGGATGAAGAAGATGGAGCAACAGGGCGACAGGGATGCAGGGGATGGAGCAACAGGGCAATAGGGATGCAGAGCTGGAACAATGGGACATGAGGAACCCCCCGGGATGCTGGGGATGGAGCACTGCAGCAGGATGCACTGCAGCAGGATGCACCCCTCTCCCCTATAAGCGAGGTACAAAGCAGCGGGGGTCCCCGGAGCCCCTCACCCTTGCCGGGGGAGCCGGCCCGAGCGCGGCCGATGCCCATGGTGCGGCGCAGGGCAGACTGGATGCCCCCCAGGCGGGTCTCGGTGGCCCGGCGCAGCTCCTCGCCGCGCGCCAGCTCCGCTTCCAGCCCCTGCGCCCGGCCCTCGGCCGCGCTCAGGCGCAGGCTCAGCTCGGCCGCTTCGCCCCGCGCCGCTTCCACCTTCAGCTGCAGGTTGCGGGCATCGGCCAAGAGCTTCTTCTCGCTGCCTCGAGCCTCCTCCAGGCTGCGGGCCAGGTCCTTCTCCCGCTGCCGGAACTCGGCCTCCGCCTCCGAGAGCCGCTGCTGCAGGTGCTGGAGCTGCGGAACACGGGTGGAGATGGGGCGATGGGGAGAGGAGAGTGATGGGGTGCAAGGGGTGGGGTAATGGTGTGATAGGGAACCCCCAGGGATGCAGAGAACACAGCAAGAGGGTGGGGATGCAGGGGATGGAGTAATGAGGTGATGGGGAAGCCCCAAGGATGTGGGGCACACAGCAGCAATGTGGAGATGCAGGGGATGGAGCAATTGGGGTGATGGGAACCCCCAGGTATGGAGCAATGGGGTGATGGGGGACCACCAAGGAAGCAGGAGACACAGCAGCAAGGTTGAGATGCAGGGGATGGAGCAGTGGAGTGACAGGGACCTCCAGGGATGGAGCAATGGGGTGATGGGGGTGCAGCAGTTGGAGTACAGGATAATAGAGATGGAGGAGATGGAGGGATGGAGCAATGGTGTGATGGGGGAACCCCAGGGATACAGAGGATACAGCAATGGGTGATGGGGATGGAGGGCATGGAGGGGATGGAGTAATGGGTGATGGGGCCCCCAAGGGATAGAGCAATGAGGTGTAAGGAACCCAGGGATGCAGGACGGAGTGGTGGGGTGATGGAGACACCCAGGGACACCAGACCCAGAGTTAGGAGACAATGGGATTGCAAGACACACACCAATGGAGGATGCAAGGGACCTCAGGGGATGCAGGGCAGAGAGCAAAGGGTGATGGCAACATCAGAGACTGAGAGACGGGGTAATGGGGACACCCAGGGGCATGGCATCAAACAACGGAACAGTGGAGACATTGAGGGACACAGTATGCCAGCTTTGGGGTAATGGAGATGCTTGGGGACAACAGGCGCTGAGTTATGGGGGGAAGAGACAGGGACACTGGATAGGCTGGGCACGGAGCTGTGGGGTGATGGGGCCGCAGAGCACTGAGAAACAGGGTTCTGGGGACACCCCCCATACACAATCACCTCCTTCCTGGCAGCCTCCGTCCCGGCCTCGCTCTCTGCCACCTTCTGCCTGAGGCCGAAGGCTTCGCGGCGGCTCTCCTGCTCCCGCTGCTCCTCCAGGGCCATGCGCGCCTGCAGCTCGCCCAGCTCCCTGCTCCTCCGGCTGTTCTCACCGTCCAGGTCCTTCACCTGCCCACGGAGCACAGGGGCACGGTGTGGGGACACCCGAAATGGATGAAGGGGGGTTGGTTCTCACCCTCCTCCTCCTCACCTGGCGGCGCAGCTCCTGCAGCTCCCGGCGCGCATCCAGGCGGGCTCGCTCCAGCTCCCGCAGCGCCGCCCGCAGCTCGCTCACTTCCCGCTCCGCAGCCGCCCGCCCGTCCTCCACCAGCGCCAGGCGCTGCTCCTTCTCCTCACCGGCACGTTTCAGGCTGCGGGAGAGGGGAGACAGGGCCGGGTCACCCACAGGGGCACTGCAGTGCCCCGAGCACCGCCCTGTCCTCAGCATCCCGCTCCAAGCCATCCCCATCCTCCAGCATCCCTCTCGTTTGGATGCTCCTCCCCAGCTACCACCCCATCAGGGCAGCCTCCACCCTGAGCGCTGCCACCCTGAACACAGAATCCCAGCCTGGTTTGGGTTGAAGGGACCTTAAAGCTCACCCAGCTCCAACCCCTGCCACTAGAGCAGGGACTCCTTCCACTAGAGCAGCTTGCTCCAAGCCCCTGTGTCCAACCTGGCCTTGAACACTGCCAGGGATGGGGCAGCCACAGCTTCTCTGGGCACCCTGTGCCAGCGCCTCAGCACCCTCACAGGGAAGAGCTTCTGCCTAAGAGCTCATCTCAGTCTCCCCTCTGGCAGGTTAAAGCCATTCCCCTTGGCCTGTCCCTACAGGCCCTTGTCCAAAGCCCCTCTACAGGTTTCTCTTTCCCCCAACAAGTCCCTCTAAGGCACTGCCCCATCCCAAACACTGCTCACCTCGAGCAACCCCTGTACTGAGCATCTTGCTCCGGTGAATCCCGTCCTTAGGCATCCCTCCCCATGCCCAAACTTCCATCTCCTTGTCCCCAAACATCACCCTGACCTGGAGCACCACCCTCCAAGGCATTGCACTAACCCATAGATTTCCCAACCTGAGCACCCCTGTGTCCCAAGCATTACCCCAATCACAGACATCGTTTGCCAAGGCAACACATCACCCCGAATATCTCCTAACTGGAGCATCCCCTTGTCCTGAGCATCATCCCAACAGCAAGCACCACCCTCCAAGGTGCTGCATCACCCCCTGCATCTCCCAGCTTGGGCGCACCCTTCTCCCAACCATCACCCCAACCCTGAGCACCCAAAACACTGCATCACTGCATGCATCCCATGACCCCAAGCATTGCACCATCTCCTACATCTCCCAACTTGAGCAGCCCCTTGCCCAACCATCACCCCAACCCTGAGCACCCCAAAACATGGCACTACTCCAAGTATTGCCCTGACCCTGAGCATCACACCACCTCCTGTATCTCCAAACTTAGGTATCCTCTTGTCCTAAGCATCACCCTGACTCAGCATCACCCCAACACCTCCTTGTCCTGCATATTACCCTGACCTTGCTCATCACCCCAACTCCTGCATCTCCCAACTTGAGCAGCCCCTTGTCCTGCACATCACCCCAACACTGAGCACCCAAAACACTGCACTATCCCAAGCACTGCCCTGACCCTGAGCATCGCACCACCTCCTGTATCACCCAACTTAGGTATCCCCTTGTCCTAAGCATCACCCCGACCCTGAACATCACCCCAACCTGACCATCACTCCAACCCCAGCACCCAAAACATTGTACTACCCCAAACGTTGCCCTTACTCTGAGCATTGCACCACCTCCTGTATCTCCCAACTTACGTACCCCTTGTCCTGCACATCACCCCGACCCTGCGCATCACCCTAACCCGGGCAGCCCCTTGTCCTTCACATCACCCCGACCCTCAGCATCACCCCAGCTCCTGCCTCTCCCCTCCTCGAGCATCCCTCGCCCCTCACCTGATGCGCTCGCCCTCTGCGCGGCGCAGCGCTGCCCGCAGCTCCTCGTTGGACCTCCGCAGCGCCTCCTTCTCCCTCGCCTCGTCCCCCAGCGCCCTGCGCGCCTCCTGCGCCTGCCTCCGCTGCGCTTCCCGGCCTTCCCGGCTCTCCCGGGCCTCCCGCTGCGCCTGCAGCAGCTCCCGCCGCCCCGCGGCCCGCGCCTCCGCCACCAGCCGCAGCTGCGCCCGCGCATCCTCCGCCTGCGCCGGGGCGGGAGGGGGGTGTTAGGGGCTGGGGTATTGGGGGCGGTGGGAAGGGGTCGGGGGGGTTCACCTCCCGCAGGGCTCCATCCCGCTGCTTGGCGGCTGCTGTCACTTGGCCACGGAGGGTTTTCGCCTCCCGCTCGTGCGTCGCTGCTGTCTCCTCTGCCTGCGCCCGCAAGGTGCGCAGCTCCGCTGCCAGGCTCTGCATGGGGGGGGGGCACAGCACCCTGAGCACCCCTGCCCCGCTTGTTTGGGATCCCGGGGGAATTGTGATGGGGATGGTGCGGGGATGGGGAACCTCGGGTACCGCACCTGAGCATCCCCATCGCCCAGGAGGCTTGCAAGGGGAAAATGGGGGCCTCGCAATGGAGAGCCTGAAAGATGGGGGGACATTGCAGGAGCTGCAAGATGGGGGGGGGGGTCTTGGAATGGAGGGGGTGAACCTTGGGAAGTGGGGTTTGCAATAAGGGGGATGGCCAGGAATGGGGGATACCCAGGCATGGGGGTTTGCAATGCTGTAATGGGGGGGGGCATGGGGGAACTGCAATGATGGGGATATATGGGACACCCAGATATGGGTGGGTGTAATGGGGGAGCCATGGGAGACACCCAGGCATAGGGGAGTGGCAGTAGGGGGACACAGGGGCCATCCAGTGATGGGTGCTGCAATGGAAGGGGATGCTTAGGCATAGGCGGTTGCACGGAGAGGGCACAGCCAGACATGGGGGCTGCAGTAGGGGCCATGTGGGGCTCTGTGCCACCATGGCGGGGGGGGTCCCAGGACCTTCCACACCCACCTCCTCCTTCTCCTGGTGGCTGGAGACCTCCCGGCGCTGCTGCTCGAGCTCAGCCGTGGCCTCGGCCAGGCCCCGCTGAAGCCGCTGCAGTGCCTCAGCCAGGGCAGCCCTCTCCTCCTCCTGCAGTGCCAGTGCCTGTGAGGACAAGGATCAGCCCCGGGGGGGGACACGGATCAGCCTGGGGGGACACCGGGGCTCAGGCTGGGGGGACATGGGGACACCCACCTGCTGCTTCTCGTTCTCATGCTGCTGCCGCATCGACGCCAGCTCAGCTGCCAGCACCTCCTGATCCCGAGAGAGCCGGACCCGCTCGGCTTCCAGCTCCTCCTGAACCCAACACGAGCAGTGAACCCAACCCCAACAGTAAACCCAACCCCAAGTGAGCCCAACACCAACAGTGAACCCAACACCAACAGTGAGCCCAAACCAACGGTGAACCCAACACCAACAGTGAACCCAACACCAACAGTGAACCCAACCCCAACAGTGAACCCAACACCAACAGTGAACCCAACACCAACAGTGAACCCAACCCCAAGTGAGCCCAACACCAACAGTGAACCCAAACCAACAGTGAGCCCAACACCAACAGTGAGCCCAAACCAACGGTGAGGCCAACACCAACGGTGAGGCCAACACCAACAGTGAGCCCAACCCCAAGTGAGCCCAACCCCAAGTGAGCCCAACCCCAAGTGAGCCCAACACCAACAGTGAACCCAAACCAACAGTGAGCCCAACCCCAAGTGAGCCCAACCCCAAGTGAGCCCAACCCCAAGTGAGCCCAACCCCAAGTGAGCCCAACCCCAACAGTGAACCCAAACCAACAGTGAGCACAAACCAACAGTGAGCACAAACCAACAGTGAGCACAAACCAACAGTGAGCCCAAAACCAACAGTGAGCCCAACACCAACAGTGAGCCCAGCACCAACAGTGAGCCCAAACCAACGGTGAGGCCAACACCAACAGTGAGCCCAGCCCCAACAGTGAGCCCAACACCAACAGTGAGCCCAAACCAACAGTGAGCGCAACCCCAACAGTGAACCCAACCCCAACAGTGAGCCCAAACCAACAGTGAGTCCAACCCCAACAGTGAGCTCAACCCTAACAGTGAGCCCAAACCAACAGTGAGCCCAACCCCAACAGCGAGCCCAAACCAACAGTGAGCCCAACCCCAACAGTGAGCCCAACCCCAACAGTGAGCCCAACACCAACAGTGAGCCCAACCCCAACAGTGAGCCCAAACCAACAGTGAACCCAACCCTAACAGTGAGCCCAAACCAACAGTGAGCCCAACCCCAACAGTGAGCCCAACCCCAACAGTGAGCCCAAACCAACAGTGAGCCCAACCCCAACAGTGAGCCCAACCCCAACAGTGAACCCAACCCCAACAGTGAACCCAACACCAACAGTGAACCCAACACCAACAGTGAGCTCAACCCCAGCAGTGAACCCAACCCCAACAGTGAACCCAACACCAACAGTGAACCTCCCAAAGCAGTGAAACTCCAAAAATCAGTGAACCCCAAAGTCACCAGCAACCCCCTAAAATCAGCAACTTTGCACCCCAAGAATAATCACTGCACCCCAAAAATCATCACTGCACCCCAAAAATCAGCATCGCACCACCAACATCAGCATTATGTCTCAAGAATGAGCACAGTACCCCAAAAATTCCCCATCCCCCCAAACTCTACACCCCTGTCCCAGCCCCACTGCGCTCACCTTCTCATGCTGCAGGCGGTCGAGCTCGGCGCGGTGCCCATCGCGGGCGCGCTGCAGGGCCACGGTCACCGCCGCGGTCTCAGCTGCAGCCACGGCCTCACGCCGGCTCTGCAGCTCCCGCTCCCGGTCCAGCCGTGCGGCGCCCAGCTCCGCTGCAGGGCACTCATCAGTGGGGTGTCAGTGGGGACACCCCGGGGTGTGGGGGGACAGGAGCAGGGTCACAGGGGGACAAATGGTGGTGGAGAAGAGCTTGTCATGGCCCTGCTGCAGGTGGATGAGGATGGAAGAGGATGAGGATGGGGATGGACAAGAGTGAAGACGGGGGATGGACAGCAATAAAGATGGTGGATGGATGGAGATGAAAGTGGGGATAAGAATACAGATGGAGTACAGATGGATGGTGCTGGAGATGAGGATAAACATAGGAAGAACAGGGATGAGGATGATGATGGAGAATGAATGGGAATGAGGATGAAGACGATGATGGGGAATGAATGGGGATGGCACTGGAGATGACGATGAAGACTGGGATTAAGATGGGGATAGTGTTGGAGATGAGAATGAAGATAGGGGTGGACCGGGATGAGGATGGGGACTGAGATAAGGATGGAGATGGGGATGAATATGAGGATCAGGGATGAGGATGGGGAAGAGGATGAAGATGGGAGGTGGAAGGGGATGAAGATGGTGGATGGATGGACGTGAAAGTGGAGATGAGGATACAGATGAAGTTTGAACAGGGATAGTGTTAGAGATGAGGATAAAGATGGGATGGACAGGGATGAGGATGGGGATGAAGAGAGGGATTGAGATGAGGATGTGGAAGATGAAGCAGGGGTAAAAGGACAGAAGGAGATGGCCGGGGTGATGGGGACAGGGACCTCTCACCCTCCAAAGCCTCCTTGGCCTGAAGCAGGCTCCGTCCCTCAGCCTCCAGCTGCTGGTTGCGGGCATCGAGCTGGGTGAGCTGCTGCTGCAACTGGAAGATGCTGCTCTCCAGCCCCTCCTTCTCCGACCTGCCAGAACAGCACCAGTCACACTGCCCAGAGCAACACCAGCACCAGTCACACTGCTCAGAGCCACACCAGCACCAGTCATAGTGTTCAGAGCCACACCAGCACCAGTCCCAGTGCCCAGAGCCACACCAGCACCAGTCACAGTGCCCAGAGCCACACCAGCACCAGTCACACTGCCCAGAGCCACACCAGCACCAGTCCCAGTGCCCAGAGCCACACCAGCACCAGTCACAGTGCCCAGAGCCACACCAGCACCAGTCACACTGCCCAGAGCCACACCAGCACCAGTCCCAGTGCCCAGAGCCACACCAGCACCAGTCACAGTGCTCAGAGCCACACCAGCACCAGTCCCAGTGCCCAGAGCCACACCAGCACCAGTCACAGTGCCCAGAGCCACACCAGCACCAGTCACACTGCCCAGAGCCACACCAGCACCAGTCACAGTGCCCAGAGCCCCACCAGCACCAGTCACAGTGTTCAGAACCACACCAGCACCAGTCACACTGCCCAGAACCACACCAGCACCAGTCACAGTGCCCAGAGCCACACCAGCACCAGTCACAGTGCCCAGAGCCACACCAGCACCAGTCACAGTGTTCAGAGCCACACCAGCACCAGTCACAGTGTTCAGAGCCACACCAGCACCAGTCACACTGCCCAGAGCCACACCAGCACCAGTCACAGTGTTCAGAGCCACACCAGCACCAGTCACAGTGCCCAGAGCCACACCAGCACCAGTCACAGTGCCCAGAGCCACACCAGCACCAGTCACAGTGCCCAGAGCCACACCAGCACCAGTCACAGTGCCCAGAGCCACACCAGCACCAGTCCCAGTGCCCAGAGCCACACCAGCACCAGTCCCAGTGCCCAGAGCCACACCAGCACCAGTCCCAGTGTTCAGAGCCACACCAGCACCAGTCACACTGCTCAGAGCCACACCAGCACCAGTCACAGTGCCCAGAGCCACACCAGCACCAGTCCCAGTGCCCAGAGCCACACCAGCACCAGTCCCAGTGCCCAGAGCCACACCAGCACCAGTCCCAGTGCCCAGAGCCACACCAGCACCAGTCACAGTGCCCAGAGCCACACCAGCACCAGTCACAGTGTTCAGAACCACACCAGCACCAGTCACACTGCCCAGAACCACACCAGCACCAGTCCCAGTGTTCAGAGCCACACCAGCACCAGTCCCAGTGCCCAGAGCCACACCAGCACCAGTCACACTGCCCAGAGCCCCACCAGCACCAGTCACACTGCCCAGAGCCACACCAGCACCAGTCACACTGCCCAGAGCCACACCAGCACCAGTCACACTGCCCAGAGCCACACCAGCACCAGTCCCAGTGCCCAGAGCCACACCAGCACCAGTCACAGTGCTCAGAGCCACACCAGCACCAGTCACACTGCCCAGAGCCACACCAGCACCAGTCACAGTGCCCAGAGCCACACCAGCACCAGTCCCAGTGCCCAGAGCCACACCAGCACCAGTCACAGTGCCCAGAGCCACACCAGCACCAGTCACACTGCCCAGAGCCACACCAGCACCAGTCACAGTGCCCAGAGCCCCACCAGCACCAGTCACAGTGTTCAGAACCACACCAGCACCAGTCACAGTGCTCAGAGCCACACCAGCACCAGTCCCAGTGCCCAGAGCCACACCAGCACCAGTCCCAGCACTCAGAACCACACCAGCACCAGTCCCAGTGCTCAGAGCCACACCAGCACCAGTCCCAGTGCCCAGAGCCACACCAGCACCAGTCACAGTGTTCAGAGCCACACCAGCACCAGCCCCAGCGCTCAGAGCCACACCAGCACCAGTCCCAGTGCCCAGAGCCACACCAGCACCAGCCCCAGCGCTCAGAGCCACACCAGCACCAGTCACAGTGCCCAGAGCCACACCAGCACCAGCCCCAGCGCTCAGAGCCACACCAGCACCAGTCACACTGCCCAGAGCCACACCAGCACCAGTCCCAGTGCTCAGAGCCACACCAGCACCAGTCACAGTGCTCAGAGCCCAGCTCCATGGCTGTGAGCACCGCTCACCCCGGTCCAGCACCCACCTGAGCCCGGCCGCCTCCTGGGCCCGATCCTGCCCGTGGCGCTGGGCAGCAGCGAGCTGCACGGCCAGGCTGGCTCCCTCCTTGGCCAGCCCCTCGCGGGCCCGGCTCAGCCGCAGCAGATCCCCCCGCAGCCGCTCCTGCTCTGCCCGTGCCTGGGCCAGCGCCTCTCCCGCCGCGCTCTGCTCCTGCACCGCCTGCAGCACAGCGATGGCACCGCTACCCCGTGTGTCCACAGCTACCCTGTGCACCCTCAGCATCCCTCCCAGTTGCTCTCTTCATCCTCCCTGTTCCCCCATGCACCCTTTCCTTCCCTCCCAGTTGCCCCATGCACTATTTCCACCCCCCCCCCAGTTGCCTTGCCCACCATCCTGCTTGCCCCACGCACCTTCCCTATCTCTCCCAGTTGCCTTTTGCACCCTTCTCATCCCTCCCAGTTGTCCCATGAACCATCCCAGTTGCCCATGCACCCTCTCGACCCCTCCCAAAAGCCCCATGCACGGTCCCCACTCTTCCCATTTACCCCTTGCACCATTCCAGTTCTCCCATTGCATCCTCCCAGTTGTCCAACACATCCTTCCAGTTACTCGGGCATCCTTCCCATCCCTTCCAGTTACCGCATTCACCATCCCAGTGGCCCCCTGCACATCCCTCCCAGTTGCCCTGTGAATGATTCCAGTTACCCCTGCACTCTCCCCATCCCTCCCAGTTACCACATTCACCATCCCAGTTGTGCCCTGCACCCTCTACATCCCTCCCAGTTGCCCTGTGAACAATTCCAGTTACCCCTGCACTCTCCCCATGCCTCCTAGTTACAACATTCACCATCCCACTTATCCCTGGCATCCTCCCCATCCCTCCCAGTTGCCCTGTGAACAATTCCAGTTATCCCTGCATTCTCCCCATCCCTCCCAGTTACCACATTCACCATCCCAGTTGTGCCCTGCACCCTGCACATCCCTCCCAGTTGCCCTGTGAACAATTCCAGTTGTCCCTGCACTCTCCCCATCCATCCCAGTTACCACATTCACCATCCCAGTGGCCCCCTGCACATCCCTGCCAGTTGCCCTGTGAATGATTCCATTTACCCCTGCACTCTCCCCATCCCTCCCAGTTGCCCTGTGAACAATTCCAGTTACCCCAGCGCTCTCCCCATCCCTCCCAGTTACCACATTCACCATCCCAGTTGCCCCCTGCACTCTCCCCATCCCTCCCAGCTGCCCTGTGAATGATTCCATTTACCCCTGCGCTCTCCCCATCCCTCCCAGTTGCCCTGTGAACAATTCCAGTTACCCCTGCACTCTCCCCATCCCTCCCAGTTACCACATTCACCATCCCAGTGGCCCCCTGCACATCCCTGCCAGTTGCCCTGTGAACAATTCCAGTTACCCCTGCACTCTCCCCATCCCTCCCAGCTGCCCTGTGAACAATTCCAGTTACCCCAGCGCTCTCCCCATCCCTCCCGGTCACCGCGTTCACCACCCCACTTGCTCCCTGCACCTTCCACATCCCTCCCGGTTGCCCCCAGTCCCTCCCTTCTCCCTCCCAGTTACCCGCAGCATCCCTCCCATCCCTCGCAGTCCCCCCGCACCTGCCCTAGGTGCCGGCGCAGCCGCAGGTGCTGGTCGCGCAGCGCCCGCAGCTCGTCCCGCAGCCCCCCGCAGCGCTGCTCCTCCGCCGCCCTGCGCGCCCGCTGCAGGCGCAGCCGCTGCAGGGCCCCCGCGCGCTGCCCGCGCTCCAGCCGCTCCCGCAGCAGCGCCAGCTCCCGCCGCAGCTCCCGCACGCTGCCGCTGTCCCGCTCCGCCTCCAGCCGCGCCAGGCCCCGGCTCAGCTCCGCCTTGTCCCGCGCCAGCCCCGCCGCCAGCTCGCTCGTCTTGGCCAGCGCGTCCCGCAGCCGGGAGCCCTCGGCCTGCGCCTCCCGCAGCGCTGCCGACAGCGACCCGCAGCTCCCCTGCGCCTGCCGAGAGAGCGCCGCTGATGGCAGCATCCCCGTGCCCAGCACTGAGAGTGGAGCTGATGAACTCTGCACCATCCCTGTGCCCAGCGCTGAGAATGGAGCTGAGGGCAGCATCCCCGTGCCCAGCGCTGAGGGCAGCATCCCCGTGCCCAGCGCTGAGAATGGAGCTGAGGGCAGCATCCCTGTGCCCAGCACTGAGAGTGGAGCTGATGAACTCTGCAGCATCCCTGTGCCCAGCACTGAGAATGGAGCTGATGAACTCTGCACCATCCCTGTGCCCAGCGCTGAGAATGGAGCTGAGGGCAGCATCCCTGTGCCCAGCACTGAGAGTGGAGCTGATGGCAGCATCCCTGTGCCCAGCGCTGAGAGTGGAGCTCATGGACTCTGCACCATCCCTGTGCCCAGCGCTGAGGATGGAGCTGAGGGCAGCATCCCTGTGCCCAGCAGAGAATGGAGATGATGGCAGCATCCCCGTGCCCAGCACTGAGAATGGAGATGATGGCAGCATCCCTGTGCCCAGCACTGAGAATGGAGCTGATGGCAGCATCCCTGTGCCCAGCGCTGAGGGCAGCATCCCTGTGCCCAGCACCGAGAATGGAGATGATGGGCTCTGCACCACCCCTATGCATGGAGCTGATGGGCTCTGCACCACCCCTGTGCCCAGCAGTGTGAATGAAGCTGATGGGCTCTGCACCACCACTGTGCATGGAGCTGATGGGCTCTGCACCACCCCTGTGCCCAGCACTGTGAATGGAGCTGATGGGCTGTGTGCAGGCACCCGGGACATGAGGAGGAACCTGCTGCAGGGCTGAGCCTGTTGTTTGGGGGTTGCACCCACTGCATGGGCTGAGCCTGTTGCTGAGGGGTTGCACCTGCTGCACTGGAGAAGGGTGTGTGTGTGAGCCTGTTGCATGTGGGTTGCACCCACTGCATGGGCTGAACCTGTTGCTTAGGGGTTGCACCCATTTCACTGGGGGAATAAGCCTGTTGCGTGTAGGTTGCGCTCACTGCACAGAGTTGCGCCTGCTGCATGGCGAAGGTATGAGAGGAATGAGCCTGATGCACGGGGGGGTTGCCCCTGCTGCTTGGGGATGCACCCACTGCATGGCAGCTGCAGACTGCATGGGGGGCACCCGCTGCAGCAGGTCTTGGGGGGCGTCAGGGACCCACCTTGCTCAGCGCCTCAGCCAGCGCCTCCCGCTCGCCCCGCGCCACCTCAGCCTCCAGCGCCGCCTGGCTCAGCGCCTCCCGTGCCTCCAGCAGCTCCTGCTGCACTGCTGCACGCTGCACATCCAGCTCCTCCAGCTGCTGCTGGCTGTGGCAAGGCAGGGAGCAGCACACACGGGGCATGCAGCATCCATCACTGCAGCACCCCCCACTGCAGCACCCACCGCTGCAGCACCCACCGCTGCAGCACCCACTCAGGACAGGGGTTGCAGCACCCACTGTTATACAGTACCCACCCAGGATAGGGGTTACAGCACCCACTATTGCAGTACCCACCCAGGACAGGGGTTACAGCACCCACTATTGCAGTACCCACCCAGGACAGGGGTTACAGCACCCACTATTGCAGCATCCACTCTTATAGAGCACCAACCCAGGATAAAGGGTACAGCAACCACTATTGCAGCACCCACCCAGGACAGGGGTTACAGCACCCACTGCTATACAGCACCCACTCAGGACAGGGGTTACAGCACCCACTATTGCAGCACCCACTCTTATACAGCACCAACCCAGGATAAAGGGTACAGCAACCACTATTGCAGCACCCACCCAGGACAGGGGGTGCAGTACTCACTACCACAGCACCCACCCAGGAGAGGCGTTGCAGCACCCGCTATTATACAGCACCCACTCAGGACAGGGGTTACAGCACCCACTATTGCAGCACCCACTCTTATACAGCACCAACCCAGGATAAAGGGTACAGCAACCACTATTGCAGCACCCACCCACCCAGGACAGGGGGTGCAGTACTCACTACCACAGCACGCACCCAGGACAGGGGTTACAGCACCCACTGTTATACAGCACCCACTCAGGACAGGGGTTACAGCACCCACTATTGCAGCACCCGCTATTATACAGCACCCACTCAGGACAGGGGTTACAGCACCCACTATTGCAGCACCCACTCTTATACAGCACCAACCCAGGATAAAGGGTACAGCAACCACTATTGCAGCACCCACCCAGGACAGGGGGTGCAGTACTCACTACCACAGCACGCACCCAGGACAGGGGTTACAGCACCCACTGTTATACAGCACCCACTCAGGACAGGGGTTACAGCACCCACTATTGCAGCACCCACTCTTATACAGCACCAACCCAGGATAAAGGGTACAGCACACACTATTGCAGCACCCACCCAGAACAGGGGTTACAGCACACACTATTGCAGCACCCACCCAGGAGAGGCGTTGCAGCACCCGCTATTATACAGCACCCACTCAGGACAGTGGTTGCAGCACCCACTATTGCAGCACCCTCACAGGACAGGGGTTGCAGCACCCAGCACTGCAGCACCCATCTGCACAGGGGTATTGCAGCACCCATTGCTGGGGTGGCAGCACCCACCCTTGGGTGGAGGATGAGGCTGCAACACCCACTGCAGTTCTGCAGCACCCACTTGCTGAGGGTGCAGCCCCAGGTGAGGCACAGGCTGCAGCACCCCCCGTGTGTGTCCCATGTCCCTGTACCTGCGTTCCAGCTGCCCCCGGGCAGCCTCAGCAGCGCGGGTGGCCTCGTCCCGAGCATCCTCCAGCCCCTCGCTGCGGCGCTGCAGCTGCGCCCGCTCCTGCTGCAGGGCCTCCGCGCGCTGCTGCTCCCCTGCCAGAGCCTCCTCTGCGCGCTGCCGATCCCTGCCGGACACATGGACATGGGGGGGATGGATGGATGGACATGGCGGGGGTGGATGGGGCGATGCTCGCTGTGCCAGGATGGAGAGAGGGGCAGGAGTGAACGGGGACAGACGGAGAGATGTGAGAGATAAACGTGTAGGGATGGGTGCATGGATGGATGGGTGGGTGGGTGGGTGGGTGGATGGGTGGATGGATGGATGGATGGATGGATGGATGGATGGATGGATGGGTGGGTGGATGGATGGGTGGATGGGTGGATGGGTGGGTGGATGGATGGATGGATGGATGGGTGGGTGGATGAGTGGGTGGATGAGTGGGTGGATGGATGAGTGGGTGGATGGATGAGTGGGTGGATGGATGAGTGGGTGGATGGATGAGTGGGTGGATGGATGAGTGGGTGGATGGGTGGGTGGATGGATGGAAGGATGGATGGATGGATGGGTGGATGGATGGGTGGATGGATGGGTGGATGGATGGATGGATGGATGGATGGGTGGGTGAATGGATGGATGGATGGATGGATGGATGGATGGATGGATGGATGGATGGATGGATGGATGGGTGAATGGATGGATGGATGGATGGATGGGTGGATGGATGGATGGATGGATGGATGGATGGATGGATGGGTGGGTGGGTGGATGGGTGGGTGGATGGGTGGGTGGGTGGATGGATGGATGGATGGGTGGGTGGATGGATGGATGGATGGATGGGTGGGTGGATGGATGGATGGATGGATGGATGGATGGATGGATGGATGGATGGATGGATGGATGGATGGATGGATGGATGGATGGATGGGTGGATGGATGGGTGGATGGATGGATGGATGGATGGATGGATGAGTGGATGGATGGATGCACGGATGAGTGGGTGGGTGGATGGATGGATGGATGGACGGATGGACAGGGAAGGATACACAGGGACAAACAGACAGAAACATACATGTAGGGATGGATGAATGGATGGGTGGACACAGGGCAGAATGCACAGGGACAAATGGACAGATAAAAACGTGTAGGGATGGATGGATGGATACACAGACAAGGCAGCATGCACAGGGACAAACATATAAATGTGTAGGCAGGGCTGGGTGAATGGACGGATGATGGGCATCCTGGCCAGGACGCAGGGGGATGGCTGCACAGGGATGGTCAGACACAGGGATGGCTGCACAGACAGCAGGTACCTGCGCAGGACCTCGGCCTCAGCACTGAGCTGCTCCAGCTGCCGCTGCAGCGTCCCCACACGCCTCTCGCTGTCCCCCAGCTCCCGACGCAGGCTCCCGGCCAGCTCCCGGCTGGCATCTGCCTGGCCTCGGGCGTCCTGGATGGGGGGGAAAGAGGGGTGAGCATCACCATCACCATCATCATCAACAACATAGAACCACAGAGTCACAGACTGGCTCGAGGTGGAGTGCTCCAGGCCCCTGTGTCCAACCTGGCCTTGAACACTGCCAGGGATGGGGCAGCCACAGCTTCTCTGGGCACCCTGCGCCAGCGCCTCAGCACCCTCCCAGGGAAGAGCTTCTGCCTAAGAGCTCATCTCAGTCTCCCCCCTGGCAGGTTAAAGCCATTCCCCTTGGCCTGTCCCTCCATCCCTTGCCCCAAGCCCCTCTCCAGCTTTCCTGCAGCCCCTTTAGGCACTGGAGCTGCTCTCAGGTCTCCCCTTCAGGAGCCTTCTCTTCTCCAGGCTGCCCCAGCCCAGCTCTCTCAGCCTGGCTCCAGAGCAGAGCTGCTCCAGCCCTCGCAGCATCTCCATGGCCTCCTCTGGCCTCGCTCCAGCAGCTCCAGGTCCCTCTTGTGCTGCTGCCCCAGAGCTGGATCAGGGCTGCAGGGGGGGTCTCCCCAGAGCAGAGCAGAGGGGCAGGATCCCCTCCCTGAGCTGCTGCTCACGCTCTGGGGGTGCAGCCCAGCACACAGGGGGGTTCTGGGCTCAAGCACTCACTGAAGCCAGGTCATGGGGAGCTTCTCACTGACCAACACCCCCAGTCCTTCTCCTCAGGGCTGCTCCATCCCATCTCCCCCAGCCTGTGTTTGTGCTGGGAGTGCCCCAACCCCAGGCAGGACCTTGCCCTTGGCCTTGTTGATCTCGGTCCCACCTCTGCAGCCTCTCCAGGTCCTCATCACCACCCTCCTCCCGCAGCCTCCCCTCACTCACCTGCAGCTGGAGCTGCCGGCGGCACAGGGCAGCGTGCACGGCAGCAGCAGCGGCGCTGGGCGAGAGGCTGCGGTGAGGGGACGTGGGGGGACACGGGGGGGACAGCGGGGGCTGCTCAGGGTCATCCGAGAGCACGGCCTGAGAGAGAGGGGAGAAACCCCCGTGTCAGCGGGGGGAAACTGAGGCAAGGGGGGGGGAAATTGAGGCTGGCAGGGCCGGGGTGTCCCCATCACCTGGGTGATGTCCTGCAGGGTCTGTTGGAGCAGCTCCACCTCCGAGCGCAGCGATTCCACCTCTGCTGGAGATGGATCCCGGGCACGTGCAGCCTCCTGCAACCCCCCCCGCATCACAGGCATGCATCAGGCACACACAGCATGTGGTGCACCCCCGGGTGCACTGCACTCTGGCATGCACCGTGCTCTGGCTGCATCCTGCATCAGCCCCAGCGTGCATCATGGCTCAGCGTGCACTGTGCTGTGCTCCAGCACACATCACACCGTGGTGTGCAGCATGCATCATGCTCCAGCATGAAATAGAATCCTAGCCTGGCTTGGGATGGAAGCTCCTCCAGCTCCAACCCCTGCCACGGGCAGGGACCCCTTCCACTAGAGCAGCTTGCTCCAAGCCCCTGTGTCCAACCTGGCCTTGAACACTGCCAGGGATGGGGCAGCCACAGCTTCTCTGGGCACCCTGGGCCAGCGCCTCAGCACCCTCACAGGGAAGAGCTTCTGCCTAAGAGCTCATCTCAGTCTCCCCTCTGGCAGGTTAAAGCCATTCCCCTTGGCCTGTCCCTACATCCCTTGTCCCAAGCCCCTCTCCAGCTTTCCTGCAGCCCCTTCAGGCACTGGAGCTGCTCTCAGGTCTCCCCTTCAGGAGCCTTCTCTTCTCCAGGCTGCCCCAGCCCAGCTCTCTCAGCCTGGCTCCGCACGCACCCTGCCCCAATGCACATCACACATCACATTGGCACCCCCAGCCCCAGTGCATCCCTGCACCCCCATGCCCCACACTCACCCCAGCACTCACCAAGCTCTGCAGCTGCAGCTTCAGCGCTTCCACCTCTCGCTCCTTCTCTGCATTCTCTTCCCGCAGCCTCTCCAGAGCCAGCGCCTGCTCCGACAGCCTGCACCGGGACATGGGGCAACACCGGGACATGGGGGCACACCGGGACATGGGGGCAACACCGGGACATGGGGGCAACAGCGGGACATGGGGGCAACAGCGGGACATGGGGCAACACCGGGACATGGGGGCAACACCGGGACATGGGGGCACCACCAGGACATGGAGGCAACAATGGGACATGGGGCAGCACCGGGCCACGGGGCAGGACCGGGACACGGGGCAGGACCGTGCCATGGGGCAGGACCAGGCCCCCCCAGCAGCACCCCCCCACCCCGTGCCCCCAGACCCCTCGTACCGCGCTCCGAGCCCGGCTCTCTCCATCTCCGCATCCCGCGCCCGCGCCGCCAACTGCTCCTGCAGCTGCCCCAGCCGCAGCTCCTGCTGCTCCCGCGCCGCTCCCGCCTGGCTCTCGGCCAGGCGCAGGTTGGCAGCAAGGTGCAGGCAGGCGGCATGGGCAGCCCTGCCCGCCCGAGAGGCCTCGTGGCTCAGCTCCGCCAGGTCCCTGTGCGGGGAGGCGCAGGATGGGACCCGGGACCCCTGCGCATCCGTGGGGATCGCCGTGAGCCCCCCCCGAGCGCCGCACTGACCGCTCCGTGGTGGCTTTCATCTCCCCAAAGTGCCTCCTGAAGGCCACCACCTGCCTCCAGAGCGTCAGGAGCCGGCTGTGCTCGTTGCTGAAGTAGGTGTTGAAGGTCTGTTATGGGGTGCAATGTGTTGGTGCTGACCGCGGTGGTGGGGTCCCTCCCCGTGCAGCCTCCTTGGTGGAGCATCCCCACCTTCCCCTGGCCCCACATCCCTCTTCCTTTGGTCCCCAGATCTTCCTGCAACACCCCCATGGCCACAACCATCATCCCCATGGTGCTCTATAACCCCAACCCCAATTCCCTCCCACCCTGCAAGGCAAGGGTTGGGGCACTCATCCCATTCCACGCCACATCGCCTGCATCACCAAATTCTTCTCCATGCCAACATCCCCCATGGTCCTACATTCCTCCTGGTAATCCCACATCCCTTTCCATGCCACATCCCTCCATCCTTGCGCCTTGCATCCCCTTCCCATCACATGCCCCATCTCCTGCACCCCCAAATTCTTCTCCATGCAACATTCCCCATGGTCCTGCATCCCTCCTGGTGGTCCCACATCCCTTTCTATGCCACATCCCTCCACCCCTGTGCCTTGCATCCCTTTCCCATCACATGCCACATCTCCTACAGCCCCAAACTATTCTCCATGCAACAACCCCATGACCCCACATCCTTCCCAGCGGTCCTGCATCCCCCTCCCATCCCCACACCCCTTTCCATGCCACATCCCCGCATCCCTCACCCTGTGCAATCCCTGTTCCCCCCAAACCTCCTCCTCGCGCCTCCACTCCGCCTCTCGCTGCTCCAGCTCATCCCGTGCCCGTGCCCAGTCGGCCGTCAGCTTGCGGATGTCCTCGCTCAGCGCCGCGTTGGCCACGTTGGCTTGTTCCAGCTGCTCCCGCAGCATCGAGTTCACCTGCACCAGGCTGCTGCTCCTGGACGGGGTGGGGAATGGGGGGGTCATTGAAAGCATCACCCCAAGGGGGTCCCACAGCTCCTCAGGGACACCCCCCCCCCCCTTCACCTCTGCTGCTCCTCTTCCAGCCGGATCAGGGCGTTCTCCAGCTCATTGCTGCCCTCCTCCTCTGGCTGCACGCTGCTCACATCCAGCTGGCTCTGCAGGGACAGCTTCTCATCAGCATCCCCCCAACCTGGGGGGGGTTCAAGGCAGAGGACCCCTAAACCCATCCCTCACCGTCAGCCTCTCCTGCTCCAGCTCTGTCGCCTTCTCCAGCAGCTGCTGCTCCACTTCACCGCATTTCTTCTTATACTGCAGCACCTGGATGGAGGCAACGGGGAGGGTGGCACCGAGACGGGGTCCCCAACACATCCCTGTGTCCCCTGGGAAGGGTTTACCTTGGCTTGGAGCTTCTGCACCAGCTGGGCCTGGCGCTGCTGGCCCTCCTGGTACGCCTGCAGCTTGCGCTTGTAGGCAGCTTGCTCCTCCTCCAGCAGGCGCCGCAGCTCGATGTTGTGCTGCGCCAGGCTCCGGCTCTCCGATGCATCCCGCTCGCCCGTCTCCAGCCGCAGCGTTTGCTCCAGCTGGGAAGTGGGATAGGATTGATGTCAGGATACCCCCTGAGTCCATCGGGATGTTAAACCCCCTCTGAGCATCCTCCAGTTTCACTCGTATCCAGATCGAGCCACCGCTTCAGGGCATCCTATACAAAGGCCCCCCAAATTCTGCATCCCCCCTTTTGCACACACAGGGAGGGGAGGAACAGGAAATTTTGGGGGTGCTTTCAAAAACATCCCAACTTTGAAGCAGGGGCTTCAGCAAAGCCCCACCCTGGTTTGCACCGGGATAAAGGAAACCCGGGTGCAGCCACAGTGATCCGCTTTGGGGTGCTATCCTAGGATCTGGGGTATTTTATGGATAACCAGGCACAAACAGAGGGGGTGCCCCCAAAATCCTGGCAGCGCCCCAATTTGGGTCTCCCCAGGAGCCACATTCAGCATCTGGCCACTGCCTAAAGCCCTTTTGAATCCCTCTGTTGCCATGGTGAAGGGATGTGAAGGATGCCCGTGGCAGGGGGTCCTGTTCCCAAAAACAAAAGGGGGATGAGGATGCTTTGTGCATCCCCCAGGACAAGCCCTGGCAAGCCAGGACAGGTCTGGACAGGCCAGCTCTGAAATTCCCATTGATGCCACAGCACCTCCAGCTCCCAGCATGGGGAATGCAAAGATTCCAGCTTGGATGGCTGTGAGGTCTGGGGTTTAAAAGGGTGGTTTGGGGCTATCGGGACTCACCCGCTCGCTGATGGCGTTGTACTTGATGGCCAGCTCATCGCGCTCGGCCCGGCTCTGCGCCAGCAGGTCCTCGACACGGGACAGCTCCTGCTGCAGGATGCGGTTCTCCTCCTGGAGGGACAGCAGCGAGGACATGGCCCCCGCTGCGGGACCGGGACCGGGCTCAGGGCGGCTCCGGGAGCAGCGGGACACGGATCCAGCTCCGCGATGGAGCCATCAGTGAGGAAGGGGCTGAGCTGAGCCTGCCCCGTGAAAAGCCTTTTCCCCTCATCCAGCTGCAAATGCTGCGCCCCAACATGCAATGGGAGGCAGCTGTGAGGCCACTGCAAGCTTGTGCCCATAAACCCACTGTGGATCTGCAGTTGCAATCACAAGAGGGGTGCAGGTTTGTGTGCGTGACCACAAAACCACTGCTGATTTGCAACTGAAATCATCAAATGGCTGCAGATTTGCAGCTGCAGCCACAAAACTGCTGCAAAGTTGCATTTGTGAGCACAAAACCGCTGCAAAGTTGCATTTGTGAGCACAAAACCACTGCAAGTTCATAGCTGTGAGCACAAAACCACTGCAAACTTAGAGCTGCAGACACAAACCCGCTGCAAAGGTGCCGTTCTGATCACAAACCGATTGCAAACACAGGTCTGTGATCCCAAACCCACTTCAGCTTCGCAGCTGCACTCACGGAAGCAGTGAACCTGTGTCTGTGAGCACCGGGGCGCTGCGTCTCCCCATTGCCATCCCAAACCCACCCCGACTGCAGCCGCAGCGACGGAGCCGGCTCAGAGCTGCCATTTCCCCTCCCAAACCCCATTTGCAGCGGCAAAACCCCACTGCACCGGTGCCTTCTGCATGCAACCAGCCAACCCGACCCACCCCCTCTGCCGCCGCTCCCGCGAGAGCAGCCGCCGGATCCCGCTATGGGGGGGACCAGGAAGGGACAATGTGGGGACCCCACCTCAACCGCAGCCTCCGGATCGCTCATGGGCTCCCTGTGGGTGGCCGCCGAGCCCTTGGCACCCCTTTGCTGCAGGCTCCTTGCTCCAAAACCCCTTTGCCGGGAGCTTTTGGGGCTCTGTGCCTGCGAGAGGAAAGCGGATGCGTGGTCGGGATTAGCCCGAAATCCCGGCCTTTTGCCTTCCTCTTCCCTCTGTGACGGCGGGAGCGGGGACCCTCCTCTTCCTGGCTGCCTCAGGGGTCCCAATGCCTCCCAATGGATCACTTCAACACCCACCACCAATCCCCCCATCCATAAGGATTTGGCACTAAAACCCAGCCAAGGAGGCTCTTGGCACGAGCAGAACGATCAAAGTGATGTAAACCCCTAAACCCCACCAATCCCCACGCCCAGAATGAGTGGAAATGGGCTTACGCTGCTGTGCTGTCCCCCCCCCCGGCAGGATGGTGCTGGCTCCCACAGGGAAAGGAGCTCCTTGGAGAGAGCCCTTTCCTTAAGCCCTGGCTCTCATTAAGCTCATTAAAGCCCCGGGGTTTGCTCAGGCAGGAAAAGCTCCGGGGAGGAGCGTGTGGGGTTGCTCCGAGGCCAAGATGCAGTAAAAGTCCCCTTAGGGTGCCTGTGGCCCCCCCGGAGCCTCTGCAGCCACCCCGGGGCAGTAAATTTACCCCCCCTGGGGTAATTGTGGCCTTTGTGCCCCCCATCCGGCAGGAAAAGCTGTGGGTAAATCCCCAACTGAGCTCCACATCCCCCACACCGGGGGCTGGAGTATCCCAGCTCCGACCCCACAGCCCAGCGCTGCCCCAAAGGCTTGGGGAAGCATCCAGAGAACAGGAGATGGACAGGCAGGGGGACAGGGCGAATGGATGGGATTTAAGGCTTCAGGTCTTGCCTCGAGGCTCCCCCAGGTGATGGGGATGCCAAAACCCTCCTTTTCCCCCCCATTTCTTTCCTTACCTTGCTCTCCTGGAGTCTTTCCCAGCCATAAAGCCACTGCTAAGCAACGAGCGTGTGTTGTGCTTTGCTGTCCAAGACGGTCTCCTCGACACCAGCAAGGAGGGGGAACCACAAAACCACATCCCAGCCCCTCTGAGGGGGGAACAACATTCCTCTTGGGCATCAAAAGCATCTGGAAGCACGTGGAAGCATTAATCCCTCACCTGGGTGTGCAGCCTCGCTGCCAGGCTCTGAAACCATCATTCAGTTGGGAATGGAAGCCATAAAACCCCAAAACACTGGGAAAAACCAAACAGGAGCGGGATTTTGGACACCAAAAAAGCGTCATAGAAATAGATAAGAAAATATTTATTTGTGTAAAGAGGAATCTCAAGCCCAGCTCTGTCAAAGAGACCAACAACGTCCTGTCCTTCATCAACTGACGAGGTAAAACCGTGTCTTCCCAAAAGAGAGGGGGAAAAACAAACTTCCCCGAGCAAGAAATGAGGAATTTCAGCATGGAAAGGCAGAGGTCCAGCTCCCCACCTCCTGCACCGTGGAGGTAAGCACTCAAGAAGAGATCAGGGCGACGCTCAGCGTTGCATTCATCAGGATCGTGCAGGTGAGATGAATCCAGGAGGATGCTCCTGCCAAGGGAAGGGCTTTTCCAGCCCAAATACACATGGAGCAGCTCCAGCACGTAAACCTCTAGTGAAAACCAGCGCTGGGAGCACTCAATGCCCATCTTGTGATCAAGGGGAGGTGATGAAGATGATGGCTTGTTCTTCCCAATGGAGAAGCCTCGGGAGGTCTCCTGTGATCCGCCCCCCAGGACAGAGAGCACCGGTGTGGAGTGTTTGAAGGCACGTGTGTGTTTGCTTCCTGGCATTCACTGCAGGATCTGGATGCCAGGCAGGATTTAAGGGCAGGAGCGGGATGTCCCCAAGCTGCTGCTTTGGTCCTGAAGGAATCCCAATGATCCCAGCACCCGCGCAGGGAAGAGCAGCTGAGAGGATGGGGTCAGAACTGAACCCAGCCTGTGTTTGTCTGGGTTGAAGCTGACCTGGAGAAGAAAAAGGGGGAAAAGGAGGTTTTAAACGCCAAAAGGGCCCATGGGACACAGGGAGGGTCCTGCAGGATCACCCCAAACTTCCCAGAGGAAGATGGGGAGGCAGCACCCATAGCCTTGCACTGCACTGAGGCAATGTGCAAGTCACAGCTGCTTTGAAATCCCAAAGGGGTGCTGGGGTGCAGCCATGCCCCTCCCACCACAATGGGTTTATCTAGGGAAATGAGCAGGAATCAAACCCCACATCCAGGGAAATGAGCAGGAATCAAACCCCACAGCCAGGGAAATGAGCAGGAATCAAACCCCACAGCCAGGGAAATGAGCAGGAATCAAACCCCACATCCAGGGAAATGAGCAGGAATCAAACCCCACATCCAGAGAAATCAGCAGGAATCAAACCCCACATCCAGGGAAATGAGCAGGAATCAAACCCCACAGGGCCTCACCCTGAAGCTTTGGCAAAGTCTCCCCACGCATCACTGGTGGAGGCAGAGGGAGCAGCATTCGGCTGTGGCCACGACAAGAGGGAGTCTGTCAGCACCAGGGAAGTCAGGAAAAGAGAACACAAACACCAGGGGTTATTTCCCACTCTTATTCCCAAATTCCCAGCTGTTTCCCCCATTGTGATGGATAAAACAGAGCCTGAAGAGCTTTACAGCCACCACTGTGTGAGCACAGACCTGTGATGGGGGTGCCTGGGAGCTGGGTGGGATTGGAGAGTGAAGACGGGCGCTCTCCAGAAGGAAGTTTCCCTCCAGGAGGTGGTGGGAGCAAGCTCAGGCCCCCAGGAGCCACAGGCCGGGGTCTGGTGGTCCCGGTTGCTCCTTCCTTTTTCTTCACGTTCTGAAACAAAAGAGGCAAATTTGGGTTTAAATCCGGAGCCAGAGTGCGATTCCTCCCAGGCAGAGCTTCCCAAAGCCAAACCCCTTTATCCTGGGGGGGAAAACCCCGCTCTGCAGCAATATCCCACTGCAAAAGGGGTCAGACCAAGGATGGGTTTATCCTTAAATCCCCACCATGAACCCACAGCCCCACCACCCATAACACAACCAGATCCCTGCCTGCAGCGTTACCATGAAGGGCTCTGCGCAGGCATTTTGAGGACAAGCTGCTGCTTCCTCTTGTTCCACCCAAGGAAAGGTGGGATTGAGCTGGAAGAGCTCCTCACCGCAATGTTCAGTTTGATGGTCTGTCCCTCCTTGAAGCCCAAATCCAGCTTGGGGCCCTGCTCGGGGTTCTCGGCCTGCCTGGCCAGCTCGCTCTGCTGCTTCACCCACCTGCAGCGATCACAGAAGCAGGAAAAGGAGACGTCAGGAACCAGCCTGAGGCTCTCCCGGATCCATCCAGCCCAAAATCACCTCCCTCTGCCTGGCAGCAGCGATTCAGAGCTGCTGGATGGGAGCTGCCACCTTCCCTGCTGGAGCAATGCAGAAGCATCCCAGTGCTGCAGGAGCAGCCCCTTACCGGTGGCACGAGAAAAGAAGGAAGGGAGTTAAGGAATGCGCTCAGTTTTGGATGGGGAAGCCCAGTCTGGGACCCTGCTAATGCAGAGTGGGCAATATCTGAGAGAAGGAAAGCTGCCTGCACAGGGAAACAGGGGTTTCCACCTCACAACACCACTCAAGTGTGCCTCCCACTTCCTCTCCACCACTTCTGGTGAACATCCGCCACAAAAATGGAGCTGAGAAGACACAGGGGGAGGCACAAACTCACTTAAAGTGGTCCTGGAGAGCAACGTTGAAGTCAAAGGCATCCCCTCGGTCAACAAAGCCAACCCCGATGAAAGCACGGCGGCCTGGGAAGGAGGAACGGGAAGGGTTGGAATTGCAAAGCAGCAGAGGAAGAGGGATGGGACATCCCATCGGGCCTGACACCTCCTCCTGCAGGAGCTGGGCCCGTGGAGGCTGAGATAAGGGACTGGGAATATCTTCTGTTTGCTGGCTGCATGGACAGGAGAAGAGAAGGCTCCTGAAGGGGAGACCTTGGAGCAGCTCCAGGAAAGCTGGAGAGGGGCCTGGGACAAGGGCCTGTAGGGACAGGCCAAGGGGAATGGCTTTAACCTGCCAGAGGGGAGACTGAGATGGGCTCTTAGGCAGAAGCTCTTCCCTGTGAGGGTGCTGAGGCAGGGTGAGTAAAACCAGCTTTTACATTCCTATAAGTGAGTGAAAGCAGAGGGAGGCATCAAGCAACAAGATCAAATTGGTTTTAGTTCCTGATAGAGGCCAGAGTGTGTCTGAGCCATGGGAGCGAGAGAACTCATCCCTCTGCCACTGGATGCTGGGAATATTTGGCACTTGAAAGCAAGAATCCACAGATCAGAGCAGTGAGGGCAATGAGGACGTTCTGAGGTGACTCCCCCAACACGTGCCCCATGGATTGGGACGTACCGTTCCCATCTTCGACCCGGATGACAAAGTATCTGCTGGAGTCTGTCACACTCTCCACAGCGATGCCGGGGAACTGCTCCACTGGTGCCTGGGCAAAAAGCTCCCCTGGAAAAATCACAGAACCATGGAATTGTTTCAGTGGGAAAGGACCTCAAAGCTCCTCCAGCTCCAACCCCTGCCACGGGCAGGGACCCCTTCCACTAGAGCAGCTTGCTCCAAGCCCCTGTGTCCAACCTGGCCTTGAACACTGCCAGGGATGGGGCAGCCACAGCTTCTCTGGGCACCCTGTGCCAGCGCCTCAGCACCCTCACAGGGAAGAGCTTCTGCCTAAGAGCTCATCTCAGTCTCCCCTCTGGCAGGTTAAAGCCATTCCCCTTGGCCTGTCCCTACATCCCTTGTCCCAAGCCCCTCTCCAGCTTTCCTGCAGCCCCTTCAGGCACTGGAGCTGCTCTCAGGTCTCCCCTTCAGGAGCCTTTCCTTCTCCAGGCTGCCCCAGCCCAGCTCTCTCAGCCTGGCTCCAGAGCAGAGCTGCTCCAGCCCTCGCAGCATCTCCATGGCCTCCTCTGCACACATCCCCCTGCAGCAGCTGCGCCGAGAAGGGCCCTGATGGATCCGTGCCCTCCTCCCCTCCTTACCCGTGTTCTTATCCTCCAGCTTGATGAAGGCGACGCTGCCCCTGGCCGTGACCCGCATCCTGCCGCTCCACGCCGGCTGCTCCAGCTGCCACTCCGCAGCCCTGGGGGATGCGGAAAGAGCCCATCCAGACCCACGGCAACATCCCCATGGCGCCCACCTGCCTCAGCAACGCCACCGACAGCCCCCGTGCGCCCCTGCAAGGAGCCGGCTCCTCCGGACCCCTCTCGTTTCACCCCAGCAAGAGGTTTCGCTTCCCCTTCCGCAGCGGGACAGCAGCTCCTTGGGGCTGCAGGGCCCCGCCTGCCCCACTGCCCTCAGGGGCAGCCCCCGAGCACCCCGCGGGACCCTCTGCGGGGACCGAAGCAGCGGGGTCGGCGGAGGCCCCACCTGTACCCGCGGTTGGAGGCCCGCGGCGGCAGGCGGTAGACGTGCACGGCCGGCTTCACACACAGCACGGCCTCGTAGTCCTCCTCCTCCTCCTCCGCCGCCGCCATCGCGGCGCCGCTCTGCCCCGCCGCCTCCATGGTACCGCCCTGCGCCCAGCGCGTGGGGCGGAGGGGGACGGGCTTCAGCCGCCGCCGCGCCCCCTGGCGGGCGGGAGGGTGCACTGCGAGGGGTTGGGGGGGGGGACACACGGGACAGGGAAGGAGCCTGTCCCCCTGACACGGAGACACCTTTGAAAGCGATTTCATCGTTAAAGGACATTAAAAATAAGAATTACGTCATTAATAAGAAGCAATTAATTAATAAGAAATAATTAATTAATAAGAATTTAAAAGGAGTCAGGACCGGTGAGAGCCACCCACACACCCCCAGTTCAGCCAGAGGCACCCAATAGCCCCTTACCCCGCTCCTCCAAGGGTTATCCAGCACAGCACCAAGCAGGGAGGCCAGCACATGGCAATATCATTAATAACATTCAATTAATTACATTGATTTACTTAATTTCATTAAAATTAATTAATTAAATTAATTATCCCTGCCCAGGCACAGCTCACACCAGTTCTGCAAACCACATCTTCCCCCTGAGTGCTGCCCCTTCCCCCTCCTCAGCAAGCCCAAAAATGGGACAAAATTCATAGAACCATAGAATGGTTTGGGTTGGAGAGGACCTTAGGATCATCCAGTTCCAACCCCCTGCCATGGGCAGGGACACCTCACACTAAACCATGGCACCCAAGGCTTTGTCCAACCTGGCCTTGAGCACCACCAGGGATGGAGCATTCACAACCTCCCTGGGCAACCCATTCCAGTGCCTCACCACCCTAACAGGAAAGAATTTCTTCCTTATATCCAATCTAAACTTCCCCTGTTTCAGTTTTAACCCATTACCCCTTGTCCTGTCACTACAGTCCCTAATGAAGAGTCCCTCCCCAGCATCCCTATAGACCCTCTTCAGATACTGGAAGCTGCTCTGAGGTCTCCACGCAGCTTCTCTTCTCCAGGCTGAACAGCCCCAACTTTCTCAGCCTGTCCTCATACAGGAGGTGCTCCAGCCCCTGATCATCCTCGTGGCCTCCTCTGGACTTGTTCCAACAGTTCCGTGTCCTTTTTGTGTTGAGGACACCAGAACTGCACACAATGCTCCAGGTGAGGTCTCACAGGAGCAGAGCAGAGGGGCAGGATCACCTCCTTCAACCTGCTGGTCACGCTCCTTTGGATGCAGCCCAGGATACGGTTGCTTTCTGGGCTGCAAGCACACACTGAAGCCGGCTCATGTTCATTTTCTCATCAACCAACACCCCCAAGTCCTTCTCCTTGGGCTGCTCTGAATCTCTTCTCTGCCCAACCTGTAGCTGTGCTGGGATTGCTCCCACCCAGGTGTAGGACCCTGCACTTGTCATGGTTAAACTCCATGAGGTTGGCATCAGCCCACCTCACAAGCGTGTCGAGGTCCCTCTGGATGGCATTCCTTCCCTCCAGGGTATCAACTCAACCACACAGCTCGGTGTCATCGGCAAACTTGCTGAGGGCGCACTCAATCCCACTGTCCATGTCAGCGACAAAGATGCTGAACCAGCCCGGTCCCAACACCCACCCCTGAGGGACACCACCTTTTTGGCTTCATACCAGCACAATGGCCAAAAACCTCTCGTTTTCTACCTTCCCAGGGGATGTTTAAGGCTCTGCTCACACCGGGAGCTCATCCATCACCACCCCCCTCTCCTGCAGCAGTCCCTTTGGGATGGGGCTGGATAAAGCAGAACCAAACGTATTTTGTCATTAAAAGTTTAAAGACATTTATTTAAAATACAACTTTATAAAACGTTTTCTTCACGGCGCATGGGGTTTGGGGGGGGGGGAGGGGGTGAAAACACACGTGGTACCGTGGTCATCCTCAGCGTTCCCGGGATGAAGGGGCTTCCCGCAGGAACGCCGCCGAGCCCTGCCCGCGGGCCGGCCGGCTCCTGGTCACCGGGATGGAGGAGCCGGGAGAGATCCGTGCTGGAAAAGGAGGTTTTGGTGCTGGAGATGGAGATTTCAGTGCCGAGATGGGAGGTCCGGGTGCTGGAAATGGAGATTCCGGTGATGGAGCTTGGAGGGGGGGGGGGGTTCAGTGCCGGAGATGGGATGTTTTGGAGGCAGCGACTTTAACACTGATCAGCTACACCAAACCCCACTGGATTTGGGGCTATTCAAAGCTATTTTGGGTAATCATTAAGGAAAGGCGCGGTGACTGCGGTTATTGCTGATGTCTTTCCCCTCTCCCGCTCCCCCCAGGGCCTCAGCCTGACATTGGGAGGGGATAAACATTAGGACCCCCCCCCCCCAAAACATGGGGATACCCAGGGGATCCCTGCCCACCACCCCCTCACCACCATCCTCAGTGCTTGAATGAGCCCATTAATGCTCTAACGGGGTCATTGAGACACAGGTAGGTTTATTTGACCGTCTGGGGTTGGGGTGAACACGTCTGTGGGTGTCCAGGCACTTCCCTGCGCGTGGAGGACACCGGGATTCACTCCTTTACCCCTGAACCTACTGAGCACGAAGCGGCACAATCATGCGCCCAGAACCAGCAATGGTTTTCCAGGTCCCATCCCCTCCAGGACGAGCACTTAGTGTTCATCTCATCCCTCAATATTAAGGTAGGTCAGCTTCATCCAGGGGGGCAATATCCACGTTTTCACCATCACCAGCCTCCCCGTCATCCTCCCGGGAGCTGGAGGAGGAATATCGCTTCCCAGCAGCCGCCGGTACGATGGTGGGAATCATCCAGACTTTATCCAGCGCTGGGTTTCTTCCCTGATGTGATTCCAGGAGGGAAACGCAGCTCGTACCGTGACCATCCGTGACACTCGGAGTCAGCGCCATGGGACACCCCATTCCCTGGCCACACGACAAGCCTCATTCCACGGACCACAGCAGCACCTTCTCCTCCGTGCAATGGATTCCTAATCCTTCACCTCCCGGTGCTCTCAGCCAGGTGGGAAGCGTTTTCCTGGGATGGGGGCATGCTCCCTGCTCCCCAAATACAAAAAAGAAAGCAAAAAAAACAACCAAAAAAGAAGATGATTTGAAGCTTTTCCTCAAAGCCAGCAGAAAACACCAGCCAAGCTCTACCAGGAGCAGGATGTAAACTCGGTCATCGGGCTCCAACAGCTCCCAAAGGTGGGAATCTGGAGCCTGCACCCCCTGTGCTTGGCAGAAGTGGAAATGGAGAAGGAGAAGCAAGCAGCTGCCAAAGGCGAGCTGGGAAAAGCTGCAGCAATTCACTGAAATTCCTTGTTGGAAGCTTACCTCCCTCTCACAATGAACCCCAAGAGCTCAAACCCATCCCATGTGCTCCGCCAAACAGACAGCAAAGAGGACATGAAATAAAGAGAGATCCTTGGAACCAGAACTTGTTCCTAAGGCGATGAGGACAACACGTGCGTCTGGGGAGCATTCCCAGGGGTTTTGCTTCCTTAAATCCCGGGTGACGAGGACGACAAACGTTATTGCTGGCGCTAGCTGCAGCCCAAGCACCGCGCCCGCGGCTCCCTGCACCCATCTGAGTCCTTTAACCCCCCCC
Source organism: Pezoporus occidentalis (assembly GCF_034315485.1). Taxonomy (NCBI): domain Eukaryota; kingdom Metazoa; phylum Chordata; class Aves; order Psittaciformes; family Psittacidae; genus Pezoporus; species Pezoporus occidentalis. The sequence continues at coordinate 583,533 of NW_026914448.1, forward strand.
CTTGTCGTCCCGGCCATGCGGGGACAGCCCTTCGCCGTCTGTGGGTCACAGTGGGTGGCGAGGGGAGGTCACAGTGCGTGGGGATGAAGGTCACAGTGGGCAGAGCAAAGGGGATCACAGTGCAAAGAACCCGGGGAGTTCCCTTTGCTCAAGTCCGACGCAGGGCAGCGGGCGCTGCCTCCCGCAGCAGCATCTCCCTCCTGCCCGCCTCTATCTGCGCTGCTTGAAGCCTTGGGAGCCGTCAGGACCCAGGGGTTGCCTAATCACATTGTTGGGCTGCCTGGTGTCTTCTGGCTGGGAAATCCTCGGGGGCCTGCAAGGAGAGAGGAGGTCAGAGGAGGAGGTTGGATCTGGTGATCCCTGAGGTCCCTTCCAGCCTGGGATGCTGTGATCCTGCACCCGCCTCGGTGGGGAGCCACCACCACAGAACAATCGGTGCGCATCACTCCCTGGGACAAGGAATGTGGCCCAACCCAAACCAGCACTTAGGTTTCTATCCAGAGAACTCACAGCACAATGCCTCCAAGTGACCTGTGTGCAGTAAAGAGCATTCACACCCTCCCTTCTGCATGTGGTGGTTTCCTCAAGTCTAAACCCTCAGGGCAGATAAAGAAATGTCCTGCTGGGATAACCCAGGAAGAGTCGTCCCCCCCCGTGTGCTGGGCTGCACCCCCAGAGTGTGAGCAGCAGCTCAGGGAGGGGATCCTGCCCCTCTGCTCTGCTCTGGGGAGACCCCCCCTGCAGCCCTGATCCAGCTCTGGGGCAGCAGCACAAGAGGGACGTGGAGCTGCTGGAGCGAGGCCAGAGGAGGCCATGGAGATGCTGCGAGGGCTGGAGCAGCTCTGCTCTGGAGCCAGGCTGAGAGAGCTGGGCTGGGGCAGCCTGGAGAAGAGAAGGCTCCTGAAGGGGAGACCTGAGAGCAGCTCCAGTGCCTGAAGGGGCTGCAGGAAACCTGGAGAGGGGCTTGGGACAAGGGATGTAGGGACAGGCCAAGGGGAATGGCTTGAACCTGCCAGAGGGGAGACTGAGATGAGCTCTTAGGCAGAAGCTCTTCCCTGTGAGGGTGCTGAAGCGCTGGCACAGGGTGCCCAGAGAAGCTGTGGCTGCCCCATCCCTGGCAGTGTTCAAGGCCAGGTTGGACACAGGGGCTTGGAGCAAGCTGCTCTAGTGGAAGGGGTCCCTGCCCATGGCAGGGGTTGGAGCTGGAGGAGCTTTAAGGTCCCTTCAACCCAAACCAGGCTGGGATTCTGTGAACCCTAGTTGTCCACACACCTCTCTTTCCCCCCCTCATGCTCTTCCAGGGATCAAAGATCACCTGAACAGCCACATCAGGCACTTCCCTGAAGTCCCATCTATTTGAGGTTCAGGCCTCCCTGCTTGCTCACAAAGCAACGCCTTCTCCTCGATGGCCTCACTTTGCTCTCCAAGGAGCTGTTCAGGGAGCTGGCTCGCACGGAGCACACAGGGAGCTGCTCTCACCTATCCAGGATGGGTTTCTCCTGCTCTTCTTCGGGGCTGGCGCTGCCCAATATTCGCTTCCTGGCTTCCGCGTACTCCGCTTCCCGCTGCGCCAAGGATTTCACCGGGAAGGCCGGCCTGCTGGCGGAGTTGGGATTGCTGAGCACGCCGTTGGTGGTCGGCCTCTTGAGGATGCGGATCTGGGGGGGAGGCCCTGCGGGGAGGCTGTCGTCCTGAATCACGATCGGCACTTTAGGAGGGGATTTGGACTTTCTGCTGGTGGAAAGGCAGAAACAGGAGGTTGGTTCTGGTTCCCGAGCGGGTTCTCCTGCTCTCCATGGGAATTCCTGCCTGTCGGATGTCATCCTGTGATTAAGAGGCAGCCTGTGATAATTAAAGACCCTGCTATGTTTGTAACCCTAAACTAGAGCTCAGCAGGGATGGAAAATCAGTCCCTTCTGCCTTCCACATCTTCAAGCGAAGGGAAGCAGACCCTGGGCTGAAGGTTTAGTGGTTCTACGTGTAGATACTGGTATCAGCACCATGATCCCATTCCCTGTTAGGGCTGCCCTCACCAGGACACTCAGCCCAAGCTGTCATTTCACACCTCAGAGCCAGCCTCGGTCCCTGTCACCATCTGCCTTGCTCTTATGGTCCCTTCTCCTTAAGTGACTCCTTAAGTGGCCTCCCAGGAATCAAAGGGGTGAAAATGAATCCACCACAACAAAAGACTTGTCAGAAGTGATTACAAACAGGCTGTAACACCCACCCCCCATCCCAACCCAACCCAAAGGAAGCAGGAAGAGAGAGTCTCACTGATGCAAGACCTGTCAAGCCAACCCAGGGCCGGGAGCTGGGATTACCTGACTCACCCTCAGTGTCTCTTTCTTACCTGGCTTCTCCAGGGCTGCAGCTACAGCCAGCCTGGAAGACCCAGCTCTGAAATAAGCTCACTCCAAGCAGCTTTCCACTCCCCCGTTATGGATCGAAAGGGCCATCTAGTGGCACGAGCACGGAATTCCCTGGTTCTGACCTCGGAACTCGGCTGGTTCTCCTGTCGGAAGCCGTTTCCCTGCTGTCCCCTCTCCCCAGAGCTCAGGAATAGAACGCTGGGTTTTAAACCAAGCCGTGCAGCACCATTACCTTTCCTTCTGTGTGATCTTCAGCTTCTTCTCCAACCGTCTGTCTATCTCCTAGAAAGGAAGAAGATGAAAGATGAAGATGAAAGAAAGGAAGGAAGAAGATGAAAACCTGAAGGCTCATCTCAAGAATTGGAGCTTAAGTCTGTCTGCACCCATATTTCATTCCACTTTACAGTGAAACCATAAAGGGGGCACAAACAGAGTGCGTGTCTCCACCTGAGGATGACTTGCAAATCAAGAGGTAGACAAGAGCCAAGCCACCACCTACATCCATAGCCATTAATACACCTCCAGCAGGCTGTGAGTCTTGTGTGTCACGGCGCGAGGGCAGCCGCAGGGCACTCATGGCTCACTGTAAGCACTTCAGCTGGCAGGACAGCTCTATCGAGGGTGAGGAGCCATGGGAGCACACAGGGAGGTATGCCCGGATCCGAGCGGGAGCTGGCACCAAACCTCTGGGGCAGAGCAGCAGCAGCAGCAGCAGCAGGCGCCGGCCGGGGCGATGCACATCCTTCTGTGTGCCCGATTTCAGCCCCGCAGCCTGCAGCCATCCGGAGGCCTGGCCGGCAGGGCCACATTCCTGCTGCAATGAGCCCTCCTTCCCAAACCCTGCCCTGCCCTGCCCCGGTGCACCCGAGCAGGAGAGCGCAGCTGAGCCTCCTTGTGCTTCTCCCCTCTGCACCATGGCTGCAGAGTCACCCATGGGCACAAAGACATTGCACAGACCCCCAGTGCCAACCGAGCGTGGCTCTGAGCATGTCAGCTTCTGTGCCAAGCTTCCCAAAGGTGTCCGTGTTTTGCAACTGGAGCAATCCCGCAGGGACTCTTGGCTAACCAGGAGAACAAAGCCAGCTACCAGGATCCTCACTGATGCACTGATGTGTTTAACCATCAATGGAAAGGGGAACAAAGCCACCTGAGAGCGTCCCAGTTGCACAAGCTGATAACTGGCAATACTGCAGGAATTCCAAGCTCCCGGCAGGATGCAGCTGCTCCACTTTTGGGGCTGGTTTGCTCAACTGCACTGTGAGCTCCCTGCCCTGCTGTCAGAAACCACAACAGGCACAACCCAGGGAAGAAACTGGTTTGCACAGTAATTCCCTGCTGCCCCAATAAGCAGGGAATGAACACAAGTCACAACAAGGTGCCAAACCACAGAGCTTGTGCTTGGTGACGTAGCCCAGAACCCCCCCCCGTGTGCTGGGCTGCACCCCCAGAGCGTGAGCAGCAGCTCAGGGAGGGGATCCTGCCCCTCTGCTGTGCTCTGGGGAGACCCCCCCTGCAGCCCTGATCCAGCTCTGGGGCTGCACAGGGGGTCTCCGGGCACAAGAGGGACCTGGAGCTGCTGGAGCGAGGCCAGAGGAGGCCATGGAGATGCTGCGAGGGCTGGAGCAGCTCTGCTCTGGAGCCAGGCTGAGAGAGCTGGGCTGGGGCAGCCTGGAGAAGAGAAGGCTCCTGAAGGGGAGACCTGAGAGCAGCTCCAGTGCCTGAAGGGGCTGCAGGAAAGCTGGAGAGGGGCTTGGGACAAGGGATGTAGGGACAGGCCAAGGGGAATGGCTTTAACCTGCCCGAGGGGAGACTGAGATGAGCTCTTAGGCAGAAGCTCTTCCCTGTGAGGGTGCTGAGGCGCTGGCACAGGGTGCCCAGAGAAGCTGTGGCTGCCCCATCCCTGGCAGTGTTCAAGGCCAGGTTGGACACAGGGGCTTGGAGCAAGCTGCTCTAGTGGAAGGGGTCCCTGCCTGTGGCAGGGGTTGGAACTGCTTGAGCTTCAGGTCCCTTCCAGCACAAACCAGGCTGGGATTCTCTGGCTCTAAGCAGTCAGCATCCCAAAGGAACCTCCACTTTCCACTTAGGATGAAATAACTGTAAGTGCTTTAGGCAGACAAAAGGCAGGAGGTTGAATTTTCTCCCAGTCTCTGTACTGGAAGGTGATGAGTGATGTGCCAGAACAAAACCAGGGACTGGAAGCCAGGTTATGGCTAGAGCCTCCCATCAAGGGCACATGAAGCTGTCGGCTCCTTCCTCTTCACTGGGGGCAAAATCCCACCCCAGTGCTGCTTGGGAGGATGGAACGAAATGTGCAGCAGCTGCTTCCCACCTGCAAAGGCCAAGGATCAGCAAGCAGGGAAATGGATATCCCTGCAAGGATGGAGACCTCATAGAGCAGCTGCCGGCAAACAATGACAGTCAAACTAAGGGGAAGGGGTTTCTCATGTGCCCAAACCAGGTGAGGCCGTATCCTGCTGGTGAAGAGTGCTTAAAGCACTTTTTCCAACTCAAACAGCTCACCACACCTCTCTGGGGCACCTGGAAGCAGTGACCTGGAAGGAACATCCTTAAACATCCTTCATTAAAGCCTTCAGCAGAGGAGAGGGATGACAGGAAGATGATGCAGGGTGGGGAAAGCACCTTCAAGAGTCATGGTGCTGAACCACACAAGACAAGCTCAGCAACCCATGGTGAGGCCCATGGGGCACAGACCTGGCAAGGAAGGCTCTGTCTGTGCTCTCCTCCCTGGCACAGGAGCTGGGTTTGACAAACGCCGCACTCCCACATGCCTGGTGGCTCTGCAGGTCCGTCCTGGGGCTCAAGTCCTGGTCCATGTGCTGGACTATGAGATCCTGCAATTGCACAGCCTTGGATCGACCTCTTGGATCGACCTGAGTGGGTGACAAACACCTGATTAATGGGCCTGTCACTGGGCTGAGCAGCTCTGCACACCCTCACACACACACACACAGACATCCTCTGACGCCAGAGCCTGCAGCTTCCCCTGCCAGAAACAGAGTCCTCTGCTTTGCTTAACACACACAAACGTATCCCAAGGAATCCTCCAAGACCTGTGTTTGGGACACACTGCTCCCCAAAACAATTCCTGTCCACGTCTGTTTGACTCCTGTGCAGATAACTGCCGGCAAAACACCTGGTATTTTGTCTCTCATCATAGAATCCCAGCCTGGTTTGTGTTGGAAGGGACCTTAAAGCTCCTCCAGCCCCTGCCATGGGCAGGGACCCCTTCCACTAGAGCAGCTTGCTCCAAGCCCCTGTGTCCAACCTGGCCTTGAACACTGCCAGGGATGGGGCAGCCACAGCTTCTCTGGGCACCCTGTGCCAGTGCCTCAGCACCCTCACAGGGAAGAGCTTCTGCCTTATCTCCAACCTGAACTTCCCATTTCAGTTTGAACCCATCACCCCTTGTCCTATCACTACAGTCCCTGATGAAGAGTCCCTCTCCAGCATCCTTGCAGCCCCCTTCAGACACTGGAAGCTGCTCTGAGGTCTCCACATCCCTCCACAGCTGTCAGTGGTCACCAAGTGCTGTTCACCAGCCACCACACACCGGCTCCTCACCCAAGAGCAAAGTAAAGCGCAGCTAAACCATTCCAAGTCCAACATCAGCCCAGAGCCACGATGTGCTCTGCTTCCTCCACACATAAAGATCCTGGCAGAACAGCATCAACCAGCCATCACCCCCAATACACACGTCACTTCACCCCAGCCACATTAGCCTCACACGATGCTGTGCTGCTGAGAGGATTCCAGCTGCCTCCATTGGGTACAAAGAGCCTCCCTTTGCGTGCAGAGGCTGGTGTGATAACAGCAGCTCCCTCCTCACATGCACCTCTTGATGTGTTCAGTGTTGTGTTCTCTGAAATGCAGGGCTTGGCCCTGTTTGCCCTCAGCAAGAGTCAAGCTCTGGGTGTTGAAAACACGACTGTGTCTGAAGCGGAGGCGTTTGGATGTGGAGAGCATCCCAGATGCAGGCAGGCAGCCCTGACGCTGCCACACCAAGCCCCACACATGGATCACGCTGCACGAAGCCGAGCAGCAGAACCACCTTGACACGGCTCATTCCTAATGAAGAAGCACGCCAACATTCCCTGCCCCTGCTCCATGGGGAGGTGTTTGCCTCCTGATGTCATTCCCTGTCCACTGCTGTGTCACGCTGCCACAAGGCTGGGTGGTAATGAGATAAAATTAGGCCCTGACGTGCAGGGTGAATGCCAGGAGCACTACAACAACCCAAAGGCACGAGCCTGCAGCAGAGGCCACCAGAGCTGGCACCCCGGGGCATCACGCTGCACATTCCCAGATCCCAAACCCAGGCATGAATCTCCTTAGGAAGCTCTCCTGGCTTTTATTTCCCAAATCAACTTCTATCTATACCCACCCACCCCCCCTTATTTCTATACTTTCCACCCCCTGGTTCAAACCACCCGCCCCAAGGATTAGCAAAGAATCTCAGCAAACTATTTTTAGGGCTATTATGTCTGGGGACTAAAAAGGACCCAAACACACACACAGAGCATGAAGAAGACACTGTTCTTTGACATTTAAGCTGCATTTGTAGGTGAGAACGTCATGGAAACAACTCCAGCCCCATCCCAGCCATCCTTCCAAGCCTTTAACCCCAGGACAAACAGCAATGCATACAAGGATTGACAGAATACCTCCAGAAGGCCGTTGGACAGGGACCAACACACAAACCTGCTGCACAGACCCATCCCAAGGAAGAACCCCACCATCACAGAGGATAGCTCAGTGATGTTATGGGTACTTGGAGACCGATGCTGCCCCCGACACCCCTGAAATGTGCCCTTCAGGAGGGGTGCCCCCATGGATCATGTAGGGTTTAGGCACATTCCCAAGGAAACCCAGTTTTCCAGAGTATTGCAAAGCACAGGGAGAGGCTGGAGTCAGCCCTAATGTGGCTGGAAGAACTTTGTTGGAGTAACTGTAATGCATTAGATATGTCTATGGAATTATCCTTCCCATCCCTGCCAACAGGGACTCTGAACAGACTCAACTCCAGCTCTGGTGGAGCAGGGGAAGGGATAACAACATAGTGCTGGGGTTCATTTCCAGTTCAGTGAGTAACCAGGACTGAATGTCTGAAGGGAAGCAGAGGTTTGGGCTTTACAGCAACCCCTCCTGCCAGGAGGACAATTCCTCTCCACCTCCCAGATAAGGTGACTGCAGGAATCCAGGAGACAGCCACCAGGACAGTCATGGATACAGGAATCTCTCCTAGATAGGTGATAACATGTCACATACACAGCTCTAGAAAACCATTAACCACAGTCTGGGATGTATTTACTGGACATTCCCCCTGAGCACAACCCTCTGCCCTTCCTCACCCAAGTGATGTGTAAGATCAAACCCAGAAAGAGGGAATTGAGGCTGGAGCTGCATCCTCCTTCACCAGCCGAACCAAAGCCTTGTCTGGACCAGAGCACCACCAGATCCTCTGGCATCTTCTAAAGGACAGGAGATGAACTTCGAGGCCTGGCTCATATTCTCTTCTTTAGACAAGAACCAGGTTTTCAGAGCTGAGGTTACCAAAGGTGCTCCTGGTTCCTAACCCCTCACAGCAGCACATACAGACTCACCAAAAGCACCATCAAGTCTGAGCAGGAGCAGATAATCCTCCGCCACCTCCAAGCTGACTCCTCATTAGGTACCTACTTCTTTGCTCTGAAGATAAATTAATCTTCTATTAATTACAGGAACATTGCAATTCCTGAGGCTATCCCGGGAATCAAAACTGCTCCATTAATTAATTCCCCGTGTTACTCTGCTTATGTTAAACCCTGGCAGCGGATGGTGCCTGAGAAAGCCTCAGATGCTTCTCAGTGTGCTGGCATTTACATCTTCCATAGGCAGATAACGCTCCTGGTAGCAGGATACTGGGAAACAAGACACGGGAGTATTTTGGGGAACAAGCCTGGCGGGCGCCACACGGTATTCCCAGCACAGACACACTACAGGAGGGGGGAAGCACTTGGGACATGCACTTCTCGGCTGCAGAGTGGGAACTGACACCCTTTATCAACCTAGCAACAAAACAGAGATTAAGACCTAGCAAAAGCCCTCTGCCAAGGGCCTGGAACATCCCTTAATCCTGAAGATCACCTTTGCCTTCCGCACCCATGTCCCTGCGCAGGGTCGCATCCAGCTGCTCCTCAAGGTCTGAGCGACACGAGCAGGACTTGCAGCAACATCCCCAAAGCCATTCCCAACCTGCAAACATCATTTTCTCCTACCAAACCAACCTCCTTTGCCCCAGCAACCCTGAGCAGCAGGAACGGAACCTTTCCTTTCCCAGCTTTAAGGCTCTGGTGACACTGCAAACACCTAAAGGGAACAGTCAGCAAAGGCTTTACAAAGAGCATTTTGGTCCTTGAAGTCAAAACTCATCCTAAAGGGGGCTGCAGGAAAGCTGGAGAGGGGCTTGGGACAAGGGCCTGTAGGGACAGGCCAAGGGGAATGGCTTGAACCTGCCAGAGGGGAGACTGAGATGAGCTCTTAGGCAGAAGCTCTTCCCTGTGAGGGTGCTGAGGCACTGGCACAGGGTGCCCAGAGAAGCTGTGGCTGCCCCATCCCTGGCAGTGTTCAAGGCCAGGTTGGACACAGGGGCTTGGAGCAAGCTGCTCTAGTGGAAGGGGTCCCTGCCCGTGGCAGGGGTTGGAGCTGAATGAGCTTTAAGGTCCCTTCCAACCCAAACCAGGCTGGGATCCTGTCATCCTCACAGCCCTGACATCAAAACCCAGCAGTGATCCTCCCGGGTGCAGGTCCTGCAAACCAAAACCCCATCAGTTCCTCCTCTGGTGGCACAAGCTGGACTGGAGTCACAGCATTGCACATGGAAACATTTCCCTTCCGACTTCTCTGTGCCTCAATCCCATTTAGCAACTCCAAGCTAAAACCTTTACAAGCTGGGAACGCTCTGCCTTTGCCGCAGGCTCAAATCCAGGCCCTCTGACCACTTTAGAGAGGACAAAAAGAAGGTTTTCTTCCCCACCTTGGGTCCTCACCGAGTGCCACAGCACAAGCAGGCGACAACCCCTGTCCCCACACAGGAGGGACAAAGTTCAGTGACACACATTCAGCTGCTCTCATCCTCCCCAATGGCTGGGCTGCAGATCATCAGGGTGAGCTTCTCGTGCTGGTGGTGACCAGTGAAGCAAGGAGCAGCCTGAGCACAGGACTTCGACTCTGGACTGCGATGGGATAGGTGTGAAGGGCCAGTAGGAAGGCGGGATGCAGCGGCTGGGAGCAAACTGCCCTGTAAACTGTCCATCAGCAGCAAACTGAGGTGGAGAAAAGACACCCAAGAGGATCAGGTTTTACAGTTTTTAACCCATTTGGGGCTGCCAGACCGATTTCAACTCAGAATCTGTGCAGAGAAAACGTAAGTTCCTAATTTGGATGACACTGATACAAATTCTGCTTAACAAAGGAATAAGCAAACCCCGAATAGCTTGAAGGGCACCAATTCCAGACTGAAGGTTACCTGTGACCCAGGACATGGGGCTTCCAGTCCAGTTTTGGAGCTCAGCTTCCCACCTGATGCTTAATTATTAGGTTTAGGCAGGTAAATAGACTGAGGTGTCCCAAATAGACCTCTCTCATCCATGATTCCCTCTTCCCTACAGCCAGCCAGGCCACACAAAAGCCCCGTATGAAGTCATCCGAGTGTTTACTAACCCAGACTCCTCATTTAGCCACTTCAGTTGTTATTTACGCCCTGTTTTCCACCCGTAATTCACAGAGCAGCAAAACCTCCCCATTCCACAGGCGTTTTCAAGGTGTAGTGAGGCAGCAACGGGGCAACACAGATGGAGAGGTCCCCCAGAGCTCTGCTGCACACGGTTGCTCAGGGGGTGGCACGTACCCAAAGAGCTGCTCCTTTCTCTGGCAAGCACTGGGGAACTCCAGTGACCCAGGGGGTAAAACACAAACAGAAACCACACTGAAGATGTGAAGACCCAAAAAGGCAACCTCAAGAGCAGCAGACATGCTTGAGGAGCTGCGTGACTGACCAAAGCAAGGCAGAAGGTCTGCCACAGGTTTCCTGGGGGTTTCCCCTTAACTTAAAGAGATTTTAGCACTGCCTCTGTTGCAAGGCAGATCTATAAGAAAGACGGGAGGTGAATTGTAACCGAGAGACCACAGCACCTCTGGGCAGGCTGGAACCACCTTCTTGAAGGCCTTGTGCACAAGTTCACAGCCTAACACCCAGAACAGGACCAGCACTAACATGTGATGTGCTCTTTGTCCTAAGGAACCCATCTGGGTGGAATATTAACAAGTTACATAGTGAGAAGCAAGCAACATATCCCAAAGCCCATCTGGGATCTGCTACACCTCTGCTGCTCCCTCAGAGATGTGCTGAAGGGTCTAACATAAATGATAGCAACTCAGGTCCTCAAGTGCTTGAAGTACGAGGAGCAGAGTCTGTGTTTAAAGCTGCTCCTTGATGTGGGAGTTATGTTTTATTGCATATTCCTCTTGAGCACTGGCTGCTGCTGGCTTGTGCCTTTCTAGGATCTGTCTTGTGCCACCTCCAATCCACGGCAAGTGAGATAAAAGCAGAAGAATAAAATCACAGAATCCAGCCTGGTTTGTGCTGGAAGGGACCTTAAAGCTCCTCCAGCTCCAACCCCTGCCACAGGCAGGGACACCTTCCACTAGAGCAGTTTGCTCCAAACCCCTGAGTCCAACCTGGCCTTGGACACTGGCAGGGATGGGGCAGCCACAGCTTCTCTGGGCACCCTGTGCCAGCGCCTCAGCACCCTCACAGGGAAGAGCTTCTGCCTTATCTCCAACCTGACCTTCCCCTGTTTCAGTCTGAACCCATCACCCCTTGTCCTATCACTCCAGTCCCTGATGAAGAGCCCCTCTCCAGCATCCTTGCAGCCCCCTTCAGACACTGGAAGCTGCTCTGAGGTCTCCACGCAGCTTCTCTTCTCCAGGCTGAACAGCCCCAATGTTCTCAGCCTGTCTGAAGATGTAGGTCCCTGTGCTGACAGGACCCGGCCACCTCACCCCTTCCATGTGCATCCTTTTTCACCTCTGCCATGAGACCCATCTCGCTCGGGCAGGTCCCAGGCTCCAGGCCCACAACAGCAGCAGGGCTTGGGCACAGAGCCCAGCCAACAAGTGAATCAGTCTCGCTGCTGCTCTGCAGCATGGCCTCTTCCTGCCCTCTGCATTCCACCTCTGGTAGCTCTGATTCTGCAGCAGCACAGCCCAACCGCATCCACGTCCATTGGGACCATGAAAACCCTTGGTCAGGCAGAGGCTGGGCTCCCCTGCTCCATCCCACCGTGCTTCCTGCAGCCACCGGCAGCAGTAGAGGGGCTCTTTCCTGCCAGGCAGGGCTTGGAAATGACCTTTTTAAATCACAACAGATGCCAGAAGGCAGCTCCTGACCCTTGTCTTACACAAGAGGAGCTCCTGCCGCAGATACCTTTGCTTCTGCAGGCACCCCCAAGCCCCGACAACTGCCAAAGCAGCTGCAAGAGCAGCAGCAGCTTCTCAGGAGAGCTTGATGAAGACAAAACCCCCACGAGTTTGGACTGGAAAAGGGGGTGAGAACAGCCTCTTCCTTCTAAGGGCTTTAGAAGCACACCTACAAGGTACGGGCTGGAAAGGACAGCGAGGGCAGACAACGGCTGGCCGGGATCTGAGCAGCCCTACAATTTTAAACCATTACTCAAGGCCACAGCTATCAGCATTGCCGGGGACACGAGTTATGTCCCTTCATGGAGCGACTGAACCGCACCACCCAGCACAAGGCTCCGCAGGCCCTGGCACGGGGCGAGCGCTGGGCTCGGGCATGGGTTGAGTTACAGGCTCTATTTTGCCACCCCCTTGCTGGGCAGACGTAACCCAATCCCCCGAGAAGCCTCAGCCTTTTCACCAAGTCATTGTTACAAAGTCCTTTTGCCCTCTGGTTGGTAATGAACGCATTCAAACAGGAGTGTGCCTGTTAAAGGGTTTCCTCTCCCCCGGTGTGAGCCCCCCACAGACCCCAACCCACCCCCCCTGCTAAAGTAATGGCTTTATTTCACGCTTCAGAGCCTCTCAGTGAGGAGAACCTCAGCTCTGGAGCTATTAACGGCAAGCCAAAACCTCAGCTACGAGCCACGGTTTGTCCTAGTGAAGCAGCACGTTAACAGGGAGCCAAGGGAGCAAAAGGGCTTTGGCTGTGACCCCCCCCCCCGGCAGACACAGCCCACCCTGCGGGGCTTAACGTGGCTTATCCTGCCGTGGCCGCTCAGCAGAAGGACCCAGCACCCCCCCACGCTCCCCAGCGCCCGCAGCTTTGGCCCGGCCCGGCCGCTGCCGCCCTGCCCGCAGCCCCACACGGCCGGAGAAACAGAGAAGTGTGTTTGGGCACCGGGGGACAGCCGGAGGGGCGGGAAGCGGCTCCCACAGCACCGGGGGATGGAGAGGAGGCGGGCGGGAGGCGCTGAGGCCGGGTACAACCCCCTTCACCGAGCGAGGCCGCGGTCCCTTTAAGAGGCCTAGCAGGCGCTCCGGGCCCGGCCGCCCCGCTGGCCGCGCCCCGCCGGTTGTCGGTCCCTCCCGCTCCGCCCCGCCGCCCGCCCGGTGCCCGCTGCCGGCCCCTCCGCCGGGCTCACCCCGCTGTCGGCCGCCTCCTCCCAGCTCTCGGCGACCTCCTCATCTTCCATTTTAATTGCCCTCCGCCGCCGCCAGCCGCGCCCCGCGCATGCGCGCCCCGCCGCGAGCGGCCCGGGGAGAGGTGAGGCGGGCGGCGCGTGCGCAGGGAGCCGCTGCGGGCGAGCACGTGCGGCCGGGAGGGGAGGGGGCAGGAGAAGAGGCGGCGCGGCAGCGCCCCCTGGCGGGCGGGAGGACCGGAGTCACTGCATTCACTTCTTGTCTCCGGGGTGAGGGTTGTGGCTCATTGCCCCATTCTAGCAGCCTAAAAAAACAATAAATCAATCAATAAACCCCCAAAATCAATAAATCAATACCCCCCAAATCAATGACTCAATCAATAAACCCCCAAAAATAGATAAATCAATCAATAAACCCCCAAAATCAATGACTCACAAACCCAAAAAGATAAATCAATCAATAAACCCCCCCAAATCAATGACTCAATCAATAAACCCCCAAAAATAGATAAATCAATCAATAACCCCCCCAAAATCAATGACTCAATCAACAAAACCCAAAAAATAGATAAATCAATACCCCCCCTAAAATCAATGACTCAATCAATAACCCCCCCCAAATCAATAAATCAATCAATAAACCCCAAAAAATCAATTAATCCATGAATAACCCCAAAAAAAAATCAATAAATCCATCAATAAAATCACTTTCTGGACGGGCGCTGCAGAACCTGCCCCAAATTCCTTCCTTTTTGCCCCCAAACGCTGCAGTTGCACTCATGGGTGTTCATGTCCTGGCTGCTTGCAGCCGGCGGTGACCCAAGGGGTTTATGGGCTCTTTAACAGCTGCATTTACCGGTGCACAAGGCACGGCTTTCCCGGTGCTTCCTTCTTCCCTTTGCCTTGGAAGTGCCCTTGAGCTCGGCTCCACTCGGGATGGGATCAGGCTGCTCGGGATGGATGTTTCCCGGTGGATGCAGGAGCGCTGTGGGGTGGATCCGGCTGCAGGACAGCCCTGCTCCCTTCATGTTGGTTTTCCCTGTGACAGGAATTGGTGGAATTCCTCGCTGTGCCACTGCTGGCCATTGGAAGCAGAGGGAAGGAGCTGCTCCATCCTGCACAGCACCAAGCAGGTCCTGTGCCATGGAACCCAGCGCCTGCAGAAAGGAATTCCACTTCTCCCATGGCAGCATGGAGCCCGGGATGGGATGTGGCTGACCTGCCGGTGAGGCCTTGAAAAGGAAGGAAGAGCTTTGTCAGGACAAGTCCTGGGTGTCCCCATGGATCTGAGCTGTGCTGGGAGCCCTCCTCAGCCTGGCTTCCATAGGGAAGCTTTGCCCATCCGTAGGCAGCCGATGCCGTGTCCTGGTCAGGAGGGGTGCAGGAGCTGGTGATGAAGGGAGCAGGGCTGTCCTGCAGCCGGATCCACCCCACAGCGCTCCTGCATCCACCGGGAAACATCCATCCCGAGCAGCCTGATCCCATCCCGAGTGGAGCCGAGCTCAAGGGCACTTCCAAGGCAAAGGGAAGAAGGAAGCACCGGGAAAGCCGTGCCTTGTGCACCTGTAAATGCAGCTGTTAAAGAGCCCATAAACCCCTTGGGTCACCGCCGGCTGCAAGCAGCCAGGACATGAACACCCATGAGTGCAACTGCAGCGTTTGGGGGCAAAAAGGAAGGATTTTGGGGCAGGTTCTGCAGCGCCCGTCCAAAAAGTGATTTTATTGATGGATTTATTGATTTTGGGGGGGTTATTCATTTATTGGTTATTGATTTTTTAGGATTTATTGATTTATTATTGACTTTTTTAGGGTTTACTAATTTATCATTGATTTTTAGGGTTTATTGATTTATTGAATATTGCTTTTTTAGGGTTTATTGACTTTTATTATTGTTTAGGATTTATTGATTTATCGATTTTTTAGGGTTAATTGGTCAATTTATTGACTGATTTATCGAGGTTTTGGGTTTAGTGATTGATTTATCGATTATTGATTTATGTTTTATTGATTTATTGGTTTTTATGTTTTATTGATTTATGGAGGTTTATTATTATTGTTTAGGGTTTATTGGTTGATGTATTGATTTATAGAGGTTTTAGGGTTTATTGATTTACTGATTTTTTCAGGGTTTATTGGTAGATTCATTGATTATTTGGGGGGGTTATTGGTTGATTTATTGATTGATTTTTTTGTAGGGTTTATTGATGATACATTGATTTTTTAGGCGGCTTTAACGGGGCAATGAGACACAACACTCACCTCTGTATCCCTCAGGTCCTCAAGTAACACCGCTGAGGTGCAAAGAGCAAAGCTGCTTTGCCGCTGCTGCTTTCCCCCTCGGCCTCCACACCACAGCTTCCATCACTCCCAGCCCCACATGGCCGCTTCCTAACGGCTGGGGCACGGAACCGGGGACCCGGCTGTGCCACCCCGAGCAGCGGCCGACGAGGGAGCCCGGAAAGCCGCAGAATCCTCCCGGTACGGTCGGGGAGGAGCAGGAACCGCCCCATCGCCTTCTCCTCAGCGCGACCTCCCCAACATGGCGCCTCCTCCTCAGCGCGACCTCCCCAACATGGCGCCCGCGCCGCTCCCGCCACGACGGGACCTCCCCATCATGGCGTCCGCCACGGCGACACGAAGGCGGGCGGGCGGGCGGGCTGCACTTGACCTCCCCATCATGGCGCCCCTCGCCGCGCCGTTACGTGAGGGGAAGGAGCCTGCGCGGTGCGCTCCGGAGCGGCGGTTGGCGGCGGACGGGAGGGAGGGGAGGAAGATGGCGGTGCCGGTTCGAGCCGTCACCCGGGCGACGCGGCGGACCCGGGGCCGGCAGCCCTGAGGGCTCGGCCTGGCTGCGGCGGGCGAAGGGAGGTGAGCGGCGGGCTCCGTGGGGCGGGTAGTGACCCTTCCCCCGGGGGGCGGCGGCGGCGGGGGGCTAGGCCGAGCCCGGAGGGGGGCACGGCGAAGGGGCCGAGCCCCTCTTCCCCCGGGTTAGGGGGTGCTGTGCCCGGTCCCCGAGGGCTGCTCGCCCCAGTGAAGGGGGGAAGCCCGTTCGTTCCCTGCCCCGCGGGAGAGGGGAGCGCAGCCTCAGGTCTTGTTACTGCTGGGGATAGGGAAAACCTGCCCTTTCTCTAAGAAAAAAAAACGGATTTCTCCCCAAAAGCAGCGTTTGAGCTGCGGGCTGGGGTGCCCCCAGCCTCAGAGGCGGCTCCTCCGTGTCTAAAGACAAAAGGTGAGGCTCAGCCCCTGCTTGTTCCCCATTAAGGAAGCCACATCTCGCGTTCGTGCCGTGTGTGCTGCTCGCCCTGCGCTTGTTTTGGTCCCTCGGAGCCTTGTATTGAAGCGATGAGGCTGGGTCCTTCCTCGCCATTGTCTTCGGTGCTGGTCTGTGGTGGGCGATGAGAGAACGGCTTCATTTAGTGGTGTTTCCCTTGTCACGACGGGGCTGGGCTGGGGCTGGGCAGGCACTGCAGGGGCTCGGCAGGATTAGCTCATGCTGTGCAGCCCTCTCCTCTCCTTTGGAGCCCGTTTGGGTTTCCAGATGGAGCAGGGCGTTTGTTAGGAGCCTTGGAATCGTGCCCTTGATAACCTAAAGTCTCATTCATGTTTGGGGGGGGAAGAACAAAAGAGAACCGGACTGAAGTGCTGGGCTGCGGTGTGGTGGGTCGGGTCGGTACATGGGGGCTGTGTGGACAACCCGACTGAGCACCAGGGATGGTGCTGGGGTTAAAATGGGGTTTAATCCTCACTGGGGAACCTGGCTCGTGCTGCAGCTCAGCAGCTGGGAGCCCTCCCCTCTCCTGAAAGGAGCATGCCTTACAATCCATCACACTGGAGCTCACATCCCCAGCCTGGTGGCAGGATGCCTGTACCCATCCTCTGCCTCGTGAAGCCCCAGGTCCGTGATGCTGATGCAGGGTTTGATATCACAGCGCAGCAGTTGCAGCCTGGGCTTGGCCCTGCTGAAGAGCCAAATCTCGGGGCTGGATGGTTAATTCAGGAGTTAAGGGACTCGCTGTTGTTCCCACATTTCCGTAGCCCTGCGTGTTCCCACCGTCCTCCCTTCCTTTTTCCTTACACTTGTGCCACAGAAAGGCTCAATGCTGCTGGCTTTCCCTTAGGTTGTGTCCCTTGGGTTTGCCTGGGGTCGGTCTTTCCCTGCTGTCAGAAGTGGGAGAGGAGAGAGCAGGCTCCTGGGCAGGATTCGGGCAAGCAACGATTGCTGTTCCTGCACCGTGTCCAGTCCTCACTGTGTCTTTTGTACCTGCGTGCTCCTCTCAGAGGCAGAATCACATCCAGTGCTTGTTTTCACATAGTGAAGATGTTTGTGCATGTTTTTCCTGCTGTCTTACCTGCTGTTCTCCCTGATGGCTGACTCCACCCAAGCAGCATTTTTTCCACATTGGGAAGTGAAGCTCTTGGGTTTGACAGGATTTTACTGCTCTGCTCGCCGGCTTTCCAAGCAGTGTGTGTGATTTCCAGTTGTGATTCGAGTTCCCTCCGGAGCAGCGGCACCAGCACTGGGGTGAAGGGGATGGTCCTTTCTCCCTGTGTTCCCAGCACACAACTGGTTTGTGAAGGTCCCTGCAGGGCTTCAAAGCAGCCTTGGGGTTTGGCAGCTTCACCCGCTGCCCGTTCCAGCCGCTTCCACAGGATGTGAGTGAGGGCTGCTGGAAAAGGCTTCCCACTTTCTGTGTAAATAGAGCTGCTCCTCAGAGGGAAGTTCTTTTCCCCTGTATATTTAGGCATGGCGAGCTTTGTTGGGAAACACCGAGCCAGGCTTTGCCCTCACAAATTGTCCTTAAGGTTGGATATAAATAAGCTTCAAGCCCTTGGCTTTGAACTGCAGCGTTATGTGGGGATGTCTGAGAGGGCTTCTGAAAGGTGTCAGAGGCAGAGAGGGGCTCAGATCTGGTCCATATCTAGATAAAACCCTGTGAAAAGAGGACAGATGGCCCTGATAACGTGCTCAATGGGTGCTTTTCCAGGTTGGAGCTCCTTTTGAGTGCAGTTTTCTGACCTGAGTGGGACCATCTGCAGTTGGTGATATCCCCAGGAGCTGCATCCAGGTATCTGGGTTGTGCTGCCATTAGCAGCTAATGCAGCTTTTGATGTAGTGTAGATATTCAGGTCAGAATCCCTTTTCAACTTGCTTGTGTCTTAGATTAAAGGAGAGCAGGGTGACGCATCCGAATGGAACACTGTGCCTTGTGTTGGGCAACGTGCAGCAAACAGGGCTCCTGCCTTCAGGAGTCTGCTTTCAGGAGCTGCAGATGTTCTCCTAGAGCTTTGCTGCATCCACACTGGACCATGCTGTGATCTCTATTTGCTTCCCCAGCTCCGTGGTATTTGTGTTTGCCTGCTGAACACCTACTGAAACATCTGTGGCTTGAAATGTTAATATTCCCCCTATCTAGTATAGTCCAGGCAACGTTTGCAGCTCATGTGCTCTGTGTCTTCTGTGTTTCAGACTCGTTTTGAAATGCTTGTCTGGCTTATTTTGTCCTGTGTTTGTGCATGTTTTGTAGCAGTGTGGGCCTCTGAAGGCTGAAGGCGAGGTGGCAGAGCTGCTTGAATTGCTCTGGGGCTTCTCAGGAGGTCCATACTGATGAGGTGTGGGGATGCTCCCTTCCACTGCCAGCCTTGTCCAACCTCAGATCAGTAGTGACAGCCCCATCAGGGCTTCGAGATGCATTTAGGGGTGCTCCAGCTCTCCAGAGCAAGTTGTGTTTGGTGCAGAGATGCTTTGATTTGAGTTGGTTGGAAGGGATGGTGTTAGGACTTGTTCTGCTGCCTCGGGTCAGGGGTAAGACCAAGGGGCTGTCACTGAATGCTGAAGATCATTACCGAAAACACATGTTAACCTTAACAATCCCCATATTTTGTGATCCCAACCCCCTTTGGTGCTGTTATCCTCATGGTGAGCTTCCAGGGAAGAGGCAGAGTGCATGCAGGGTACTGAGCCTGTCCAAAAAGCACAGCTCTACACAAGCCAAGCACTGCCAGTGAATCTTTCTCTTGTCCCTGCTGTCAGCTGCACATCGGCTCCTTCTGCCACTGTGTGAAGGCACTTGCCCGAAACACCTTAAGAAACCCAAAAGCAGCTACTTTGTGCCATTGTTGTCACATCCATCCTGCAGTTATTGAGCTCCAGGAGCCACCACCTGCCCTCTGCCCTGTGGAACACGTTCCTTTCCTGCGTTTGTTTTTAGGCAGCTGTTTTCTTTCCCCATCATGACTCCATCAAACCTCCTGGACCTTCAGTGTTCAGAGCAGTGGTGACCTGTTCCCCAGACAGGGTCATGGGGGATGCTTCAGCCTGCTCTGAACCTGGCTTTTGGATGCTGTGGTGTCCTGGAGTTTCATGCTGTGTGATGATGTTGCGCTCAGTGTGAGGCCAGGCTGTGGTTATCAGTTCAAAAGGGGTGCCCTTGAGTGGCAGAGGTGCTCTCAATTTCCCTTATTTTTTATTTGCTTATGAGTATAACGTGGATTTGACTTGTATTTTGGGGTCTTCTCTTTCTTAGTATTGAATATCTGGTAGCTTGAAGCCTCCCTAAAGAGCTAACATGAGCTATGACATGTAGGACAGAAAGAACTGCTTTCCCCATGGTGATGCATCCGTGACTGGCAGTGCTTTTGCTCCTCAGAACATCACCTTCATCATTAGCTAGGGAATAAAAGAAAAGCCTATAAAAAGAGAAGCCAGTTCCCAGCCTGTGTGGAAACTGCAGCAAATCCTCCTCCAGCCTGTAGGGTGGCTCAGAAAATGTGTTTTACATGGAATTGCTGGGTTGTGTGTCCCTGGAGGGGGCTCAGTTGCTTCAAGGCCTGTGCTTGGTGGGGTTGTTGATGCTGTTTGTAGCCCCTCACATGGAGTGCGTGGCTCTTCCCTGGGGCTTTGTCCTTATATCCCTGTCCCTTGAAGCCTCCGAGGGGACACAGAGCAGTCCTCCCTGTTCTGTAATAACAGGGTTGCAGTTGCCACCACCCGGCAGGCTGTTTTGCAAGCTCGTATCGCCGAAAAGTATTTCTCCTTCCCTCCCCATCTGCTTTACCTCCCTAACGTCTTAAAGGAATCCTCTGCTCCTGCCAGCACTGCACTGACAGGGACTGCAGGGGACTGCCAGTGGCTCTGATGGGGTTTGGGTGATGAGGAGACCGCACTGCCTCAGCCAGACCCGTGTCTGCCTCTTAACCAGGCTCTGGTGATGCCCTTCGCTGACATCTCGTGCTTGCAGAGCCTGAGGCACCGCTCTTCTCTCGTTCCAGTGTGACAAAGGGGTACGTACGTAGGCTCAGATCGCAGAGACTGAGGGGTGCTGGCTCTCCCTAGTTGGTATCTTCTGCTAACAAACCCCAGTGATGGGTTGGGCATGCTCTTCCCAGCTGTCAAGGCAAGCACTTAAATCTGTGCCTGCTTTTCAGACATCTTCCTCTCTTCCCCATCACCTCTTTCTCCTTGATCAGCCTATCGTTGTTCCCAGCTCAAACCCAGAGCTCTTGGTGCTGTGCTTATCTGAACTGGAGGGAGGAGGTGACCCCATTTCTTCAGCACAGGTCAGGGAGCTGGGACGCTCTATTGTAATCCCAGTGCTGCCCAGGGCTTGTTCGACCTCAGCTTCTCGATGCTTCTGTACTTATGGAATGGGGATAATCACCACGAGCCCGGCACTGGGACACCTGATGCTGTGCTTGTGCCATGTGTGAAGGTGTTGGAAGCTGTGTCAGGCAGGTGGGTGCTCTGTGGCCAGAGGGGTTTCTGTCTGGGTGTGGATCTATCCATGGAAACTCTTTTTTTCCCACCATTGAGAGAGAGAAAATACTTTGTGTTGTTGCAATTGCTGTTTAAACAGCTCTGCCCTTCAGTTCTCTGTGGGGTGATCCAGCCTTGCTCCTGGGCAATACTTGCTAGATGGTTAACTCCAGAGCTGGTAGCTTTCATCAAAGGCTTCCTACCAGGAATTACACAGACTAGTTTGAAGGTGGAATGCAGATCTGAGGAGAGTGGACATCATGAAAACCCATGTTAGTGTGTTACACACCCAGTGCATGCCACAACCCAGCAGC
Organism: Pezoporus occidentalis; assembly: GCF_034315485.1. Lineage (NCBI taxonomy): Eukaryota > Metazoa > Chordata > Aves > Psittaciformes > Psittacidae > Pezoporus > Pezoporus occidentalis. Next base: position 604,627 of record NW_026914448.1, read on the forward strand.
AAGGAGTTAAGCTCAGGAGGAGAACATTGTTTGCTGTGCTCAGACACTGCTGATGTCCATGCGGAGATGGTGTGAGATATCTCAGCACCCTGCTTGCTCACCACAATCGGACCATTGCACCAGCTGCTGCCAAGTCAGCACCATCTGAACACTGGGGTATTGATTTAAACTGAACCTTGGCTGCTGAGTCTGCACTAAGACATGGCTTTTCCCACTGCATCCTTCTTCTCTTTGGCTTGGAAGTAGCCTTGAGCTCATCTTCCCTTGTGATGAAATCTCTCCAGTGACTGCTCGTCACTCACATTTCTCAGTGGATGGAGGAACGTTGTGGGTGTGAATTCAGCTGCAGAGCAGCTTCGGTCATTGCAAAACTGAAATCCTTCCCCACTCTTCCTCCTTCCCATGCGGGTGCTAAGCCAAAGACCACGTCGCAGGGCGAACCTGGAGGCTTCAGTGTGAGCACTTGGCAGGACCAGCTGCCTGACCTTGACCTGGTGTTTGTTTCACTTGATTTGCCTGAGCATTAAACTTCATTCCCCGTTCCCGCAGTGAAACATTAAACTGGAATGTTGCAGCAGTGTTGGAAGCCTTAATCTTGACTGCTTGTCTCGCTGGGTGAAGCAACAGGAGGTTGCCTGGTTTCTGTGGCCAGTGCTGCAGTGTGGGCACTGACACTGCTTATTTAAGTCGCTTGAAGAGCTGAAGGATGTCATGTGGACCCATGTGTGTGTGTCTTGTCTCTTGGTGCCTTTTGTCAGGGTTGTTTTGGAAGCAAAGCTCATGCAGTTTGCTTCCCTCTCACACTAATTCCTGATCCTGTGTCCCTTTGTGCTTGAGTCAACAAAAGGATGAAGGGCTCAGGGCACTGGCACAGGGTGCCCAGAGAAGCTGTGGCTGCCCCATCCCTGGCAGTGTTCAAGGGCAGGCTGGACACAGGGGCTTGGAGCAAGCTGCTCTAGTGGAAGGGGTCCCTGCCCATGGCAGGGGTTGGAGCTGGATGTGCTTTAAGTGCCTTCCAACAGAAACCAGTCTGGGATTCATTCTGTGATCCTCAAATTCCCCAAGTTTCACAGGGCAGGAAAGGGAGAGGAAACACCCGGTGAGTGCCCTCAGTGAAGCTCAGAACCCTGCAGACCAGAGGAGCTCCCAGGAGGAAAAAGGCCGATGGCTGCAGACAGCAGAGACTCACCCACAGGCGATGCATTGGTAGGAAACGACATTCCTGAGCTGCCTGTTCTGCTGGCTGAGCTGAGGAGGTGGATGTGATCCAGGGCTTTCCTGGCCAAGGAAGTCGTGTGCCGGGTCGGATTCTGACACTTGCCATGGTGCTTTTTCCTGTGGCAGTGTTTGCTCTGCACGTGGGCACCTCCAGGACTGCAGTGGGAATTGTGCTGGGAGCAGCTGTTTGGAGTCACCAGGTTATACAGTGCAAAGGGAAGACGTGGTTGTCTCAAAATTCATCCCAACCGCACTGAAAAGCATTGCTGCAGCCTGGCAAAATCAGCCAATGTGTTTGGGGACCTCCTACTTTCTGTGAGCAAACCCTTCCCAAAGGCATTTCCAATGGAATTCTTTGGCCTGAGCAGGTTTTCTGGGTGGTTTGGATGTAGAAAGGGGCTTTGGGCTGTGTGAAAATGGAAAACAGAGAAATGATTTTTCACACTTGTGTTTTCAGGCTTAGTTTTCCTGCAGTCAGACCCGGGCTGGGTTTCAGGTCAGCAGCACGTGTTTTCCTCAGGGTTCAGTTATAAATTTGCCTTCATTTGCCTGAAACCTGTATACAGATGAACCACTTTGAGTGGCTTTGGTGGGTGAAAGAGATGTCTGTGGAAAAGCAGCGAGTGCTGTGTCATTTATGCTGTCCCCAGAGTCATCACAGAACCCCAGAGTGGTTTGAGTTGGAGGGGACCTCAGAGCTCATCCAGCTCCAGCCCCTGCCACAGGCAGGGACCCCTTCCACTAGAGCAGCTTGCTCCAAGCCCCTGTGTCCAACCTGGCCTTGAACACTGCCAGGGATGGGGCAGCCACAGCTTCTCTGGGCACCCTGTGCCAGCGCCTCAGCACCCTCCCAGGGAAGAGCTTCTGCCTAAGAGCTCATCTCAGTCTCCCCTCGGGCAGGTTAAAGCCATTCCCCTTGGCCTGTCCCTACATCCCCTGTCCAAAGCCCCTTTTCCAGGTAACTGACCTGCAGCTTTCAAGTGGTGCCCATGAGCTCCAGCCCTGCTGCACTACCTCAGTGAAGGAGGAAGGTGACAGCTCTTTCAGGATGTGCTGTGGTGTGTTTGCTGCTGTTACCGAGTTCTTGCTGTTGAATCATCACCAACAGGTTTGAATAAATCCCCTCAGCTGTTTTTATCTGTACAAGCTGTTTATCCTCAGCGTACGCTCCAACAGGAGAAGCATCTGCCCATTTTCTTGGTAAATCCTCTGTTTCCAAGTCTCAAAGCCTCTTATTTGCCGGTGAAGGGCTCGCGTGCAGTTTTGCCTTCCCTGTGCAGTGAATCATGATGGTTTGTTCAGGTGCATGGAGTTCAGGCGAGGCGAAAGCTTCAGCAGGAGCTGGCAGGGAGCCGGCAGAGGGAGTGCGTGAGCCCCAGATCCTGCTCCCTGCTCAGCCCTACAACGTGTATGGGGGTTCAGTGGAGGCGATGGGCAAACCTCGATGCAGACCAGCCCTTTATTGCCCCAGAGAGGAGCAGTTCTTTAAACAAGCCAAATTTGGGTCTAAGCTGCTGGAATGACCCTTCCTGCGTTTGGAAAACCCCAACTAGGGTTGATATTATAGAGTCATAGAATGGTTTGGGTTGGAAAGGACCTTAAGATCATCCAGTTCCAGCCCTGTGCCACAGGCAGGGATGTTGCTGGGGTTTGGTTGGATGGATGTAATGTCATTGAGCAGTTACTGATTTGGAGTTGAAGGAGCACACATGGAGGCTGGAATTTCCAGCAGGAAAGCCCAAAGAGCACAGTGCCCTGTATATAGATGCCTGACCCACCTGCACCACCCTTTTAACCAAAGATTCAATGTATTTAATGCCTGGTGGGATTAAATTGAGGCTTCTCGGCCAACAGCACATGTGTGAGCTGAAGTGGTACCTAATAAGTAATATAACAGCTTATTTTGCACTGCCAGTGCCCATCAAGCTGGGTTACATGGAATCATAGGGTAGTTTGGGTTGAAAGGGACCTTAAAGCTCCTCCAGCCCCAACCCCTGCCATGGGCAGGGACCCCTTCCACTAGAGCAGCTTGCTCCAAGCCCCTGTGTCCAACCTGGCCTTGAACACTGCCAGGGATGGGGCAGCCACAGCTTCTCTGCTTTTGACAGGTTTTAAACAACTTGCAGCCTTTTACAGGTTAATAACAGTGTCAAAAGAAAGCAGGAAGTCTCCAAGTACCATTTGTTGTTTGGTTGTTGGGTGCTCCAGGCAGTTTTCTGCAGGGATGGTTCTGGTGCCGTCACTTCTTGGTCCAGTTCTTGATCTGTTAATATTTTATTCAGCTTTTTGGCCAATTCTGAGCTTTTCTCCTGTTTATTCCATCAGCAGATGGGAACGTCCCATTCTGCTGTGGACACCTGCAGCGCAGCATCATTCACCTCTGCTCTTCCCCCTTGTTCTCATGAGCTGTACACTAAACCAAGCATAGAACCCACGTGGAGGTTTGTGTTCCTATAATAAATCCAATTCCCTTTCTCATTTCCAGTGCTCCTCTAGGAAGATGGGTTAAGCAGGATTTATGTTTAGGTTGCTGTGCTGTTTGTGCAATAAATCTTGCTGCAGCATGTTATATTCCTACTTTAGATGAAAGCTTAGACTAGAACTGAGCAGGAATCGGGCTGGTTCATCAGCAGAGCAGGAGGATTTCGGGTAACAAAACCTTTTTATTCCAGCCATATCAATTACCATTCAGTTGTTCTCATGCTGTTTCATCCCAGCGTGGTGCAGGTTAGCTGGCACTGCAGAATGAAGTCAGCTCATTTGGAATTTGCCTCTGGATTCTCTGTAAAGGTCCTGGTTTAACAGGCAAAGCACACGCAGGGAGGTTGTGCTGCAAGGTCTGCAGTTGAACTTCACACTCACAGAGGGAATTTAGGAAACCCTTGGCTTTGTGGCTCTTATGTGAAAGCAGAAACACGATTTCCTGTGGAAGAGCAGCAAAAGGGGATTAAAAAAGGGAAAAGCTCTGCTTCAAAGTGATTGGAACTGCCTGGTTTGCAGGGATGAGACAAGCGTGGAGCAGGGATCCCGAGGTCTCACCTTCTCCTCTGGGTGATGCTCCACAGCCCCACAGACAGGATATTGCTCATCATTTGCTCTCCAGAGGCTTTGTTTTCCTTTTTGTGACTAAAATCTGCTTTCTTCCCCACTGTTGAACCTCTCCAGCAGTTGGGTTTCAAATGGGGTGATTTAGCTGGTACCAGTTTGGGAGGACTGGAAACATCATCGTGCTTATCGGTGTTTATCCCTACCCTGAATCCAGTGGCTCCAGCAGACCTTTTGCTCCCTGTGCTGTTGCTTTCTTTAAATAGCACTTCCAGCTAGGAAATACACTGTATTTTTCCCTTTTATCACTAGAAAAGGGCTTGAGTTTCTGTAGGGTGACTGATGGTAGGGAAAACAAACTGGAGGTGGGAGGGAAGCTGCTGCTGCTAGCACAGCTGCACCATACAATACAATGTCATGCAAAACAAGCCCTTCCCAATACAGGCTTGTTTTGCAAGGAAAGCAGCCTAAAACTTACTATTAAATGTGTCTGTTTGATGGAGAGTTTAAAGTGGGTAAGAGAATAAGCCGAAAAGGTCTAAATAGCTCCATAAATGCTCCCCTGCTGTGCCGATGGGGCTGTTGACAAGCACAATAAGCAGTTGCAAAGGTTGAGGAAGAGTCTGAAGCGGGTTAGTTGCTATCTCCCAGCCCTAGCTGAACACCGGAGCTCCTGATTGCCAAGTGCAATTAACTGTTCTGTTCACAGAGTCCCTGTCTCCTTCCAGCCGGAGCAGGGCTGGGTCCTTTCACACACCTTCATTGGTTTTCCCCCCGGTGAGAACATCACTGCTGTGCTCATGTTTGGAGAGAGAAGTGTTTTGTGGCATGCGAAAATGAGCGTTCCCTCATGCGTAATGTGCTCTGACTCAGTCCTCTTGTACGGCCTCTTCTTTTCAGTCGGGAGCTTTCCCTCGGAGCCTTTTCCCCACCACCACTAAAATCTGTTGACTTGAAAACCCTGCGGGTTCTTCAGGCACTTCTTAAAGCAGCCGAGAGCTGTGGAGAAGAGGAGGTAGCTCAGGATGGGAACCACTGATGCCACCCACATCTGTGAATGGGGGTCCATGGAGCCAGGATTGGTGTCTGCAGGTAGGAAAACCTTGGTGGGTCAAGAGGGGGTTTGCAGGAGCAGGCTGCAGCCTGCCTTGATGCCATTACCAGGCTTCAAGAAGCGTTAAACCTCATTGTCCTTTCCATCCACATTTAATAGTCCTCATCTGGAGAGGGGCTTTGGACAAGGGCCTGTAGGGACAGGCCAAGGGGAATGGCTTCAACCTGCCCGAGGGGAGACTGAGATGAGCTCTTAGGCAGAAGCTCTTCCCTGTGAGGGTGCTGAGGCGCTGGCACAGGGTGCCCAGAGAAGCTGTGGCTGCCCCATCCCTGGCAGTGTTCAAGGCCAGGTTGGACACAGGGGCTTGGAGCAAGCTGCTCTAGTGGAAGGTGTCCCTGCCCGTGGCAGGGGTTGGAACTGGGTGAGCTTTAAGGTCCCATCCAACCCAACCCATGGTTCTGTGATCTGTTTGTTCCACTGCAGTGGGTAGTTACTTTAGCAGAATAAATAGCAGGTTCTTAAATGGCTGAGAGGGAAAACTGAAGTGCTCTGAAAGGAGGAAAAGAGTTATAAAGTGTTGTGCCAACTGGCAGAGACACAGCTTTTAGGAAGGGCCAATCTGATCAGCACTGGCACAGCCCCGTTCAGTTGCCCTTCTAGCGTTTCCTTATGTGTTATTTTAAGTAGCTGCAATTCCTCCTTGGTAGAGCTTCAGCCTGATTTCTGAACACCATAAACCGTTGCTGCTGCTGCAATATAAAGGCATTTCTCGGAAACCAGAGGCTTGGAGGGTGCAAAATAGGATATGATGCTTCAAGGGGCTCTTGGTGACCAATGCAGAGATCGATCCAAGCAGAGCGGGGCTGCTGGATGCATCCCAGCAGCTTAATGGAGTTGTACTTTTGGATGAGACACAACTGCTTCAGTCCCTTCCCTGCAGCTTCTGGAGTGCTCTAAGGTTCATTTTAGCCCTTGGCCAAGCTGCAGCCCAGGCTGGTGCAAGCAGAGAGCCCCCAGAGAGCCAGGATGGGTGAGAAAGCACCTCCTGCATCCCCACTAAGGGCAAGCGGGACAGAAACACTGCTCTGATGTAGGAAAAACACCTCCATGGGATGCTCTCCTGTGCATCTGCTGAATAGTTGGTAATAGGAGCTGCCTGGGATGCTTGAGCTCTCTTACCTGGCTTGCTTTTCCCTTTTCCAGTGTTGGAGCAGAGTTCTGGGACAGGGTTTTGCTGCTTTGCCCTCGGGGGTGGTTATTCCCAGTCTGTTGTTCCTGTGTCATAAGAGTAAAATCCACACCCATGACAGGTCAGGCTTGAAGGGTTATTTTGACTGAGTCTTGTCTTTTGGGAGTTGGGTTTATTGCTTGCTATGGCCTTGCTTTCCTTCTGGAAACAGCACCAGGTGGATGTGAAAGCCTGGAGGAGGTTTTTGTCACTTAAACACATCGAAAACAAGGATCTAAACAAGTGGATGCATTGGAATACTGATAATATTAACAAGTGGTCTGGTAAGGCCAGACAAAATGTGCAGCTCTGCTCTGAAGCCAGGCTGAGAGAGCTGGGCTGGGTCAGCCTGGAGAAGAGAAGGCTCCTGAAGGGGAGACCTGAGAGCAGCTCCAGTGCCTGAAGGGGCTGCAGGAAAGCTGGAGAGGGGCTTGGGACAAGGGATGTAGGGACAGGCCAAGGGGAATGGCTTTAACCTGCCAGGGGGGAGACTGAGATGAGCTCTTAGGCAGAAGCTCTTCCCTGTGAGGGTGCTGAGGCGCTGGCACAGGGTGCCCAGAGAAGCTGTGGCTGCCCCATCCCTGGCAGTGTTCAAGGCCAGGTTGGACACAGGGGCTTGGAGCAAGCTGCTCTAGTGGAAGGGGTCCCTGCCCGTGGCAGGGGTTGGAGCTGGATGAGCTCTAAGGTCCCTTCAACCCAAAGCAGGCTGGGATTCTATGATGTGCACATTCATGTGCTATTTGAGGCAGTGAGGGGTTTCCTGCTTCTCCTGTCTTCTTAAATTGGCCTTAGGGATGCTGTTCTAACCCCTAAGCTGTGTTTGTGCCTGTGATGAACTTGTGTTTTTCCCAAACCTACTCCAGAGAAATGAAATTGGGATTTAATAATTGGAAAACCCCTCCTAGCCAGGCGTTCATTCCTGCCTTTCCCAGCTGGGATCCTCCAGCGGGTTCGGGATGTTGTTTAAAGGGCAAATAAAAGCTGTTGGGAATCACACACAACCTCTGCTTCCAAACCTCAGCACCACAGCGGGTCTGTGGGAACCTGGCGAGCCGAGGCTTACGCTCCACACTGTCACCCGCAGGTGTCTTCTTGGATCTGATCTGGCTGCAGACAGGCTCCTGTTTGGGTTTGTAGCACGTTCCTGGGTTGTGAAACACCTCCTCTGCCTGGGTGGATGTGCTGCTCCAGTTTCCCAACCCGCCTTCCTCCAGCCTCCCCGCATCCCGAGGCTGGAATACCGGCAGCTTGGCTTCCTGCCATGCTGTGTCAGGATGGAAATCAGTGCGTGCTCCTCGCAGTGATGGATGCTTTGGCTTGGAAAAGTCCCAACCCTCTGGGTTGAATCAGTTTTTTTAGCCCAGCTCCACTTGTTCTTTTTTTTTCCCTTAGTTTTCCATTTGTTAACTTTTGGGAATTGGTGCTTTATCTGCTGTGTAATGCAGTTTGCTGCTCTCAGCGTGGGGTTCCAGCCCCTCTCTGTCACAACATTGTCTCGGAGAAGGATTTGTGACACGGGAGACACCGGAGCATCTGTCAGGATGGGAACTGGGAGTTTCATTTTGACGTGGTTTCCACTGCAGATTGACAGCCCCTGGGGCTGACAGAAGCACAGCAGTGCTGTCACACGTCAGGTTTTGAGCAGGAATTGGTTGTCAGGGAAAGCTTTTCCACTCTGAAGCTCTGCTGTCTGCTATTCCCATGGCTCTTGTGTGCGTGCCAGCCTGGGGAAACCCTGGCTTTAGCTGGGGAAGGCAGTGAGAGATTCTCAGACTGGTTTGTGTTGGAAGGGACCTTAAAGCTCATCCAGTTCCAACCCCTGCCACAGGCAGGGACCCCTTCCACTAGAGCAGCTTGCTCCAAGCCCCTGTGTCCAACCTGGCCTTGAACACTGCCAGGGATGGGGCAGCCACAGCTTCTCGGGGCACCCTGTGCCAGCGCCTCAGCACCCTCACAGGGAAGAGCTTCTGCCTTATCTCCAACCTGAACTTCCCGTTTCAGTTTGAAACCAGCACCCCTTGTCCTGTCACTACAGTCCTTACACTTTGCATCTCTGGCAGCTTGTTACAACAGCTTACTTGACCTCAAAGCAGCTTCCAGTGTCTGAAGGGGGGCTATAAGGATGCTGAGGATGGACTCTTCATTAGGGACTGTAGTGACAGGACAAGGGGTAACGGGCTCAAACTGAAACAGGGGAAGTTTAGATTGGATATAAGGAGGAAATTCTTTACTGTAAGGGTGGTGAGGCACTGGAATGGGTTGCCCAGGGAGGTTGTGAATGCTCCATCCCTGGCGGTGTTCAAGGCCAGCTTGGACAGAGCCTTGGGTGCCATGGTTTAGTGTGAGGTGTCCCTGCCCATGGCAGGGGGGTTGGAACTGGATGATCTTAAGGTCCTTTCCAACCCTAACTATTCTATGATTCCTGATAACTAGTAACTTAAATTCCTTCCATCCATGTTTTCTGTGGTACTGAGAGTTTGGTAAAAACAAACTGCTACCTCCTTGTATTGCAATGTGTTGGGCTAAAAGCTGTGTCTGAACGTGTCTTGAGTTGGAAGGGACCCATAATGGTCATTGAGTCCAACTCCCTCCTCCTCGCAGGGTTACCTAAAGCTAAACGATGTGACAAGGAGCATCACTGGGGTGTTCCTTGAACCCTGATGGGGTTGGTGCCATGAGAACTTCCTTGGGGAGACTGCTCCAGAGACCCACCACCCTCTCGGTGCGCTTTTCCCTAATATCCAGTCTGAACTCCCCCTGAAGCAGCTTCATTCTGCTTTCTCATGTCCTGTCACTGGTCACCAAAGAGAGAAGTTTCCATCCTTGAGATAATCAAGAGTCATCTGGACACAGTCCAGGCAGCCTGCTCTAGGTGGCCCTGCTTGACCAGGGGCTTGGACAAGATGCCCTCCAGAGAGGTTCCTTCCAACCTCAAGTGTTCTGTGGGTTTGTGACTTGGGATGTTGTTGAATGAACAGCCTAGAGGCTCGTGTTAAACCCCTCTGCATCAGGATGGATGTATTGAACACCGCATGGTTCACTTCACCCTTCCATGTCTTGTTCACCCTTTTTAACCTTGCTGTTCCTCCGTGGGAGCTGCCCATTGAAGCCTCCAACCTCAAACACGTTCCATGGGTTATTCCATCTTTGGCCACCCTCTTGTCTTCCTCTTGAGCAGTGGGTTTGCTTCCTGGGCTTGCTGCAGGTGGGATTTGTCCCATGGACTGTGTTGATCTGCACTCCATCATCCCGGTCCATGTGGGCAGCCTCTGCCTACATGGCATGCCATCAGGAGGAACTTGAGCTCACCATCATAAGAGCCCTGGTTTGGTCCCTTCTTTATAACCTGCATCCCTGGGAAGGGATGCAAAAGGAATTTGTGATGGGAGATTCTGGGAGAGAAATCCCCTGAGCCATCCTCATGAGTGGGATTCTGGTTTGAGCTGTCAGTACCTGTGCAGTGATGTTCCGTCCCATGGTCATCACCCAGTGGTGTTGGAAGGTGAAAGGATCCACTTCCCAAAACAGGTCAGCTGCTTCCTAGGAAATAAGGTCCAGGGATTTGTTCTGCAGTGACAAGCATGGGGGTAACTGCAGGCTGTGCCAGCTGGAAATTGTCCTCAGCCTCTTGTTAAGGTGGGTTTATCTCCTGATGTATTTCTGTCGGTGCATTACCTTACACTGCAGATGTTCGGAATAGCTGGAGGGACAAGATTTGATACTCCAGCTTTCAGCAGCAGTAAATCCTGGGGGACAGGAAGGAGCATGTCCTTCCCTCCCCAACTGCCAGCACTAACTGAGCAAGTGTTGAACAGCACGTTCTGCCCCCCTGCAGCCCTGATCCAGCTCTGGGGCAGCAGCACAAGAGGGACGTGGAGCTGTTGGAGCGAGGCCAGAAGAGGCCATGGAGATGCTGCGAGGGCTGGAGCAGCTCTGCTCTGGAGCCAGGCTGAGAGAGCTGGGCTGGGGCAGCCTGGAGAAGAGAAGGCTCCTGAAGGGGAGACCTGAGAGCAGCTCCAGTGCCTGAAGGGGCTGCAGGAAAGCTGGAGAGGGTCTTGGGACAAGGGATGTAGGGACAGGCCAAGGGGAATGGCTTTAACCTGCCAGAGGGGAGACTGAGATGAGCTCTTAGGCAGAAGCTCTTCCCTGTGAGGGTGCTGAGGCGCTGGCCCTGGGTGCCCAGAGAAGCTGTGGCTGCCCCATCCCTGGCAGTGTTCAAGGCCAGGTTGGACACAGGGGCTTGGAGCAAGCTGCTCTAGTGGAAGGGGTCCCTGCCTGTGGCAGGGGTTGGAGCTGGATGGGCTTTAAGGTCCCTTCCAGCAGAAACCAGGCTGAGATTCTATGAAGAAAAAACATGGGGGTGTTAAGGGGGAATGGGACAAGGATATTTCCCCCCATTGTGCTGCCCAGGGCAGAGCAGGCTTACTGGCAAAACTGGTTTCACAGGGGAGCAGGGGCTGCAGAGATGTTGCTTCCATCATGTCTCACCTTGGGTTGCTCTCAATTCCATGGGGATCTCTTTCCCCGTCACTGCCTGGCCCCACAGTGCAAACCAGCCAACTGGGGCCACTGGTGCTGTTAATGTTCCTTGTGAGCTCACTGTTGTCTCTTTCCCCTCCTGAAGCTGTGAAGTGGAATGCCATGGCCAGCTCCTCGGACAGTGAAGATGATGGTTTCATGGCTGTGGATCCAGAAGACGCCGTGGTGGAGGGGACGATGGAGCAAGATGATGAGCCACACACTGAGCTGGAGGTGGAAGAGACCAGGCACAACAGATCAATGCTGGAGCTTCCTGAAGAGGTTTTGGAATATATCCTCTCCTTCCTGTCGCCCTATCAGGAGCACAAAACTGCTGCCCTTGTCTGCAAACAGTGGTATCGACTCATCAAAGGTACAGAGCCCTGTAGTGAGGGGGCATTTCTGTTACTGGGGATGTGTAACCCAGCTGCCCTTTGCTTTGGTTTAGCCTCACTTCTTGTTTTCCCCTTCAACTGGGAAATCTGAATCCTGAAAGGTGCCAAAACAGCAGCTCCAGCCATCAGGTCACTTGCTCTGCTCAAGGCAGTGCTGATAAGAGCCCAGAATTGAGCCCCTCAGCCTCTTTGAAGTATGAAGGAGTGAAACCCCAGCACAGAGCAGCTCACTGAGGTTGCTTTTGAATGCTCCCTTGTGACCTGGCACTCAGCTTCCCTCCACCACCCAGCAGATCCCATGGCTAATGTGGCTGTAATTGTGCTTCCTTTACACCTTGCTTGGTAATAACCTTCCCAAAGTTTATGCTTGCAGCTGGAAACAAAGCCCTGTCAGGTTCTTACAGCTCTGCTGAAGTGGTGCATAAAATCTGCATTAACATAGATCTGCATATTCACATTTCCTCAAAGAGTAGCCCTGAGACACAGATACTTCTCTTTGCTTCCACACAGTGTTAATCCTGAAGCCTCATGGGGATATTTTAATGCTAGATAGGTATGGTATGACAGGCAGGTAGGTAAGGTTTGGACAAGGATGTAACCTGAGTGCTCTGCTCCAGTGTTTCTGGAATACACTGGATCATTTCCATTGTGTTTCCACTGGGAACATGTGCTTTGAGTGCAAGTTTCTTTAAACCCAAGCAGATTAAGAGGAGTCCACAGGTAAATGTGGAGGAATGAGGCACGCAGCTGCATAAGGGGAAAACAGTGTCAGGTGAGAGATGCCTTTGGGTGTTGTGTGGGGTGATGGCTCAGCTGTGGACTCCTCTGCACATGTGAGGGCATTGCTCGGGTTCCTGGCACCTCCTGCCTTGCCCAGAGTTGAACAGGCTGGAGGTTAAAGCACAGCTACTTCAGCAGCACAAAAGGACTCATTTAGCATCCTTTTGGGGCAGCAACAGCCTGCACCCCTGTTGAAAGGCTGCGTCAAAAGGAGCGTGACCAGCAGGTCGAGGGGGGTGATCCTGCCCCTCTGCTCTGCTCCCGTGAGACCTCACTTGCAGCACTGTGTGCAGTGCTGGTGTCCTGAGCATGAGAAGGACATGGAACTGTTGGAGCAAGGCCAGAGGAGGCCACGAGGATGAGCAGGGGCTGGAGCAGCTCCTGTATGGAGAAGGGCTGAGAATATTGGGGCTGTTCAGCCTGGAGAAGAGACCTCAGAGCAGCTTCCAGTGTCTGAAGGGGGGCTATAAGGATGCTGAGGATGGACTCTTCATTAGGGACTGTAGTGATAGGACAAGGGGTGATGGGTTCAAACTGAAACAGGGGAAGTTTAGCTTGGGTATAAGAGAGGAGCTCTTTACTGTAAGGGTGGTGAAGCACTGGAATGGGTTGCCCAGGGAGGTTGTGAATGCTCCATCCCTGGTGGTGCTCAAGGACAGGTTGGACAGAGCCTTGGGTGACCTGGTTTAGTGTGAGGTGTCCCTGCCCATGGCAGGGGGTTGGACCTGGATGATCTTAAGGCCTTTCCAACCCAAACCAGGCTGGGATTCTATGATTTCAAGTGTCAGCAGCCCTTGAGTTGCTGCCTGGGATGCACTTTCTCACCCAGGGCTTGTTCCTGGAACAGCCTGAGAGATGCAAAGGATGCAGCTGGGATCAAACACCCTGTGATTCACCCCAAAAGAGACTGTGGGAAACATCCCTGCAGTGGAGGGGAGGGATGAGCAGTCCAAGGCACAGCCTGGCCTTGGAGCTGTCCTTGGAGTCCCCCATCCCAGGGGATGTGTGGTATAGGGCAGCTGTACTGGTTCTGTGGCCATCACAGCACAAAAGGGCAGTGTAAGTGCAACCTGCGAGGGGTCACTCGAGGTAAAGCATTGATTCCTTTAATCCTGGCTAATTTTTCCTGTTTGTCAGGATACATCTGCTATCAAATCCTATAGTTAGATCCTGTTTCCTGCGTCACTCTCCGGGACCAGCTGCTTGAGGACCCTGCGTTTCATTAATAAAACTTCCTGCTTTGTATCCAGAGTGTGATTCCTTACCGGGGCTGTTCCCAGCAGAGCTTCCAGTAAGCAGATCCTTGGCAGAGTCTCTTGGCAGGTTATGGCATCCTCTGTAGTGGAGCAGAAGCCACCAGGTTTCATGCAGTCACAGAACTCCTCCAGAGGCTCCTCTGTGGGCAGGGAACAGGATCCAGCCGCTCTCAGCACACTCACAGCTACGTGTGCTCCATACACAGCTCTGAGGCTGACCAGAGCTGGTTTTAAGAGGGTGCAGGTTGTTTGTCCTGGAAGGTCTGTAAAGGGAAGGGCAGCAGCTCCTCCGAGGTGTGATTAGGGGACAGCAGGGCTCAGCTGCAGCAGAGGAGAGTGAAAACCAGCCCTGTTGAGGCATCACACGTGCTGACCTTTCCCAAACAGGCTTTGTTTGCCAGGCTGGAGGGGACGGATAGCAGAAACACAGCGAGTTGGTGCAGTGAACATTGCTCGTTGCCACGTTCACCCAATCCCTATTTTCTATTCTCTGTAATCCTCCAAATTCCCACCAGTTTATTTATAATTGTAGACTCATCACAAAATCCCAGCCTGGTTTGGGTTGGAAGGGACCTTAAAGCCCATCCAGCTCCAACCCGTGCCACGGGCAGGGACCCCTTCCACTAGAGCAGCTTGCTCCAAGCCCCTGGGTCCAACCTGGCCTTGAACACTGCCAGGGATGGGGCAGCCACAGCTTCTCTGGGCACCCTGTGCCAGCGCCTCAGCACCCTCCCAGGGAAGAGCTTCTGCCTAAGAGCTCATCTCAGTCTCCCCTCTGGCAGGTTAAAGCCATTCCCCTTGGCCTGTCCCTCCAGGCCCTTGTCCCAGGCCCCTCTCCAGGTTTCCTGCAGCCCCTTCAGGCACTGGAGCTGCTCTCAGGTCTCCCCTTCAGGAGCCTTCTCTTGTCCAGGCTGCCCCAGCCCAGCTCTCAGCTTGTCTAAATACAGGAGCTCTTTCTAGCTGCTGTCACGCTGCTTGTGCAGGCACAGTTTGTTCCTAATGTGCCCCAATTTTGCTGCTGTCTCGTTTCTCCCCAGGCGTGGCCCATCAGTGCTATCACGGCTTTATCAAAGCAGTGCAAGAAGGAAACATTCAGTGGGAGAGCCGCACTTACCCCTACCCTGGCACCCCCATCACCCAGCGCTTCTCACACAGTAAGTACCTGCTGGGAAAGCTCTGCTCACCCTGGTTTGCCACTGGACGCTGCAGGCCAGGGGTTTGTGCTGCATCCCTTGGGATCCAGCAGTGCTGCAGACCCCTGTCACTGCAGCACCGTAACACACAGCTCTGCCAACACCAATGCTTTGCACAGGGATGGGGATTTAGTAGCTGCTTGTCATTGTTGTTGGCTCATTGCTCCTTGGGAATGTCTGTGGAGCCGGGGTGGGATCTTGGCTTTCTGGCTTTCATAGAATCACGGGATGGTTTGGATTGGAAGAGACCTTAAAGCTCCTCCAGCTCCAACCCCTGCCACAGGCAGGGACCCCTTCCACTAGAGCAGCTTGCTCCAAGCCCTGGTGTCCAACCTGGCCTTGAACACTGCCAGGGATGGGGCAGCCACAGCTTCTCTGGGCACCCTGGGCCAGCGCCTCAGCACCCTCACAGGGAAGAAGATGGTTTTGTGTATTTTACATGCGGGTTTATTCCCATAACTCTGAGCCTGAGCTTTGTGCCTTCTTCAGTAGAAACCTCACTTAGCTGCTAGACTCAGGCCATTAAATCAACACCCCTGAGTTTGCACACTCACCACGCTTGGGGCATGTGCTGGCTGCTTTTACAGCAGATCTGTTACTCACAGATGCAGGAGATGGATTTGTAGGGGGCCAAGTATGGCTTCCTTCAGATTAAAACACAGCCACACATGAGACACGAGTGTATTTGCTCATAGAAGTGATTCAGTTCACACTGCTTATGTATGGGTGAAGTTTCACCCTGCTTCCAAGTTTCTGCAAGAGAACAGCAAAAAGCATTCCTATTGAGGAAAAGATCATAGAATCCCAGACTGGTTTATGTTGGAAGGGACCCTAAAGCTCATCCAGTCCAACCCCCCTGCGACAGGCAGGGACACCTTCCACTAGAGCAGCTTGCTGCAAGCCCCTGTGTCCAACCTGGCCTTGAATTGATACTGAAATAGAACTTGCCTCAGCCTGCTCTGCCTGGTGGCACGGTCACATAGGACAAGGCTTCCATCCCCAGAAGACACTGCAGGAATCTCTGGTGAAGCTGTGGAGCTCTTTAAAGACTTCCTTGTCCTCCTGAAGAACGCAGGTCCCCACTGTTCGGAGCTTGGTGTGAAGTGTTCACAAAGTACTTGTTAATGACTTCCCAATCCGAGTGTGTTGCCTCTCAGTTCTTGCAGCCTTTTTCAACCTGCGAGCTTTAAGGCTGGCTGGGAATTCTTGAAATAGGCCCCGGTACTGCTCCAAAGACCCTGAGTGCTCTGTAGTTTATCCTGCTGCCCACTGGGGGCTTTGCTGTTACGCTCCCTCCAACGTGAGCTGTCTCCCTAAAGCCGCTGCCCTCGGAGCATGTCATCTGGATTAGCCTCTCTGTTTGATGCTGTCCTGGCTCTGGTCAGCCCTCAGTTGCTCCCCAAGCGTTATTAATGCACTTTGTGTGCAGAAAGCTAATCTGGATTAACTTGTTTGCTGATTTAAAGGGATTTTTTAAAGCAGATCTGCAGTAGCTGCTTTCCGTCCACCAAAGCATCGCATGTTGCTGGGTTCCTGCATTAAACTGAAGCTGCAAATGATTCATTGCAGAAACTCCAACTGAATCTTTAAACCTAAACTACTGAGATGCTGAGGTGAATAAGAACAGGAGGTTTGGGACTCATAAATCCCTTTCTAGGGGTGAGTAATGCACCAGTTCATGTAGAAGACGTCATCTCCCAGGCACGAGCCACTGAAGGCAACAGACAGCAGGAGCTGGCACCAAAACAGTGGTCAGGGCTGTCTGACTTCCAGGATTTATTAGAACTATCCCACAAATGCTCTTACGGAGCATAAAAGGACGAGGAAGAGAATTCTAAACAGTTGGAGGTCAAAATGTCTTCTCAGTTCCGAAGGGAGGAACAGCAGAACCGTTTGATAAGGAATAATGAATGGATGTTCCCTTCATCTGGTCTCGTGGGGAGGGAGCGTTTGGCAAAGCTCACACAACTGATAACAAGCCTCATGGATGAGCTGTAGTTTTAATGAAGGATTTAAAGCTGCAGAACATCAGCCTATAGCAATGATGTTGGCTTTTCAGGTCTAAGTGTCCCATCTCAGCCAGAGAAACACTTCCCATGGAGGTTTTGGAGCCGACCACCAGGTCTGATGTTTGCAGGAGTCATCTAATTCCTTTTTAGCCCTAAAGTATGAACCTACAAACATCATAGCAGGGCAGTGACTCATGTGGTTAAATAACTGGCCCCGGTCAGAATGCCACGTCAGGAGGAATGCAGGAAGGGGGAAGCAGCAGAGGAATGCCGCCTGTTGTGCCAGGAATATTGATCCTTTGATGGAAGAGTGACTAATTTTAAAGCCTGATTCTGTTTTTTCCGTGCAGTCTGGGGAGAGTGGCAGCAGCGTGATGACTAACAAAAGCAATTCCCTGCCTTCACCCTGAGAGGCAGGGGCGAGGTGGAAGCCGGAATGTTGTTTGGTTTACAGGATGGGCTGCTTTACACCAGAGCTTCTCGTATCACCCAGCATTGCTCAATGGAGCCCTGCCTTTTGATTACATTGAGTGCCTGCACTGCAAGGAGCAGGGAAATGGTGGTTTAGAGCATCAGGAGGTGGCTTGGTGGGGTTTTTCCCCCTGAAGGGGTGTGGAGCTGGGCTTTGTGAGCAATGCTGGGTATTTATCATGCCACAACGCCCGTGTGGTTGGTGCAGAGCAGGACCTGGAGCTTTCATCTGCAGCCCCTCCTCCTCGGCGCCACCATCCATGGCTCCGGTGCCAAGTGTGGTTGGGTGTGGAGAGGTTACCTCCAATCCCAGTGCCAGCAGCTCGATGTACAACGCTTGTAGCATCAGCTTGGCCGGCTCCTCCTGGGAATGCCGACACCGAGGGCTGTCAGCCTTTAGCTGCACTGGGATTCCAATAGCCAAGCTGACTCCTTCCCCTCTCTCCAATGGGGAATGCAGCCTTTGAACTCAGGTGACTTTATTTGATGTACTCGACATTTAAAAAGCCAGGTACCACAAAGGGCATGTGCTCTGCAGTCAGTCTTCCCTTCCCACTTGATCTTCCTTTCAGTTATCTCATGCTCCAGGCAAAGGTCTCTGATGCTTCATGGTGCAGCACAGAGGGCCAAGAGGAACACGTTCAAATCCAGCTGCATCTGTGCTCTGTTCAGGTATCAGCATCTTCAAACAGCCCAAATATTTCTTGCCCTCGTTTCCAGTTACACAGATCTGTGTGTTTGCAGTACTGAAACATGGGGGACACTGAATTTTACTGGCACTTGACAAAAATCAACCCAAAATCCAGTGTTCACCCTTTTCTGGGCACCAGGGACTCACACCCTCCTCCCTTGATTTGTTCTACCCCTTTGCAAGCCTGGTTTAAACTGCAGCTTTTGCTTGTGCTTTGTTTCCTCCTTGACCCCTAATGTCCTTTTTCCTCCCCAAACCAGTCTGCCTTCCTCAGCTTCAGCAGCTTTACAAGGAGTAGCAAGGCACAGTAAGTTTGACTTCTTTCAGTCTAGGATTAAAATGCCTCATGGTGCCTGCCTGGCTGGCCTGGGGTTTGAAGCCAAATAGAGGAGAAGAATGCTGCCACCTCCCCTCCAACATAATAGAGGAGCTGGGCTGCGGTGTGCAGGCTGAGCTTGCCAAGGGGCTGGTGTGGGGAGGAGGAAGAGGCTCTCACCATGGCATGCTTGAGGTGGGGATTAGATTTCTAAAGGAACTAAGCCGTTCCTGAAAGGTGAAGTAGAAAAGCCCCAGTGTTGCTTTGTGCTGGGTGTTAACTGCATGGGCTTAGGGTGTGAAGCACCTCACCCTGTGCTGGGTGGAGGTGACCTCCAAGGGTCTGCTGTGTGAAAATGAGGCAGGGCTGAGTCTCAGGGAGCAGCTAAAGCACTAAAACTGTTCTTCATCGTGATTTCTTCCTCAATCCAGTGCCAGGCACATGCACTTCACCATCATTTATGTATCCTCCAACCCAGACAGAGCTCCAAAGCGATGGGCTGTGGTGCTAGAGGTATTAAATCCTTCACCAAGATGTGGGCTGCGATGAAGACAGTTCAGTTGCACATAAGGACACTGTAGATAGGGATAGGTTGTGTGGTCTCACCCTGTGAGCACATCCCATATCCCCAGCTCCCCCATTCCTACCCGGTGGTCAGCAAAGCACCCTGGACTCATCCCTAATAGCCCAGGGCATGAGGGCTGCTGGCTTTTCAATAGGGGATCAGACCATGGGACCTTCAGCAAAGACCACCAGGTGTCATCGTGTCCCAGCATGGTGCTGAGTGCGCAGCAGGATGAGTGTCACTGGTGTACGTAGGGGTGGGATGTATTACACAGCAATTCCACACTGGAATTACCACCTTCCAGCCTGCAAAAGTGAGGCTGTGGTGTTGGATCACTGGAAACCAGGGACGTGCTTGTACTGGCCTAGAGCAAAGCTGAGAGCAGGGACTTCTCGTGGGGATTTGCTGTGAGCCCTTTTCTCTTGCTACCAAAAGTAGGTTATCAGCCTTTTGCTCCAGATGCTCCTTTTATAGGCTCCATTTCTTCTCTTTTCTGGCTGCTGTTTCCAAAAGGGAAACAAGCCTTTCTGTCTGTGCAAGCTCCGAGCATCCCGTGTCCCCTCAGGTCACATCATCTGAATCTATTTTTATTGTTGAACTGGAGAGCAGCTCTGACCAGCACTGCAGGAAGGAGCTCTTCCCTGTGAGGGTGCCCAGAGAGGCTGTGGCTGCCCCATCCCTGGCAGTGTTCAAGGCCAGGTTGGACACAGGGGCTTGGAGCAAGCTGCTCTATGAAAGATGTCCCTGCCTGTGGCAGGGGTTGGAGCTGGGTGAGCTTTAAGGTCCCTTCGACACAAACCAGGCTGGGATTCTATAAAGTCAATGGGGCTCGTTGTATTTGAGGAGGGAAATGAAGAACTTGGGAAATCCTCTTTGTAGCTGCAGGGATTTAACTTTCTGAACACGTTTGAATCTTACTCATCCTCCAAGGCAGAAAAGCTGAGCAAGTCCTCTCTGCTCTCATGTTTAATGTATTTCCCAGCAGAGGTGCCTGGGTGCCATGGGGCACTGCCAAAGGCAGACACTTGCATATAATTTCTTTTTCCTGCAGAGTTTGGTTTGGGGCCAAACGCTCTTTATTTCCATGGGTATCTTTGGAGGGCCATCAAGTGCTGTGTTCCCTCCCTGTTCCCCATCTCGCTGCCTAATCCTTTCCCATAAGGAGCAGAGGGAATGCTTGTGTAGGATGTGTTTCAGTGATGCTGAAAGTAGGGTCTAGAGTCTGATGAGGAACGGCTGAGGGACCTGGGGGGTTCAGTCTGGAGAAGAGAAGGCTCAGTGGGGACCTGATCGCTCCCTACAACTGCCTGACAGGAGGATGGAGCCAGGAGGGGCTGGGCTCTGCTCCCAAGGAACAAGGGATGGGACAAGAGGAAACGGCCTCAAGCTGCACCAGGGCAGGTTTAGATGGAGCTGAGGAACAATTCCTGCCCCAGAGGGTGCTCAGACATTGGAACAGGCTGCCCAGGGCAGGGCTGCAGTCACCGTCCCTGCAAGTGTTCACACACCGTGGAGACGAGGCCTCAGTGCCATGGGTTAGTGGTGGCCTTGGCAGTGCTGGGGAATGGTTGGACTGGATGAGCTGAAAGGGCTTTTCCAACGCAAATAATTCTGTGAAATGCTGTCAGATCTGGAAAAAGCAGTAAGTGAAGGGCTGGGTGCACAGGCTGGTTTCTTAGTCTCATCTGGTGACCCTGGACATCATAGAAATGAGCTCAGAGAAGGGAGGAGTGCTGAGTGCTAATCATAGCTGATCTCATTAACTGCAGGCTACTAAGGCAGCTTTCCTTGCACTTTCAGGAGCAGCTCTGCTTGAGGGGATAAGGTTCTTGCTGGAGGTTTATGCTGCTCAGGGATATCCCTAAGCTGGCCCGTGGTTTTATTGAAGTTGGGGCAGCCCATCTGCTGTTCTGTATGGAACAGGCGGAAAGACCTTAGAGCAGCTCCAGTGCCTAAAGGGGCTGCAGGAAACCTGGAGAGGGGCTTTGGACAAGGGCCTGTAGGGACAGGCCAAGGGGAATGGCTTTAACCTGCCCGAGGGGAGACTGATCTCTCTTTTCACCCCAAAACACAAATGTCAGGGCCTTGCCTGATGTGTTTCTGTTCTCCAGGTGCGTGTTACTACGACTCTAACCAGTCCATGTACGTGTTTGGTGGCTGCACACAGAGCAGTTGTAACGCTGCCTTCAACGATCTCTGGAGACTCGACCTGAACAGCAAGGAGTGGATCCGGCCCCTGGCTTCAGGTGAGAAATGTCACTATCAAACGTGTAAAACCCTCCTCAGCCCTGCGATGGCTGCTCTCAGGCTGGGTTTCCCCATGTGTTTTATCACTATCTGACCAGTTTTCAGGTGATATTGGGGTTGGTTTTGGCCACAGACTTCAGTATCCTTGTACGTGCAGCACTGTGCTGGGTTGTTCCTCTTTGTCTGGAGGAGCATCTCGGTGCCGGTTCGTGCCGTGCGGGATGAGTGACACTTCCCTGTGCCCACAAGAGCCTGTTTTGTTAATAATGGATGTCTCAAAGCCGAGAGATTTGTATTCTTTAATAACCTTGGTAGCCGCCACCTCAGGTATGTTGAGGAGTGGAGGAGACATGCCCGTGCGGGCTACCCACAGCGTGGGAAAGCAGGCACATTCCTGCAGTCCCCATGCTCAGGGCAGGAAAACACCAGCCCTGGTTTCCCACCCTGGGGTTCGGACTCCCCATGTCACTCACACACACACACACACACACACACTGTGCTTGTTTTCCTTCTGCTTCTCAGTCTGACTGAAATAACTCTGGAGACAAGCAGAAGAACTGCGGGAGGAAAGTCAGTGTTAAAGCAGTGATTGCAGTGAAGGCTTGATGTGCAACCAAGAGTAGGAGGAAGAAAAGGAGCTCAGCATCCAGCGGCCACTCCTTGCTGATGTGTCTGCTTGGGTGCAGATCCTCCTCCGTTGTACTCTATTCAGTTATTATTTAAAGTCGTATTTTCTTGTCTGACACTTCTTTCCCTTATATGAAGTCCTCCCAAATCCAGATGTTTCTGCATCCTGGTGTCCTCTGGGAATTGGTGGGCTGTCACTTTGACATGTTAACATGTAACTCAGTGCTTGATGGCTGCTTGTGCAGACTGATACCCAGCATAGTTTGACTCCTGCATCTGCCCATCCACTGCATGTGAGAATTAACCAGCCATGGACTGAGAGAAAAGCAACCACAGCCTGCATGTATGTGAAAACTGGCTCTTACTCTTCCCCCTTCCCTGCTGGAGCAATCTCCCTGTGCTCAGGGGTGGAGAAGAGGCCATGGGTAGCATAAACAGGATACTGGGCCATGCAGACCTCTGCTCTGACCCAGGACATCTATTCTTCCAGCCCAGCGAGTTCTTCCGTCGCATTGAATGCGGGGCACGACTCGCAGTCGTGTCCATGGCTCCAGCCGCCGGCACCCAGCTCCGCTCACTCACCCTCTTGGTATTTCACCGAGTCAGATTCCCAGTGCCTTACTAACAGATTACACTTTGTAAAGAACGAGTCCTGTGGGAATATGTGTCAGAGTTAAGTCCCATGGGAAGATCCCCTGAGGAAATCTTTCTGCATGCTGTCACGAGCGCGTGGAGCGAGATGGGATCGCAACTGAAACTTCAGGCAGGCTCACCAAACAGAGAGCTCTTGTTCCTTGGTCTGCAGAGGAGATGAGTCACTCCCTGCTTGTGCCCCTGGTGCTATCTTACACATAGCTGCTTGTATCTTACACATCACTGCTCTCCTTTTTGTGTCTTACACATAACTGCTCTCTTTTTATCCCTTGGTGCCCTTAACCGTAGGGTTGGCATCCGCTGCCTGGGAAAGAATAGTGGCTGGAGGGGGCAAAAGCTGAGAGCTTTGAAACTCAGGAGTCAGAGCTAAATAAGGCAGGAGGGCTGTTACTCTTTACAAGAGCTGACATTGATGGATGAACCCTTGCTGTGTGCAGGCTAATTGCTGCTGGAGCTTGAGGAGTTCCCACACCTGCCCCTACGGACTCTATAGGGTAGGTCTTGCTCCAGGATAAGGCACCGGCTCTTCCACGAGGCCAGTTCTTGCTCAGAGAGCTTGGCTCACACTCTCCTTGCACCCTCATTAAGCGTGAGCATCTTATCTAATGAGACCTGGGTAGGGCTACCCAAAGCGACTGGGAGAACAGTGCCAGGGCCACACTAAATGCCTTGGACACGGGTGAGCTGAACCCACTTCATCCTTTCCCCTCTCCAAAGGGCTTTTCTGTTGTTGTTTGTTCATACCTGTTTTTCCTTTGGGTTTTCTTCCTTGTAGGCATGAGATGACATCAGAGCTGGATGATTCCTCTCCAGCCTGAGCTGCTGCACTTCACCCAGCAGTAAATGTTTAGCCTTCAAAGCAGTAATTGGCCTGTGTTGCTTTTAGTCTCAGAGAGGAGGAGGGAGATAATTGCTTCCAAAAACCCTAATTTTTGAGGTTTCAAAGTATTTTTGTGCTTAGATCTAAAACAATGGCATTGACTTTGGACTTATTAGGCTGGTGCAGAACAAGAGAGTCAACGCCTGGCTTTTATATAGTGCTTTTTCCTGGTGGGGCTCAACGCTCTACAAAGGAGGGCGTAAAGGCAGCAGGATCTCTATTTTAGGCACGTGAACAGGAATGCCTCTCAACCCTTCTCCCTCAAGCTCTTTTGGCCACTTTGGAGCTGTTTTCCACCTCCTCCACTCCCACACAGGAGCCTTGCCAGAGCAGGAGGAGAGCTGTAATTAATGGCCCTGGCATTACGTGGGAAGGCTGCAATGTTATCCCAGGGTAGGTGGTCCCTGGGAGGCAGGAGCCTTTCTCCATGTGTTAGGGATGCTTGCTTTATTCTCTCTCGATTTGCATAATTAACCTGGGCACTTGTTTGACTTGGAGCCTATCTGCACAGAGGAGAACCTGACAGAGAGGGCTGGAGGTGGTTTACACTGGAGTCTGTTGATGCAGCTGGAGGCAAGGGTTAGTCTCCACTCTGACTCAAGCTGCAGCACGCCGCTCCCGCAGCGAGGGCGCACGCAGGGTGGCTTTGGTGGCAATAATCCTCTGGTGCTCCCCCCAAAACAAGCTCTTGTGCAGCTGAAACAGCCAGGGAAGAAACCAAACCCCTTTGGGATGGGGAGTGCCAGGGTTTCATGCAATGGGAGATGTTGGGGTTCCCATAGCGTGGAGGCTTTGGCGTGGGGTTGGAGTTGGCCGATGCAGGCTGTGCTGGTGGCAGGGAAGGTTTGTCCTGTTTCCATGTGGTTGTGAAGCACCCTGGATGAGATCCCATCCATCTCTGCAATGAATGCTGCTGGCAGAGGCTGCCTCGGCCACCAGCACTGACCCAGGACCTTCCCCATCATCTCTCTCCTGTTGTGTCCTCCTTGGGCTGCAGGGGATAACTTCGAGGTGTATCCATATCCGCAGGCAGTTTTCCTTCTGGCCTGCTGTGCTGTTCCAGACTCTGTGTTCCTGCAGACTTTCTCCCTTCCTGTATTTGTTAGTTTATGTTCCTCAGGAGCCCTGCACTTGGCCTCTGCCTGCACCAAACTGGGAAATACCTTTTATAAACCAGAGAGAAAAATGCCAGGAGGTTTGCCCATGCTCCCAGGGGCTTAGGGACAGAGATGGAAAGCTTTTCTTTCCCAAACCAAGCCTCTTGCTGTGCTGGCAGAGTCAGGAATGGTGTTACAAAGAGCAGGTCTTTGAGGGAGAGGAACGTGAGCTGAAGTTCTGCAGGATCTGCACATCCTCCCTGTTGTTTCTGCTTTATCACCCACAGCCAAGCACAGTCCCATCTCCTCTCCAGGTACCTGGGGAGGCAGGAGAGCTGGAAAGGCCCCAGTTCCCCCCTTGGTGCTGTGTGTTTTCCCACTGTGAGATCCCACTGTGCTATGAGGGGACTCGAGGAGACTCGTGGCTCCGCTCTTCCTGTTTGCTATGGGAGGCTCTCCATGTGCCCACCCTTCCGCCAGGGAGGTGGGACTCCAGGACCTGTTTCCTGGTGGTTTGCTCTCCCTGCACTCACGCTGCCTTTGTTTTCGCTGGGAGATGGGAAAGCTGTTCATGTCGCTCAGGATTTGAGGATAAAACCAGCCTTGGAGGTAAACCTTGTTCATTAAATGCTCTGATCCCCTCTGTCCATGTTCAGTGTCAAGGCACAGCCACATCAGAGCAGCCGATGCTCCCTGCTTTAGCCTGTAAATGAGCAGAGCCCATCAGCCTCAAGTTTGCCCTGCAAACCTCCCAGGTAGCCTTAACCCAACCCCGTAAGTGTGCAAAAAGCCCTCTCCCACGTTGGTTGTTGGTTCTTCTTGGCTCTGTTCTTCCCCCAGGCCCTCTCTCAGTGCTTTGAGTGGGAGCTGCTGGAGTTTAAGGCTCAGGTTTCCCCTTGTGAGCTGAGGGGAAGGTGCCTTTGATGATGTTGTGTCAACAGAGCTAACAACCCAGCGCAGGCAGGAGAGGCTCTGCTGTCACCTGCCCCAGGTGCTTCTATCAGATGTGGTCCCTGGTAGTTGAGGAGCGGTTTGTCCTTGATAAAACTCTGCAAAAACCTTGCCTGGAGCCAAAAAAACCCAGCCCTGTTTTCATCATCCCCTTGGAGAAACCAGGGCAAGCGCTCAGAGCAGCTGGTGAAGTCTCAGAATGCTGGTCCTGGGCTGGAGTGAGTTTCCTCCTCAGGGCTGTGAGCCTTATGGAGCTGAAAGGAGACATGAGCCCCAGCAAAGCACTTCCCAAGGGATGGAGGTGGTTGTGCAGGGGTGATCCAGCCAGCATCCAGCCCTCCACATCCACACATCAGCGCAGCACCTTCCTGTCAAGGGATCACTGGGGTTTCCATGGGTAAATACTCATTAGAGGAGTACAAACCTCCTGCTGTGTGGATTTAAACCCCACCAAGTCTGAAGAGCTCCCGAGAGCTGCAGCTTGTTCTGTCCTGGGTTGTGTTCTGCATCATCGTGTTTCTGAGCAGCCAGAATGGGCTGAGACTCATCCCTGAACCACTCAGCCCTGACCCTGTGTTCCTCCATTCCCCTGGCAGCATGACTTACCTCATGGTAATGTAGGGAGTGATCCAAGGCAGTTTTGCTACAGAACTGATGGACGGGGTAGAGCAGTTGATGTCATCTACCTGGACTTGTGCAAAGCGTTCGACACTGTCCCACACAACATCCTTGTCTCTAAATTGGAGAGACATCAATTTGATGGATGGACCACTCGGTGGATAAAGAACTGGCTGGATGGCCGCACACAGAGAGTTGTGGTCAAGGCTCAGTGTCCGGCTGGAGACCAGTAACGAGTGGTGTCCCTCAGGGATCGGTGTTGGGACCGGTCTTGTTCAACATCTTCGTCGCTGACATGGACAGTGGGATTGAGTGCGCCCTCAGCAAGTTTGCAGATGACACCGAGCTGTGTGGTTCGGTTGATACCCTGGAGGGAAGGAATGCCATCCAGAGGGACCTCAACACGCTTGTGAGATGGGCTGATGCCAACCTCATGGAGTGTAACCATGCCAAGTGCAGGGTCCTACACCTGGGTCGGAGCAATCCCAGGCACAGCTGCAGGTTGGGCAAAGAAGAGATTCAGAGCAGCCCTGCGGAGAAGGACTTGGGGGTGTTGGTTGATGAGAAAATGAACATGAGCCGGCTTCAGTGTGCGCTCGCAGCCCAGAAACCAACCATATCCTGGGCTGCATCCAAAGGAGCGTGACCAGCAGGTCAAAGGAGGTGATCCTGCCCCTCTGCTCTGCTCCTGTGAGACCTCACCTGGAGCATTGTGTGCAGTTCTGGTGTCCTCAACACAAAAAGGACATGGAACTGCTGGAACAAGTCCAGAGGAGGCCACGAGGATGATCAGGGGCTGGAGCAGCTCCTGTATGGAGGCAGGCTGAGGAAGTTGGGGCTGTTCAGCCTGGAGAAGAGAAGCTGTGTGGAGACCTCAGAGCAGCTTCCAGTATCTGAAGGGGGCCTATAGGGATGCTGGGGAGGGACTCTTCATTAGGGACTGTAGTGATAGGACAAGGGGTAACGGGTTAAAACTGAAACAGGGGAAGTTTAGATTGGATATAAGAAGGAAATTCTTTCCTGTGAGGGTGGTGAGGCACTGGAATGGGTTGCCCAGGGAGGTTGTGAATGCTCCATCCCTGGCAGTGTTCAAGACCAGGCTGGACGAGGCCTTGGGTGATATGATTTAGTGTGAGGTGTCCCTGCCCATGGCTGGGGGGTTGGAACTGGATGATCTTAAGGTCCTTTCCAACCCTAATTATTCTATGATTAACACCCCCCACACACACACCCCCCCCCCCCAGACCATGCCCTGACGGTGCTAATGGCCTCCCTAGAGCAACATTTCTCAGTCTGGGCACTGCTACAGTCCCTGAGACACCATTTGTGAAAGTTTTTGTAGCAGAACGGATTCTTAGAAGAGGGGATGCAAGGAGGGAAGCTGGGAGAAGCAGGTCTGGAAAATGAGCTTCCAAATTCAGTGCAGCTCATTGCCACTTCCAGCCCTTGAAGGGAGAACTGCAAAATGGACACTGTGTGCCCCTGTGTGCTGGGCTGCACCCCCAGAGTGTGAGCAGCAGCTCAGGGAGGGGATCCTGCCTCTCTGCTCTGCTCTGGGGAGACCCCCCTGCAGCCCTGATCCAGCTCTGGGGCAGCAGCACAAGAGGGACGTGGAGCTGCTGGAGCGAGGCCAGAGGAGGCCATGGAGATGCTGCGAGGGCTGGAGCAGCTCTGCTCTGGAGCCAGGCTGAGAGAGCTGGGCTGGGGCAGCCTGGACAAGAGAAGGCTCCTGAAGGGGAGACCTGAGAGCAGCTCCAGTGCCTGAAGGGGCTGCAGGAAAGCTGGAGAGGGGCTTGGGACAAGGGATGTAGGGACAGGCCAAGGGGAATGGCTTTAACCTGCCAGAGGGGAGACTGAGATGAGCTCTTAGGCAGAAGCTCTTCCCTGTGAGGGTGCTGAGGCGCTGGCACAGGGTGCCCAGAGAAGCTGTGGCTGCCCCATCCCTGGCAGTGTTCAAGGCCAGGTTGGACACAGGGGCTTGGAGCAAGCTGCTCTAGTGGAAGGGGTCCCTGCCTGTGGCAGGGGTTGAGACTGGATGAGCTTTGAGGTCCCTTCCAACCCAAACCAGGCTGGGATTCTGTGATTCTGTGTGTTTCTGAGCTCGGTGCAGTGATGAACATCCCTTTTTAATGAAAGCCATGCCAATCTTGCTGTTGAGCTCTGAGATCACCTCTGCAGCCGCATTGTAGTTGCTGCCCTCCTGGGAATGAAAAGGAGTGGAAAGCTGGTGCCTGGTGGACAATAACACCTCTTGTTAGGGCTGCAGCTGCTGGCTGTGGGTGTCTGGTGCTTCAAAGTGGAACAGGTTAATGACAGGGATGCAAGCTCTCTGTAGTCAATGCATCCTGGAGAGGAAAGCTTTTCCCCAGCTCTTTTCCTGGTCTGGCTCTTTTTTCTTTCGTTGTCCTCTCAGTTCAGTAGCTGTATTTCTGCCTTTGTAGGGCTAAAACTTTCCATGTTACCATCAAAACCAATCCCTGGTTTTTCCACCACCATCAAAATGTTCTTTGAGCCCTTAAGCCCTGGGTGACTTGATCCCATTGGAAACTGCTTTAATTGTGGTGAGGCTGCTGCCTGGCCAGAGCTTGCTTATCACACACTGCCCTTCTGTAACACAGCCAGGAGTTTCTGGGCTTCCTTCTACACCATCCTTTGGAATGGGTGCTGTTGCTTGGAATTGCTTTCCCTGATTTAAATAGATTGAGTTTTCCCCCCCCCTCTTTTAGCTCACAGGTTTACCAGGAGATGAGTAACCACTCGTGCAGAGTTGTAGTAGCCTTTGACAGCCAAATCCTCTGTCCTGTGGGGCTGGGAGTGACAAGGAGCACTGGAGGATGAAGCCATTCCAAAATGTAAGCAGAAGTAAGAAGGCATAGTGCATCCTTTGAAGCAGACTCCTGGTAAACTGGTGTGATCTGCCTGGTGGTACATGTAGAAACATCCCGAAGCACAGCACGCCAAGGTCATCCCATTGCACAGCTTCCTGCTCCTGGGGGAAAACTGCATCCGTGCAGACCTTGAACAACCTCTCTTGCAAAACACAACTTTGCAGGGAGTGGGACCTGGGTCTGCTGCGTTTGGAAAGGGCGAGGTACACCCTGCTCTCTGCAGGAGCTCCCCATTCAGCCTGGAACGGCGGGTTTAAACTTCATTAGTGCCCTTCAGAGGGTGAGCCTGGAGCTGGTTTGGCAGGCTCTGAGGCTCCACGGAGCTGGGGTGCCTCTCAGGCCCTTGGTTAGTCTGTGTGGGGCGGGCTCGGGTGCTCATTTGTTCCTTTCCTCGCTTGGCTGCTGTGGAAAAGTGGCTTTAATGAACTTTGTGGTGTGAAATGTGAACTATTCCAAGGGCAAGAGGCGAAAGATCAGAAACTCAGCAGGTGAAGGATTGTTTTCTGCCAAGGGCTGTGATGTCCCATTGGCAAAGCACAGCCTGTGCGTGGCGGGCTGGCTTCCAGCACGTTAATCCATCGCTGTTTGATTCAATGGGATTGCTCTGTGTGGTGATTAGATGCTTAATCCGAGCGGGTTTAGGTTTGCAACACATCTCCCCTCCCTTTGGTTTGCCTGCTCTGGTCTCGTGGCCTCTCTGTCTGCTTATGTTTAACCTCTGCTTCAGGTTTTTGGTCTGGATCTGTTTGTTTTCCAGCATCACTTGTGTGCAGTGCAGCTCTTACCCGTTGGGATGGACACCACGCATGACCCAGCAGCATAGCGTGAATGAAGCCAGGGCTGCAGAGGTAGAGCACACACATTGCAAAAGGTGTGTGCAATCTGCTGTTTGCAAGGATCTATCCTGCAAATGCCTTCACTGAACCAGGCAGGAAAAGCTAGAAGATTCCCATCCTCTTCCAAGGAGGTCACTGTGGCTCTTGGGAATCTGCTGCCTGCTTGCAGAGACTGGTTGTTTAGATGCTTCAGAAGTAAAGCTCTTGAACTCTGTCTCCAGTCAGTGCGATGGGAAATGGATGTGGACTGCTACTACCAGGGAGAAAAATACCCCCGTGCCTCCTGTTTGTGAGCACTGTGTCTGAAAACCACCTCACTGCATAGCTTTCTCTGTTCCACCCTCCCCTGATCCCACCTGGTCCTACCTGGCATTAAGATATCCTGATGCTGCGAGGGCTGGAGCAGCTCTGCTCTGGAGCCAGGCTGAGAGAGCTGGCCTGGGGCAGCCTGGAGAAGGGAAGGCTCCTGAAGGGGAGACCTGAGAGCAGCTCCAGTGCCTGAAGGGGCTGCAGGAAACCTGGAGAGGGGCTTGGGACAAGGGCCAGTAGGGACAGGCCAAGGGGAATGGCTTTAACCTGCCAGAGGGGAGACTGAGATGAGCTCTTAGGCAGAAGCTCTTCCCTGTGAGGGTGCTGAGGCGCTGGCACAGGGTGCCCAGAGAAGCTGTGGCTGCCCCATCCCTGGCAGTGTTCAAGGCCAGGTTGGACACAGGGGCTTGGAGCAAGCTGCTCTAGTGGAAGGGGTCCCTGCCTGTAGCAGGGGTTGGAGCTGGATGGGCTTTAAGATCCCTTCCAGCCCAAACTAGGCTGGGATTCTGTGATGATGGAGCAGAGCAACATGAAAAATAGCTTGTTGCTTTAACCCTGTCAGATTTAGATTCCCAAAGACACATTCCCTGGGTGCAGATTCCTCCAGAGATTAACAGAGGAATTTTTCCCACTATGGCCTTTTTCCGGGATGGATGGGGAGAATTTTTAGCCTCCCTGGTCCCAGTTTATGAGCACGGACAGGGTGGCTGCTGGATGCACCGTGCTTCCCAGCGTGGTTCGTGCTCATTGGAAACGTGACTCTCAGGCCCTTGGAAGATCCTGCTGGATTTTTGAGGTGGTTATTCCAAAATTGGGGAAAACTCTTTGCAGCCCGTGGGTCTATAAGGAGTCCATGATCCACAAAAATAGGTTCTTGGGGTTAGGAGGCCTTATATAGACACAGAAGAGTTGGGTCTCCTTGATGGTGCTGAGTTTGGGAACTTCTGAGGGTCTCATGCATGTGAGAGCTGGGTACCTGCTGTTGGGATGATGATGAGAAACATCTCCTTCATCCACTTGCACACCTGTCCCCTTCCAAACCTCTTCTTCAGGGTTGATTTTGAAGAGCTTTTTAGGTTTCTCTAAGGAATTTTCCCTTCCAGAGCTCCAACTATTCCCTGACACCCGGGTAGCAGCTCACCCGCATTGGGCTGAGTGGAGCCCAGGCATTTGTTGGAGCATCCGCAGCATCTCTGAAACCTTCTGTTTGATTTCCTTTTCAGGAAATACAGATTAAACCCCTTCCAGCGGGCACCCCAGCCTCCCAGGCTGCGTGTTTGCATTGCTGTTGTCTCACATAGGATTAATGTGTTGCTCTGGAGAGGAAGCTGATAGCCTGACCTGGCTCCTGCCGGCATCCCGGGTGTTGCTATCCATGGAGGGTCCTCTGACCATGACCTCCCTCGGTGGTTTATATCAAGTTATTCCTTTCTCAGCTTTCTCAAAGCATTCCCTGTGTTCACCTTCAGGGGCAGCCCCGTTTTGAGATCAGTGAAATAAACCCCTGCGATCCCATTGCTTGCCAGCTGGGAAGTTGCTCTGAGGAGCCTTCGGAAAGGTCCTGCTCGGAGGCTTCAGGCAGGCTGTGCTGACACCTATCGGCAAGAGCTCCTTCCCAGGCATCCCAGCCAGCAGGCACACATCCCATCCGAGGTGTTCACAGAATCATGGAATCCCGGGTTTGGGTTGGAAGGGACCTTAAAGCTCATCCAGCTCCAACCCCTGCCACGGGCAGGGACCCCTTCCACTAGAGCAGCTTGCTCCAAGCCCCTGTGTCCAACCTGGCCTTGAACACTGCCAGGGATGGGGCAGCCACAGTTTCTCTGGGCACCCTGTGCCAACGCCTCAGCACCCTCACAGGGAAGAGCTTCTGCCTAAGAGCTCATCTCAGTCTCCCCTCTGGCAGGTTAAAGCCATTCCCCTTGGCCTGTCCCTACATCCCTTGTCCCAAGCCCCTCTCCAGCTTTCCTGCAGCCCCTTCAGGCACTGGAGCTGCTCTCAGGTCTCCCCTTGAGGAGCCTTCTCTTCTCCAGGCTGCCCCAGCCCAGCTCTCTCAGCCTGGCTCCAGAGCAGAGCTGCTCCAGCCCTCGCAGCATCTCCATGGCCTCCTCTGGCCTCGCTCCAGCAGCTCCACGTCCCTCTTGTGCTGCTGCCCCAGAGCTGGAGCAGGGCTGCAGGTACTCCAGTTTTCCTTCTTTTAGCTGTTCCCACTGTTGTGCTTTTGCCTTTGGGACTAATCCACCAGGATTCTGTATACAAAACCTGAGTTGGAAGATGCCCTCTTCCCTTTTTGGTCTATACAAGCTGTGCTTTCAAAGTCTCTTTAAGTCCTCCCACTGTGTAGCCAGATTTTACCTCTTTCCCAAAAGCATCTGCTGTAAAATCTGAATTCTGGAAGGCGCACGGAATGACAAAGCACTAACTCATGCTTGTCTGCAGGCCAAAAGGTGAATATTTATTCCTGACATGAAATATTTAGCACATTTAGCATTAAGCGCTGGATTTACTGGAATGAGGTGGGGGGAAGCAGGCTCTTGTGTGAAGGGAGCACCGTGCGGGAACCGATGGCTTGAAGAGGAAGGTGATGGGGAAGGCAGCACATGAGGGAAGGGCTGGTTAAAGGGAAGATGCAAAGAGCTGGACTCAGTATCCCTTTGTGTGCTGGGCTGGGGCTGCCAGCAGGTCGATGTTGGGGGTTTCAGCAAGGAGCTGCACTTCCCTTGCAGCACATCTTGAGCGCTGGGCTTCGTGCGCTTTACTGGAGTAGACGTTTCTGCCCGTGCCCACAGGATGCTCTTTAAAGGACACTTGAGGTTTCTTCAGCCCCGCGGTAGCTCCAAGCTCACCAAATTACACAGCAGCGTTTCCTGAAACACCGGTAATTTGGGGCTGTTTCGACGTCTGCCATGCCTCAGCCGCCTCCCTCCCGCTGCGGCGAACGCAACGGGAGCGTGACTGGAGCCAAAAGTGTGGAGCTCAGCAGGGCCAGGGCACGCTCCTGCGCTGCCCCACACATCCCTCCATCCCTCCCCTGCAATTAGCCGGTTATTATGGCCCCGTGTCGTCTGATACAGCAATTTCCATCTCTCCGTTTGCCTCCTGGAGGGAAGAGCAGCGGCGGGAGCTGATCTCCCCCCTCTCTGCTGAGCTCTGTAGTGAGCAGCAGGGCTGGTTTGTGTGGGATGCCAGACTGTTACTGCAGTCACTGAGGAGTCTGCAGGGCAGGTATCGCTTCGAGGGGTTGGGAGCAAACAAGCATTAAAGCAGAGGGAGGTGGGTGCTGCCTGGTTTGATTCCAGCCACCTCCAGGGCAAAGCAGCTTTTGCAACGGCTGCACCCTGCACCGCAGAGCCAGGGCTGCAGTTCCCAGAAGCAGGGAGGTGGTTGCGAAGGGGAGCATGGGGTGACCTCACCCTTGGTTCTGTAGAGCTTCTCCTCCAGCATCGAGGTGAATTAGAGCCATGGAATGGGTTGGGGTGAAGGGACCTTAAAGCTCATCCAGCTCCAACCCCCTGCCACGGGCAGAGGCACCTTCCACTAGAGCAGCTTGCTCCAAGCCCCTGTGTCCAACCTGGCCTTGAACACTGCCAGGGATGGGGCAGCCACAGCTTCTCTGTTCCAGTGACCCTTGTTTGCAGCATGAGGAGAGGAGGGGGCAAAGCCCCCCCCCCCCGGTGTTCCCCACTCATATCTTGCCGCTGTTTGCTCAAGGTGCTGCGTAAGGACATCGCTGAGCGTTACACAGGGTGAGTCAGTGATCCTGCTCCGCAGGCTTCCGAGGGCACGGCCTCTCCTTTTCAACACTTTATCAGGCTCCGAGTCGCAGCATGCAGGGATTTCCTGGGTAAAAGAGAGCAGCACACAAACCCCTGTGCCATTGCAGCACTGGGGGTGACGGAGCCTCCCCGGCGGGGATTGCTCCTCCGCCTCCAAAGGCTTGCACGAAACCAGCTCTTTGGGCTCAGCATCGTGGGTTTGACTGGGCTTGTACCCATGTGTCACTGGAGGGTGGAAACTCGGCGTGGAGAGCCTGGTGGGAAAGGGTCAGATTTTGTTGCATCCCCCCTGACCTGCAAGAAAACCTCTGCGTTCGGTATGAAAACCCCTGCATTCGATATTCCCCTCCTCTCTCTGAGAGGGGTTTTTCGGGCAGCAGAATGTGCCTGCAAAGGTTTTGTCTCTGTTGGGAAGACAGAAGAATCGCGTTCGGTTTCTCTTAAAACTCGTGCAAAGCTCAATTCCTGTTTACTTCCAAGCAAGGAATATTTGGAGGTTTTTCTCAAAGCCAGATTTGAGGGAACGCTAAATCACATGTGGCTTTGGGAGGGGAAAATGATACCTTCCTGGCTCTTAAAAGCCTTAAGCTTTAGGCAGGGCCAGTCAAAGCCAGTCTTGGAAACGTTTGTAATCCCAGTGCCTTGTTTTGAGGGCCTTGGGGATGAAACCAGGTGAAGGTCAGATGCTGAATCAAGGGCTTAGCAAGCCCTGTGTTGGGTTTGACTTGGGGATAGAGCTAGGGTAGTGCATTGTGTGCAGTGTGCCATGGAGGTACCCAGTCTTCTCCTAGGAGCTCTCCTTTGGCTCCCTAATTGAGTTAATTCTAATGCTGGGGTAGCTGGGATGCTCATCTGCTGTATTCCAGCCGCTGGACCGCTGCTCACCAGCTTCTCGTCTTCCTTTTGGGAACCCTCAGGAACTGCTGACAGGGGCAAAGCTTTTGGGCAGCTCTGCAGACAGCTGCGGAAACATCCCAGCCTGGGAAGCGCAGGGAGTGTTGGTTTTTCCATCTCTGGTTTCCCTTCCCAGGGAAAGGGGGGGAAATTTGGGGATTCGATGCCATCAGGCATGTTTGGGATGGACCTTTGTGTGATGAAGGGGAGCTGAGGTGGTGCTGGGCTGGAGGAGATTGAGGTTTCCAGCCCAGGACCTGTGATTTGGCATCTTCACGTCTCTGCCAGCCTAAAAGCCAGGCTGATAAAGGCAGGCTGAGCACAAGGAGGTTGCAGCTCTCCCCTTCACTGCTGCTCCCCTGGAGATACGCACAGGATCAAACAGCAGCCACACAGCCGGCTCCTGCACAAGGCAAGGTTGGAGGCAGGGCTATTAGAGCTCAGAGGCTGAGTGCAGTAAGTCCAAGCCATGCTTTTAGCCTCGTTTCTACTGTGACATCCATCAGCAGGGTCACATTTTTCCTTCTTGAAAGGAACTGGCTTTTTACCACTTCTTTATGGCACAACAGGAGTGCCTTGGTGTGAAAAGCCCCAAAACGTCTTGTTCTTCTGCAGATGGATTGTACTGAAACACTGACAGTGCAGAGCTGCAGACTGCTTCATAGGGCCCAGACTGGGTTGTGTTGGAAGGGACCTTAAAGCTCCTCCAGCTCCAACCCCTGCCACGGGCAGGGACCCCTTCCACTGGAGCAGCTTGCTCCAAGCCCCTGTGTCCAACCTGGCCTTGAGCACTGCCAGAGATGGGGCAGCCACAGCTTCTCTGGGCACCCTCGCAGGGAAGAGCTTCTGCCTAAGAGCTCATCTCAGTCTCCCCTCTGGCAGGTTAAAGCCATTCCCCTTGGCCTGTCCCTACATCCCTTGTCCCAAGCCCCTCTCCAGCTTTCCTGCAGCCCCTTCAGGCACTGGAGCTGCTCTCAGGTCTCCCCTTCAGGAGCCTTCTCTTCTCCAGGCTGCCCCAGCCCAGCTCTCTCAGCCTGGCTCCAGAGCAGAGCTGCTCCAGCCCTCGCAGCATCTCCATGGCCTCCTCTGGCCTCGCTCCAGCAGCTCCACGTCCCTCTTGTGCTGCTGCCCCAGAGCTGGATCAGGGCTGCAGGGGGGTGTCCCCAGAGCACAGCAGAGGGGCAGGATCCCCTCCCTGAGCTGCTGCTCACGCTCTGGGGGTGCAGCCCAGCACATGGGGGGAGGGATGTTTAGGCTGTTCCTGCTCTCTCAGCCAGGCTTCTCTTCTGTGGTCACTGATTTCTGCATGTGCTGCTCTGGTTGCATTAGAGGGCTGAATAAATGGGCTTTAACAAACTGCTTATAAGGCCAGATCCTAAAGAGATAGGCCCAGAGCGCGTGTCAGAAGCGATCAGAGGCTGGAATTTCTCTTCCAAACATCCCTGGAAGCCAGAGATCTTTGTTTGTTTGTTTGTTTGTTTTAAAAGTCTGTCTCTGCTTCTGGAGCCAGGAAAATCCATCCAGTGGAGAACACAATATCTGAGACGAGCTTCTCGCTGCTCATCCCGACCGAGTAAACAGCGTCAGCTGCGAAGAGATGTTCCCTTCTATGTTTAGGAGCAGTTCGTTGTGCTGCACCCTCTGCACGCCTCAATCTTTATCCCTAAGGAAAGATAATCTCAGCTGGGGCCGGATGATGTTATCAGGGTGTGGAAACCTGCGCTGCGCCCTGACCCAGGCAGAAACCAGTGCAGTTACCCCCGTGTTCTGCAGGCGCTGGGGTCGGTGGTGAGGAACAGGAGCTCTTCCATCGGGAAGCACGGTCCCGGAGAGGAGGAAGCCCTCCCATGTCAAGTAGGTTGCTGCCAGGCTTTGAAGCACCGCTCAGCACATCCTTCAGGGAGCTGGGACCTGGAGCAGGCTGTCACGGGGCCCCATGGAATGGAGCCGGGTCCCTTTGATGTCCCATTGCTACTCCGCATACCTGAGACCTGAAGTCACCCAGGCTGCCTTCCCTTTGCCCTGGGCAGGGCAGGAGGTGCTCCGTCTCCCTCGATGCCCATGGCAGCAGCAGCTCTCTGCAGCTTTAGACACAAGCAGTGTTAATTCTCCAGGTTTCCAGTCTTTGTCCGTGTGTTTCAGTCCTCCTGGTTACCACATGCATCTCTCGTGCAGAGTAGGGACCCAACAGCCTGCTTGGAGGAGGCTTTGAGAGGCCGGCTCCCCTTTGAGTGGTATTATTCAGACTTTTCCTGCATTGCGGAATGAGGCTCCGCTCATTTACACCCCTACAACGTCCACTAACAGGCAGAGCTTCCTGAAGAACAGGGGCCAGCCCCTGCCCTGGGCTGTTCGCATGTTGTTGACTCATTTGGGAACCATCTTGGTGTCTGAGGCTGGGGTTGACCTTCAGGTTACAGCAGCAGGAGGGTGGCTCTTCCCACTCCCTGCAATCCCAGCCCTTTCGGACACGACACATCCTGGGATGGAGGTGCCCCATCCCTGGCAGTGTTCAAGGCCAGGTTGGACACAGGGGCTTGGAGCAAGCTGCTCCAATGGAAGGTGTCCCTGCCCATGGCAGGGGTTGGAGCTGGATGAGCTTTAAGGTCCCTTCCAACCCAACCCATTCCATGACTCTCTGACTCTGGTTCTCCTCGATGGAGAACCCAACCAGCTGATTCTCTACAAGTCACATAGGAACATATCCTAGCAGCCTGGTTTGCAATGCCAAGCTTGGCACAGCAACTTTATACCCTAGCAGGGAGAACATTTAGGCTGTGAACCTGCTGCTGGAGTTTAATGAATTGCACGCAGCCCCGGAATGAGCAGGAAGCCTGGAATTTGGGAACAAAGAGTAACCAAATGTGACCTTCTTCTGGCACCGTCATTGTGAAGGAGATTGTGGGTGTAGCTCTTGTGCCCCAGCACAGGGATCGTTTCCTGCACCACTTTATCCCCTATGCTTTACACCTGAGAGCAGCAGCAAAGTGTGGTTTGCCTCTTGAGAAAGGCTCAGGGACCCGGTGCCCATCTCCTCTGTGTCTGGCTCTCCCCCCACCAGCTGGAACCCATCGCACTGGAATCGCTTTTCTCAGCTGCAGCATCTTAAAATAGCTGCTCTGGTTTCCTTTAAAAATAGTCCCTGTTCTGCTTGTCATTACCTGCTAAAAACACTCCCCGAGTCCTGTTGGGACAGCAGGGGAGAGGTTTGGTGCATCAGCCTTGTCGGACAGGGTGACAGTGCTCCAGCGGCCACGTGCTGTGCCCTTGAGCTGCCCCTGCTTCCCGCATCCATGGTTTTGGGGTGATGTATTTGGGGTTTATTTGGAAAGGGTGACTGCAGAGGTGCAGGAATCTGCCTGCTGCTGGTGGTGACAGCGAGAAGGAGGATGCTCGGATGCCTCGGCACTGGCTGGAGAGGGTTTAGCCGCTCCTGGGAAGCAGCTCAGCACTGAAGACATCAGTGACACAGCTGCTGGAGCAGGCAGGGGGGGTTCTGCAGCAGGCTCTGACCTGGCTCCTCACAGCAGCTCAAAGGGATCTGATTCATTGATAGCTGCTCTGGCAAAGAGACTCATGGCACTGGCAGTGCACCATGGTGGTGGTTGGTGCCTTTGCTCTGAGCTGCGGAAGAGAGAGGCTGCGACTGCAGACCTCAGGCTGCAGGAGGTGCCCAGACCTTGAGGAGGACTTGGGGTGTTGGTCAGTGAGAAGCTCCCCATGACCCAGCTTCAGTGAGTGCTTGAGCCCAGAACCCCCCCTGTGTGCTGGGCTGCACCCCCAGAGCGTGAGCAGCAGCTCAGGGAGGGGATCCTGCCCCTCTGCTGCGCTCTGGGGAGACCCCCCCTGCAGCCCTGATCCAGCTCTGGGGCAGCAGCACAAGAGGGACGTGGAGCTGCTGGAGCGAGGCCAGAGGAGGCCATGGAGATGCTGCGAGGGCTGGAGCAGCTCTGCTCTGGAGCCAGGCTGAGAGAGCTGGGCTGGGGCAGCCTGGAGAAGAGAAGGCTCCTGAAGGGGAGACCTGAGAGCAGCTCCAGTGCCTGAAGGGGCTGCAGGAAAGCTGGAGAGGGGCTTGGGACAAGGGATGTAGGGACAGGCCAAGGGGAATGGCTTTAACCTGCCAGAGGGGAGACTGAGATGAGCTCTTAGGCAGAAGCTCTTCCCTGTGAGGGTGCTGAGGCGCTGGCACAGTGAATTGTGATGGTCCAGCCCCAGAGCTCACATCCTGCTGCTCAGCAGGTCTCAGGCCCTTGTGGAGCCTTTTGAACCTCAAACAGCCAAACTGAAGGTCTGTCAGTGATGTTTGAGGTACATTTCCTTCTGCTGCCCTGAGGAGTGACTGCTAATTCACACAACACAGCTTTTAGGCTTTAATTGTGCTGCTTGGCAAACATGGGGTTCAGTGTTTGCTTGTGAGTACCTGAGTGTTCTGCCACCATCCTCTCTGGATGCGCTGGGATTGGGATTCCTTCTCCCCCTCCATGGAGAGAAGTTGGGAGGGATTTGGAGGTAATTACTGCTTTGATTCTGTGCTGAAGCACTAATTTCAAGGGCTCCATTGGAAAGCAGCAATTTCCTGGCAGTGAGTGACAGAAGTTTTGCCACACATGAGATGCGCTTTCAGCTCCTACTAATTACACTGACACAAATTGGCAGGAGACGTTTGCTTCCCAGGCTCCCAGCTCTAATTTTGCCTCTTTCCTCCTGTTCCTCTTCCCTTTATAAAGATGGAGTGTTAAAGACGGAGGGGTTTAAAGGTGGAGCCTGCACGTTGTCTCGCTTCAATACAAGCGATGCGGAGTTCAGTGCTTGTGTGGGTTCTGACCTCCCCCTTCTCTTTCCTTACCCAGGTTCATACCCTTCACCCAAGGCTGGAGCCACGCTCGTGGTCTACAAGGACTTGCTGGTGCTTTTTGGTGGGTGGACACGGCCGAGCCCTTACCCTCTGCACCAGCCGGAGAGGTTCTTCGATGAAATCCATACCTACTCACCCTCCAAAAACTGGTAAGAGCACATCTGGATTCAAAGCTCAGCCTTTGATCCTTGCAGAATGTAATTGAGCTGTAGGAATGCTGGAGGGCATCTCTCGGAGCCCGCCTGGGAAGCTCGGCGTGGTCCTGCTCTCCTCAGTGTGTCTCATTCCAGAGTGGCTGCCAGGCTTTTATTGGAACAGAAGGAAATGAAAAGCCCAAAACCACAGGAGCGCACCGGAGCCGTGGGGATGGGGCTGTCTGGCACCTCTTGGGTGGTGCTTGCTGCCATATGGCTCTTGACTTGCACCGAAACTATGCCAAACTCCCTGAGTGTTCCCAGCCAGCCAGGTGGGAATCAGGACATGGGGTCAGCTCTGGGCAACGGCACCACAGGGACGTGGAGCTGTTGGAGTGAGGCCACAGGAGGCCATGGAGATGCTGCGAGGGCTGGAGCAGCTCTGCTCTGGAGCCAGGCTGAGAGAGCTGGGCTGGGGCAGCCTGGAGAAGAGAAGGCTCCTCAAGGGGACACCTGAGAGCAGCTCCAGTGCCTGAAGGGGCTGCAGGAAACCTGGAGAGGGGCTTTGGGCAAGGGCCTGTAGGGACAGGCCAAGGGGAATGGCTTTAACCTGCCCGAGGGGAGACTGAGATGAGCTCTTAGGCAGAAGCTCTTCCCTGTGAGGGTGCTGAGGCGCTGGCCCAGGGTGCCCAGAGAAGCTGTGGCTGCCCCATCCCTGGCAGTGTTCAAGGCCAGGTTGGACACAGGGGCTTGGAGCAAGCTGCTCTAGTGGAAGGGGTCCCTGCCCGTGGCAGGGGTTGGAGCTGGATGAGCTTTAAGGTCCCTTCCAGCAGAGACCAGGCTGTGACTCTTTGTGTGTTTTAAACACGTCATTGGTTTGGCTGTGAGCAGTGAGTTTATTCTGAGGAAAGGAGGAGATAAAGCCCCAGCTCCTGAAGGTTTTGGGTTTTAGCAATGGTCCAAACCTCCCAGCTCCTGCAGCCTCCTGGGGAGGTGTGATAGAGGCACCTGCACCAGGTTAGGGATCTCTGCCCTCACAGCTCCTGCTCTAGAGCATCCAGCCGTGACCACAGAGATGGCAGGAATTTGCCTTTCCCTTTAAGCACCGTTTGGCTGGTTTCAGAGCAGCCTTTCCCACTGCTGCTGTGTGAGAAAGGAGCAAAGCTCTGTCAAAGCAGCGGTGGTTCCTGCTCCTCTTCACTGAGAGCTTCCCATCATCAGAAGTGTCCATTATACAGAGCAGAGGCACCAGAACGCTGTAATTAAACCGTGATGGAAATCGTTGAGGGTGAACTTCAATTGAAAGGGGTGATACATTCACCGTGGCCCTGGGGCTTCGTCCTGCTTCAGAAATAGCTATAGCACATCAGGATTTCTAATGAGTTTCATTAGGATTTGCCTCTTTGGAGGTTTCCCCTGAGGTTTTCCTCTGTAACATGTTTGTGAGGACTTTTTGCCATTCATAGAACCATTGAATCAACCAGCTTGGAGAAGACCTTTATGTTCATCAAGCCCAACCGTTCCCCAGCACTGCCAAGGCCACCATTAACCCACTGAGGTCACTGGGGGCCTCACCTACATGGGTTTTGAGCACTTCCAGGGATGGTGATTCCACCAATTCCCTGGGAAGCCTGTTCCATCCAGTGCTTTCCTTTCCAAACCAGTGGTGAATGTCTTCCTCCCTCTTTCCCCAGGTGGAACTGCATTGTGACCACCCATGGCCCCCCTCCCATGGCAGGACACTCCTCCTGTGTCATTGAGGACAAAATGATCGTCTTTGGGGGTTCCCTGGGATCAAGACAAATGTGAGTCTGATGGGGGGAAGGTGTCTGACAACAGCTCCTGCAAGCGAGGAGCGTGTTGTGGTGACCACTGGGTAGCTCAGAGTGTTTCAGAAGGAAACCTCTGCAGGGTTTGGGCTCTCCTGCTATAAGCACACCCTTTGCCTCTT
The DNA here is from genome assembly GCF_034315485.1 of Pezoporus occidentalis. Lineage (NCBI taxonomy): Eukaryota > Metazoa > Chordata > Aves > Psittaciformes > Psittacidae > Pezoporus > Pezoporus occidentalis. The sequence goes on from NW_026914448.1 coordinate 646,083, forward strand.
CATGGTGAATCCCCTTGAAGCTCCAGCCCACGTAGTACCCAATTCTGCCATAAAGCTCTGCCCTGAACCCACGTTTCACGTGCCCACAGAGCCTGGTTGTCTCCTCAACACTTCTTGTCTCATCCTTGCAGGAGCAATGACGTCTGGGTGCTGGATCTGGAGCAGTGGGCTTGGTCCAAGCCCACCATCTCCGGGCCTAGCCCTCACCCGCGAGGCGGCCAGTCTCAGGTGAGCTCAGCACCAGCACCCTGCCAAAGATAACTGTGGTAGAGCTTAACTCCCAGCTTCCAGGCAGATCTCAGCAGCCTGCCTGAACGCTAATGCTTCATCTCCAAGTTATCTTCACCACCTCTGCCCAACGGGCCCTAGTTTCCGCCCCCCCCCCCCAAGCCATCTGTTTGGTGAGGGTGAGCTTTCATCTCCATAACACTGATGCAGGTACCGTGCTGTATCTGGCACATGACTCAGACTCTAACGAGCATTTCTAGAGCACACATTGCTGTTTGAACCCAGCCATCACCCCCCTGTGGCAGTTGAGATCAATCAAGTGTTATCACACGTTGGTTTGGCTCAGGGCCCTTTTGGATTGCTCCACTCTCCTGCTTCTTGGTTCCAGTGACTCTGGGTTGTGCCCGCTCTGGTTTATCGCCTGCCTGGGGCAGGCGCTCCTGGGTGTCACCGAGCTTCGTGCAGGTGTCTCCATGCCTGCTTCCCTCCATGGTCCCTTGGGAAGACACTCAGTGGTTCCCAATGTGTGGTTCCTCTCAGGGACCCAGAGGAGATTGGATGGGTCATGCCCAAACATGTCTTTCCTCCACTGGAAAAGAAGGTGAAGGGCCTCTCACCCACCACCAGCACCTAACAAACCTTGCTACAAGCACAAGCCCTCCCAGGCAGCCCATCGACCCTTATCTGAAGAGGGGTGTTCGGGCCCCTGTGCATTGGCTCAGCCTCAGGACGGGTAATTGCTCTCCTCCCTAAGAGGAACTGGTTTGTGAGCCATTTGGGACAAGGCAGCGGGGTGAACCCTGTGTCCTGCTCTGCCTCAGGCCCAGCAGAACCTGCTCCCCATGCCAGCTCCACTCCTCATCCCGGGGCAGGCACCATTCAGCAGCATCTGTGCAGCCAAGAAACCAGGACCTGCCTCTGGCTGTGCTTGGGGGCCGCACCGAAAGCATCGGCGATGGTTTCACATCTTCCCCACTCTGAAACTCTCTTCTTTGTCCGCTCTAGATCGTCATAGACAGTGAAACCATTCTAATCCTCGGTGGCTGTGGTGGTCCCAATGCAGTGAGTATCCATAGGGAGCATGGGCAGGAGGTGCCCACTGTATCAGTGAGCCGCAGGTGCTGCAGTGGGGAGCGGGGGGCGGACGGACAGAGCCTGCCCCTCGCCCAGGTGGCATTTCATTCTGCAAACCTGGAACCAGAAGAGCTTCAAGGTCACTTCCAACCCAAACCATTCTGTGATTCCATGAATCCTGGGCTCCCATGTGATGGATTTTCCAGGGAAGCTGTCTGCCTATTGCTAGAGCCACTTTAATTAAGAAAGAAGCACCTCAGGCACTATCCCAGCAGCTCGCTGAGGTTTTAATTGAGCCTCAGAAGAATTAGAGAGAATTAGATTTTATACTGGGATGGAAGATGGAGATGATGGGATTTGTCCGCGACCACATAGGGTGTAGTCACTCCTGGGCGGTCAGATCCTGATCTGGGTCACCGTTCCCCTGTCTGCAGCAGCACAGCACCGCTCCTGCCTCCCATGGGCTGATCTCAGCAGCAAACCAGGCTCCTGAACCTGTCCCACTTCTCTCCACAGCTGTTTAAGGACGCCTGGTTACTGCACATGCACAGCAACCCCTGGACGTGGCAGCCACTCAAGGTGGAGAACGAAGACCACGGAGCCCCGGAGCTGTGGTGCCATCCTGCCTGCAGGGTACGGACACACCAGGGTCTCACGTCCACCCCTGGAGCTTTGGCAGAGCCTGTAGGGACAGGCCAAGGAGACTGAGATAGCTCTTAGGCAGAAGCTCTTCCCTGTGAGGGTGCTGAGGCGCTGGCACAGGGTGCCCAGAGAAGCTGTGGCTGCCCCATCCCTGGCAGTGTTCAAGGGCAGGTTGGACACAGGGGCTTGGAGCAAGCTGCTCTAGTGGAAGGGGTCCCTGCCCGTGGCAGGGGTTGGAGCTGGAGGAGCTTTAAGGTCCCTTCCAACCCGAACCATTCCATGAATCTATAGTTCCATATCCCCCTATTTCCCCCCCAGTACAGCACAAAGCATCCTCCTCCCGTTCTAACCTGGCCTCTCCCCTTCTCCTCTTCCAGGTGGGACAATGTGTGGTGGTCTTCAGCCAAGCTCCCAGCGGGAGAGCCCCGCTGAGCCCCAGCCTCAACTCCCGCCCCTCTCCCATCAGCGCCACGCCGCCCGCCCTGGTCCCCGAAACACGGGAATACCGCTCCCAGTCTCCCGTCAGGAACACGGACGAAGCTCCCTGCGTCAATGGCCGCTGGGGCACCCTGCGGCCCAGGGCGCAGCGGCAAACGCCCTCGGGATCCCGGGAAGGCAGCTTGTCCCCAGCCAGAGGGGACAGCTCCCCCGTGCTCAACGGGGGCGCTTTGTCCCCCGGTGCCACGGCGGCCGGCGGCGCCTCCTTGGACAGCCCCGTGCAGCTCGTGTCACCCAGCACCCCTTCCGCAGCCGAAGGATACGACCTCAAAGTGGGGCTGGCCCTGGCGCCGCGGCGGGGATCGCTGCCGGAGCAGAAGGATCTCCGCTTGGGATCCGTCGACATGAGCTGGGAACAGAAACCGGGGTCCCTGCTGTGCCAGATGGATGCTGTGGAGGGCAGGACAGTCAGCGCCAGCGTGAGGAACCCCCCGGAGCACACCAACGGCATCCACACGCCGCCCCACGTCACCGGCTCCCTCCCCGGCGCCGTGTCCCCCAGCGCGCTCCGGAGGAGCCTGGAAGCTGTCAAAGCCCTTTCCTCCAAAGGCCCCTCGGCCTCGGCAGCGCTGAGCCCTCCTCTGGCCTCCTCCCCGGGGTCCCCGGGCGCCGAGCCGGGCTCAGCAGCACGTCCTGGTTCTACCCAAGGGGACGGCCATTCCTTACCTCCCATCGCCCGGCGCCTGGGCCACCACCCTCCCCAATCCCTCAACGTTGGGAAGCCTTTGTACCAGAGCATGAACTGCAAACCCATGCAGATGTACGTCCTGGACATTAAAGACACCAAGGAACAAGGACGAGTCAAATGGAAAGTGTTCAACAGCAGCTCGGTGGTGGGACCCCCCGAAACCAGTTTACACACGGTGGTGCAAGGCAGAGGCGAGTTAATCATCTTCGGTGGCCTCATGGACAAGAAGCAGAACGTGAAGTACTACCCCAAAACAAATGCCTTGTACTTTGTGCGAGCAAAGAGATAATGCGGCCCCATCCTGCACCACCGCCTCCTCCCTTCCCTCCCTGCGGCTCTTCCCTCTCCTTCCCGAGCCCTTTCCCTGTCCCGCCGGTGTTCAAACTGTGAATTAGGGAGCAAGAATCCAATAAAATCCAAGCAAAACCCTCCAGCGCTGCCCCACCGGTTCCCAGGGAGCCCCCAGTGTTTACGGGGGGGGAGAACCCCCCCACTGCTGCCATCCAAGCCAAGGATTTGGGGGGGAGCCGGTAGGGAATTGGGGACCTCCAGCCTCTGGAGGTTGGGTTTGTTCTATGCAGGGGTTCGGGGAGGCTCCGTGTGTCTCCCAAACTCCTCCTAGGCCGTGAGTGAAAGCAGCTCTGTAGGAACACCCAATTCCAGCAGGCTGGAGGCTGTTTGCTTGGCTCCGTAAGGAAAACAACAGCAATATCCCGGCAGGAATCTCCCTTGCGCCAGCCTTTGCTTGACACAAACATGATGCCTTTGTTAGGTTTTGCCTCTCGCCCCTCGGTCCTGTCCTCTGGAGCATAAAGAAGGAAGAAAGGGCAGGATTTAGCATGTCAAAATGCCAAATATGCTAAGCATGAGCCGGGCGTTGGGATCCTCTCCATGCCCTGGGCTGGATCAGGCATTGGGATCAGCCCTGATCCCTTCGGATCCGTGAAAACCACCCCATTTACCTTACAAATCCCATTATTCCCAGGAAGCTGAGACATTTGGCTGCCAAATCCCTTCTGCGCTCAAAGGTTTCCTATCCCTCAACAGCCCAAACCCCTTCAAGGCTGAACCAGCACCTCCTAGCCTGGGAATGGGGGTCATTTTTCCAGCCAAAGTGATGGATTTGGGTGGATTTGAGGGCGAGAGCAGCCTCGGTAGCGGTAACTGCAGCTCATCTTTGCACGTGCCTCCTTCCGCAAAGATTAAACCAACTGAAAATCCAAAGGGATTGAACCTGTGCGTCCTTCTGGGACAACCTCCCTCCATCCCTTTCCCCTCGAGACAATGGGGGGGGGGAGTGGGAAAAACGGGTGGATTTTGCCAGGTTTTGGTCAACAACCTCCTTAGGGAGCCCTCCCCAAGCCGGCAGCGCCATGACGTGGTCCCTGTTCCCATTGGATTCTTTTCTAGCCCCACTTCCAGCCCCACTGAGCTTTTTGCCGGCCGGAGCCTTAAATCCCATCGCAGCCGCGTGAGCATGGGGAGGGATCTGCTTCATCCGCGGCATTCCCACCTCTGTAAATAAACCCCTCGTGCAATCCCCCCCTTCTCCCGCTCCAATCCCAGGTTGGGTTCATCCAAACTACCCCGCAATCCCTCAGGAGCACCGGAGGTGACGGATGACATCCTTGTTTCTCCACTCGAAGCTTGGGAATGCTTCGGCATCGATTCCCATTGCATGTCTCTTGTCATCCCACCCCATAGTCACCAAGGGATGGACAACGGCGCCAGGTTGACATCTTCCCAACACTTCCATCCCCAACCAATCCCCAAATCCCCCCAACCCCGCTGGGCTCATCCCTCCTCCATCCCCATGGCATGTCCTGCACCCAAACCCATGAATCCATCCCAAAGTTGGGCACATTCCCAACCCCTCCATGAGCCGCTGGTGCTGTGAGCGAGGGGCCGTGTCCCCTCCGGTGTCGTCCCCCCCACATCCTTGTCCCCACTGTAGGAATTTGGTGATATTTAAGCCCTTGTGTACATTGGGGGGTTGGGGGCTGGGGGGGGAGGGAATGGGTGCCCCCCATCCCAGTGGATTTTTAGCAGTTTAACAAATAAAAAGGAAAAGAAACGGATGGTTGGTACTTTTGGGAATGGGGGGGATGGAGGGGAGGGGAATCCCACATGGTTGGGGGGATCAGGGGGGAGGTTGGGGTGTTAAGGGGGCAATGAGTACGGGGGGGGTCAGAATAAGAGGTGGGAAAAAGGGGCACAGGGGTGGGAGGGGTTGGGAAAAGGGAGAGAGTGATGGAAACTGGGAATGCTGCAGGATCCCAGTGTCAGCAGTTAGGGATGGGGAGCCCAGATCTTGTCAGGGCTGAAGAATGGGGACCCCAAAGCCTGATAGGGGTGGAAATGGGGGAACCCAAATCCTGCCAGGGCTGGAAACTGGGAACTCCAAATCCTGCTGGACGGGGATGGAAAAGGGGGACCCCAAGGCAGGATAGGGCTGGGAATGGGCAATGGGGACCCCAAATCCTGCTGGGGATGGAAAGGGGACCCCAAAGCATCCCAGTGCCGGTGGCTGGTGATGGGGATCACCCCCAGGGACCCCGCTGCTCCACGTGGGACCCCCTACACCTCTGCGCATGCGCTGCCAGCAGTGGGCGGGGCGTGCAGACGCCCCGCCCCCCTCCGTCCTGACGTCACCCCGAGGCGGAAGAGGCCACAGGTAAGGGTTGGGGGGGGGGGCGTCTTAAAGGGACCGCGGGGAGGGGGGGGGAACGGGAACCCGGGGGGGGGGGGGGGGCCCCCCCTGTGCGGGGTGCGGGGACCCCAAAGTGGGGAGGGGTGGGAGGGGAAGAGCAAAGCGGGGGGGGGCAGGGACACAGAGAGGGGGCTGCGTGGTTCCCCCCCCGCAGGGTTTGGGGTGCAGGGGCCGGGAGGGACCAGGGACCCGGGCGGGGGGGGGACAAGGCTCTGGGGTGGGGGTCAGGAACTCCATAGGGGGATGGTGAGACCGGGGGGGTGCAGGGACCCAATGGGGGGGGTCAGAAACCCGGGAGAGTGAGCAGGGACCCATAGGGAGGTGCTGGGACCCTATGGGAGGCGTCAGAAACCTGGGGGGGCTGAGCAGGGACCCATAGGGGGATGCTGGGACCCTATGGGAGGCGTCAGAAACCTGGGGGGGCTGAGCAGGGACCCATAGGGGGATGCTGGGACCCTATGGGGGTGCTGGGACCCAATGGGGGGGGGTCAGAAACCTGGGGGGGGATGAGCAGGGACCCATAGGGGGATGCTGGGACCCTATGGAGGGTGCTGGGACCCAATGGGGGGGGGTCAGAAACCCCGGGGGAGGGATGAGCAGGGACCCATAGGGGGATGCTGGGACCCTATGGAGGGTGCTGGGACCCAATGGGGGGGGGTCAGAAACCTGGGGGGGGATGAGCAGGGACCCATAGGAGGATGCTGGGACGCTATGGGAGGCGTCAGAAACCTGGGGGGGCTGTGCAGGGACCCATAGGGGGATGCTGGGACCCTATGGAGGGTGCTGGGACCCAATGGTGGGGGGTCAGAAACCCGGGAGGGAGGGTGAGCTGGAAGCCGTAGGGGGATGCTGGGACCCTATGGAGGGGTGCAGAGACCCTATGGGACCGCATGGGGGGATGCTGCTACCCGGGGGGGGGTAGTGCAGTGCAGTGACCCCATGGGGGTAGGAGGGGGTGCGAGCGGATCCCTCCGATGTCCCCCCCCAGGTCCCGATGTCATCGCAGAGGACCCCGGTGCTGGAGCCGGGCTGGCTCCTGACCCCCGCCGCCCGGCCCTACCTGGGCTCCATCGTGCACAGGAACCGGCGCCGGGTGTTCGGTGAGCCCCGTACCCGCTGTGCCCGCCCTGAACGCGGGGTCAGCGCCCCCAAAAACCCACCCCCGACACCCCCCCTATAGGGCTGCTGGAGCACCCGGTGCTGCCCCCCGGCCTCGCCGTCCCCTTGGTCCCCTACAAGCTCTTCCTGCACGGCAAGAGCGGCGTCGGCAAGAGCGCGCTGGTGGCCTGGCTGGCGGGGACCCCTGTGCCCCCCGTCCACCACGAGACCCTCGGTGAGTGTCTGGGGGGGGGGACACACACACGGGACACCCCAACAGCACCCCCAGTGTCCCATGGGGGGGTGACGGCCCCCTCTGTGTGTCCCCATCGGCAGGCATTGAGGTGACCACCGTGTATTGGCCCGCCAAGGCGTGCGCCAGCGGCCGCCCCGTCCTGTTCCAGCTCCGGTTCTGGGATTGCGGGGATGGAGCCATGAGGAAGTTTGAGCATCTCCTGCCCGTGAGGCTTTGGGGTTGGGGTTGGGGGGGGGAACACACACAACATTTGGGGGTCACAGGACCCCTTCCCCATTGATGGTGCCGTCCCCATGGCCAGGCCTGTAAGGAGGAGGCAGACGCCGTCCTCTTCCTGTTCTCCTTCACCGACCGCGCGTCCTTCGAGGAGCTGCCGGCGCAGATGAGCCGGGTGATGGATCCCGATGGAGCGGGGCTGGTCAGGGTGGTCGTGGGCACCAAGTATCCTTCTTGGGGGGGGAGCTATGGGGAGCAGCCCCCCAACACACACACACACACACACACACACAAGTGGGTTTGGATCCCAGTGTTCCCCATCACTTGGTGCATCAATAGGCTGAGAACGGGCGCGCTTCATCACACTGATGGGCTCATGGCACACGCTGACACATGGGGGGTGTTGGTGTGCATGACCCTGTGTGTGCCCCCCCCCATAGCTCCCACCACTCAGGACCTTGCTGGGCAGAGAACGCACACACCTCATGACACCAATGGGCCATTCCCGCTTCCTTTAATGGCGTTTTTGGGTGGATTTTAGGGGGTTTTGGGGTCTCCTTCGGCCACGTTTCTATGTCCCACAAGCGGGTTTGCGCCCCGGTGTTCCCCAGCCCTTGGCACATCAATAGGCTGAGAACGAGCACGCTTCATTGCAGCGATGGACTCACAGCACCCACTGGTTCCAGGGGGGGGTCTCATGGTGCTGGTGTCTCCCTTGACCACGTCCCCCCCCCCAGATTTGACCTGTCCCCACACGCGGATGTGTCGGAGCAGGACGTGGCCGCCTTCGAGGAGGTGCACGGGGTGCGGGTGCTGCGGGCGGGCAGCACCCCGGGGGGGGCCAGGGGGGACCGGGGGGGTCTGGCCCGGGTCAGCCCCATCCTCGATGCCCTGGTCGAGAGCCTCTGGCACCGGGACCAAATCGCTGCCGGTGTCGCCCCAGAGGGTGAGGGGTCCCCCCCAAACTGAACCCCCTCTTTATTGGGGGGGTCCTGCGGCGTCAGGGGCCCCTCATTGTGGTCTCTGGGCTCGGGCATGCCCTGGGTGGGAAAGGAGGTGTTTTAAACAAAATCCATGTTTTTTTTCAGCAAAAATAGCCCTGTGAGTGCCTTGACTCATCTGAATGGGGGTGTTGGGGTGCATTGGGGTCGTGGAGACGGGGTGCTGAGGGGTTTGGGGTGCTTCGGATCCTGTGGCATTTGGGGTGCTGGGAGGTACTGGGGGATTTGGGGTGCTGTGGGTGATGCAGGATTTGGGGTGCTGTGGGGTGATGGGCATGATGGGGGTTTGGGATGCAGTGGGGATCATTGGGGTGCTGGGGTGTATGGGGTGCTGGGGAGTTTGGGGTGCTATGGATAGGGCAATGGGATTTGGGGTGTAATGGGGATCATTGAGGTGCTGGGGAGTTTGGGGTGCTATGGATAGGGCAATGGGATTTGGGGTGTAATGGGGATCATTGAGGTGCTGGGGGGGTTTGGGGTGCTATGGATGGGGCAATGGGATTTGGGGTGTAATGGGGATCATTGGGGTGCTGGGGGGGTTTGGGGTGCTATGGATGGGGCAATGGGATTTGGGGTGTAATGGGGATCATTGGGGTGCTGGGGGGGTTTGGGGTGCTATGGATGGGGCAATGGGATTTGGGGTGTAATGGGGATCATTGGGGTGCTGGGGGGGTTTGGGGTGCTGTGGATGGGGCAATGGGATTTGGGGTGCAGTGGGATGCTGGGGTTGGGGGTGCTGCAGGATTTGGGGTGCTTTGGGCTTATAGGGATATGGGGGCGATTTGGGGCGCTGGGGCCCGATCCCGACCCCGCTGCTGATCCCCCCCCCATGTGTCTGAGTGGTGGGCGGAGGGCGTGGCCGGTAGTAGCCGCTTGGCCACGCCCCCTGTCGCCATTGGCTGCGCCCCTCTTCCCTTCCCACGCCGCTTCATGAATGAAAGGGGCGGGGGGCTCGTTAACCCCTTCGAGGCCGGAGCGGGATGGGGGGGGTCACTGTGGTGTGGGCTCAATCCGGACCCACACCCCCCCAAACCCCATTCACTCCTCCATAACCCCCCGTGGGGCTCCCCCCATAACCCGCCCGTTCCCCAGCCCCATCCCCAGTCCCACACTGGTGCGTACTGGGAGCAGCTCCTGCCCCTTTAAGAGCGGGCGTGTCCGGGTGACATCACTCGGGGCATGAATGAACAGGAGCGGGGTGCTCAGCCCCATAGCGCTGGTGCCGCCGGTTGTGGGGCGCACCCCAAAACACCCCCCCCGCACTATGGCGGGCACCCCCCCGGCCTTCACCATCCTCTTCCTCACCGCCCTCACCCCCCTGGCAGCAGAGGAAGGTGAGTTCCCACTTTTGGGGGGGGCACCCCTAAAGCCACTTATGGGGGGGAACCCATAGGGGTGGGGTGGGGCTGAGAGGTTTGGGGGAGCCCCTGAAGTAAAGGGTGATGGTGGGAGACACCCCTATAAACGGGGCACCCATGAGTGCGGTGGGGAAGCGCCGTTGAGGGGGTATTGAAGTTTGGGGGGGGGGGGGGAGTTTAAAATGGGGAGAAAAAGACGTTTAAAAGAGAGGGGAAATGTTTGAAAGAGGGGGAAAAGGGTTCAAAAGTGGGGGGAAGGTTGAAAAGGGAGGAAAAAGTTTAAAAGTGAAGGAAAAAGTTGAAAAAGGAGGAAAAAGCTTTGAAATGGGAGAAAAAGTCTGAAAAGAGAGGTGGGAAAAGCTCAGAGGAGGGGGGAAGCTGGAAGGGGATGGGGGTGAGGTTAAAAGAGGGGGGGAGAAGGTAAAATGCGGAGGGGAAAGCTAAAATGGGGAAAAAACCGGGATTTTTGGGCAACTTTTCCCATGCGGAGCGGCCGCCTCGAGCGCGCTGGGGCCCGATCCCGCCGCCTCCGCCCCACAAGTAGTCCCTATGGAGGGGTCGGGGTTGGGGGGGGGGTCTGAAATAAACGAGCCCCCAAAAGGGGGAGTCTGACCCCAAAATGGAGCGCGGGGCCTGCCCGGCGCGGGGCTGGGCAGGATCCGGCCGGAGAGCAGGGAACAATGTCAGGAAAACCCCGAAATCGCTGGGAAACCCAAGCGAGATTCCGGCCTCCTCCTGGGACCCCCCTCCCCCCGGCCCGGGTTTGGGCTCAGTTTGGGGGATTTTGGGTTAAAAAAAAAAGTGGGAAAAGTCACTTTAAAACATCGGCTGAAGCTTTTCCACGTTGAAGTTCCCAAAGGCTCTGTCCGAGGGGTTGGAGCCGTGCGGTTTTGAGGTGCAAATGCGAAGAGATGGGAGGCTGGGGGTGGCTCGGGATGGAAAATCCCCCCCTAGAAACGAAGAATGGGGTAAAAAACCCCAAAATGAGGGGTTTGAGGTGCAGGAGGAAGGTGGAAAGGAGGGATTCCCACCGCAGCATTCCCAACATGCCGATTGCCGTAAAGGAATTTAGGGGATATTGGGAGTTTTGGGGTGCAAAAAGTGCAAATAAGGGGGAAGCGCTGGGAGAGTAGCGGGAGTGGGGGAAGGAGGGTGTGATTCCCATCGCTTGGAAAAGGTGGGATCCAGTGGGATGGGGAGGTTGGGGGGTGCCCTGGCTGGATCCTGCCCAGCTCAGGCTGAGGTTTAGGGGCAGGGGGCTTGGGTTTGGGCTTGGCATCGGGATTCGGGTTAAGACTGGGATGAGGATTGGGATTGGAATTCATTTTGGGGTTGGGATTCAGAGTAAGGTTGGGATTGGGATGGGGATGGGGACAGGGCAGGGATGGGGTTGAAAATGGACTTGGGGATGGGCAGAAGGATGCAGTGGGGACTGGACTGGGGATGCAGGCATGGAGTGAGGTGATGATGGTGATGAAGATGATGGTGATGGCAGCAGCAGGGAATGTGGCACGGATGGTGATGGGGCTGCAGATGCCGCTGCAGAGAAGGAAGATGAGGGTGGACGAGGAAGATGAGACCACTGCAGGGTCTGCACATGGGGGTGGCCGTGGCGATGCTGATGATGGCAAAGGGGGTGCCAATGGTGATGGAGGTGGCAGCGGTGGGTGCTGCACCCGGGGACACCCCATAGGAACCCCCCGGCCCAGCTCCCCCCCAGCCTCCCTTTCCGCTCTCCGGAGGCACGGGGTGGGGGGAATTCCAGCCACAGGAAAGCCGGGATATCCGCCCCGCATCCTTCCTGACCCGGGCACGGGGGGGGGGGTGGCACAAACAGACCCATTCGTGCCCCCCCAAACCCGGTTCTTGGGGTTCTCCCCCCCATAGATTTCACCCTCTTGGGGCACGCCATGGGCTCGCCCGTCCTCAACAGAGGAGGTTGGGGGGGGAGCATCCGTTCCCAGCGCTCCCCCCATCCCACCGGGATGTGAACCCAGCGTCCGGGCACATTCCTGGGGGGTGATTCACCGGGGGGGGGGGGGGGGGCCGCCAGCGCTTCCCTCCCTGCGCCGCCTCCTCCTCCTCTTCCTCCCGGCGCCACCGCCCTGGACGTGCTGCAACAGGTCCCGGACCGAGCCCTCGGGGGGTCCTGCCCCTCCTATGGGGGTCCCTGTGTGGGGATCCAAGGGGAAGGTGTTGGAATGGGGACCCCGGGGGGTGCCTTGGGGGTCCCGGGTGTTGGGGGCATCCATGGGTCATGGGGGCATCCGTGGGTCCTAGGGGCTTACATGTGAGTCCTGGGGGATGTTCATGGGTACCGGGGGATGTCCGTGGGTCCCAGTAGCATCCGTGGACCCCAGGGATATACATGAAAGTCCTGGGGGCTTCTGTGGGTCCCAAAGGCATCCACGGGACCCAGGGATACACAAACAGGTCCTGGAGGGGCATGAGTGGGTCCTGCAGGGATGTTGTGTATCGCAGGGATATGCACATGGATCCCGAGGACATCCATGGCTCCTGGAGACATCTGTGTGTCCCAAGGATGTTCACATAGGTCCTGGGGGATGTCCGTGGGTCCAAGGGATGTATTGGTGGCACTTGCAGGCCCTGGGGCCACCCATGGGTGCTCACTGAGGTCCCTCATCCTTTCCTCCTCCCTCTCCTTCCCTACATCCTGGTCCTCTCTCCGCAGTGGTGCTGCTGGACTTCGCGAAGGCGCAGGGGGAGCTGGGCTGGCTCACCCAGCCCTATGGCAAAGGGGTGAGCACTGGGGACAGGGATGGGGCCTCCATGGGGAGAGGGGCACCTATGGGCATGGGAACTTTCATGGGGATGGAAACCTCCGTGCAGGAGCATCTCTGGGAATGAGGACATCTCTAGGGATTGGGGGATGGTGAGCTCATATGGATGGGGGACATCCATAGGGATTGAGTTGGGGACATCCATGGGGAAATCCATGAGGTTCATGGGGACCTTCATGTGGATGGGGGCATCCCTGGGAACTGGGGATATCCATGGGGATGAGGACCTCTGTGGGGATGAGTGTGAGAGCATCCATGGGGATGGGGACACCCATGGTATTGGGGATGTTCACGCGGATGGAGACCTCCATGGGGATGAGTGTGGGAGCATCCATGGGGATGGGGACACCCATGGCATTGGGGATGTTCATTGGGATGGAGACCTCCATGGGGATGAGTGTGGGAGCATCCATGGGGATGGGGACACCCATGGCATTGGGAATGTCCATTGGGATGGAGACCTCCATGGGGATGTGTGGGAGCATCCATGGGGATGGGGACACCCATGGCATTGGGGATGTTCATTGGGATGGAGACCTCCATGGGGATGAGTGTGGGAGCATCCATGGGGATGGGGACACCCATGGCATTGGGGATGTTCATTGGGATGGAGACCTCCATGGGGGTGAGAACAAGTGCATCCATAGGGACCAGGGCCACCCTCCCCCTGCCTCGGTTTCCACCCCATAGCCTCGGTCTCTCTCTGCCCCAGTGGGACCTGCTGCAGAACATGCTCAACGACTCCTCCATCTACCTCTACCTGGTGTGCAACGTGCTGGAGGGCGAGCAGGACAACTGGCTCCGCACCAACTGGATCTACCGCGGCGCGGCCCAGCGCATCTTCATCGAGCTCCAGTTCACCGTCCGCGACTGCAACAGCTTCCCCAGCGGCGGCGGCGGCACCTGCAAGGAGACCTTCAACCTCTACTACGCCGAGTCGGACGTGGATTACGGCACCAACTTCCAGAAGAGGCAGTTCAGGAAGATCGACACCATCGCCCCGGATGAGATCACGGTGCAGGAGGACTTCGTCACGCGGAACGTGAAGCTCAACGTGGAGGTGCGCTCGGTGGGGCCGCTCACGCGCAAAGGGTTCTACCTGGCCTTCCAGGACCTGGGCGCCTGCGTGGCGCTGCTCTCGGTGCGCATCTACTACAAGCGGTGCCCGGCGGTGGTGAGGGGCATGGCGCGGTTCCCGCACACCGTGGCCGGGGGGGACTCGCAGACCCTGGCCGAGGTGAGGGGCACCTGCGTGGAGGAGGCGGTGGCGGAGCAGGCGCCCGCGCTGCACTGCAACGCCGATGGAGAGTGGCTGGTGCCCATCGGGGAGTGCCTGTGCCGGGCCGGGTACCAGAGAGTGGGGGATGCCTGCCAAGGTAGGACATGGGGGTAGTGGGGATGGGGCAGGGTGGGGTGGGGTACGGATGGGATGGGATGGGATGCAGATGGGATAGGATATGGATGGGGTACAGGTGAGACAAGATGGGGTGGGATGAAATGGGATGAAGTAGATGGGATAGGATGTGGATGAGATAAAGGTGGGACAAGATGGGGTGAGGTACAGATTGGATGGGATGAAATGGGATGAGATGCAGATGGGATAGGATATGGATGGGGTACAGGTGGGACAAGATGGGGTGAGGTACAGATGGGATGGGATGAAATGGGATGAGATGCAGATGGGATAGGATATGGATGGGGTACAGGTGGGATAAGATGGGGTGGTATGAAATGGGATGAAGTAGATGGGATAGGATGTGGATGGGGTACAGGTGGGACAAGATGGGGTGAGGTACAGATGGGATGGGATGAAATGGGATGAGATGCAGATGGGATAGGATATGGATGGGGTACAGGTGGGACAAGATGGGGTGGTATGAAATGGGATGAAGTAGATGGGATAGGATGTGGATGAGATGCAGGTGGGACAAGATGGGGTGAGGTACAGATGGGATGGGATGAGATGCAGATGGGATAGGATATGGATGGGGTACAGGTGGGACAAGATGGGGTGGGATGAAATGGGATGAAGTAGATGGGATAGGATGTGGATGAGATAAAGGTGGGACAAGATGGGGTGAGGTACAGATTGGATGGGATGAAATGGGATGAGATGCAGATGGGATAGGATATGGATGGGGTACAGGTGAGACAAGATGGGGTGAGGTACAGATGGGATGGGATGGGGTGAGATGCAGATGGGATAGGATATGGATGGGGTACAGGTGGGACAAGATGGGGTGGTATGAAATGGGATGAAGTAGATGGGATAGGATGTGGATGAGATAAAGGTGGGACAAGATGGGGTGAGGTACAGATGGGATGGGATGAAATGGGATGAGATGCAGATGGGATAGGATATGGATGGGGTACAGGTGAGACAAGATGGGGTGAGGTACAGATGGGATGGGATGGGGTGAGATGCAGATGGGATAGGATATGGATGGGGTACAGGTGGGACAAGATGGGGTGGTATGAAATGGGATGAAGTAGATGGGATAGGATGTGGATGAGATGCAGGTGGGACAAGATGGGGTGAGGTACAGATGGGATGGGATGAAATGGGATGAGATGCAGATGGGATAGGATATGGATGGGGTACAAGTGGGACAAGATGAGGTGGGACACAGATGGGATGGGATGAAATGGGATGAGATGCAGATGGGATAGGATATGGATGGGGTACAAGTGGGACAAGATGAGGTGGGACACAGATGGGATGGGATGAAATGGGATGAGATACAGATGGGATGTTACGAAATGGGATGGAGTAGATGGGGTAGGATATGGATGAGATATAGGTGGGACAGGATACAGGTGGAACAAGGTGGGCTGAGTTAAAGATGGGATGAAGTAGATGGGATATAGGATATGGATGGGATACAGGTGGGACAAGATGGAATGAGATACAGAAGGGATGGGATGAAATGTGATGAGATACAGATGGGATGGGATGAAATGGGATGAAGTACATGGGATAAGATATGGACGGGATGCAGATGGGACAGGATACAGGTGGGGTGGGGACACATATGGGATGATATGAAATGGGATGAAGTAGATGGGATAGGATATTGATGAGATATAGACGGGATCACAGAATCACAGATGGGATGGGATACAGGTGGGACAAGATGGGGTGAGGTAGATGGGAAGGGATGAAATGGGATGGGACAGAATATGGATGGAATGGGATACAGGTGGGACTTGATGGGATTGGGATGACCTGGGACGAGATACAGATGGGATGGGATACAGGTGGGATGAGATGGGGTGAGATACAGATGGAATGGGGGGAAATGGGATGAGATACAGGTGGGATGGGATGGGGTACGGGTGAGACATGGTGGAGTGGGATGAGATGGGGTGCGATACAGCTGTGGCGTGATGGGATGAGTTGGAGGGTGAGGAGGTGTTTAGGAGGTGAGGACCCATCAGCTCAGTGCATGCCAAGGGGTGAGCAGAGAAATTGGGTGTGGCCCCCCCCGAATTCCCCTGGATTCCCCCATCCTGGATGCTCAGTTCTGAGCATCACAAGCGCAGTGAGTGCGGGAGGGCTCAGCCAGGAGAGCGGTGACCCGAGGGGGGGTCCCCACTAATAAAGAAGGTCCAAAACCCACCGAATCCAAGAGTGGCTTGGATTAAAGGGACCTTAGAGCTCATCCAGCTCCAACCCCTGCCCTGGGCACGGACACCTTCCACTGGAGCAGCTTGCTCCAAGCATCCTGCACCCCAAACCCCGCTGGATGAGGATGTGTGGGGAGCGCTGGGCTCTCACCGCTGCCCCTGTGTCTGTTCCCCCCACAGCCTGCCCCCCCGGCTCCTTCAAGGCCACGGTGTCCGTGGGGGGCTGCCAGCCCTGTCCCCCCCACACGCTGCCATCCCCTGAGGCCGCCGCTACCTGCCCCTGCCAGGATGGCTTCTTCCGCACCCCCAGCGACCCCCCCGAGGACCCCTGCACCCGTGAGTGACCTTTGGGGACAGGGAAACCAAAGCCTGGTGCCACCATCCCTCCCCTGACCCCCTCCCTTCTCTGTGTCCCCCTATTTCAGGTCCCCCCTCACCACCCCAAGGCGTCACGGCCATCGGGATGGGGGCTTCGGTGCGGCTGCGCTGGTCCCCCCCCGCGGACCCGGGTGGCCGTGGGGATGTCACCTACAGCATCACCTGCGAGCAGTGCTGGCCCGAGAGCGGCGAGTGCCGGCCCTGCGACGGGGGGGTCCGGTATTCACAGCCCCCCCGGGGGCTGGCAGGGACCGGGGTCACCGTCACCGACCTGGAGCCCTACGTTAACTACACCTTCACAGTTGAAGCCCGCAATGGGGTGTCCCCATACAGCCAACACCGCAGCGTGGCCACCGCCACCATCAGCGTCAACCAGACGGGTAAGGGGCCACCAGGGTCTCCCAACCTTCCTTACGTCACCTCTGCGATGTCCTTGTACCCCCCTGGGTAACTCTGTTATACCCATGGGGCACCTTCATGGTGTCTTTAACCCTGACGGTGACACCTCCGTGTCCCCCTGGCAGAGCCACCCCGGGTGACGTCGGTGAGCCTGGATGGACGGACATCCACCAGCTTGGTCCTCTCCTGGACGGTGCCACCGCGGCAGCAGAGTCGGGTCTGGAAGTACGAGGTCACCTACAGCAAGAAGGTCGTCCATCACCCCTGAGCTGCGTCACTCCCATCCGTCCATGTCACCTCCATCCGTGACCCTATTCCCATCCATGTCCCCTGCATCCTTGACCCTATCCACACAGTCCGATCCATCCATGTCACCTCCATCCATGACCTTATCCACATCACCCTCCCATGCATCCATGTTGCCTCCATCCATGTTGCCTCCATCCATGTCATCTGCATCCACAACCCTATCTACATCACCCTCCTGTCTATCCGTGTCATCTCTGTCCATGTCGCCTCCATCCATGACCCTATTCACATCACCTTCCCATCCATCCATGTCACCTCCATCCATGTCATCTCTATCCATGACCCTATTCACATCACCCTCCTGTCCATCCATGTCATCTCCATGTCGCCTCTATCCATGTCACCTCTATCCGTGTTGCCTCCATCCATGACCCTATCCACATTACCCTCCCATCCATCCATGTCATCTCCATCCACGTCACCTCCATCCCTGTCTCCCCCCCGTGTCCCCAGGTGGATGAGAACAGTTACTCTGTGCTGCGCTGTGAGGGCACCTCCGTCACCCTCCCCAAGCTGTCCCCTGCCACCACCTACGTGGTGCGGGTCCAGGCGCTCACCTCCGATGGCCACGGGGCCTACAGCCCCCAGCACGAGTTCGAGACCCTGCCCGAGGGTGAGGACCTTGGGGGGCAGGATTTTGGGGTGGGGGTCCAGGGGGTGCTTGGTTCACCCCAAATCTCCCCCTTGATTCACACCAACAGGTGCTGAGGCCATGGCATCCGCCACTGTCATCAGTGGCTCCATCGTTGGTGTTGTCTTCGTCCTCCTGCTCTTGGGTGCTCTCCTCTACGTCCTCCGGCGGTAAGGAGATAAAATACCCCCACCCCAAAAAAAAAAACAAAACTACCATTTTCCACCACCAAAAATGGTGTTTAAATGGGCAAAATGCCACTTTTCCATAGGAGGAGGAGGTCACGGCCGCGCCACTCTGCTGAGGACGTCTACTTCTCCAAGTCAGGTGAGCAATGGGATGGTGGGCTCAGTGGGGATGGATGGGGGGTGATGTGGATGCTGACACCCCCTATGGCACCCCACAGAGCAGCTGAAGCCCCTCAAGACCTATGTTGACCCCCACACCTATGAGGACCCCAACCAAGCCATGCTCAAGTTCACCACCGAGATCCCTCCATCCTTCATCACCCGCCAGAAGGTCATTGGTGCTGGTAGGTCCTCAGGTGGTTTTGTCACCCCAAAGACACCCCGAAGTCGGTCCATGGTAAAGGGATGAACATCCCCCATCCTCCGAGCAGGTGAATTTGGGGAGGTCTACAAGGGGACCCTGAAGCGTGGCAAGAAGGAGGTGCCAGTGGCCATCAAGACCTTGAAGGTGGGCTACACGGAGAAGCAGCGTGTGGACTTCTTGAGCGAAGCCACCATCATGGGCCAGTTCTGCCACCACAACATCATCCGCCTGGAAGGGGTCGTCTCCAAGTGTGAGTCCCAAAACCCCCCAGTTTCCCTGCAAAACACCCCAAAAATGGCTCTATGGGAATGGGGTGTTTTGAGCAACGATGTATGATGGGGTTGGGAGGGGAGGGTTGGGAGTTTGAGGGGGTTTGGGGTGAGTTTGTTTTTTTTTCTGGGGTTTGGTAGTGTTTCTTTTGGTGGGAATTGGGGTTTTGGGGGGGTTGTTGTTATTTTGGGGTTGGGTTGGGGAGGGGTTGGTGAGATTTTTAGGGTTTTTTTTACCCATTTTGGGTCTTTTCTTCCTCCAGACAAACCCTTCATGATCATCACAGAGTACATGGAGAACGGCGCGTTGGACAAGTTCCTGCGGGTAGGTGAAGTGGGGTGGCAACGTGTGTCCCACCAGCGCAGGCAAGGCTGGAATCCCCAGACATCCCCCATGGGAGATGTGCTGAGAGATGGATTCGAGGCCGGATTCTCCCCCTTTTCCCAGGAAAAAGAAGGGGAATTTGGTGTCATCCAGCTGGTGGGGATGCTGAGGGGCATCGCCGCCGGCATGAAGTACTTGGCCAACATGAATTACGTCCACCGGGATCTGGCCGCTCGGAATATCCTGGTGAACAGCAACCTGGTGTGCAAAGTGTCGGATTTTGGCCTTTCCAGAGTGCTGGAAGATGATCCTGAAGCCACCTACACCACCAGCGTGGGTGCCACCACAGGGCCATGGTGAGGGTGGGGTTCAGGGGGGAAGATGAAGGGTTGACCCCAGCGTTGTTACTGCAGGGTGGGAAGATCCCCATCCGTTGGACAGCTCCTGAAGCCATCTCCTACCGCAAGTTCACCTCCGCCAGCGACGTCTGGAGCTACGGCATCGTCATGTGGGAGGTGATGTCCTATGGAGAGAGACCCTACTGGGAGCTCTCAAACCACGAGGTGAGCCCCTCCAACCTCAGTTTTTGGGGGGCATTCTGGTAAATGGACAAATGGGGGGGTGGGGGGGTAGGACCACTCAACCTCCTCCTTTTGGGAGTGGTGAGGCACTGATTGCCCAAAGAATCTGTGGCTGCCCCATCCCTGGCCGTGTCCAAGGCCAGGTTGGATGGGGCTTGGAGCAAGCTGCTCTAGTGGAAGGGGTCCCTGCCTTGGAGCTGGATGAGCTTTAAGGTCCCTTCAACCAAAACCAGGCTGGGATCCTATGGTTCCTCACAGGTGATGAAGGCCATCAACGAGGGCTTCCGCCTGCCTGCGCCGCTGGACTGCCCCTCGGCCATCTACCAGCTGATGATGCAGTGCTGGCAGCAGGAGCGCTCCCGGCGCCCCAAGTTTGCCGACGTCGTCAGCATCCTGGACAAGCTCATCCGTGCCCCCGAGTCCCTCAAGGCGCTGGCAGACTTTGACCCCCGGTGAGCAATGATGGGCAGGTTGTGCCCCTGCACGTGCTGCTGCACCTCCGGCAGTGGGTTTGGGGGGGCTGCATCCTGGCATTGCTTTGAGCATCCTTGGGTTGGGTTCTGCATCTCTGCATGCTTCCACCCCTGCGGCCTCGCCTTGCTGCTTGCATCTCTGTATTCTCACATCTCTTCGTTCTTGGGTTGCAGATGCATTCAAGGATGCATCCTTGTATCCTTGCATTGCTTCTTGTAGCTCTATATTCTGGCACCCCTGCATCTGTTGCATTGCTTTGTGCATCTGTTGCCTTGGGCTTTGCATCTGCATTCCAGCATCTCTGCATTCTTGTGTTGTTTTTTCTGCATCTCTGCATTCTTGCACCTTTGAGTCCCTGCATCTCTACATTCTTGCCTCCCTGCATCCTTGCATTGCTTCTTGCACCCCTGCATTCTTGCATTGCTTTGTGCATCCCTGCAGTTTCATCTTGAGTTTTACACCTGCATTTTTGCATTGCTGCTTGTATCCCTGCACTCTTGCACTGCTTTTTGCCCCATTGCAGCCTCACACTTCTTCACTGCAGCTCCCCCTTTCCTCATTGGTTTTTCCCCTGTCGTATTCCTGCATTGCTCTTCCACACCCTGGCATTCCCATGCTCCTTTTTGCATCGTTGCATCCTGGTTCTGCAGTTCCACATCCCCACTTTGCTCCTCACATCCATGCATTCTTGCACCCTCTGCACCCTCCCCTTGCTTTCTGCACCTTAGCTTCCTTGTGCTCTTCTTTGCATCTGTGCTCTTGTGAACTGACTTTGCCGTTTTATCCCCTCACATTCTCCACTCCCCCTTTGCATTTGTGACAGGTTTCGCATTTTGCCCGATTTTCCTCTCTTCATTTGTGCTTTTTGGTGCTTCCCCTTTGCCATTTTCACAGTTCCCTGCATTTGCGCCTCTCCTCTTGCATTTCCCCTTTGCACCTTCACATCTGGGCGCTTCCTCACCACCTCCTTTGCGTTCTGCTTCTGCTTTTGCCTTCACTCTTTGCACCTCTGCCCTGGGGCG
The DNA here is from genome assembly GCF_034315485.1 of Pezoporus occidentalis. Taxonomy (NCBI): domain Eukaryota; kingdom Metazoa; phylum Chordata; class Aves; order Psittaciformes; family Psittacidae; genus Pezoporus; species Pezoporus occidentalis. Next base: position 667,220 of record NW_026914448.1, read on the forward strand.
TTGCTTTGCACATCCCCACATCTGGACATCAGCACTGGTGCTTTTTGTTTGTTTGGATTCCTCTCTTTCTGCATCGCTTTTTGCATCCTCCCATTCCCACCCCCTTTTCCTGCACCTTTCCACTTTCACGGTATTTTTTTTTTTGCATCTTTGCTTTTCCAGCACCATTTTTTGGGCACGGTTTCATTTCCACGTTATTTTTGCACCCTCTTCTTTTATCCTTCCATTTGTTCCTCCTCCCATTCCCGCATCGTTTGCCTCCCCCCTTTGTCCCATGCCCGTCCCCTGCAGGGTCTCCATCCGCCTGCCCAGCACCAGCGGCTCCGAGGGCATTCCCTTCCGCTCCGTCCCCGAGTGGCTGGAATCCATCCGGATGCCCCAGTACACGGAGCACTTCATGGCCTCGGGCTACAGCACCATTGAGAAGGTCCTGCAGATGACCAGCGAGTGAGTCCATAGCCCTGCACCAGCCCCGTGTTGTTCCCATACTTGTATCCATGGTCTCCCCTTGGTATTCCCGTTCTGTCCCCATACCATTCCTGTGCTGTCCCCTTGATATTCCTATGGTGTACCTGTACTGTCCCCATCTTGTCCCCTTATTATTCCCACACTGCCCCTTCATATCCTCACAGTGTCCTCCATACTGTCCCTACACTGTCCCCTTGATATTCCCATACTGTCCCCATGATGCCCTATGCTGTGTCCCTGTACTGTCCCCATTCTGACCCTATGGTGTCCCTCTACTGTCCCCATTCTGTCCCTATGGTGTCCCTGTACTGTCCCCATTCTGTCCCTATGGTGTCCCTGTACTGTCCCCATTCTGTCCCTATGGTGTCCCTGTACTGTCCCCATTCTGTCCCTATGGTGTCCCTCTACTGTCCCCATTCTGTCCCTATGGTGTCCCTGTACTGTCCCCATTCTGTCCCTATGGTGTCCCTGTACTGTCCCCATTCTGACCCTATGGTGTCCCTGTACTGTCCCCATTCTGTCCCTATGGTGTCCCTGTACTGTCCCCATTCTGTCCCTATGGTGTCCCTGTACTATCCCCATTCTGACCCTATGGTGTCCCTGTACTGTCCCCATTCTGTCCCTATGGTGTCCCTGTACTGTCCCCATTCTGTCCCTATGGTGTCCCTCTACTGTCCCCATTCTGTCCCTATGGTGTCCCTGTGCTATCCCCACACTATCCCCTTGCTATTCACATTCTGTCCCCACACTGTCCTTGTACATTCCCATGCCGTATCCCCACACTATCCCCATGCCATCCCTATGTTGTCCCTGTATTGTCCCCACCTTCTCCCCTCTCTGTTCCCCCCCCGTCCCCGTGCTGCCTCCAGCTATCCGCACACTGTCCCCATATTATCCCTGCACTGTCCCACGGGACATGAGGACGTGCTGCAAAACAAAACCCCTTCCATAGCGTTGGGCTCACCCCTTCCCACCCATAGACCTCGGGATGAGCCACATCCCTTGGGAACACTGCAGCCATGGGGTGTGTGTGTGTGGGGGGGGGGGTGTCATCCCCACCATTTTCCACCCCAAATCCCAATGTTTGTGCATTTCCTCCCTATTCCCCCCACCAGTGACATCAAGAAGGTCGGCGTGCGGCTGCCGGGGCACCAGAAGCGCATCGCCTACAGCCTGCTGGGGCTGCAGGAGCAGGCCAGCGCCGGGGGGGCACCCCTCTGACCCCCCCCCCCCCAAACCCCACTACTTGAAACCAACCAAATGAAGACCCCCCCCACCCCCTCCTCCCCGAGGGGCTTATTTATTATGTCTATTATTATTAAGGTGGTTTGATACCATTATTACGAGCAATCCCCAGTGTTGGGGATGGAACGGGTGCCCCCCCCCTCCCAGCACCAGGCTGCAATGATGGGAACATGAAGATTCCAGGCTCATTTGGGGCAGGGGGGGGCGGTTTTGGGGAGGGTCCTCTTTAGTTTTCCACATTTCAAGAATGAAACCAAGGCCTCAGCCCCCAGACCGGCTCCTTTGGGCTCTGTGCTCCCTATTTATTCCTCCCCCCCCCAAACCCAGGGGTTAACCCCTCCTGCCTTTTCCTTTCCTTTTTCATCCTAATTTATTCTATTTTTGTATATTTATTGCGAGGAAGCGAAGGTCGGGGCAAAAAGAGGGGAAAGGGGGAAAGGAAACCTGGATCCCTTGATTTTTATTTGGGTTTTTTGTTTGTTTTCCTTTTTTTTTATTGGATTTTGGGGGATTTTGAGGGATTTTCATGGGGTTTTGATTCAAATAAAAATGTGCTTTTTTTTTTTGTTTGTTTTCTAGAATCGCTGGCTTGGGGCCATTGATGGAGTTTTGGGGGGCAAAAGGGGGGCAGGGCTGGATTTAAGGGCTATTAAGGGGTTTAGAAGTGGTTTTTAAGAGGGGGTGGGGGGGTTAAGGATTTCTTAAGGGGGGGATATAAGGAGGTTTAAGAGGGGGTTTATGGGGTTTCTAAGGGGGTTTATGGGGTTTCTAAGGGGGGTATCAGGGCTTTTTAAGTTGTTATTGGGTTTTTAAGGGGTGATCAGGACTTTTAAGAGTGGTTTCAGAGACTGGGGGGGGTTAAGGGTTTTTCAAAGGGGTTATTGGTGACTTTAAGGGTTATGGGGTTATTTGGGGTTTAAAGGCCTTTTAAGGGGTTGTTGGGGCTTTTAAGGGAGTTTTAAGGGGTTATTGGGAATTTTAAGGGGTCTTTTTTTGGTTCTTAAAAGAGTTTTCAGGATTATTGGGTTTTTAAGCGGGTTTTGAGGGATCCTGCACAGCTCGAGCAGCGTTTCCCATCCAAAGGCTGTTTCCGTCAGCACAATCCACAGGGAATTTGGCCCAAGCCACGGGGCCGGGGCCGGCTGCCCGGTGCCTGCAAATCATAGGGTGGGAAAGGGCCGGAAAAGGGGTTTTTTGCTTGCCCAAACCCATAGAGAACAGGGGAGGGGGGGATGTGGCTTGGGGGGGACCGGCCCCTGCCTGCACAAGCTGCTGTTTTGGGTGGGTTTCACCCGATTTTGGGTGTTTGGGGCTGTGGGTGCCCCGTGTGTGTCAGGAGTGTGCTGGTCTCAGCCCTGCCAGCACCCTCAGTGGAAGGGGGAGGCAGCAGATGTGGGTGCATGCAGCACCCAGCAGCACCTCCTCTCTGTATGCACACTGTGGGGCCAGGTAAGGGCGAGGGGGAAACTGAGGCACGGCACAAGCAGCACCTTTGGGTGCCCCTTCCCCTGGTGTGGAGCAGGGCAGCTCCCATCCTAACCCCCATGGGAGCAGGCGAGGGGTGATGGGGGCATCACCCATGGGTGACCCATGTCCCACTGAGCATCCTCCCCATGGGCTCTGGGGGCTGAGGACTCCCTTTGCTATGGTCTGATTGCCCCACTGAGCACCCTTCATGGGTGCTGGGGTCCCCTCACCCCATTGAGCACCCTCAATGGGTGCTGGGTTCCCCTCACCCCACTGAGCACCCTTCATGGGTGCTGGGTTCCCCTCACCTCACTGAGCACCTTCAATGGGTGCTGGGTTCCCCTCACCTCACTGAGCACCCTCCATGGGTGCTGGGGTCCCCTCACCCCATTGAGCACCCTCAATGGGTGCTGGGTTCCCCTCACCCCACTGAGCACCCTTCATGGGTGCTGGGGTCCCTTCACCCCACTGAGCACCCTTCATGGGTGCTGGGGTCCCCTCACCCCATTGAGCTCCCTCAATGGGTGCTGGGTTCCCCTCACCCCACTGAGCACCCTTCATGGGTGCTGGGGTCCCCTCACCCCATTGAGCACATTCCATGGGTTGACCCCAACTGGCCCAACGGTGCTCCCCAACCGCCCCCCCCCACTGCTCCCCTGCTGCTGGGGGGGGCACCAAAGAGCTGGGATGGGGGAGCTGAGCACTCCCCTCCTCGGACATGGGGTCACAAAACACCCCCTCCCTTATTAATTGCAGTGATTAAGACTAATTATGTGCTGATAATTATAAGGGGGGGGGGTATATGGGGACACTTTGGTACATGGCCAGGGGCTGGGCGCAGATTGGGGGTTATTTAGGGGTGGTTTAAGCGCTGTGTGGGGTATGGGGAGGGGGTGCTCCCCCCAAACTGAGCCCCATAGGGATGGAGGAAGAGAAGGAGGAGGAAGACTCAATGGATGATGCATTTAATGCAAAAAGCACAGCCCCAGGGTCCCCTGGAATCACCTGGGGGGGGCGGAGGACGAGGACACCCCCTCTTTGCATGGGTGACGTCCCTGGGTGCCCTCGTTCATCCCTTGGGGTTGGCGAGCTCCTCGATCGCTCTCCGCAGCTGGGGGGGGGGGCAGAGGAGGTGGGATGGGGCTTGTCCGTGTTGTTCCCCCCCCCCCTTTACCCCCCCCGTGTCCCCCCCCTCACCTCGGCCCTGCTGACGGCTCCCACCAGCTCCCCAAAGCGGGTGACGAAGATGCGCTGCAGCTTCAGCAGCTCGAAGAGGTGATGGGCCTGGTGGTGGGGGGGGACAGCAGGGACATGTGGGGACAGAGCCACCCCCGACACAGAACCGGGGGGCATGGACACACGCACACACGGGGGGGGGGGGGCTCCCAGCCCCATCAGGATGTGACCCCCCCCTTCCCAAACCTGGTGCAAGGAGGTCCATGGCAAGAGCTGGAACATGATGGGCTCGATGGCGCAGCTCTCACCGAGTGTCCCCGCTGCTGGCAGCTTGGGGGAGGCGATGTGTTGATTTTGGGTGGAAAATCAGCTCTTTTGGGTGCAGGAGGGTGCTCCCCCCCCCATTTACCTTCTCCCCTTTGGGTGCCTGCGGGTGCCTGTGGCTCTGGAGGAAGGTGATGAGCTGGGCTCTGCTGACGGTGCCCACCAGTGTGGGTGACCCTGGAGGATGGAGACATGGGGACAAGCCCAATGATGTCCGTCCCCCGGCCCCAGTGACCCCCCCCTGTACCCCACATCCTACCTGCACTCTCCAGCACCGGGTACTCAGCATCAGCAGAGGTGTCCAAGGCTGCCAGCACCTCCTCAAAGCCACTGCCCTTGGCCAAGGCCAGCACCCGGCGCTCCATGAACTCCTCCACCACCACTTGGTAGGAGCTGGTGAGGCAGAAAAAGCCCCAAATTTCCATCATTTCCCAGCAAATCACCCCAGAATAGAGAGGTTTATAAAGGGGGGGGGGCTCACGCCATGTGCCGGCTGCGGATGCGGGGCAGGTAGGGCAGCCTCTTGACGATGATGGTGCCGTCGTAGAAGGACGGTTGATGCTTCTGGGCGATGGCGTTGGCCACCAGCACGGCCACGGTGACCGGGAGGACGTGGCTGAGGTGCCCGGTGGCCTCACACACCAGCAAAGCCGTGGAGATGGAGTGGGTCACCGAGCCCGAGAAGGCGGCTGCGCCTGCAGGGCACCGCCAGGGCACAGGGGGAGGTCATGGGACACCCCATAGATGTCCACCCCCCACCTCCCATAACCCCATCCCAAGAGAGTCACCGGCCAAGGCGTATCCGCCGGGAACGACGGGGTGCAGGGCCCCCTCCGAATGGATGCCCTGAGGGAAGAGCAGAGCCACCGTCTCCCCCAGCAGGCGCCCGATGGCGGCTCCTGAAACGAGGAGGGGGAAGGTGGGGACCCCCCCAGACACCCCCCAAAATGGTGCAGCTGGAGGTGACCCCCCCCCAGGATGGACACAACCCCTGTACCCCCCCCAGGGCTGGATGGAACCCCTAAGGATGGACACAACCCCTGTACCCCCCCAGGGCTGGATGGAACCCCTAAGGATGGACACAACCCCTGTACCCCTTCCAAGGCTGGATGGAACCCCTAAGGATGGACACAACCCCTGTACCCCCCCAGGGCTGGATGGAACCCCTAAGGATGGACACAACCCCTGTACCCCTTCCAAGGCTGGATGGAACCCCTAAGGATGGACACAACCCCTGTACCCCCCCCAGGGCTGGATGGAACCCCCTAAGGATGGACACAACCCCTGTACCCCCCCCAGGGATGGATGTAACCCCCTAAGGATGGACACAACCCCTGTACCCCCCCCAGGGCTGGATGGAACCCCTAAGGATGGACACAACCCCTGTACCCCTTCCAAGGCTGGATGGAACCCCTAAGGATGGACACAACCCCTGTACCCCCTCCAGGGCTGGATGGAACCCCCTAAGGATGGACACAACCCCTGTACCCCTTCCAAGGCTGGATGGAACCCCTAAGGATGGACACAACCCCTGTACCCCTTCCAAGGCTGGATGGAACCCCCTAAGGATGGACACAACCCCTGTACCCCCCCCCCAGGGATGGATGCAACCCCCTAAGGATGG